>NC_073384.1:24761190-25483601 GCF_028641065.1 Leucoraja erinaceus
CCTGCACTCTAACGGGGATGTACATATCCTGAGCTTTAGTCAGCACACTTTTAAAAACCTCCCACTTGGTCGATGTTCCTTTCCCCTCAAATAACCTGCTCCAGTTAACTTGAGCGAGACCTTCTCTCATACCCTCAAAGTTGGCCTTACCCCAGTTGAGCATTTTAACATGTGGACCCACGCCTATCCATAACTATCTTAAACCTAATCGAACTATGGTCACTGGCCCCTAAAGGCTTCTCCACAAACACTTCATTAACTTGCCCTTCCCAATTTCCAAATACTAGATCTAGTGTTGCCCTCTCATTTGTGTGGGGGCCTCTACATGCTACTTAAGAAAATCCTCCTGTACACTTTTGAGGAATTGCACCCCATTTAAACCTTTCACACTTTGATTTTCCCAGTCAATATTGGGAAAGTTAAAATCCCCTACTACAACAACAGTTGATCTGCAGCAGTCTGCAATCTCCTGGCATATTTGTTGTTCTAATTCCCATTAACTAGGTTTATTACTTTGAGAAAAGCCTACAACTGTAGTTGCATGCAATATTCCTATTATGTAGTGTACAATGCATCAAAATGCAGAATTTTATGGATAAAACTTCTGGTAGATTAATCTTTACTATTTCAAATGAGTCGTGGAGTGCGTGAGACAACTTTTCAAATCATACCCAACAAATTAGTGGCTATAGAAATTGGATTTTGAGAAGTTGTAAAAACCGCAGCTACAACTATGGCAAAATATATTTTGCATTTGTTTTTACAAGTGGGTATATAGTTTTAAAAATAGAATGTGTTAGTGTGAACAATAAAAATTGAATTGGCTTTACAAAGGACCATTTTCTTCTGGTTATTCTTTCTTCTCCCCTTTCCTGTTGGGGAAACGGTACAAAAGCTTGAAAGCATGTACCACTAGATACAGGAACTTCTTCCCTGCTTTGATCAGACTATTAAACAGACTTCTCATAGACAAGGATGAAGTCTCAATCTCCCAACCTACTTCATTACCGCCCTTGCATTTTTTTTAATCTGCACTTTCTCCGTAGCTGCAACACTATATGCTGCTCTCTGTTCATCTTTCCCTTCGCATTACCTGCAAAACATGTGTGTATAACTTTATTGTAATCATGTATAGTATGATATGACTGGATAACACACAAATAAATGTTTTTACTGTATCTCAGTTTATGTGACCATAATAAAGCAATACTGATACGTGAGTGAACAGTGTAGTTTCACCAAGATAAAAAATTACTATTATGAAAGGAAATTTAAAAGAGACTAAGAGGAGCTATAATTACTCTTGTACACTAGTACTATAGTACACACTAGGTAGTAAAGTTGTAATTCACGGAATCCAATTAACCTACAAACCTGTACATTTTTAGAGTGTGGGAGGAAACTGGAGCACGCAGGGAAAGCCAGCATAGTCAAGGAGTACAAATTCCCTACAGACAGCATCCATAGTCAGGATCGAACTCGGATCTCCTTCGCTGTAAAGCAGCAACTCTACCGCTGTGCCACTATGCCACCCACTACTGCTGTGCCACTGTGTCGTTTCAAAGGGATAGTGTTTCCTTTGATTTAGGAATCAATAAAAGATCATAATTTTGATCTTTTCACAAAAATTGCTAATTTATTCATTTGTGCATATGAACATCACTGATAAGTCTGGCAATTATTACATCTACCTAATTACCCTTGACGTTTGATGCCATTGAAAAATCAATGATATTGATGTAGGTTTGGAGTCACTTTTAGGTGAAGGGGCAGATTTATTTTGTTTAAAGATACTAGTGAACCGAAGAGTTTTCGAAAATCCAGATTTCACAATCACACATTATTGATAGTAGCTTTATTACATTCCAGAACTGGTGTATGGAAATCTGATATCACTTTATCTGGATTAAAGATCTAATCTTCTATGTGAATCCAATAACTTGACCACTGTGCTCCCACATCCAATGAAAAATCATGCCACTGTGAGCTGTTAAAATATGATTGAGACAAGGACCCTTTGATTTTACAGGGAAGTACGGACAATAAATTGAAACAAAGATGGAAATAGGACTAGGCCAAGATACGGAAGAAAAACACAAAGTGCTGAAGTAGCTCCGGAGGGCAGGCAGCATCTCTGGAAGATATGAATAAGCGATGTTTCGAGTCAGGACCCTCCTTCAGACGGATTATAGTGTGCAATAAAAAAGCTGAAAAAGAGATGGGGTGACTCGTAAATGATAGGTGCATAATAACGAGGGAATGTTTGATTTGCATAGTTTGATTGGTAAACGAAAAAGGTTCAAATCTGTGCAAATTCCCTGCAATATGCAGTTTTTTTAAGCTGATGTGCTTAAAAATTAATGTGCATTTTCTGTATTCTGACAAATTAGCCATTTTATATTCATTTCTTTCATCTCAATATGCAAACGTTAATTTCAAAATGTGTGCAAATATTATGCAAATCTATCATCTCTATACTTATAAAACTCTGGTCTTGGAATTGTGTGTATCTGTGTGGGTGTGTGTGTGATGTTCATGTGCGTTTCACACCTCCTCGAAAACACGACACGCTAACAGTGAAATCTTTACAAATTCCGATAAGAGATTTATGCCATGATGTCAAATATCACTTTATCTGAAAATTTCATGTATTATTTCTCGAGTTATTTATGAAAATGTTCATAAATCTCAAATAACTTAGAAAATAAACAAGATGGTTTCACTGATGATGTCACAATGGATCTGACTGCCTACTGTTGCTCGCGCTGTGAGTGATATCACCCCTGTTATGTCTTCTGTACATCTTGGCTTCTTAACATTCACTTATTTAAATTTGTCGCTTAGCCTATTTAAACTGCTGCTCAGGTCATGCTGCGCGCTCTGCTGGGCTCCTTGAAGTTCTAGAACATGACGGCAGAGGTCATTATTGCTGCGCGAGTGCGGGGCAGTGCGATGGGAAGGTAGGCCGTGGTGGCCATTAGCCCCTCTGGGAGAGGCCGTCTATGGAGACCTGTGATTCCTCGCTGATGATCCTAATCCCACCTGGTGATCTCTGGCCGTCACGGGGATGACCTACTCTCCCTATCCCCCGCCCAATCATCTGTCATGCGGGTGGATGAGCTTCCCCTCATGGAAGCCACGATCGGCTGGCCCTCTGCTGCTTTTGACTCAGATCGCGCCTGCCCGCGGACTCCCTCGAGTCTCCGCTGCGCGCTCGGCGTGGGCCCTGCAGCCCGCTCACCGTGAGCCCAGCAGCCCCCTCACCCAACCCGGCTCCTCCTCTCCCCCCTCCTTCCCCTTCTCCCCCTCCTCCCCTCCCTCCTCCTCCCTCCTCCTCCCTCGCTCTCTCCCCCCTCTCCCCCCTCCCTTCTCCTCCCCCTCTCCCCACTACCCTCTCCTCCCTCCCCCTCACACCCCCCACCCACCTCTCTCCCTGCTCCTCTCTCCCCCCTCCTCTCTCTACAACCTCCTCTCTCCCCTCTACTCTCTCTCTCCCCCCCGCCCTCCCCCTCTCCATCTCTCCCTCTCCGTCTATCCCCCCTCCCCCTCTCTCTCCATCCCCCCCTCTACCCCCACCTCTCTCTCCCTCTTCCCCCTCTCTGCACAACTGCACAGTTGAGGGGACGGGATCCAATGGGTTCCACTTGGTCTAGTAACTATTAAAAGTCTGATCTTGTATGTGGATTTGTGTGTATATTTGTTCGTGTGTGATCATATCTTCGCAAAAAATCCAAGCGGTAACGATAAAAAATTTACATATTCCAGTAGAGATTTCCCCCCTGAAGTCCAAAAACTACTTATCTGAATATTTTAGCCTTTAATTCTCAACATTACTGAAAATGTATAAAAATACTTTGAATTCAAAATGTTTTCCTGGTAAAATCATTCTTCACAGCTTCCAACACACTTCGATACAAAGTTGCAAGACAGGAACACTGGCAGCAACACTGAACTTTTCAGCTCAATGGCATTTCACAGCAAGTGCACATAGCTCCTGGCAGGACAGGAGGGAGGGGGAGGGTCAATTGGTATTGCAATTTGGAAGATGCTTTTGGGATTTTTTTTCCAACTCCAATGCTGGGTGAGGTTCACGAGGTATGATCTTTGCTGAGGAGTGCTCAAATCTTACCTTCGACAAAGGGTTGAGTTGTAGGATCATGCCTCCCATGGGGGCTAGGGGTAGGGGGCAGGTACGTTGGGGGACCAGGGTGAGCGGGAGCTGTGTTCCGCGGGCGGGGCTCTGTCCGCAGGCGGCGGCTGCAACCACCACGATGAGCCGGGAGCCGCTGAGTGCAGCCGGGGCCGGGAACCGCTGACAAAATCCCACAAAACCCCTCCTCCACAACCCCCTCCCCCACACCACACTCCCCCCTCCCATACACCCCCCCCCACCCCCCCCTCCCCCTCCCACCCCACCTTACCCCCCACACCTCCATGCCCCCACACCAACACTGGCCACCCACAACCCCGCAGGTGGTGGTGAGGGGAGGAGGGGGACCCCGGGAGGAGGGGGGAGGAGGAGGGGGGCATCACAACTGGAATCTGTCAGCCGCGCCTGTGCAATTGTGCAGTTGGGGGATATGCGTGGTGGTGAAATATTGCATTGGGGGACCAGGCCTACCGTGTGCGAATGGGACCCAATGGGTCTCACTTAGTCTAGCTATTGTCTAAAACAAATCAATTCAAAGTACCAGGAGTGCGGTATGGGCAGCATCCGCTTATGAGAATTAATGCAATGGCTGGTCCATGAAAACGGCTTCCAGATCATCCATGATCATAGTTAAGATGAAACAAACTTGCTATTTTACGCGCCAAGAATCAGTTAGTGTGGAAGGCCTCACATTAGCAAAAGCTGCATCCCCTCCCAGCCTCCTGCAGCTCGTGCATGCTTGAGTTTGACAGGTTGTCCTTTCCAGCGAATGCACACTCCATTACACCTACTCTCAAAATTTAGGAAATAATCTGCAGCTACTAATTAGCAGCAACATAAAGAACAAGTTATTGTCATTCATGGGCAATCCTGGCAGTCATACACACAGGCCTGGCACCAGTTGACAGACACCAAGTGAGATGTTAATACAGCAACTTTGTAAACTGCACACTTTCCTGTTTGAATGAACCCTTCCTCGAGTTATGAACCTCTCACTACCATTCTCTCTAGTTCAATCAATCAGTTTTATTCGTCACATTGCACATAAAGTGCAAGTGAAATGAATTTGTCAGCAGCGGTACAATGATAAAGAACACACAAACACAATAAACATTTAACACAAACATCCACTACAGCATTCATCACTGTGGTGGAAGGCACAGAAATTGGCCAGTCCTCCTCCATTTCCCCCGTGGTCAGGACCTCAACCCTCCGCAGCCGTCGCTGCGGGCGTCCAGATGGTAAAAGGACAAGGTAAAAGTCAAGGTAAGTCCAGGATCGGCTCTTCCCCACAGTTGTATAGATCTCTGGTGAGGCCACATCTGGAGTATTGTGTACAGTTTTGGTCTCCTAATTTGAGGAAGGACATCCTTGTGATTGAGGCAGTGCAGCGTAGGTTCACGAGATTGATCCCTGGGATGGCAGGACTGTCATACGAGGAAAGATTGAAAAGACTAGGCTTGTATTCACTGGAGTTTAGAAGGATGAGGGGGGTTTTTATAGAAACATATAAAATTATAAAAGGATTGGACAAGCTAGATGTTGGGCGAGTCCAGAACCAGGGGCCACAGTCACTGGATGGATTTAAGAGAGAGTTAGATAGCGCTCTAGAGGCTAGTGGAGACAAGGGATATGGGGAGAAGGCAGGCACGAGTTATTGATATGGGACGATCAGTCATGATCACAATGAATGGCAGTGCTGGCTCGAAGGGCCGAATGGCCTCCTCCTGCACCTATTTTCTATGTTTCTATATTTCTATGTCTAACAATAAAAATTTAGAGCGATGATTACTAAAACAATAGACCCATAGTGTAATTTAGTATTCCAAAGTCCATCAAACCAACTGAATGGCCAGCATCTCCCATTTACTTCATTGTACTCATGCATGTCATTGTCAACCCTCTGGATTTTCTCAATTTCTTGGGAAATGTGGGTAGCAAGTTCATTATATTAGAGGAGTGATCAGGAATCTAGGCACATTACTCTTCTTATTATAATACAGGTTCCTCTTTGTTGATCTTTATGATCAATACTTATTTCACAGTAAGAACGTTTTTTAATATACAATAGTTGTAAAACAGTTAACATGATTACATACAAAGATTATCAAGAATTGAGAATGGAGCTGTCAACTATCTTTAAGCAGAGCTTATATAAAAAATGAAGAGTAATAATAAAGAGTTCTAAGAGTTCATACGTTTCAGTCTGTTACCTTTATGCAAATTTCCCCTTTAATTGCTTCATGCCATTTATCCATGACCGTGGAATCTGCAGATTAGTTTTTAGCTTCTTTAAGAGATTAACATCCATAAATTCAATGTCACAAGATACCATGAACCAGAAGCTAATTGACTGATTGTAATGTGGTTCTGAATCTGTCCTTGAGCTCGTAAGGGGTTATAGCACAACCCAAATCCTAATCATATAAAGAAGCTTGTTTACCTGACAGCAGCTAGTTTCATTGCTTAGCATTCTATAATTGTAGCCCTTCGCGTAAGCAGGCTGGCATGTTATTCCACCACTGCTGGCAAAGCCACGGAACAATAGGCTATCGGTCTTTATGCAGGGCTATGGGGTAAAAGACTGAACATAGGTCAATGGGTCAATCACTATAAAGGTGTCGAATAATACGTCCAAATTGAAGCACACTAATAGTGCTCGTTGCAATAGACAATAAAGACAATCATGTCAATCATAAAGATTATAGCTAGCCCTTCTTCAGCCTCTGGGGCCAGTCAATATTGTTTTAATTCATGGCAAAGCAGCTCCCCTTTTTTATAGTCAGTTTATGTTCAGGGGCTGAATACCCTCATCCCAAATGATTCTTTTGCTTTGCCCATAGTTCGTAGGGTACTTGGACCAGAGTCATAGTAGGCAGATCCTTTTCATAGTATCTCATTCCTTTCTGACCCATGTGATCTTTCCTTCTGTGTCATTGGCAACTTTAAAACATGAATTGTCCTTCAGCCATTTATCATTTTTCTGTTGCTGGAGGTCGAGTAGTTATGATTAAGTGTGACTCAGAGGTGTATCTCATTTCAAATCGATCCCTTTGGTTTTATTCTTAATCCCGAGACTCCAAAGAACAAATAAGGGGTCACTGTTAATTGTTCAAGTTTATTCAACCAGGGGGAGACTCGTTCCAAATATCCGGGATTAGGGAGGCATGTATATAAGTCAGTGTAGTGTGTTCAGTTATGTTCATGGATGGTTTTAACAAGATACTGTAAATACTGGCCTTTTTTATTTGTATGGCTTCATTTTACCTCCAGTCTTGCAGGAGGACATCCAAGTTCATACTTCCTTTTTCCAGTTTCCAATTATTTTGCAATGTTAGGTGTATTCAACAAGGATTATTTTCGACCTTCGCTGTAGGCAGGTGTAGTCAGTAGTACTGGGAAGGGCTCCTTCCACTGTTCTCCCAATTTCCCCCAATCCCAATTTATTATCAGTTCGTGAATTCCTGGTTGTAAGGATTCGCCGTTATGGTCAGCTGATAGTGGTTTCTGCATTTCTCTGGTTCAGTGGTTTCTGTAAGACTAACAAGGTTCTGGTCAATTGCTGTGTATATGTAATAAATTCACACTAAGGTCCTGTCCATTCTCGGTCAAGGCTTTACTTAAACTCTTAAACTACTTACAAGGCACACCCTTTAAAAATAGGTCATTATAAAGAAAAAAACAATTTTAAAATTATTCCCAATTCTCATCCAACACTTTAATCTGAATTCCACATGGCCAGTGCGTAATTCAGATCTCTCTTGAATCCAATTCAAAAGGTAACAAATAGGAAGAAATCAAACTTAAAATACCGACAAGGTCACCAATCCTAATGCCAGGCTATGCGGCGAAGAAAATGAACAGTCTCTTCGCTGAGCCACATCCACTGTTTAATAGAAATCGAGAAGACAGAGAATACACAGTTAATTTCCATATAGATAACCAATACATTTTCAAAATAACTTTGTCCCAGGCTCATCGCCAGTATAGCTGCAACTTTAGGCATCACCTTTTAAAACACATGAGATTCTACAAAGATTTATCACGTAAATGAGCAAGCTCATTTAATGACTTCCTATTTCATCTTAATTATATAATTAATTCAACATTCACCTAGAACTGGCTCCACAAACAAGTAACACTCTTTAAACTCACTCACTCTACACCCTCTTTTCTGTGCCATTTACTCACAAATTTCCATACCTCATGCAATATGCTAAAGCTCAGATATTCACACGTTAAAGCAATACATTTCTTGCAGGAAAATCATGCAAAACTCTTAAACTTTGAGACACACAAAAATTTGAATTTTCCATTTTAATATATCAGGCAAAGACACTATGTCTTGTGCTGTTGTGTTGCTAGCCTTGACCAAGCTAGCTTTGGAGAATTATAAAACAGAAGCCATAAACTTCTTAAATTTAATTTAAGAAAACCAATAAGATGGCTGTCCTGTAGACAGGGTTCATACACATTTGTCAGCCAGCCATTCACCAAAAATGTTCATATATGTTCATAAATACAACACATACTGAAGAACGGTCTCAAACCAAAGCACACTTTGGACTCTCTCTTGAACACAGGTAATTTCATTAAAAGCTTCAAAGTGTAAGCTACTTTCCACATTCTCTTCCCTCCTTATCAATACAAATTTAATATGAAAGTTGCAGGAAGGCGTAATTATGTAATAACGTTTCTCTGCTCCTCATGCATCCCCCTTTATTATCCCTGCTAAAATGAATTTCAATTGTCGCAAATGCATTCGTCTTGATTTACATTTTATACAGAAACCAAATTGAAGCACATTGTTGCTGTTTCTTTCCAATTCTCAATAATCCTCACAACATAATTAATTAACTTTACATTCCCTTGTCTGAAAGAGCCGTTATGTCTACTAGAATCTTTGGTTCTGAGGGGACCAATGTGCAGAATTCGTAATCTGCTGTGTGGGCAATAATGTCAGCGAGAGACTTCATTGTGGCCACTTGTACGGGCATTGCACTTAACAATGGCCAGTTGGACTGAGAGGGTTATGGCATGCAGTAGCTGGTGCAGAAGCAAATGCTGTTTTAAGTAGCAAAAGTATTCTTCTTGGTGGGAGTGAGAGAGTTAGAGAGAATTGCTGTTGTGCCTTGGCGGAGACACCAATGTATCCACTGCCGGTAGAAATTAACCAAGCCCAGAAACGGGATTGGTCCGATTATTCACAGACTTTCCCCTCTCTCTACACCAGGGAGATGCTCTCTGTTTTTCAAACAGGTCAGGGTCTTTTGTTTCAAGTTTGTTTTAAACTGTTGGCTGCAAAATGTTAAAGTTCTTGGGGCAAAAGTGAGCAGCCTCAATTCTTGCGGGGTAGTTAAGGTACAGTGCCTCGAAAGCCACCAGCTCGACATCCTGCTTTATCTTTTCAATCTTCTTATTTATCTGCTGTTTCTTTTTCCTGGTGCTCTGTGTTGTTTAACTCTCTTACTTCTCTTCCTCTTCTGCCTTAAGCCCTCTCCCTTCTTCTTCCTCATCTTCCTTATCAGTTGTTCCTTCTTCTGGGGGAATGCCTTTCCCTGTAGGCGTACTGGAACCCCTCCATCTTCATGGGATCTGAGTGTCGTAGCTCCTGCTGTTAGTGACTGATGTCCAGGGCATGGGAGATGTAGTCTACACTACTTCCAATTGTTTCTCTCCCCGGATTTGTTCCTTAAACCCCCCTCTGTCTGTAAACAAAGTCGCTATGTCAGACAAGGGGTCCCTGGGAATATTTTGCTTAGGTTTCCATCTTTACATACCAATTGTTTAATATTATGTTGGCCAACCATATTCTCTCTTTTTTATATACATTATGCAATATTTACGTTTTCCCTAGATCCAAATAACACATGCTGTACCGAAGCTCCCACGTACCGAAACTCCCATATATACCGAAGCTCCCACGTATGGAAACTTCCACATTACTCTTATCCCGAGCCTATCCAATTACTGGCCAAGTATCGGCTTAATACTACAGACAGCCTACCTAGTCTGAGTCAACAATCCCAAAAATTACCTTGCGTTGTCTGTCCTGAAAAATCTTGGCAGGGAACCAGATCACTTCGGACGACGGACAACAGTGTTCCCAGGTACTCTTAGGAGTTCAGACTCAAGGGGTCTGATAGTGCAGTTTCTTGCCCCCTTCGAGACCCCGGCCAAACTGTAGCCTCTTACTCAGTCTTTATCGATTGTTCCCAACAAAGCCCTGCTCGCTGCGTCAATGTTGTGGTTCAGTATTCATAATCAGACAAAAACGCAAACAAAATCAGTGATCAAGGAATACAATCTTTATTTCGCCAGGCGGGTGTGGTAAAACACTTTACAGTATGCAGATTACAAACTATGCAGAGTTTTCATCCCCACACAAAGGGACAATGATTTCAGTACATGTATTGTAACTGCCCCACATCGGCAGTTAGTTAAATTCTAAACCTCACGTTTTTTGGTTCCTACCTGTAATAGTGGCATTCCTAAGGGCGGAACTAAATTGCCGACTTAGTTTCCGGGGGGCACGGTTGTTGACGCACCTTGGAGGGCAGCAAAGAAAAAGGAAGCAACACAAAGGGGATACACCGCCAAAATAAGTTCAATGTTAAATAAGCAAGATCATAAAGAAAGGCAGAAGCCATGACTAAGAAGAAACCAAGAAATACCTCTTAAGTAGTAAGCAGTGGACGAGGTATATCGTTTATTTGCTTGGTTAGTGTGGTGTTGTGTTGCTGTATGGACGTACATGCATGTATTTTGTAAACTGCATTTTTATTTTGTTTGTTTCCTCGTTTTTGGCTCAGTTCTCACGGGTTGGTTGGAGCCGAAAATAAACCCCGTATTTAACCACAATCTCGGGCCTCGTGTACTATTTGGGAGCTACAGTGAGAACTCGACTGCTCTGCATGAGTAGCCGAGGAGGACGTCACCAGACGGCAGCAGCTGAGAAGAGACGAACCATATCCATGCTGTGTGTGTATCTTCTACCACCACCTACGCCAAAACACAAGAAGAGCAAGCCCACAGGAAGGCCCAGGTGCTCCTAGTGTGAATATTGCTGCCAAGAAAAAACTTGTGTTTTGCGCAAGAGACTGATATATTATCTACATTTTCATTTAATAAGTTGATGTTGTTATTTTCTACAACTAAAGGACTTTAAGTGTTTTGCACAAGAGACTGAGATATAATGTGCATTTCATTTATGTTGTTTACTTACCTTTCCTTATTGAAGACCATTGATACTCACACTGTGTTGATATTGAGAATTTGTTTATTGATGGTTACACTAAAAATCCTGTTAAAACAAGCAGTACTCATAGTAATTTAAAGGTGCATATCTGTTACTTAACAAGTGTTTAATGCATATGTAACTTACCTGTGGAAGAGTTGATACCTTTATTTGTCTAATTATCACTCATAGTGATTTAAGTTGATAACACTATAAAAATTATTTATTAATTAGGTACTTACTCAACATAAGAAAATATTAGATTTAAACCAAACTAAAGTAAACCAAGTAAAATGTCAGAGTTTGAGCTATCCCCTGAAAGTGACAGAGAAGATGATGAAGGTGATGACACGAAACAGCACTGCCCAGATGCACAACCACAAAGGACCAAAGGCACTGGAGATGATATCCACACTTCCTCACAAGACCTACAAAGAGGCCAAAGAGTCCGCAAGCTAACGGAAAAGGGCCAAGAACTGCACGATGAGCAAGTAAGAAAGGTTGCACACCGTTTCAGTGTGAGCTACGAGAAGTGGAAGGCTGTCATTAAGGATGCCAAAGGGGTGCTGAGTATTCAATGCTCAAACAACCTGCTGAATGAACACATCACCAAGGTAAGCAATGCTTCAAAGGATCTGAACGCTGTTTATGAAGAGCTGAGACATCAACATTCTAGATCATGACACACGTCGCAGAGTAGACACCTGTGAAGCAGTAACAAAGAAGATAATCAAAACTGCAAGAGGTTATCTAAACACGGGAAAGAGTGAATGTCAAGTGGATGAAGAACAAGGTGTTAAAGATACAGAATCCGTGTTCAAGTCTGCAGCCTCAGATAAGACGAGCATCAAATCTCACCGCACCAAATCCTCCCAGTCCTCTGCTCGTTCTCAAGGCAACTCAAAAATCAAATCCAGACGTTCAAGCCAGTCCTCTGCACACAGACTAGAAGCCGCTGCTGAAGTCGCAACCAATGAAGCCACATTACAAGTGCTGCTAGAGCAAGAACAGCATATTATAGAACCCGAAAGACTTGAAGCAGAAGATGCAGAGAGAAAAAGGGTGCTAGAGGCCAAACGCAGACAAATAGAGCGATTGGAGACAATAGGGAAGCTCAAGGCTGCCAAGGCACGACAGGAAGTATATAAGCAGAGTGAATGCTCAGACGATGAAATAGATGAGCTGCTCTATCAACACGTCTCTCTGAAGGAGAAGAAGGAAGTCAACCAGGAAAGTAACCTGTCGAAGCATCCCCTCCACCACAAGCTATGACACTTCTAAAACAAGAAGATAGCACAGCAGCTCTTGTGAGAGTGTTTGCAGAGTCCATCAGTGCGAGTCGTCTTCCTATACCGGAACCGTCAACGTTCAACGGCGACCCACTCAGATTCAATGACTGGAAGGTTTCCTTTCAGACATTAATTGACAAGAAAAACTTACCAGGTGAAGAAAGGATCTGCGAAGGTATGTGGGTGGAGCTGCCAAGAAGGCCATAGAGAGTTACTTTCTGCTAGGCACAGAGTCAGCCAATCATGCAGCGTGGACCATCCTAGAAGAGAGATATGGCAATCCATTCCTCATCGCCAAAGCCTTCAGAGACAAGCTTGATTCATGGCCCAAGATAAGCTCCAAAGGCAGTTTAGAACTTCAAGAACTCACCGACTTCCTTCGCAGCTGTGAGGCCGCCATGTCTCAGATTAGAGGTCTTGAGGTACTCAATGACTGCAATGAGAATCAGAAAATGCTTGCTAAACTTCCAGACTGGCTGACCTCAAGATGGAACAGGAAAGTCATAGAAGTGGAAGAACAAAGTCACAAGTTCCCAAGCTTCAGCCAATTCGTCAAGTTCCTCACACGTGAAGCAAAAATTGCTTGCAACCCGATAACGTCCCTCTACGCTCTAAAACCAAGTGAAGTTGAGAAGAGCAAGGCTTCAATGAACAAAGGTCCTGGAGCAAAGGTATTGGTAACAAACTCTGATGAGAAGGCTGTCGCCACAAGCTGTGTGTTCCGTGAGAGGGAAGGTCACAGTCTACACAAGTGTTATAAATTCTTGGATGAGACGGTCTCTGAGCAAGTCAAGTTTGTTCATGAAAGGAAGTTGCGCTTTGGCTGTCTGAAGTCTGGCCATCGCTCAAAGGAATGTGAAAACAGAATGATCTGCAATACATGAGAAAGGAGACATCCAACTTGCCTCCACGACAATCGCACCAAGGAAGGAAGGATGTTAACAAGGCCTGATGAAGCAAGAGACCGTGAGCGGTCAACGGAAGGCAAGATGAACCGATCACAAGATAAGACAACACGAACCTCACCTGAGGCAACATCCAATAGAGTCATCCAGCATATCAAAGACACCCATACACCACCATCATCCCAGTGTGGGTGTCAGCCACAAGTGAGCCTAATCATGAAGTTCTTGTGAATGCACTTCTGGATACACAGAGTGACACAACCTTTCGCCTAGAAGACACTGCAAAAGCTCTACACGTGAAGAACGAACCAGTTCAGCTAAAGCTCTCCACAATGGCTTCAAGAAACACAGTTGTGTCCTGTAGGAAACGGACTGGTCTACAAGTAAGAGGCTTTTACTCAGACAAGATAATCCAGCTGCCAGTGACCTACACAAGAGAATTCATACCTGCAAACAGAGATCATATTCCCTCACCAGAGACTGCAAAGGCATGGCCTCATCTCGAACACATCACAGATGACCTAGCTCCACATCAAAGCTGCGACGTCGGCCTACTAATTGGCTACAACTGTCCTCAAGCTCTCGTCCCAAGACAAGTGCTACCTGGTGAAGAAAATCAGCCCTTTGCACTGAGAACCGACTTGGGCTGGAGTGTAGTTGGCTATGGCAACCTATGTCTCGATTATGGAGATGCTATTGGAGTGAGTCACCAGGTTATCGTGAAGCAAGTGATATCAGGTATTCAGTCCTCTTCAAACCTCACAAGCGAAGCGCATTATGTCTGTAGAACACAAATCAATAAAGTAGTCTCACCTGCAGCTGTCATCAAGGTGCTGGAAGCTGACTTAGTGGAAAGAATTTCAGAGGAAGGCAACATCTCTCAAGAAGACCTCCGATTCCTGTCAAGGATGGAAAAAGGCATCAGGCTCAAGGAGGATGGTCACTATGAGATGCCACTGCCATTTAAGAAAGAAAGACCCAACTTACCAGACAACAAGATATGTGCCATCCGTCGTCTCAGGTGCCTAGAAAGGAAGCTGAAAAGAAATGAACAGTATTACAAAGACTACAAGACCTTCATGGACGAGACCATAACCCGTGGAGATGTCAAGGTGGGAGATGTCTCAAGTAGTGACCCAGAGCTCAAGAAGGCCCAGGTGCATGACACTCAGGCAAAGGAGGTGAGGTCGCTCTTAGATCGCCTACAAAGGTTCTCCGACTGGTCAAGAGTGGTGAAAGCTATTGCCAGGCTCAAGCGCCATGCAAGGGAATTCAAGGGCAGCAAGCCCAAGTCCTGTGAAGCCACCAGTTTAGAGGAAAGGAGAGAGGCAGAGGTGACCATAATCAAGATGGTTCAAAATGCAACCCTCTTCCAAGAAGTTCATTACCTTCAGCGTCACAAGGAGACGCGACTCAAGTCCAAGTTGCACAAGTTACATCCATTCCTGGATGACCAAGGAATCATCAGGGTGGGAGGCCACTTAACTCATGCTGCCCTACATCCACATGTGAAGCATCCAGCGGTCCTCCCAAGAGACAGTCACGTGTCAACATTACTGGTCAAGCATTATCATGAGAGGGTGCACCATCAGAGGGATGACCATCAATGAGCTCCGCTCAAACGGTATATGGATTCTTGGATGCAGCAAAGTAGTAGCAAAGTAGTAGCATCCCATATTTTCTAGTGCATTAAGTGCAGGAATTTCCGAAGAGGCATGGAACAACAAAGGATGGCAGACCTCCCGGAAGGTCGAATGGAAGCAACTTCTCCGTTCACTTACTGCGGGATGGATTGCTTTGGACCATTCCACATCAAAGAAGGAAGGAAAGAGCTAAAGTGTTATGGACTATTACTTACCTGCATGTGTTCCAGAGCAGTACACATCGAAATGCTTGATAGCTTGACCACAGACGCCTTCATTAACGCCCTGCGTTCATTCATCGCCATTCGTTGAATGGTACGGCAAATAAAATGTGATTAAGGGACGAACTTCATTGGTGCAAGGCGCGAGTTTGTTGAAGCACTGAGAGAGATGGATCAAGAGGAACTCAAGGAGCTGGGATGTGAGTTCATCATGAATGCCCCAGCTTCAAGTCACATGGGTGGCGTTTGGGAAAGACAAATCCGCACTATCAGAAGTGTCTTGATGGCTATTCTAGACCAGTCAGCCCAACAACTTGACTGCTCCTCTCTAAGAACGTTCCTATATGAAGTCATGGCAGTTGTGAATAGCAGACCTCTAACTACTGATAACCTAAATGATACATCCATTCCAGAGCCCTTGACACTAAACCACATCCTGACCATGAAGTCTACGATCATATCCCCTCCTCCTGGGAAGTTCGTCAAGGAAGATCTTTACCTCCGCAAGAGATGGTGTCGAGTTCAACTCCTAGCCAACAACTTCTGGTCACGATGGAAAAAATAGTATCTCTTAAATCTTCAGCACAGACAGAAGTGGACCAAAGACTGCAGAAACGCAAAGGTCAATGACATTGTTCTGCTAAAGGATGATGCGACACCACGGAATCAGTGGAAGTTGGCAAGGATCAGTGAAGTTCATCCCGGGAAGGACGGAAGAGTGAGAAGACTCCAGTTGCTGATAGGTGACTCAACTCTCGATGAAAATGGAAAGCGCACCTCCAAACCGGTTCACCTGGAGAGACCCATTCAGAAGATAGTAACACTGGTGGAAGCAGACTGAAGACTCCAGTATCTTACGCTCACCTTAAGTCTATTAATGGCCCATAGTTGGATAGTATTTTGAAATAATGTTTTATATGCAGTATGTATGTCTCTTTAAGTTGTTCTAAGAAACCACATGTGATTCGGTGGGAGTGTAACTGCCCCACATCGGCAGTTAGTTAAATTCTAAACCTCACATTTTTTGGTTCCTACCTGTAATAGTGGCGTTCCTAAGGGCGGAACTAAATTGCCGACTTAGTTTCCGGGGGGCATGGTTGTTGGCGCACCTTGGAGGGCAGCAAAGAAAAAGGAAGCAACACAAAGGGGATACACCGCCAAAATAAGTTAAATGTTAAATATGCAAGATCATAAAGAAAGGCAGAAGCCATGACTAAGAAGAAACCAAGAAATACCTCTTAAGTAGTAAGCAGTGGACGAGGTATATCGTTTATTTGCTTGGTTAGTGTGGTGTTGTGTTGCTGTATGGACGTACATGCATGTATTTTGTAAACTGCATTTTTATTTTGTTTGTTTCCTCGTTTTTGGCTCAGTTCTCACAGGTTGGTTGGAGCCAAAAATAAACCCCGTATTTAACCACGATCTCGGGCCTCGTGTACTATTTGGGAGCTACATGTATATATACCCCAATAATCGATGATTCAGCAATACCTTATCTACAAAGCAGTGTACAGCCTCTTGTTTCTTAAGATTGACAGATCCTTAAGATTGACAGCTTCCTAAGATTGACAGGTTCTTCTGACAGAAGAAGGGTTAAGCCATATATGGTTATATGAGAAGGTTATATTTCGGTAGAACAAGCATTTTGGTTTTTTTTTACTTATGACGCACATCATAATCTTATAGAACAAGGATTAGTCTGAATTCTCTCTAATGTTTATTCTATAGAGGAGACATTCATGAAGCTGTGCTTTTTATCTCGCTTATGTTATTGGAATTGGGAACATCAACAGTCTGCTGGCCTTGTTAATGTACTGAAAGCAAGGGTTAGTGCTTTTTTGCTGGCTTTGCAATTTAATAGAAGAAGGTGAAAGCCTGTCTTAGTTTCAGCGAATTCAATTTTGTAAGTTTAAATCATTATTAACTTCCACACATCCTCAAAGAATTCTAAAAGATCAGTCAAAAATTATTTTATTTTCATTTGTCAAGACTGACTCGGCTATAACACATTATTCTTTTCAAGATATTTTGTCATTACATCCTTCATTATAGATTGCAGCAATTTCCCTACCTCTATCAGAAAAACAGATTAGTAGTTCCCAGTTTTTCTCCTTGTTTTAAATAATGGGCAAGAGGTCTTCTATCCTCCAATCCACAAGAATTAACAACATTCTTCCTTGGTCATTAACATATTGGGCAAGTAAACCATCCCAGTATACATTTCATGAATTGGTCCTCCACTTTATTATCACTGATGTGATGTCCAATCTATATGGAGATTAATGTTCCCCTATGATTACTGTGTTACACTGCTACATGCACCCCTATTTTACTGATTTATGCTATGCCAATATTACAACTACAATTTAATCTATCTATATACTATTTTAAAACTGTGTGTGTGTGTGTGTGTGTGTGTGTGTGTGTGTGTGTGTGTGTGTGTGTGTGTGTGTGTGTGTGTGTGTGTGTGTGTGTGTGTGTGTGTGTGTGTGTGTGTGTGTGTGTGTGTGTGTGTGTGTGTGGTGTGTACATTGTGATTGCCTGTGAAACGTATCTCCTCGAAAACCAGACGCCGAAACGGGAAAATTCTTACATATTTCAGTCGAGATTTTTCTTGTGATTTTAGAAACCACTCCTCTGCACATTTGGTATATTATTTTCCTGACTTTTTTATTAAATTTGTTAACCAATCTGACCTTTTTTTTTAAAATCTGACCGCTGCCCAGCTGCTAACGTTACAATAACAGTGAATTTTTACATCTTCTGGTAGAAAATTTCCCCTGAATTCCATAGAGCTGCTGACAGCTTTCGTACATGAGATGCGGACGTTTCATTTCTAGAACATTCTGAACGAGTGATGCACGGTTGCATTTTGCTTGTCTCTCCCCCGTCTCTCCCCCTCTCTCTCTCACTCTCCCCTCCCCTCTCCTCGCCCTCTCCTCTTTCCCTCTCCTTTCTCTCTCTCTCCCTCTCTCCCCCCCCTCTCTCTCCCCCCCCACCCTCCCCTCCCCCCCCTGCCCTCCTCCACCCTCCCTCCCCTAAACCCCCCTTCCCCTCCCCTCCCCTACCCCCCTTCCCCTCCATCCCACTACCCCATCCCTCCATCCCACCTCTCCCCTCCCCTCCCCCCCTCTCTCCTCCCCCCTCTCTCTCTCCTCCCATACTCTCACCCCTCCTCCTCCACCCTCCCCCCTCACACACCCTTCCTCTCCTCCTCCCCTCCCCCCCTCTCCCTCTGTCTCTTGCCCTTCTATCTCTGCCCCTTTTCTCTCCGTCTCTCCCCATTCTCTCTCTGCCCTCATTCTCTACCCCCACCCCCCTCGCTCTAGATGCACCTGCGAGTTGGGGGCTATGCGTCAGTGGATATTGCGTTTA
This sequence comes from Leucoraja erinaceus, assembly GCF_028641065.1. Classification (NCBI taxonomy): domain Eukaryota; kingdom Metazoa; phylum Chordata; class Chondrichthyes; order Rajiformes; family Rajidae; genus Leucoraja; species Leucoraja erinaceus. Next base: position 24,780,011 of record NC_073384.1, read on the forward strand.
TGGGTTAAAAGGAGCAAAGTAATAATATTAATTTATCAAGGGGGGTGGTAAGAGTGTGTGCGGGGTGTAGTTAATGTGTGTGATGCCGCATGCCGCCCCCAGCCCCCTCCTCCCCCGCAACCACATGTTGGGGGCACTTGGTCTAGTATTTAGTAAAATTTATAACCAAACTGACATTTTTTTTAAATATTAAGGTTGCCCAGCTGCTGACCTTACAATGCCTTTGCTCGTGGCCCAGCTTGCTTGTGCTCCCACCCCCCCGCCGCTCTGGATTAATGTCAATGCGCATGCGCAGTTTTCCACGAGGTACGTTACCACAATCATACCCCCCTTGTTCTTCAAAATGCACAGAAAGAACGAGCATTCTGCAGATCTGGAGGTCACAGCCGGAACCTGCCTGAAGGCTCATCTGTCGGTGGGACCGGCAACCTGTCCAAAGGCTTGCTGGTCAGGTGGGACTAAGGGGAAAAAAATTTGTTCGGCATGGACTTGTAGGGCCAAGATGGCCTGTTTCCGTGCTGTAATTGTTATATGGTTATATGGTCAGCAGAACCAGGAACCCACCCGAAGGCTCAGCGGTCAACGGGACCAGGAACCCGCCCTTGGGCTCGGAGGTCAGCAGGACCGGAAAGCCACCCGAAGACACGTTGGATGGCGTAACCAGGAGGGAGTTGGAGTTGTTGGGTGTGAGGAGCATGGGTGAGCTGGGCTAATGTCTCCAGCGCCTTAAAGGAAAGCTGCAGGAAACACCCCCCGGGACACAAAGATGGCGTGCGAGGAGAGGAGATGTTGGTTCGTGGGAACCGGTACATCGAGCATGCAGGCCGACCACACTTTGGACTTTGACAATAGGCAATAAATGCAGGAGCAGGCCACTTCCTCTGGGTATGTGAGTACTCAGGAAATAACAATAAAGATATACTGATACTGATACTGATTTTGCCCTTCGAGCCAGCACTGCCATTCAATGTGATCATGGTAGGTCATCCCCAATCAGTACCCCGTTCCTGCCTTCTCCCCATATCCCCCGACTCCGCTATTTTTAAGAGCCCGATCTAGCTCTCTCTTGAAAGTATCCAGAGAACTTGCCTCCACCGCCCTCTGAGGCAGAGAATTCCACAGACTTCTGTGCCAACTTCGGTGCCAAAAATAATGCGCATGTGCAATATATGCAAAAAGAATTTCACTGCGCAGTTGCATACAATGCATTCAGAAAGTATTCAGACCCCTTCATTTTTTCCACATTTTGTTACGTTACAGCCTTATTCTAAAATGGATTAAATTCTTTTTTTTTTAAATCATCAATCTACACACAATACCCCATAATAAAAAAAAAGCAAAAACAGGTGTTTGGAAATTATTGCAAGTAATTAAAAAGAAATAACTGAAATATCACATTTACATAAGTATTCAGACCCTTTACTCAATACTTTGTTGAGGCACCTTTGGCAGCGATTACAACCACAAGTCTTCTTGGGTATGATGCTACAAGTTTGGCACACCTGTATTGGGTAATTTCTCCCATTCTTCTCTGCAGATACTCTCAAGCTCTGTCAGATTGGTTGGGGAGCGTTGATGCACAGCTACTTTCAGGTCCCTCCAGAGATGTTCGATCGGATTCAAGTCCGGGCTCTGGCTGGGCCACTCAAGGACATTTACAGACTTGTCACGAAGCCACTCCTGCATTGTCTTGGCTGTGTGTTTAGCGTCGTTGCCCTGTTGGAAGGTGAACCTCCGCCCCAATCTGAGGTCCTGAACGCTCTGGATCAGGTTTTCATCAAGGATCTCTCTGTACTTTGCTCCATTCATCTTTCCTTTGATCCTGACTAGTCTCCCAGTTCCTGCCGCTGAAAAACATCCCCACAGCATGATGCTGCCACCACAATGCTTCATTGTAGGTATGGTATTGGCCAGTAGATGAGCGGTGCCTGGTTTCCTCCAGATGTGACACTTGGCATTCAGGCCAAAGAGTTCAATCTTGGTTTCATCATACCAGAGCAAACAACCCTTTTGGCAAACCCCAAGCAGGCTGTCATGTGCCTTTTACTGAGGAGTGGCTTCTGTCCGGCCATTCTACCATAAAGGTCTGACTGATGGAGTGCTGCAGATATAGTTGCCCTTCTGGAAGGTTCTCCCATCTCCACCAAGGAACTCTGGAGCTCTATCAGAGTGACCATCGGATTCTCGGTCACCTCCCTGACCAAGGCCCTTCTCCCCCGAATGCTCCGTTTGGCCGGGCGGCCAGCTCAATGAAGAGTCCTGGTGGTTCCAAAGTCCTTCCATTTAAGAATGACAGAGGCCACTGTGCTCTTTGGGACTTGCAATGCTGCAGAATTTGTTTTATACTCTTCCCCAGATCTATGTGTCGACACACCCTATCTCAGAGGTCTACGGACCATTCCTTCGTCTTTGTGGCTTGCTTTTTGTTCTGACATGCACTGTCAACTGCAGGACATTATATAGACAGGTGTGTGCCTTTCCAAATCATGTCCAATCAATTTAATTTACCACTGGTGGACTCCAATCAAGTTGTAGAAACATCTCAAAGATAATCAATGTAAATAGGATGAGCCTAAACTCAATTTTGAGTGTCATAGCAAAGGGTCTGAATACTTATGTAAATTTGATATTTTGCTTATTTCTTTTTAATTACTATGCAAACATTTCTAAATACCTGTTTTCACTTCTTGATTCTGGGGCATTGTGTGTAGATTGATGATTAAAAAAATGAATTCAATCCATTTTAAAATAAGGCTGTAACGTAACAAAATGTGGAAAAAATGAAGGTGTCTGAATACTTTCTGAATATACTGTATGTATGTCACTATCAAAACCAGGATTTAATACCCATCCTTAATTCTCCAAGTAGGTGGTAGTGAGTTGCCATATTGAATTGTTACATGTGATAAATGTCTCTGCAATGTGGATGATGGGTGGTGGCAGTGTTTCCACTTATGAAGGAAATTACCTGATATTCGAGAAATTCTGATTGAAAACTTTCTGATGCACTGTATGTGACAAATAAAGCACTATTCACTATTAACTGTTGGGAAAAAGAATTTCACTGGACAGAGGTACATGTGACAATGAAGTGCCATTGAACCATTGTGCTTTACTTGTATGCTTCTACCTGCATACTGTAGTGAATGCATCAAACATGTTTTATTGTTGTAAACTGCTGTTTATGATTATTTGCATTAAGGTCCTGGAAAGCCTGGAGCATAAAACCATCCAGAAAGTGAAGCTGCTAGTCATAAAATCCTGATTTTACTTTTTCTTCTCTGCCATCAGGAAAAATCCTACTTATAGGTCTGTGAACAACTGCTGAAGGTTACTGATTCTAGTCCACAAGGGAGGCAGTATAATCTGTCTGCCTTTGTTCCGTTCATTCTGCCGTGTGTTCTCATTAACCCCCTACTGACAGTCAACTAGGCAGCGGGCTGACACTCTGACCGTGTAACCTCTAACTGTGTAACCTCTTACCAACCCCCATCCCAAACACAAACTCCAGCCTGACAGATCAGACTGGAGTAACTACCCTTGCAATCTCATTCTTCTCAGTTAATATTTACAAATTAAGGCAGCAAATATGAGTACAAAACTTTGTCTTAAGCCAAGTGTTGAAAAGCTATTAGAATATCTCTGAACAGTAACATTTAACAAAACAATTCTTCACATTTAAAACACCTGATCAATCATTTATCTATTCATGCATACACATGCATGGATGTATCACTACATTTATTAATTGGCATGTTAAAAAGGCATTGTTCAGCACAAACATTTAAGGTTATATTCCGAATACAAATAATATTTATCAAATTCCTAAAAACTCTAAGGTAGATTTGGAGAAGCTTTTCCCCGATTGGTAAGACTAGAGTTAGTGGATTCAAAGTGTCGGGATAAAGGGTCAGTTATTCAGGACTAACATGATGAAAAGATTTTTCACTGAAAGAAAATTAAACCTTCGGAAGTCTCTCCCTCAGGTTTGGAATTGCAAAAATGTTCAGTGAGTACATTAATTGTGGTTCAATTGAGAGTACCCTTGCCTTTGTGTCAGAAGGCAGTGGAGGCCAATTCTCTAGATGCTTTCAAGAGAGAGTTAGATAGAACCCTAAATGATAGCGGTGTCAAGGGATATGGGGAGAAGGCAGGAACGGGGTACTGATTGTGGATGATCAGCCATGATCACAGTGAATGGCGGTGCTGGCTCAAAGGGCCGAATGGCCTACTCCTGCACCTATTGTCTATTGTGTATTGTGTCTGAAAGTTCTGGATTTGGATTTCATTCTGTAAAGCTGAACAAAAAATATTGGCAGACACTCCCAGTGCAGTACTGATTGCACACTGATCTTTTGGGGATTGTCTTCTGGATAAGGCTTTAAAAATCTCTTTGAAAGATCCCACAGCACTACTTTGAAGAAGAGTACAGGGAGTTATCCACTGTGCCCTAGTCAGTATTTACCCTTCATTCAGAATGTAGACCATAAAATAGTACAGCACAGGAACAGGCCCTGCAACCCACAATGTCTGTGCCAAATATGATGCTAAAATAAACTAATCTCATCTGCCTGCACACGATGCATATACCTCCATTCCCTGCTTGTCCATCTGCCCATCTAAAAGTATCTTAAATTGCCACTGTAACATTTGCCATACCACAACCTTAGGCAGCGCATTAGCACCCAACACTCTCGGTGTACAAAAACTTGCCGTGCACATCTCCTTTCAACTTTGCCTCTCTCACCTCAAACCCATGCCCTCTAGTCTTTGACATTTCCACCCTGGGAACATCGTTGAGGCAGAATATGTGCTGGTCACCATATTGATTTTTGTGGGAGTTATAGAGTGATGCAACGTGGAAACAGGCCTTTCAGCTCATACATCAATAACAACCATTATGCCTGACTATACTAATCCCACATGCCTGCATTCATTCCATTTCCATCTACTGTTCCTGCCTTAAACGCCTCCTCTAGCAGCTTATTCCAAATACTAGTTACTGTTTTGTGAAAAATATATTGTTCAAATATTCTTTAAACCTCCTCCCACTTACCTTAACCCTATGCCCTCTAGTCTTGGACACACCCACCCAAAAAGCAGGAATAAATGTTTTCAATGAAATTCAAAAGGGATCACTGCTCAGGACACAGCTGTTACGTACCAATAATATGAATGAAGGTATCAGGATAAAATATATGTTTGCTGATTACACAAAGCTAAATCAGTATTGATTGTGGAATTAATTCAGTGAAACTTCAGTTGGATTACTGAAGACTAAGTGAATGGATGTGGATGTACAGTAGCAAATGGACCATAGTGGGAAACTATGTTATAAGTGATAGGAGTAGAATTAGTTTATTTGGCTCATCAAGTCTACCCCACCATTTAATCATGGCTGATCTATCTCTCCCTCCTAACCCCATTCTCCTGCCTTCTCCACATAATCTCTGACACCTTTACTAATCAATAATATATCTATATCTGCCTTAAAAATATTCACTGATGGCCCCCACAGCCTTCTGTGGCAAAGAATTCACCACCCTCTGACTAAACGTTCACCACCCTCTGACTAAAGAAATTTCTCCTCATCTCCTTCCTAAAATAATGTTCTTTAATTCTGAAGCTATGATCTCTAGTCCTAGACTTCCCCACATCCTCTCCATGTCCACTCTATCCAAGCCTTTCACTATTCTGTATGTTTCAATGAAGTTCTCATTCTTCTAAATTCTAGCGAGTACAGACCCAGTGCTGACAAACGCTCATCATAGGTTAACCTACTTATTCATGGGATTATTCTTGTAAACCTCCTCTGGATGCTCCCCAGAGCAAGCATGTCCTTCCTCAGATATGGTGCCCAAAATTGCTCACAATATTCCAAATGTGGCCTGACCAGCACCTTATGGAGCCTCAGCATTACATCCCTATTTTTGTACAAAGTACAAAGCACAGAGGACATTTATTGTCACATACACCATTTCTGGTGCAGTGAAATATGAGTTGCCATTTGCAGCACAGCAATAAAAAAATAAATACAACGTTAAAGAATTTAACATAAAACATAAAAATATCCCCCCACAATGGTCCCCACTGTGAAGGAAGACAGCAAAGTCAATCCTCTCCATGTTCACCCCGTGGTCGGGGCCTATTTGAGGCCTTCGCAGTCGCCACAACAGCGGCCCGATATTACAGGCCCAGCATAGCTATAGGTTGAGAGGAGGAAAGTTTAATGGAGATTTGAGGGGTGGGTTTTTACACAAAGAGTAATAGGGGCCAGGAACACATTGGCAAGGGTAGCGATGGAGGCAAATACTATAGTGGAGTATAAGAGGCCTTTAGATATGCACATGGAAGTGCAGGGAATAGAGGGATGTGGATCATGTACACGCAGATGAGATCAGTTTAACTTGGCATGATGTTTGGCACAAACAATGTGAGCCAAAGGGCCCATTCCTGTACTATACTGTTCTATGTTGGAGATGAGAAGAAATATTTTCCCCTAGAGGATAATGTATGTTGAATTCTCCACCCAAGCATAATGAATGCTCAATCATTGAATATATTCAGGACATAGATTGATAGATTTGGAGATATTAAGTGATATGGAGTTAGTGCCGGATAGTGAAATTGAAGTAAATAAAAATCAGCCATGTTTGTACAGTATTCAATAGTAGAGCAAGTAGGAGGATACGAATGGCCTGTTCTTTTTCCTTATGTTCTTAAACTGGTGGAGGGTGGATATCGCAAAGGATTATACAATTGGAGACAATTATAGTAATATAGAGAAAGCAAGATCATAGAAAATGAAGCTAACAGTTTTATAATTTATGCATTATTAAACTGGCATCAAGTGTCCGTCAGCAGGTACAGGGCTGCCTGGTGAATGGGACTTAGTGTGACTTAGGTTACTAATAACTAATAACTGGTGTTAGCACTAATTGTGCTAACACCAGACAGACTTGCAGCATTCCTCCTTCTGCAGTTGAGGGGGGTAGATGTGTGGGAGGAACTCAGAGCGGAGAAGAGCTGGTAAGCCGCACTCTTTGCCTCAGAATCCTCCAAGATTATCTTCTGATCCAGAGTCCGCTTTGTGGCACAGGCACAGACGTGCTCACGCCTCTTCCAGAATTTCACAGGGAGAGCCCTGGGATCAAAGCCTGAAGAAGTGGACTGCTCAGTAATATCCTCTATAAGGACATATTGAGGATCTACAGATCCTTCTATGCCAGTATGTCAGAAAGGCCTCAGACAACAGCCTCGCAAAACTTCATATCCTCTAACATGGAGGACAGTAAGTGGGAGAGTCTGGAACAACCACTGACCCAGGAATTGGAGATCTATCTTGCTGCTAAATGTGGACTATAAGATCCTGCCCAAGGCCATCATCATCTGGGTCAAGACTGCTCTGGGACAGGTGATCTGTCAAGACAAAATCTGTGCTGTACTTGGCTGTGAAACATAAGGCAGCCTGGTGCTGCTCAGGGATACCATCACCTACGTGTAGGACAGATGGGTGGGAGGTGAAGGACCTTTGACAGGATATTGCGCATGTACATGATGGGTGTGCACTCCAAAATAGGCTTTGGGAAGGGAATCAGGAACTACATCCAACTACTCTACACTGATATCTGTAGTGCATTCCAATTCAATGGGAAGGAAACGATTAGCTTCCCAATCAGGTGTGGAGTCAGGCAAGGTTACATAGAAACATAGAAACTTAGAAAATAGGTGCAGGAGTAGGCCATTCAGCCCTTCGAGCCTGCACCGCCATTCGATATGATCATGGCTGATCATCCAACTCAGTATCCCATCCCTGCCTTCTCTCCATACCCCCTGATCCCTTTAGCCACAAGGGCCACATCTAACTCCCTCTTAAATATAGCCAATGAACTGGCCACAACTACCTTCTGTGGCAGAGAATTCCACAGATTCACCACTCTCTGTGTAAAAAATGATTTTCTCATCTCGGTCCTAAAATACTTCCCTCTTATCCTTACCCACTCTACCTTGCCTTGTGTTGTCTGCTGCATGGAAGCCTTTGCAATCCATCAGGAAGGATGAGAGTATAGAAGGGTGACTGTGCTGATTAGTGGAGGCATTCAGATCAAAACCTCCTTGTACATGGATAATGTCACTGTCTATTGCTCAGATCCATGGTCAGTCCACAAATTGATCAGCATCTGCGACCAGTTTGAGTTGTCATCGGCACCCAAAGTCAACAGCAGGAAGAGTGAGGACATGCTTTTTGGTAACTGGCCCAAGCAAACTTCCGTCCCCATCACCATCAGGTCGGACTACCTGAATGTGCTGAGGATGTGGTTCAGAGAGGCTGAGGTGTGCAACACAAATTGGCTGGTGGATAGCCTAGGTCAATTAAAATATGGGTCTGAGGGAGCAGCACTCACTCTCGTAACAGAGCAAAGTTTGCTCAACAGTTTTGAGGTGCTCTCAGGGCTGGTGTACTTGGAGCAGGTAATGCCCACCCCCTGCTCCACTGCATCAGAGATCACCTGGGCCATTTCCAGTTCATCTGGGGATCAAAGTGTTGCCGGTCTGACGGGTCACGATGCACAAGTTGCAGACAACAGTGGCAAAGCATGCCCAACATCGCTCTAGTTCTGAATGCCACCTTCATGTGTGGCTGCATCAGGTTGTGCGTAAAGCACCAAGTGTCCGTAGTGTTGCAAAGGATGGGCCAGGTGCCGATGCTGCACAATGTACCAGTCTGTTGGACATTGCCACACCTCCTCTCCTTTGTGAAAAAGTTATTTGACCACAGGTCCATCAGAACATCCTGCAGGCACTGCAGGACAACAACTCAAAAGGGTTCTGTGGCGTGGTTCCATGAGCAAACTGCCCAGTTTGTCTGATGCAATACCGCATCTGCAGATCTCGCCAAAAAGCACCAAGACCTTGTTTGGTTAGCGGCGAGAGGGGGCATCCCAGTCAGATCATTCCTGTGCCATGAGAATTTTACTACCGATGCATGCTGCCCTTGGAAGAGAAGGTTGCCCACCTCTTTACAGAGTGTGGATTTGTGAAGACGTTTGGAGAATGACTCAAGGGTCCTTTTCATGGTTCATGCCGAACAGCTCAGTAAGAGGACTCCTGACCTCTGGCCTCAAGTTACCAGCGCACTCTTTTGTTTTTTGTACTGGCTACCAAAAACCAGAATGGATTAGAATCGGAAGGTAACCCTGAATTAAACGTGTTTCAGAAGTTATTTTAATACGGGCTAATAATGAAAAAAGCTTATACTTAAATTCTGGAAAAATGCGCCGACACCAACATAAAAATGTGGATATCAAATATGTTTGTACATCTGGAAGAGATGAGATTCCTCCTAGCCGGTAAAGCAGACCAATTCCAAAAGACGTGGTCTATGTTTCTGGACCTATGCAATAGTAATTTATCAGGACCTGGTAACGGGAGATAAAACAAACAAAAACAGACTTGGTTGGTAGTCCCCTTTCTGCGGAGTTTAATGTTATAATAGAGCGATTGTTTCTATTTTCTCTTTCTTTCTTTTCTAGGGTCTATTCTCTCACTTTACTTCCTTCTCTAACTTCTTTCCTAAGGGGCTTTCTTTTCCCAACACTCTTGCACTTCACGACTCTCTTGCACTTTCTTTACTTTCCTTACTTCTACCTTTTTCTTAAAGCTCAAAAAAAATGAAGCGGTACAAAAAATGTATTAAGATATATGTGTTGTGTAGGATTGTAATTTACCGTACTTCTAATAAAAATAAATTTTTTAAAAAAAGGAAGAGAAGGTTGCCCACCTCTTTACAGAGTGTGGATTTGTGAAGACGTTTGGAGAATGACTCAAGGGTCCTTTTCATGGTTCATGCCGAACAGCTCAGTAAGAGGACTCTGACTCTGGCCTGTTCCCAGGGATACATTTGGAGATAGATATTTAGTGTTGCTAGAAGATCAGTAATTTGGTGAATACTCTTTGGTCTTCTCAAAACCTCTTTGTCTCCCAGCACAGAGAGACATCCATCAGGGGATGTTGCTGACTGGCCCATTCCAGACTACAGGGTTATGTGTTAATAAACTCACTGAAGCTTGGTTCAGCCTATGCAAAGGCTCTGCGGGGAGGACCACAGTCTAGGATCCCTCCACTGCTCAACATTGAGGGGCAGGGTCCAGTGAGGACACCCCTCAAAAAAATGAATGGATATCTCTCCATGGGGCCACATGAGTGGCAAGGGTCTTTTGTTTAATGAAGTGCGAACATTATTGAGTATAACACTAATGAATGAATAGATGCAGAGAATGTCAGAAGAGATTTTGCACAATTGATACAGTATGTGTTTTTTATTATGGATAAATTTTATTTTTGCAAAAATATATATATATACCTCATCAATCTGTGTCAAAGAATAGTCAATCTTGCTTAAACACTACCGTCACTAGATTCATTCATGGGGTGAAAGTTTATACATTCTGACGCTAAGAATACAGACTGAAAGATTATCTTATTCAAAAATTCTTAGGTGAACAACAGTGCAGATGCAATATGGATTTTTTTTCCAGAGTTGAATTTCTAGAACATGGGGACTTAGTCTCAAGATAAGGGGTGACCATTTTAAGATTGAGACAGAGGAATTACTTCTTTCAGACGGCTATGAATCTTTGGAATTTTTACACACAAAGAATTGGGAATTAATTGAATTTCTGGTCAGTGATCGTTAGGATCAAACAAAAAAATGGGGCTGAAGATTAGATCAGACATATTCTTATTGAAAGGTGGAAGAGCCTCAAAGGGTCGTTTTTCTGCAAATCCTTCATCCATTACCTAGCAGAAAAGCCGTGTCTGAAAACAAACAAGTGGAATGGACATGCTTGCATTTGCAGAAAAATGCTTTGAGAGGCTGGTCAAGAAACATATCTGCGCCTTCCTCCCTCGCAACATGGACCCGCTACAATTCGCATACCGTCCGAACAGATCCACGGACGATGCGGCCTCCCAGGTTCTGCACACTGCTCTCTCTCATCTTGACAGCCAGAAGGGGGGCTATGTGAGGATGCTGTTCATAGACTACATTTCAGCCTTCAACACAATAGTCCCCACCAGACTGGCTGAGAAGCTGCTGGTATTGGGGCTCAACACCCCCCTGTGTGCCTGGGTCCTGGACTTTCTCACCACCAGGCCCCAGGTGGTCAACATGGGGGGAAATACATTGAGGTCCCTCACCCTGAGCACAGGACCCCCCCCAGGGTTGCGTCCTTAGCCCCCTATTGTACTCCCTGTACACACATGACTGTGTGGCCAGGTTCAGCTCCAACTTGATAATCAAGTTTGCTGATGACACTGTGGTGGTGGGCCTGATGTCAGATAACGACGAGAAGGCCTACCGGGAGGAGGTGGCTGATCTGCCACTCTGGTGTCAGGACAACAGCCTCCTCTTGAATATAAAAAAAAACTAAGGAGCTGATCGTGAACTTTAGGAGGGCACATCATCCGAGGACGTACACACCATTGAAGATAAATGGGGATACTGTGGATAGGGTGAGCTGTTTTAAATACCTGGGAGTCCACATCTCTGAGGATATGACATGGACATCACACGCTGCAGCACTCGTAAGGCAAGGCAGCGCCTTTACCACCTCAGGCAATTGAGGAAATTCAGAGTGTCTCTGAGGATCCTCCAGTGCTTCTACTCAGCGGCTGTGGAAAGCATCTTGTCCGGAAATATCACGGTCTGATCATGGACTTTAGGAGGGCACATCATCCGAGGACGTACACTCCATTGAGGATAAATGGGGATCCTGTGGATAGGGTGAACTGTTTTAAATATCTGGGAGTCCACATCTCCGAGGATATGACATGGGCATCACACGCCTCAGCACTCGTGAGTAAGGCAAGGCAGCGCCTTTACCACCTCAGGCAATTGAGGACATTCAGAGTGTCTCCGAGGATCCTCCAGTGCTTCTACACAGCGGCCGTGGAAAGCATCTTGTCCGGAAATATTACCATCTGGTTTAGGAATTGCTCTGCCAAGGACAAGAAGACTCTGCAGAGAGTAGTGCGTTCGGCCGAACGCACTATGGGAACTTCACTCGCCCCCCTGCAGGAACTATACAGCAGGAGGTGCAACTCCAGAGCAAATAAAATCATGGGAGACCCCTTCCACCCCTGCAACGGACTGTTTCAGCTGCTACGGTCAGGCAAACGCCTCCTTGCCATGCGGTGAGAACGGAGAGGTTGAGAAGGAGTTTCTTCCCAGAGGCCATTCGGACTGTAAACACCTATCTCACCAGGGATTAACTCTACTGAACGTTTTTCCTTCCATTATTTATTATGTAAAAGAATATGTGTGTTATGATTGTGTTTATAATTTGTTTTGTTGTTTGTCTTTTGCACAAAAGTCCGCGAGCATTGCCACTTTCATTTCACTGCACATCTCGTATGTGTATGTGACAAATAAACTTGACTTGACTTGACTTGATTTGACTTGACTTGACTTGAACTGCTCTGCACAGGATAAGAAGGCTCTGCAGAGAGTAGTGCGTTCAGCCGAACGCACTATGGGAACTACACTCGCCCCCCCTGCAGGAACTATACATCAGAAGATGCAACTCCAGAGCCACCAAGATCATGGGAGACCCCTTCCACCCCAGCAACGGACGGTTTCAGCTGCTCCGGTCAGGCATACGCCTCCATTGCCATGCTGTGAGAACGGAGAGGATGAGAAGGAGCTTCTTCCCAGAGGCCATTAGGACTGTAAACTCCTATCTCTCCAGGGACTAACTTTACTGTACCATTTTACTGTTGTGTGGTGTCTTTTTAAAATTGCTGTGTTTTTCCTTTTTCTTACCTCCCTCCCACAAATATGTAATATGTGAATATGTGATTCTGTTCCAGTCTGTTTGTAGTTTGTTTGTTGTTTTTGCACAATTCGCGAGCATTGTTTTTTTTTTCATTTTACTGCACATCTCGTATGTGTATGTGACAAATAAACTTGACTTGACTTGACTTGACTTGCACTGTTGCATTTGTCTCCAAGATGGGAGTAGAATCATTAAATTGTTAAAGGGCTTTCTCATGGTGCGACCTGAAGCAAGACCTAACAAGAGTTTAACATCGTGGGAACCTTCTGCGATAGCAGTATGGCATTCGTGGACCACCGAGGACCTCCGTGGCGCTGACGGCAGGCAGTCGTGTGACTTGGTAAGGTCGGGAGAAAATTCAAACATTTTTGAATTTCTCCAAGAGTGCCTTGGTGAGCTTTGCAACATTGTTTGAATGCAGTGGCCCATGCGATATCCGTGCGATATCCGCAATAACTCTTGCGGGTACCGTGGGAACTCCTGCAAACGGTAAACCTGGAAGCCTGAAAGAGGGGACATAAGGTGAGGTTAAATAAATATATTTTTTACTATCAGATTGATGTCTGCAACTCTTCATTAACACATCACTACAAGAGGAATGTCTCTAATGTTATAATCCCTCTCATGCTGAAACACAAAATAGTTGAAGGGAGGTGAAATAATCACATTTTTATTCTTTTTCATTTTTGTGTGTCCAAGTACCTCACTTGTTGAGCTATTTTACTCCAGCAGTTTGTGTCTCTTTTTGTCTGAAAGCAGTTTCTAACTGGAGGAACTCCGCGGGCCAGGCAGCATCTACGGAGGGAAATTGACAGGCAAGCCTTTCCTCAGGCTGCCTTATCTCTCTACCCCCCTCCCCCCAACTCCCACCCACACACACAAATGCTGGGAGAAACTCAGCGGGTGCAGCAGCATCTATGGAGCGAAGGAAATAGGCAACGTTTCGGGCCGAAACCCTTCTTCAGACTGATCGGGGGGGGGGGGGGGTGGGCGGGGACAAGAAAGGAAAAAGGAGGAGGAGCCCGAAGGCTGGAGGATGGGAGGAGACAGCAGGGGGACTGAGGAAGGGGAGGAGACAGCAAGGACTAACAAAATTGGGAGAATTCGATGTTCATGCCCCCAGGATGCAGACTCCCCAAACGGAATATGAGGTGCTGTTCCTCCAATTTCCGGTGCTGCTCGCTGTGGCCCGAAACGTTGCCTATTTCCTTCGCTCCATAGATGCTGCTGCACCCGCTGAGTTTCTCCAGCTTTTTTGTGTACCTTCGATTCTCCAGCATCTGCAGTTCCTTCTTAAACATAATCTGAATGGTGCTGCACTAATTGGAAGATAGAGACAGTAAAGATGAATTAGAATAGAAAAGGTGAGGAGGTCAATGGTTGATGAAAGATTGATGCTTGTGAACATTTGGGGCAATCTGGGGCTTAGAATACGTGTGTTTTTGTGTGCTTATATTGGTGTATGCCTTCACCAAACTTTATTTTGATGTTCCATCGAAATCTTGGAGTGGGGGATCCACAATTTAAAATGAGCCTCTGTTGATCCCGAAATCAAAGCACTCCATTTGAGATAAAGTCACTTTGAGTGGAGGGTGACAAATATGTGTAACTTTGGTCACCAGTCAATTTTCCTCAAAGAGTGTGCAAGGGATTAGCTGATCAACTATAGCAAGTTTTTCTTCTTCCCATTGTCCATTGGGAAAATGACTTCCCATTCATCTGTTTCACTCCTGTAGTCTGGATTACAACAGATTCTAGTAAATTAGGGGAACATAAAATCCTTGGATTACAAACACAATAATGCCATCACTGGTGTGCCTTTCATTGGAGTTTAGCAACCGTTAACTGTCGCTTCACATTACATTATTAACCAAATTTTTAGGAGTAAGAAACAAGTGAATAAAGTGCAAGGCACAGCCACTGGAGAGCACACTTGGATTAAAGCTCTAACAGCTAGCTACGAAACACCATGGTGCCAAGTGCAAGCTGCGTCTTTGTGCAGCACTAATGGGGTCATTAACCCTTCATGGGCTAGTTTGACATTTCTGCATCATTTCAAGAATATAATAAGTTTCTAAGATTTCATTTTAATATTCATTGACTGTTGATCAAAAGACGTTTTCCTAGTTTAACTGCAAGACTGAACTCATTGCACTGCTGACTGAAGGGGAGGATAGTCTCACTTTAACCAAATGGCTTTCTAAATGGTCACACTGGTTTTGTCAACTTTAGTAGAATAGAAGTGCATTGAATTCCTGATGTGTGACTCCAGACTCCCATTGCCCGGCTGTTGGTTCCATGGTTCTAATTCCAGTTCCAACAAATATCATTGCTTAAAATGTGAAACTTCCATTCTCCTTCTCAGTTGTCATTAAACATTTACAGAAGATTATTTTTATTCTCAACATTTAGCATCAATAATCATATTTTCTAATTGCATTATGAGTTGTACATTGCACTCAGACCTAGTCTTACTACAAACAGAAATCATTTGGAATCTGACTTGGCATTCCAACTGAATGACGCTTACTAGGTTTAAAATGAAAGGTGATTGAAAAGCCAGGGTAAAGTTAGTACCCTTCCAAATCCCTACAGAGTCCAATGCTGTCATAAAAGTGGAGAGAAAAACATTTGGAAAATTCAGTGACAGTATACATGTATGATATTCCCCATGAAAATTTGATGTATGTAATTTAAAAAAGTCTGAAATTTGACAGAAGATTCACAGCAATTCACAAAAATGTTGTAAAAGTAATGTTGCTTCTCAACCACATTGCACTACTGAGTTATTTGCCAAAGTTGCAGTGGTTAGAAGAAATAAACCAGGAAGATGAATTCCATTATGTCAAAAGTATCAAACATTTTTACTGAGTCCAATCTCAGAGCACTGTCATAAATCAAAATTGAGTGATCTCAATTAATTATCTTTACTGGTAATACGAATTGGGCTTGGGGAGGATGAGTAGTAAGGGATGGATTTTGAAATTTGGTAGTGAGAGTAAATTGGCCAACATAATGTCTAAAAATTCAAACTCAGCAGTGCAGTGGTTATATTAGTTCAATATTAAAATGTCAAACAATGCTTTAGAGAAGTAATGATAGGGTAAGGAAATACTATTACAAAGAAAATTCCTGCATCTTGACCATGAAGTAACAGCAAATATTTGTCCAGATCAAAATGATGTGACTGATATTCCCATGTGCCTGATACCTTTAACCTTCTAGGTAGCAGAGCGATAAAAAATTACTTAAATGTAGTGAATAACACACACTGTCATCACGGTACATCAGAGTGGATGGGTCAAATGTTTAAAGTGGATGAAATTCCAATTAAGGTTTCAAGGTCAGTTTATTGTCACATGTACCAGTTAAGGTACAGTGAAATTTGAGTCACCATACAGCCATACTAAGTGAAAAGCAACCACATAAAAGTTAACATGGAAGGCAGTAAAATGGACTACTTTGTTCAACCAATGTTCCCTTTGTTTCCTTGAGAGTCATAGAATCATACGGCATGAAAACAGGCCTTTCAACCCAACGTGTCTAGACTGACCAAGATGCCCTATCAAAGTCCCATTTATCTGCATTTTGCCAATTTCCTTCTGAACCTTTCCTACCCATGTATCTGCCCAAATGTATTTTAAATATTGTACATTCTTCAATAACTTCCTCTAGCAGCTTGTTCTATTTACCTACCATCCTGTGTGAAAAGGTTGCCCCTCAGGTTCCTTTTAAATCTTTCCCCTCTCACCTTAAACCTTGGCTCTAGTTCTTGATTCTCCTACCCTGGGAAAAACACCCTGGGCATTCACCTTATTTATTCCCGTCATGATTTTGTTTACCTTGATAAGATTGCACCTCACTCACTCAAGGAATAAAGTCCAAGCCTGCCCTACCACTCCCTTTAGCTCATGCCCTCAAGTCCATGCAACATCATCATAAATCTTTTCTGCACCATTTTCAACTTAATAGCATCTTTCCCATAGCATGGTGACAAAAACTGAACACAATACAAGTGTGGTCATTAGGCAAGGCAACTTTTGCATTCTCAAACCAAAGCACACTTTTAGCAAGCATTTTCAAACCACATTAAGGGCACTCATAGTTTAGTAAACATGTGTTCAGTGTTATTCACAGCTCAGACTGAGAGACGTGACCCTCTCGCTCCCCCATCTTGCAGAGACTGACTGAGGCACTCAACACTTCTGGGTTTTATAGTCCATCCGGAAGGGGCGTGGCCTTCAGGAGAGAGAATCTCAACATTTTTTAAACACTAATAACTCTTTTATTTTTAATCAATGGGAAATCCTCTTGTCCTGCGCAGCGGAGGGGGACTCTGAGTAAGGTGGCCAAAAATCACAGCCGTAAGTGGCAGCGTTTTTCCTAAAATCAATATACAGAACAACAGGAAGTGGTCAAGATCAGACTTTTAGTAATATAGATATTTTCATGGTCACCATTACTGGTACTGGATTCCTACTAAATTCTACATATTTAAAATTAAATGGATTTAAACTCCCCATCTGTGGTGGTGGGATTTGAAATCATGCCTCAGGATTCTTTAGCCAGGTCACTAATCCAACAACATGACACCAAGCCACTGTATATTAGTAGTGTATAGTATTACATATTATTTGAAAATACATTTAAATTGTTTGCTGATATATTAGGCAATGACTGTTCCAAAAATGCATTTAATTACTTATATGGGAAGCAACCAGATTTTAGTTCATTTCAATAAGCCTGCAGCTCTTCTAACATCTCCAGGATTTCAACTGGGCTGCCAGGGAGCAAGAGAGAGTATCCCCACAGCTTAATGATTGCTCCTCAGTTCAACAAGGGATGTTTAACTCTGCATTCACATTTGTGCACACAAAAGATTGAACATGCTGCCTCGGAAAGAGCTTCAAGGACACATGAAGTGACGTAAAATCTTGCCAGTTGCGTTGGCTTTTAGGAGTGATTCTAGACATTGAGGTGCAGCTGCAGCAGCTGTTGTATCCTTGCCACAAACAGGGTAACCTGGCTTACATCCCAGAAACTCATGTCAAGCTGTTGGAGTCAGGATTTTTTTCCAAGGCCTGATAATTTAGCCACATCTGACTGATGTTTATGAAAGATAAAGTGGGCGATTATCAGTCATCAAAAATCCTGGAGCTCTTCTACTGTTAATACAAGATCTGGATTTTTGTAGAATGATTGTTCTTTTTGTTTACGTGTGTATTCAGTTTTCAGGAAACAGCCATTACTGGAAAAGCAAGCACTAATCCCTTATTGCACTTTGTTTTTGAGTAAATGGTCGTGAGTTCTCATCATGAGCCATTACAATCCTGATGAAGATACTCCCACTATACTTTGGCTTAGTGAGTTTCAGGCTTACGTTTCAGAGAAAATGAGTGAGTAGCAATTTTTTGCAGGTCAGTATGTTGAATGTCTTCAAAGAGAACTTGCAGGTGGCAATGTCCCCATACTAGTCAAAGTCATGGGAGGTGCTGCAATATATTTTATATATGGCACAATTATTATCATAATTTGCTTTTGGCGGAGAGGATGATTGTTTAGGCTACATAAGGTGCAAACCCAGTGGGATGTTTCCTCCTGTATGTCAACAAGCCACTTGAAAGTTGTTGGCGCTGCAATCATTTGAAAGGCGAAGAGTGTTCTATCATGCTTCCTGACAAACCTTGTAGATGGGTTATTTGCTCAGTTCAATTATTAAGTCAATTATTGAATAAATGATGATTGCCAAGATATTGATAGTTGAGGATTTGGTATTGGTAATAGCATAGAGTATCAAGGTTAGGTGGTTAGATTCTGCCTTGTTGGAAATGATCATTACTTTTCTGTTGTTTGACATGAGTGTTACTTGCCATTTCGGTCTATTGTCAAGGACGAGATTGTCCTGAGGACCATTTGAGGTGATTGGATTGATTGACCTTCAATTGATTGGCAACTTAATAACAACTCTGGCACTGACCAGAGCTGCCCTGGACAATTTATGACTGTTTTTACTTGTATTTTAATGTTGCTATTTTTTTCCTGCACTTTTTAACTATTCGTATTGTTTTTATCAGGGACTAGATTGTTTTATTTTTTGTTTTATTTATGTGTGAAATGTTTAAGTTTTATGTGCGATGCTCTGGTATCCCCTGGGAAACGTCTTCTCATTTTGCACTGCACAAATGTTGCTTTGCAAGATGACAATAAAGGTTGATTGGATTGGATTGGAATGGACCTTCAATTGTGGCTGGGTTAATTGACCTTCAAGCACAATCATTTACCATATGTAGAATAATGACCAAACCATTGGAGTGTTTTTTTTCCCCTTGATACCTATTTACTTCAGTTTTATCAGAATGCCTTAATACCACGCTTGTTCGAATGCTGTGTTTTTGTCTGGAGCAGTCACTGTCACCTCATATCTGGATTTCAGATATTTAGTTCTTGTTTGAACCAAGTCTTTAATGAGATCTATACCCAAATGGTACTGGCAATATTCCAACAAGGGCATCTATGAGAATGTTATTGGTGGGTAAGTGCCACCCAACACCATGTTGATGACATTTGTCAGCACTTTGGTGATGATTGAGAGCAAATTGAATTTGTCCTCCTTTCCACGAACAAGATGTAACTCGGCAATTTTCCACAAGACAGAACTGCATTTGTATGGAACCATCTTAGCTAGAGGGGTAGTTAGTTCTGGGGTGCACATTTTCATACAACAGCAAAACATTTATCTGGTTTAATAGCCTATGATATATGCAATGATCTTTTTGTGTGATAGCTTAGCTCTTCCATTCTTGCTGGCTTTATAGGTTGCCCTTTTGAACCTTTGTTGAACTGGCAATTCATTTTTTGGTATGTGGAATTAATGACATACCCACATTTAAATAAGGTTGATTGCTTGGCTTGATATTAAATGATAGTTAGGTACATCCCAGAAGTTGTTGCAAAAATTCTGCTGCTGCTACTGCTGTTCCACGGTGCCTCTTGGATGCCCAGTTTTAAGCTGCCAGGTCTGATTTACCTATCCCATTTAGCATAGTCCCACATCATGGAGAATATATACTAATATAAGATAGAGCTATGTCTTTTCTAGAACTGTGCACTGATTTCTCCTTTCAATTATGTCATGGATTAACACAATGGGTTTGGGAAGATGAATTAAAATAGGTTTCTTCCTTACGTCGGTTCATTGGCTACCAACTGCAGACCCAGCCTGTTGGCGTTGATGACATGCCATTATCGGGATTAATATGTCGTAGCTAGAATTTGGTGAAATGCTACTGGGTGGTGTGAATGCAGTGTTCTCTCATAATGGTGGTAGTTGAGTAATGATGACCTATATATTCTATGGTACACAAAAATGCTGGAGAAACTCAGCGGTTGCAGCAGCATCTATGGAGCAAAGGAAATAGGCAATGTTTTGGGCCGAAACCCTTCTTATTCTATGGCTTTGATGCAATTACTTCTCTGTTAGTAGTTTAGTTTGTTAATTACATGAGGGCTTTAGTAATTGTGTTATCTTGACTAAACATTTAGGCCAATAAACCTTAGTTTGAACTCGCGCAAATTGACTTTAATCTGGTCTGGTAAATGTAGTTAAGAGCAAATTCATTCTTCTTCTCCTATCTGTCCTCCTAAACTATTGACAGTGCAAAACTTGAGAGTTTGGCTTGGCAAAACCCTAACCATGTATGGTTCCATTTTATGCTGTGGCCAGATTGAAAAGGTCCTGCCTCTCACCACAAATGAAGGTCTCAAGTATTATAGGCAGCAAATTAATTGAAGTTGCAAATAGGATCTTCATATGCAAAAGCTCTGATTCTGTCATTTGAAAGTGAATAGGGTTTCCTTCCATGTCATCTCAGCATCAATCAAACTATGTATTTCTGTCACTCTGTTTGCATTTTATGCCTTATGACTGCCGCCTGCCACATTGTCAATGGGGAGTTGCTGTCCTGATGTCTCTATCACTGGATCCTGGCCACTGGCCATGCAGACCAAGGGTCTGTCTAATGCTGGCCCCTTCCCAAATTCACTCCACATCTAATTTTAGGAGCAATTTCTCTCAGCCGCTTGAATATGGGCTCATCTGTTTGGAAACAGAGAGTTGTTTTCTAGTTTAATTAGAAATTTTAATTGGAGTAGACTTGAGTCACTTGCCTAAAGCTTACTGGAACAAACAGACGCTGCTCTTCTATTCGGTTTACCTTCCACTCAGAGGGGCAAGCCTTCCTAGTCTCTGCATCTGCTCCCCTGGCATTGTATAATCCAACAAACACACATATCCCAAAGCCAAATGTGATGCCACCAAAGTTTTGAATGATTCCATGCTCTGTTTATTAATTTGCCAGATGTCAACCATTTTGTTACACCATAATACATGTCCTCAAACTCTAGAAACTCACTAATAGAAACATTAAGGCACAGATGGAGACCATTCACCGCTCCCTACATTTTCCTTCCTTTCACTTCGCTTTGTTGTCAATTATTATTATTTAATTTTTTGTATTAGTTTTTAAAGTTAATCTTTTTTTAAATTCCTCATTAGAATACTTTTAGGAATGAGGGATTTCAACTATAAGATTACATTGAAAAACCTAGGCTTATTCACTTGGTGTAAAGAAGCTTACTGTACTTCTGTAGGCCATGGCTTGTTAATAGAGATTAAGTAAAGGGCCTGTCCCACTTACGCGATTTTGTTCGGCGACCACAGGTGACTAGGCTGTCACTACATGGTCGCAGGGTAACGCCTGTATGGTCGTGAGTGGTCTCCTCAAATCGCTTAAAGAGTCGTAAAGTTTTTCTGGTCGCCGCTGGATTTTGAAATGTTCAAAACTTTTCGGAGACTATGGGCATGACGTAGCTTGTCTTCTCCTGTCATAGGTGCTGTCGTAGGTTGTCGCCAGGATGATGCGGGTTGTCGCCAGGTGATGTTGGTTGTCGCCGGTGGGCCTGAGCCATGGCAAGAAGTGATTTTTGGTCAAAGAAAATCTGAAGATTGGGAATGTCAGATTTGATCGTAGACCAACCATATGGGGTTGAGATCATACTTGAAAGTTTAGGAGCAAGTTAAAACGCCGCAAGAAGAATCATCATTTACTTTGCAAATTTCTATATTAGACATTAGCACGATAAGTAACATTACATATGAGCTGGTACATTTTGGCAGGAAGAGTATGTAGGCCATGTATTTATTGCATGGTAAGTCAGAGCATGAAGCCTCATTTGTACATTCACAGGATATGTGTTTCTGCCAAGTCCAGCAAATGCCGGTTCCTAATTGCTCCAGACAATGTGGCTTGCTAGGCCATTTCGGAGGACAGTTAAGAGTCAATCACATTATTGGAGATCGAAGGTCACATATAAACCAGAGCAAGGATGACTGATTTCATTACTGAACAATATTAGTAAACCAGATGGGACTTAAGTCAATCACAATCACCTTACGTATACTAGCTTTTTGGCCCAGATCCTTAAATTAATTGAATTGAAATACAGAATAATTGAAGTGAGATTTAAACTTGGCCTCTTGCTAACCACATGTTACAAAAGAACTGGTACAAATCAAACCAGAAAATATTATAAGTACTAAGCAGGTTGGTTAAGTGAGAGAAAAACATGTTAATGTTTTAGGTCAAGGACTTTTCATGAACTTTTCATGAGTTCTGATGAAAGGTCAAAAAATCTGAAACATTTTTTTTTTATAGGGACTGCTTGTAATCTTAATGGAGCTTGGTGGGGTAGATGTTAAAGGTAGTGAAAAAATGCTGGAGAAACTCAGTGGGTGATGCAGCGTCTATGGCGAGAAGATGTTAAGACGTTTTCACCAGTAGGAGGATCATGAATGATCAAGTGAACATTTCCTCCGCCTCAATGAAAACAAACAATAGGTGCAGGAGTAGGTCATTCGGCCCTTTGAGCAAGCACTCCCATTCAATGTGATCATGACTGATAATCCCCAATCAATACCCAGTTCCTGCCTTCTCCCCATATCTCCTGACTCCGCTATCTTTAAGAGCCCTATCTAGATCTCTCTATAATGTATCCAGAGACCCAGCCTCTACCGCAAAGAATTCCACAAAATCACAACTCTGTGTGAGAAAAAGTGTTTCCTCATCTCCATTCTAAATGGCTTACCCCTTATTCTTAAACTGTGGCCCCTGGTTCTGGACTCCCCCAACATCGGGAACATATTTCCTGGCTCTAGCGGTCCAAACCCTTAATAATCTTATATGGTTCAATAAGATACCCTCTCATCCTTCTAAACTACAGAGTATACAAGCCCAGCTGCTACATTCTCTCAGCATTTGACAGTCCCGCCATCCCGGGAATTAACCTTGTAAACCTACGCTGCACTCCCTCAATGGCAAGAATGTCCTTCCTCAAATCTTCTACGCTTCTTCACTGCCTGCTGTACCTGCATGCTTACTTTCATTGACTGATGAACAAGGACCCCAGATCCTGTGTACTTCCCCTTTTCCCACTTCACACCATTTAGATAGTAATCTCCCTTCCTGTTTTTGTTAACAAAGTGGATAACCTCACATTTATCCACATTAAGCTGCATCTGCCATGCATCTGCCCACTCACCCAACCTGTCCAAGTCATCCTGCATTCTCATAGCATCCTCCTCACAGTTCACACTGCCACCTAGCTTTGTGTCATCTGCAAATTTGCTTATGTTACTTTGAATCCCTTCATCTAAATCATTGATGTATATTGTAAATAGCTGCAGTCCCAGCACCAAACCTTGTGGTACCCCACTAGTCACTGCCTGCCATTCTGAAAGGGACCCGTTAATCCCTACTCTTTGTTTCCTGTCTGCAAACCAATTTTCTATCCATGTCAGCACTCCACCCCCAATACCATGTGCCCTAATTTTGCCCACTAATCTCCTATGTAGGACCCTATCAAATGCTTTCTGAAAGTCCAGGTACATTATATCCACTGGGTCATCCTCAGAAAATTCCAGAAGATTAGTCAAGCATGATTTCCCCTTTGTAAATCCATGCTGACTCAGACCGATCCTGTTACTGCTATCCAAATGTGCCGCTATTTCATCTTTTATAATTGACTCCAGCATTTTCCCCACCACCGATGTCAGGCTAACTCTATCGGAATCCATAATTCCCTGTCTTCTCTCTCCCGCTTTTTCTTAAAAAGTGGGATAACATTAGCTACCCTCCAATCCACAGGAACTGATCCTGAATCTATAGAACAATGGAAAATTATCACCAATGCGTCCACGATTTCTAGAGCTACTTCCTTAAGTACCCTTGGATGCAGACCATCAGGCCCTGGGGATTTATCAGCCTTCAGTCCCATCAGTCTACCCAACACCATTTCCTCCGTCACCGCAGATCCTCTGGCCACCAGTATATCAGGAAAATTGTTTGTTCAACTCATCTGTCATTTCCTTGTTCCCCATAATAAATTCACCTTTTTCAGTCTTCAAGGGTCCAACTTTGGTCTTAACTAATATTTTCCTCTTCACATACCGAAATAAGCTTTTATATTCTTGGCTAGCTTACCTTCGTACCTCATCTTTTCTCCCTGTATTGCCTCTTTAGTTATCTTCTGTTGCTCTTTAAACATTACCCAATCCTCTTGCTTCCCACTCATCTTTGCTATGTTGTACTTCTTTTTTATTTTTATACTGTCCCTGATGTCCCTTGTCAGTCATGGTCACCCCTTACTCCCCTTGGAATCTTTCTTCCTCTTTGGAATGAACTGATCCTGCACCATCTGTATTATTCACAGAAATACCTGCCATTGTTGTTCCACTGTCATCCCTGCTAGGGTATCTTTCAAGTCAACTTTGGCCAGCTCTATCCTCATGGCTCCATATGTCCCCTTTATTCAACTGTAACTCTGACACCTCCGATTTACCATCCTCCCTCTCCCATTGTAGATTAAACTTGACCATATTATGGTCACTACCTCCTAATGGCTCATTAACCTCAAGTTCCTTTATCAAATCCGGTTCATTACATAACACTAAATCCAGAATTGCCTTCTCCCTAGCAGGCTCCAGTACAAGATGCTCTAAGAATCCATCACGGAGGCACTCCACAAACTCCCTTTCTTGGGGTCCATACCAACATGATTTTCCCAGTCTAGCTGCATGTTGAAATCTCCCATAACAATCGTAGCATTACCTTTACTACATGCCAATTTTATCCCCTGATTCAACTTGCACCCTATATCCAGGCTACTGTTTGGGGGCATGTAGATAAGTCCCATTAGGGTATTTTTACCCTTACAATTCCTTAGTTCTATCCATACTGACTCCACATCTCCTGTTTCAATGTCACCCCTTGCCTCTCCAATCTCTCCTCATAATTGAAATGCTCCATCCCATGCAATATCCTGGTGTTTCTCTTCTGCATCAGCACTGCCATATCTTTCCCAAAGTACGCTGACCTGGATTGCATGTATAACCCGTGCTGATGTCTGACCAATGTTTTATAGAGTTGGAGCACTTCCTTCTTGTTTCTGAATTCAGTGCCCCAACTATGGTGTCAAGACAATAACCTCTCTCTCAAATTAAGCAAGATGCAAGAGTGAGTAATTGATTTTAGAAAGCGAGGTACTGTACACACAATAGTCTCCCATGTGGGACCCGAAGTCCATTTAAACCACATCTAGTTAATTAGATTATTATTATTTTCACATGTACTAAGATACAGTGGAAAAATATGTTTTACTTGCTATCCACTCATATTATACAATAATGTACATGAGTACAATCAAGCCATACACAAGTAAAAGAGTGCAATGATTATAATGGATGAGGGTAGATAATCTTCTGGACGAAGCACGCAAAGATTTGCCACGTTCTGGCACCATCTTACATCGGTAAACCATCAAGTCTGATTTTGTCCTTTGGAATATGCATTTATTATGTTCTCACTTTATTATTGCCCATCGGCTTACATGCTTCGCGGTCTCCATTTCTGCTTAAGGAACAGTATAATCTTCCCAAACGCTGCTATTCATGAGCATTACCATCATGAATACACTCTTCACAAATTTAAATCAGATTGGTCAGCTGAGATCTGCCCTTGACAAAGCTCTGCAGGCTTTCTCTAATCAATCATTTGCTTTCCAAGTGATCAGTACTATTAAAATCCATCAGCATTGTATCCAATAACATTCCTACTACTGTTGTTTGGCTCACAAATCAGTAATTACGAGGCTTTTCTCTGCTGTCTTCCTAAAAAAGGGATCCCCAGTTACCTTCAACCAGTCATCTGGTACCTCATTTGGGATCAGTATTAATTTAAAAATCTCAGAGCCTGGCAGCAATATTGTCTTTTGCTTCTCATAGTAATATGGAATTAATTTCATCCAGTTCTGGGGGTTTATCCACATTGAAGCCCTTCAAGGCATTGAGCACCTCCTCTTAATGAACAGTTTGATTAGAGTTTCACCTCCCCTTCTTTGAATCCTACAGCTACAAAATCAATTTCCTTTATGAATACCAATAAAAAATATTCAGTTAGGATCTCACCGATACATTACGGCTCATTCCACATCTTTCCCCTCTTTCCCCAAATGGGTGCTATTCTTTTCCTGGATATTCTTTTCCTTTAAGGTACTTATAAAACACTTTTAGACTTGTCTTAATCTTACCCTCATTGTCATCCTTCTTTGGTTTCCTAATTTCCTTTTTAAGTGCCTACACTTTTTATACTCTTGACGAACCTCCTCTTTTTTTGTTCTCTTGTTCTACATTATTTTAATCTTTATTCAACCCATGATATCCCTCGATATGATGATGATGATGAAATGATTCAATTTATTGTCATTGTCAGTGTACAGTACAGAGACAACGAAATGCATTTTTAGCATCTCCCTTGAAAGGGAGACACAGGGCGTCGCGGTGTGCCCGCGCCTGCCGCCGTAACATTCCATTACAGGCAAAGGTGGGTGAAGTGTCTTGCCCAAGGACACAACGACAGTATGCACTCCAAGCGGGATTTGAACCGGCTACCTTCTGGTTGCCAGCCAAACTCTTAGCCCATTGTGCTATCTGTCGTCCCAGAGTTCCTACTATTTGTTGCTTTTGGCTTTCACCATCACAAGACCCGTAGTATTTAACTCTCACTATTTCTCCAATAAAAGCTTCCCACTTTGCCGATGTGCACTTAGCAATAGGTAGATACTCCCAGATCACATTTGTCAAATCCTGTCATTTCAGCAAAATATGCCTTTCCTCAATTTAAGACATTTTTCCTTGTCTATCTTTTCTTTCTTCCATAACCACTTGGAAATAAATGGAGTTATGGTCACTATTTTCAAAATAATCCCTCTACTTTATATACAGTACTACATTCCCCAAGATAAGGTCCAGTAATGCTCCTTCCCTCATTAGTCTATTTGCATACCGTGTACTAGATTCACCTCAAGTGGCTAGGTTCTCTAACTATAGTATGAAGTGTTGACCAAACTCACCAAAATTCAGAATCTCAAAGAAACATTATTGATTATTGAAATGGCTCTACTCAACTGATTCTGGAAGTTTTTACAAGCAATATTACAACAGAGAGCTGGCAATTGTTCTAGCATACCAAGAGAGAAGACATCATTAACCTATAATTGCCTTCTAACAACCAGTGTTACCCAATCCACATTTGATGTCCTTTAATATTTCTTTTTAAAATGACGTATTTACATACATGCATTTATAAATTTGCAGGTTTAGCCACACAACTAGTCTTCCCATTCTCTGAGACTTTTTCCGTAGATGGTAGAGAGATACATCTGATCTCTAGCATTTGTGCTGAATGCAGATTGATTATTCACTTCAGGATTCACTATGATGCCTCTCAGGCTCCCAGTGACTTTTTCATTATCAGCTTCATCATGTTATCTCTTTTGAGACACCTACAATTCATGATTTGATTTGCCACAAATTCTTGAATATTGGGAATAATGCAAATTGCAAATGATCCACATGAACCTTCCAGAAATGTTTGTTGACGTTCATCATGTAATTCTTGTTCCATCATGTTGATGACTTCTCCAGATCTCATTCTTATCTTCCAGAGTGCTTCCTGACTCCTGCACTCTGTGTTCTATGCAGTTCCTTAAGTCTCCCAGATCTTATCAGTCACTGCCAAGTCTCAACTTCCCCCTGAGGATCTGCCACATCCGCCGAAGCATCTCACTTGATTGGTACCCCTTCCACCACATTGTACTGTTCTTCGCCACTGAGGCTGCAAAATATGCCATAATCACTTGGCTTGGTCTCTCTAACTGTAACTCCAAACATAAGACCTATTTTACCAAGAAGGGTAGCAGAAGTACATGGAACTCCTTCACCTCCAGGTTACCCTCATTGTTGCCGGATTTAAATCCAATACGATGATGCTAGTGATGGGAATGTGGAGAATATAAAATGTGATTTGTGTGAAATTCATGTGGGTACTAATTGTTAGGATCTACAACAAGAGCAAAGCAAGCAAGCTCTGAGTGCAGAGACAACTGAAAAATGTTCCATGCTTACAGACTGTCAGAAATGACAGCCCCATGATTTGGTTAAAAGGGAGCCTTCCACTTTATTAGATCTCCTTTGAGAAATCTGCCTTCCCTGAGAAAAAAACATCAGGTGTGGTGGCCTAAAAGACCTAAAAACAAACTGGCCTAGAAGACCATGATTAAATTGCCAGGAGGAACAGGACCTGTGACTAGTGGTGTGCCTCAGGGTTCAGTGCTGGGCCTTTTTCTGTTTGTCATCTACATCAATGATTTGGATGAGAACATACAGGGAAAGATTAGCAAGTTTGCTGATGATATAAAAGTGAGTGGTTAATGCAGATAGTGACGATGGTTGTGAAAGATTGCAGCAGGATCTAGATCGATTGACCAGGTGGGCAGAGGAATGGTTGATGGAAATTAATACAGAGAAGTGTGACGTGTTGCATTTTGGGAGGTCGACAAGGGCAGGACCGACACAGTAAATGGTAGACCTCTGGGTAGTGTTGTAGAGCAGAGGGATCTAGGAGTACAGGTAAATGGTTCCTTGAAGGTCGAGTTGCAGGTAGATAAGATGGTCAAAAAGGCTTTAGGCACTTTGACCTCCATCAATCAGTGTATTGAGTATAGAAGTTGTGGGGTCATGTTGCAGTTGTATAAAATGTTGATGATACCGCATTTAGAATATTGTGTTCAGTTCTGGGCACCAAATTATAGGAAAGATATTGTCAAGCTTGAAAAGGTTCAGAAAAGATTTACGAGGATGTTGCCAGGACTAGAGGGTGTGAGCTATAGGGAGAGGTTGAGTAGGCTGGGTCTCTATTCCTTGGAGCGCAGGAGGATGAGGGGTGATCTTATAGAGGTGTACAAAATCATGAGAGGAATAGATCGGGTAGATGCACAGATTCTCTTGCCCAGAGTAGGGGAATCGAGGACAAGAGAACATAGGTTCAAGGTGAAGGGGAAAAGGTTTAATAGGAATCCGAGGGGTAACGTTTTCACACAAAGGGTAGTGGGTGTATGGAACAACCTGCCAGAAGAGGTTGTGTCACTCGATTACTCTGAAGCATTTAAAAGAGGCACCTCTGACAATGTATCACACATTCAATTCTGCCCTGGAGCATCAATATATATTTTCCATTTACATCTCAGGGATAAGACTCAGAGCCTAATACAACTGAGGCAAGATTGCAACCCACTGAACCATGGTTGGAAAAGTAGTTGATAATGTATCCACGACTGACAGGGCTGCACTGAATCTGTGTCAGTATTCCAAGCACATTTCACAGCATAAAGAGAAACATTAGATGTATGTCCGCTGTCTAGTCGCAGGTACAATGAAAGTAAAGTTATCTTTCTTTTCCAGGACAGGCCATTTCGCATTCTTATACCAGAAATTAACATCCTCAAAAAACAGTAGTAGGAAGACCCAGATTTAGAATAAATGTTAAAAACAATGGGTGTAAAGAATGCAGGCTTGACTGCAATGGATGGTGCTTGTTTGAGATAACAGAGGGGATTTATGCCAAGGACAGTCAGGGTGGCATAGATAGAGACATACCTCGAGGAAGCATTAGCACATTCATTTGTAATTGAAATCCTGCACAGACGATGTCATTACCATTCCAATGAGCTTGGCTTTATGTCTTTGAACCTTGTGTGACACATTACCTGATCTCGCACCACTTTCCCATCTGCCATGGAAAAATAAGCAACATGTTTGCAGCAAGCCAAGTGGAGGGTTTAATATGTCTCATCAATCAGACACTGGCACTTGCTGCGGTCTGGCATGTCGTTCCCACACCCGAGCCTTACCCCGACATGTGCTCACTGTGAAGTTAAAACCACTTGAAGGCTAAATGTCTTTTGTCTATTTGGCTTTACCTTGCTTAAACATCAGTGTGGACGCATTGTAATAGTCTTAACATGGCAAGTGGGCATCAAATTTGCACAGCACTGTCATGCACTGAGCACTTATTTATTCTACTTTTTTATTTCTTCCTTAGCTTCCTGGGAAAGATGCACACAAAAGGCAATGTAAGTGAGGGGATTGTGTGGGCTGGGGATGAAGTGGGTGGGTATAATTAACCACTGTCTCTGGGCTCCTTGCTGAATACCATAACAATAGATGGGGCCAAAGGAGCAGTAGGGAATTTCTTTGCCACCCTTCTTGCTCTGAGAAAAACATCATTAATCTAAAGCATGTTTAAGAAGGAACTGCAGATGCTGGAAAATCGAAGGTAGACAAAAATGCTGAAGAAACTCAGCGGGCGAGGCAGCATCTATGGAGCGAAGGAAATAGGCAATGTTTTGGGTCGAGTCCCTTCTTCAGAATGAAGAAGGGTCTCGACTCAAAACGTTGCCTATTTCCTTCGCTCCATAGATGCTGCCTCACCCGCTGAGTTTCTCCAGCATTTTTGTCTACCATTAATTTAAAGCAACATTTTTAAAATGCCAGAAGAAATTCAGATTTGTGTGCTTTAGGTGGTACCCATTTGTTCACTACGAGTTCCAATATTAAATATTCTACAGGATGCTTCTCAGTCCAGAACAACAAATAACCCACCAAAGCCTAAACTGCTCTGCCACAGCACATTATTTATTGCTAATGTAGGAAGTCTCTACCTCAATTATCAGCTTTAAATATAGATTATGTTCTAACCCGTCATCTCCAAAATAGTAAACATTTTGTATATTATTGAATCATTGTGCCACAAAGAGACCACATGACCAATCCAGTCCTTACTGTGTTTCTGCAGAGCAATGCAATTCTTCGCTCTTCCTAAAACCCTGCAAATTATGTTTCCTCAAGCACCTATTCAATTCCCTATCCAAATTCCCTACTATTCCTATTGGCAATGGGTTCCAGTTTTTCCATATATCCATTATTCACTTCCCCATTAGTGATCATTGGTCTATGAGCCATCTGCTAAGGAATAATTTCTCCATATTCATCCCATTTAAATCTGTCAATTCTCTCAATTGGATTTACTTTAAAGAGTACCCTGATGAAATCCTCACACTTAGAACCATTCTAGTAGCTCTCTCCTGCACCCTCTCTTGTTCTTTTGCATCTTTTCATAAGTATCGTGACCAGAATTGGATACAATACTCCTGTTGTGGCCGAACCATTGTTTGATACCAATATAGTGTACCCTCTCATTTGTATGCTATGCCTTTATTTGTGAAGCCCAGGATCTGTAATTGTTATATGGTTATATGGTTATATGGTTATATCTCAAATACTTTACTTGCTTCACTTAATGCATTGTTAAGCATGTAGTTTATATTGGACAGACGTTTGCTGTGAAAATGAACTTAAGAGCAGCTTTGACTGCCCACGAGCATCTGGCCAATTGATGTGAAAGAAAACATAAGTAGAGCAGGATAATGGAGTCATAGTCATACAGCATGGAAATAAGTCATTCATCCCAACTTGTCCATACAAACCAAGTGCTGATCTATGCGTCCCATTTGCCTGCTTTTGATCAATATACCTCTAAACCTTTACTATTCATGTACCTGTCCAAATATCCCTGAAATGTTTTTATTTATACCTACCTTATCCACTTTCTCTGGCACCCCATTCCATATAAATAACATCTTCATGCTATAGTCATAGTGCTTAGTGCACACCAGCTTACTGCATTGGGTCTCAATTAATCTTCAATGAATGAAAGCAATTCCCTGGCATGTACCCTCCAGAATTTTTTATTTGATAAAAATCAATATCTTCATTCAGAGGTTGCAGATATGTTGAGATTCATAGAGATTTACAGTTCAGTAGATCGAGGGATATGATGGGCAAGAAGGAAAGGTAGAAGATCGGCCATGATCTTGTTGAGTAGCAGAGGATCAATGTGGCCTATTCCAGTTCCCATTTCCCATGCTGCAGGTTGCACCAAATCTGCATCAGTCAGCTTCCATTTTCTACGTGAAACAAATTTATGAAAATGGCAAAACAGAAAGACTGACTCTCTGTGGGATAGAATGGTTACAGATGTAGAGATTATGTGACTGCACATCACCGCAGCAAGAGCTCATAGAATCTTAGACAAGAATGGTTTCCACTCACTGGGAGGCATGGTAGCGCAGTGGTAGAGTTGATGCCTTACAGCTCTTGCAGCGCCAGAGACCCCGGTTCAATCCCGACTACGGGTGCTGGTTGTACGGGGTTTGTACGTTCTCCCCGTGACTGCATGGATTTTCTCCGAGATCTTCGGTTTCCTCCCACACTCCAAAAATGTGCAGGTATGTAGGTTAATTGGCATGGTGCATGTGTGAAATATGTCCCTGGTGTGTGTAGGATAGTGTTATTGTGCTGGGATCGCTGGTCGGCGCGGACTCATTGGGCCGAAGGGCCTGTTTCCATGCTGTATCTCTAAACTAAATTAAACTAAACTCAATATGTGACCACAGGAATCACATCATTCAAATCCAGGTTTGGGTTCCTAGCAATTATGAAGAAAAATCTAGGATAAGTCTTTTGTGATCTAGCACGAGCCACCAACCCTGTGTCTCTTCTACTTAAAATATAACGAGTCAGGTTAATAATCACCAAAGTATGGTTTGTAAAAGTTTCAAGTAACCTGACTAACCACACAGAAAAAGCTTTCCCTTTGCTCTCAGTAAGAAACTGGAGCTCCACTCCCCCTAAAAGGTCTTGCTGCACCTAGCAATGTAGCCCAGAGAGAGTGTCTAAACTGCATTGATGTTTATCTCTTGCTCTAACATCCCTATAAAGGATACATTCCTTAAAGTTTGGTGTCCAGGGATTAGCAGCATACCTAAACAATGTCAATAGTCACCAATTCTGCCAGTTGTGCAACAGTGCATCAGGAGAGAATAATTTGATTCAACCATCCCTTTCTCCCCTGTACCAACAGCGACCCTCGATTTCCATTCTCATGCACTTTTCCCAGCTGACTACACTGTTTCTGTGTTCCAGCTAAACTGAAGATGGTGCCATCCACACAGGTAGACATTGAGCTCAGGCATCTGAAGCACAGAGCAAGTTATCCACTTATCAGTTATCCACTTTCCTCTGCGAAAACTAGAACATTGGATTCTAGAAATCTGAAAGAAAAGTAGAAAACGATGAAAGACGATGTGGCTAAGCAGCAACTGGAGAAAGATGTGCTGAGAATGTTCAGTAGGATAACTTTTCATGGTGTCTATACATATTAGAGATGTGCTATATAAATAGACTTTGATCCAAAATTCCAAATGATGGCCTGAAATGTTAAATTAACCATTTTAATACACTGGGCTTGCCAATGTTCTGCTCCCATCTCATTTATGTTTGTCCATGTCCTTCAGGTCAGTGAAACTAAAAGGGCTGTCCCACTGTACGAGCTAATTCAAGAGCACTCCCGAGTTAAAAAAAAAATCAAACTCGTGGTAAGCAGGTAGAACTAACGTAGCGGGTACGTCGGAGCTCGAGACATCCCTTAGTGGCTCGTAACGCTAACGGCAGGTACTCAGGAAACGTGGTAAGCTCGGGAAGACTCGTGAAGATTTTTCAACATGTTGAAAAATGTCCACGAGAGCCCCGAGTACCTACGAGTGGCTATTACCGTAATTCTCCGAGTTTGAATCAAGGGAAACTCAGGAGAACTCTTGAATTAGCTCGTACAGTGGGACAACCCCCTAAGGGGAACTTGCCCCTGGATCGTGAATGAGTTCCTTGCATGGTGCAGTGTTTTTGGTCCATATTTTATTCCATTCATCATCACTATTGAACTTGATGAAGTGAGACAAAAAAAGTGTACTTTGAAGTTTTGGAGTGAGTCAGCAATTCAGGGATATTTCATGGATAGAGAGCTCTAGGTTTCCGATGATTTCCACATCTTTGTCTTTATTGTGACTTGATGGATATGAGGAAGAGGATATTCAAATGTTCTGGGAATCATGGAGTTTGAGGGTTCTTCTAATGATTGTTGGTGAAGCCAGTCAGTATCTGGATCAAATGGGTTTGCCCAGGACTGTCCATGCTTTCCTATCGCCATTTACAATTTGTATATGAAATAACCCAACAGATATTTGTCTGTTTTATTTGCCTGTCTCCTGCTATTCAGCAGTAATAATTTTCATTTTTATACGCCCTTAATGCTACAATATATCCCATGGGTTTCCAATGGGGCATTAAGAGCATGTAGGTTGGGGATTCCAGCTAAGATTCTAGATAAGAATATGTTGGAATGGCTAAATGACAAAAACAGAAAGAGCTGGGTTAAAGGAATGCCATTTCCGATTCACAGTCTGTAATTAGTGGGGTGCCAGAGTAGTCATTGCTGGGAGTTCAACTGTTCAATATATTATTGACTCCGATAAAGGAAAAGTAGCTATTGGTACAAAAATAAGTGCCTTATCAAGTTGTGAAGAAGATATGGTGAAGTGGAGATATGGAGGCTAACATTGGATTAGCCATAATATTATTGAATAACAAAGCAAGCTCAAGGGTCCGATTCCCATCCCTTTCATTCGAGGATGTGAACTTCATTGATTGGCCTTTGCTTGAAGTCTGATATCATTTAATTTCAGATTCAGCCAACATGGTTATGGGTCCAGGTCATATATAGATGAAGGCAGTGAAAAACAGCAGGTGAAATGTGTAGGAACTGCAGATGCTGGTTTAAATTGAAGATAGATGCAAAATGTTGGAATAAGTCACCCGGACAGGCAGCATTTCTGGATTGACGGAAGCCTCCAACCTTATAGTTCCCCAGCCCCGCACAGCCCAGTTTTAACTTCTCCCCAAAATCCATGAACAGAACTGTCCTGGCTGACCCATTATTTTTGCCTGCTCCTGTCCCACTAAATTTGGAGTCATTGTCTCAAAATAAAGGACCACCCAATCAAAACAGAGATGCGAAAAAAAAATCTTTAGTGAGGAAATAATGAATCTTTTGAATTCTTAACAGAAGAGCTACAGCAGTTTGGTCACTGAACATATTGAAGATAGAGTTCAATAGACTTTTAGATGTTAAGGAAAGAGAGATATGCGATTAGAGCAGGAATGCAATCTAAAGGTAAAAGATCAGTCATTATCTTATTGAAATGTTTGCGCACACAATGCAAAGAATGGCCTATTAATTCTTCCGTTTCAGATGCTGCTCTGTTCCTACTTCTCCCAGTCTCCAGATCATTAGCCTTGTAATGTAAGTACTATGTTACCCTATCCATATAAAGCTGGCACAGCATTTTCTCTTATTGTTTCCGTAAAATTGCCATTTTTTAAACAAATGTCTCCATGGCACTAGTATTTCTGTTCATGAAGTCTTCAGCGGACAGCGGTCATTGACAAATCCACACCTGAAAAGTGTTTCTGATCTGTTGGACAGGTGTTTGGTGGTGTTTCTTTAATATAGAGACAATTCTTCTGTCATCAGCTGTGGAGGTCTCCCTTGGCCTGCCAGTCCCTTTGCGATTTTGGTAAGCCTAAGGTTTGGCTGATGTCTCTAACAGTTTTATTCTTGTTTCTCAGTCTCATAATGGCTTCTTTGACTTTCATTAGCACATCTGTGGTCCTCATATTGATAAACAGCAATAAAAGTTTTCAAAGGTGGTGAAAAGACTGGAGGAAAGACTAGCTTCTACCTGCATTGAGGAGGCAATTAAACACACCTGAGCAATTACAAACGCCCGCGAAACCATGTTTCCCAAACATTATGGTGC
The DNA here is from genome assembly GCF_028641065.1 of Leucoraja erinaceus. Classification (NCBI taxonomy): domain Eukaryota; kingdom Metazoa; phylum Chordata; class Chondrichthyes; order Rajiformes; family Rajidae; genus Leucoraja; species Leucoraja erinaceus. Next base: position 24,816,010 of record NC_073384.1, read on the forward strand.
CCTGAAATGGGGCGGCTATGTATAAGCACAGCTGTAATTTCTACATGGTGAAACCAAAATGTATAAAATGGCATTTAATAAAATCTGACAATGTGCACTTTAACCACATGTGATTTTTTTCAATTACATATCTCTAATTGTGGAGTACAGAAGCAACTAAATAAATGATGGGTCTTTGTCCTAAACATTATGGAGGGCACTGTCTATTGCTAAATGACCCAACCTGTATATTACAAAACTTGCTCTTGAACAACTTTACTGTATTATGAATCAGTTTTTGTGACATTTCAATGTGGGTAGTTCATAGATTTGCACATTATTATTGACTTGAAAACGGCAAAATTATTTTATAAAGGAAGCAGAAAACAAGAAAATGCTGAAAAATTTGAAATGGTTCTGTGCCATTTTTGAAAATTAATTGCCTCAGAGATTCAAAACCTTAGCAATGCAGCCACGGAATGAACACATAACTGACCCTGATCTGATCAAATCCTGGAGACATCACCATCTGCCACCCTTAACTCTCTATTGCTGTGCTTGTCCCCCACATCGCCCCCACCATCCTCTATACATGCCATAATTATGCTCTCTCAGTGCTGTGTATGAATGATGTGCTCGGGTCTGACTGGCCGATCACTGGCCAGGGAGCATCTGTTGCCGGCAGGACATGAAAGCATCTGCTGCTATTGCTCCCCTCTCCCAGTGTACCACGAGAAATGGCTTAGTCCAAAGGTGCCTTTGTATCTGCAAATGTGGGCTGCAGGCTGTTCTCTAATACACAATAATGTTAGTAATATACTTTGATGAATTGGTTATGAATTGAATACATTGGTTTCGCAAGTTTTAGAATATAATGCAGATCTTGTTTCCATAATTCTTGGTAATGACTTACATTCCAATAATCTGGCAGTCATGTAATTTGAAAAAAAATATGATAAACACAATCATGATCATTATAAACAAACAAAGCTCTTCTAAACTGAAGTCAATTTGAACTCTCCATCATACCAGCTTCTGAAAATGCAAAAGAATCCAAGGATTAGTATTGTTAAATTTGGTTTCTCTAAGTGATTAGTTGGGCTGCGGATAAGGTTGGGGGAGGTGTAGTTAACCATTGCAAACCATGATTTATTTGACTGATTTTTAAATACCTTCACCACAGGCCCCTGATGGACATGGGCGTCTTCAGCTGTCACCCTGCCTTGTCCTTATGTCAATGTTGTGAGTTCGTACAGAGCTTCTCCTGGGAACTTTCAGCGTAGGAGTTTCCAAACAGAAAGCACTGGGTCTCCAGAGAGTTACATTTAAATCACGGCAATATCCTCAGCCTCAGCAGAGAATAGCCCACCCCATGGGGTAGGATAGGGAATACATAGCAGATGTCAGTGATAAACCCTGTTTACATTCTAACACGTTGCTGCATCATGCACCTCTATGGAGCAGTCATGGAATGGTTAGTCAAGTGAAGTGATGCAGTGATATTACCTAGCAGAATTACTGCTCAAAACATCTCCAGAATTATGTATTCGAATCAATTGAGTTTCAGTTTTGTATAATCTAAGGTAAGGAACACTGCAATTAAAAGTGAGCCCATATATTTTTTAAACTGATTTATTATTAGAAAAATCTAAACTATGTTTGAAATAAAAGAGACTGGTACCTAGTTTCTCCACTCTCGTCACAGCCAGAGGGTTTCCTCTGGAAAGGAATACTCTTCATCGTGTATGCATTTTGGCAGCTTTGTTTGCCTGTGTTTATTGTTGAGACTGCACCACGCAGGCTTCTCACGATGTGGCCGAAGCTTCCCTGCTATCAGTTGTCTTTGTCCAAAAACCGGTGCATTTTACTTGTGCTGAATTTTAATTGTTTTTCCCAGTCCTCCCCCAGCAACAACCTTAACCAGATTCCCTCACCCAATCATGAGGGACTGAGGGGTCAGGCTGGAGTAGCACAAGGAGGGGTGGGTTCGGGCATTGTACATTCTGACAGGTGACCAGTATCCCAGCACAAAGAGTGGGTCAGAGCCAGAGCCAGATCTCTTTTCTCAGCTTCATGTTCTCCACTCCTCACAATCTGTCCAAATTTAACTCGCCATTGAGGATCTTAGCTGCAGAAACAGCTTTATATTCACTAATCCAGGCAGAAGTAAGAGTACACACAGAGACAGGTTCGAAGGCGGGACACGACCATTCTCTTTCTCCCCTGCCTCCAGTGAAAAGTCTTCAGAAAATCAGTGACAAGATTAATCAGCCTGTGGAGCTGAAACACATGCTTGACTTAAACAAGCCTTTGCAGTGCTAACAACTGCTCCGAGAGTTCCCTTGTCATGCTAATGCAGATTAGTGCAAAACTCATTGGTTCTTCACTGAACAGGCCAATTAATTCAAAACAATCTACATATGCTCGGCATTACCTCAGAGACAGTCAGAGTACTGCATACATTGCATCGGGAAATTGTATTACAGTACCCATTCTAACGCTCCGACACATTTCAATGGTGATTGGCACACAAACCACAGGGTGAAGGGGAAAGTCTGCAGTGAACACACAGTGACAACAATATGTTCTCTTTTCTCATCTATTTTTGGTGCCTGTTTGATTTTGTGCTGGGAAAACAATAACCACACAGTGAGGATTGGGATGTCCTCCTTGCTAGATGTCCATCATAATGTTGTTTGGTCAGTGCTCTCTGCTCAATAGCTCCATTAGTGCAGTTCCCTTTTACAGCAGGGCAGTGTGCTGCTATCTGCTAGGTCACTTTATTCTTTAGGGGGAGCCCGGCTTTCATCTTGATACCACTCCAAGTTTATATTTGTTTGGCTTCTTTGACAGGCGTTACTGTTTTTATTGAAATTCAACAATACAATTTGCTCTGCTCTGATGGCCCTGAGGATGTTTTTACTGTGTTGGTGGCATGACATAAACTTCAAGCTAGTTGTAATGGTACACTACCAGTACTGCGTGGAAACAAAAAATCTATTTCTCTCTCTATTGGTTCTACAAAATAAAGTAAGGATTAATTGGTATAATTTCTTGACTCCTGAGGTACCAAATTTGTCAATGGACAAACTTACCCTGAACCTGGATGGGAAGCTGTGTGAATTTTCCACAGTTAGTTTAGCAAATCATTGCTCCACAGCTAAATAAATCATTTATTCAACAAGTCAATCTAAATAAAAATATACAAACAATGGGGATGTCATTACAAATGTTAGACATAAGTGACCAGGTTTCTTTAAAGCAGGCTTCGTTAGATGAAAGTTGGCAGTGGGTTGACGATAGTTAATATGCTGAACATTAAAAAAAAGACTAATTGGTGACCATTTTCTGCTTGGTTAATGATTTTGTGTTAGAACATTATGCTTGGATCAGCAATTTCATACAATGGTAAATAATGAGATGGAACATGCAATACGGGCTCGGCAGATTTATGCCCAGACCAGAAGTTAACCGTACAGTGGTCAAGAAGATAAAAGAACAAAAGACGTAAACTGATTTTTGCCTGGCTTCTAATATTCTATAACTCATACAACATATCAGTAATTTGGGTAACATGTGTTCAACTAAGGGCTTCATTGAGGTCTACGGTTGCCCAGCAAGGCAAAGGAGCATGCAGATGTTTGATCCCTGATCAGTGCTTTGTAAACTCTCAGCTGAGGTGGAAATAGGAGTATTACCAGTGACCTTAGTACTGCTGCAATAAAGAAAAGTCAGCCTGGATTCCCATGGCTGGAAACTCACTGGGAGGCATTGGGCGAGGTTGGCATTGGGCTTTGTGGTCATGTTTGTCAAGCCCCCTTGTCACAGAGAATGATTACATTAGATTATTAGAGGAAGAAACAATGAAAATATAATGCAGGAAAGGAAATAAAAAAGAAAGAATAGAGAAAAAGGAAGGAGCGAGAGAAATAAAGTTTCACAACCAAAGCGTTTGCAGCAAGTGAAATACTTTTGAAGTAGAAGGCTGCAAAAGGGTAAGAAGGCCTAACTCCAGCCAAAAAAGGAGAGGTGTTGGACCTCAGCAGGTTAAGTAGCATCTGTGGAGGGAAATGGATATTTCACGTTTCAAGTTGAGACACTTCTGGACTGAAAGAGTAGCGGGGTATGAAGAGGTTGGGGCGAGGCTGAGCCAACAGCTAAGAAGCAATAGATGGATATAGATGAGGATATGGCTCAGGTGGGGAAGGGGAGAATAAAGATAGAGAAAGGCTGTAAAGAGATATTCAAAGTATAAGAGGCTGCATATTCTGGAATCTGAAACGAAAGGAAGGTGAAGAATGGAACCACCTGTCTAAATGTAATTTTAGATTCTGCTGTCTATTTACTAGACAAGGTTAATAGAGTCATAGAGTGATACAGCATGGAAACAGGCCCTTAGGCACAACGTGCCCACACTGGCCAACATGTCCGGGTGACACTAGTCATACCTCCCCGTGTTTAGTCCATACCTTTCCAAACCTGCCCTATCCATGTACCTGTCTAACTGTTTCTCAAATGTTGGGATAATCCCAACATCAACTACCTCCTCTGGCAGCTTGTTCCATACACCCACCACCCGTTGTGTGAAAAAGTCACCTCTCAGATTCCTATTAAATCTTTTTCTCTTCACCTAAAACCTATGTCCTCTGGTCCTTGATTCACCAACTCCAGGCAAGCGACTGTGTGTATCTACCCAATCTATTCCCCTCAATTTTATACACCTCTATAAGATCACCCCATCTTCCTGTGCTCCAAGGAATAGAGTTCCAGCCTAATCAACCTCTCCCTATAGCTCATATCCTCTAGTCCTGGCAATCTTCTCTGTATCCTTTCCAGCTTAACAACATATTTCCTACAACATGGTGCCCAGAACTGAACACAACACTCTAGATGTGTCCTCACCAACATCTTATACAACTGCATCATGACCTCCCAACCTCCTCACTCAATACTCTGACCGATGAAAGCCAATGTGCCAAAAGCATTTTTGACCACCCTATCTATCTGTGACTCGACCTTCAAGGAAGCATGCACCTGCATTTCTAGATCCCCCTGCTCAATGACAACTCCCACAAAGCCCTAGCATCCTTTGTGTAGGTCCGACCCTTGTTAGACTTCCCAAAATGCAACACCTCACATTTTTCTGTTTTAAATTCCATCAACCGTTCCTCAGCCCACCTGGCCAATCAATCAAGATCATGCTGCAATATTTCACAACCATCTTCACTATCTGCAAAACCACCCACGTTTGTATCATCATCAAACTTGCTAATCTTGCCATGTAAGTTCTCATCCAAATCATTGATATAGATTACAAACAGTAGCAGGCACACCACCAGTCACAGTCCTACAGTCCGAGAATCAATCTTCCACTGTCACCCTCTGCTTCCTTCCATGAAGCCAATTTTCCATCCATTCAGCTATCTGTCCTTAGATCCCATGCGATCTAATTAATTACATTTGTGAAACTGTGTTTTCATGGCACCAGACCCAATAGTTTTGCTGATTAACTCTCTGATGGAAATGTCCAGCATTAAATACAATCATGGCTAATCTGGTCTTGGACTAAACTCCACTTCCTTGTCAGTTCCTCATGACCCCAGAGTTAACCTACTTGTTTACGCCGACCTTGAATCTCTGCAGTGTAGAATTACAAGGATCCTTGATCATCTGGGCAAAGAGATTCCCTCCTCATCTCTGTCAAATAGATGCAGGGGCGGAAATCGCTATCAAAACATGGGAGGGACACAATTTCTTGGTGGCCACATGCGCACACACACACAAGCGCGAAGCTTCGGAGGCTTCAGCCATGGGCCCTGTGGACGGTAACATCGGGAGCTGACCTGGTTGGTGACCGACTCCAAACTCCAGAAACAGCAGCTTCGTCCTCGCCGAATCGTGGGGCTTCAATCGACCTGTTCGCGGGGCCTTTCATAGCCTGGCGTGACTTAAAACCGGCCGGGGGATCTTCCATCCCCCGACAGGGCTTCAACATCAGGAGCCTCGATCGCCTCGATGCAGCAAGTTGACCGCGAGGCAGTGGAAGATCCTGCGGCCGATTTAAAGCCGTGCCGGGCGGGGTGATGAAAGGCCCCGCGAACAGTCCAATTCAAGCTTCACTCTATGACCTTTGCTCCACGAGCACGTCCCTCGTCCAATCACCGTGCTCTATCCTCAGTCCCACTCCCCGACATCCGCCTCTGACCAACACCTCCCTCCTCCAATTATCGCACTGAATTATCATGTCCCGCCCCCCCCCATTGCCTGCTGACCGACATCTCTCTCGTCCAATCAGTGCCCTCGATCATCAGTCCCATCCCCACTGTCTTGTGGAAAGCGGAGATTTTTAATCTTTTTTTCACCGAATTTCAAAATCCAGATTACAAAACATGGGGGGTAATTGTTCCCCACCTCTCAAAACATGGAGGGACGTGGTCCTATTTGCTCAACTCATCCAAGCCAACCAGGAGGATGATGGGTAATCCTATATAAGTGTAAAAAATCGTGAGAGGAATAAAACAGGAAAATGCTCAGAGTCGTGCTCAGTTTAGGGGAATTGTGAACCAGAGGACATGGGCTTAAAGTGGAAAGATTTAATAGGAACCTGAAGAATAACCTTTTTACACAAAGGGTGGTGGGTATATGGAACAAGCTGCCGAAGGAGGTAGTTGAGGCAGGTTCAATCGCACGTTTAAGAAACATTTAGACAGGTACATAGATCGGATAGGTTTTGAGGGACATGGGCCAACGCAGGAAGGTCGGACTTGTGTAGATGGGACATGTTGGTCGATGAGCCTGTTTCTACATTTTATGACTCTATGACTCTAACCAAGTTGCACTACTGAGCTAGTCCCACTTACCTACGCATGGCGCATATCCCTCCAAACCTTTCTTATATATATACTTGTCTAAATCTTTTTTAATGTTATGATTGTACTCAGTCCCACCACTTCCTCTGGCAGTTAGTTCACTCCGTGTATGTACCGCTCCTGATTTTCCCCTCAGGTCTTTTTTAAATCTTTCCCCTCAGGTTTTTTTTAATTCTTTCCCCTCCCACATTAAGCCAATGCCCTCTAGTTTTTGATTCCCCTACTCTGGGATAAAGAGTATGCCTAGTCACAGTAACTATTCCACTCATGATTTTATATGCCCCTCAGTTTCCTACACTCCAAGGAAAATAGACCAAGCCTATCCAGCCTCTCATAGATCAAACTGTTAAAATCTGATCACATTCTCATAAATCTTTTTTGCACCTTTATTATTTTTATGACATCGTTCCTACAGCAGGACAACAGACCTGTACAAAGTGTTCCAAATGCAGCTTTGCCAATATGTAGTTCAACATGATCCATGTGTTTCCACCAATTCCTATACAATTGCAGTAATATTTTCCAGATTGTATACACCATCCCGTTGCAATAAAAGTCATTGTTCCCTTTCCTTCTTAAATTACCTGCTGCACCTGATGTTAACTATTTGCATTTCATATCCGAGGACATCCAGATCCTCTGTACAGCAGCATTCTGTGACCACTTTCTATTTAAACAGGATTCTGCTTTTCTGTTCTGCTTACCAATGTGAATTAACTAACAGTTCCCACATGATACTTCATTGCAAAAGCTTTGCCCATTCAACCCTTTGCAGACTCTTTATGTCCTCCTCATATGAATTTTTCAGCTGTCTTTATATCATCAGAAAATATAGCTATAATACATTTGTAATTTGCACTGATCCCTCCATGCACCATTTTTGATGTGGTGGTTTTATATTTGTGGTTTTTCCATTGTGCTGGGACCTTGCCACAAACAAGAGACTTTTGAAAGATCGCAACTGGTACATCAACAATCGCTGTAAATATTTTCGTTAAGACCTTCTTCTTCTTGCGTATGGCATGCACAGCCCAAAGTTGTAGGACAACTTGTTCTATTTGATCTTATTTGATTGTGCACGCCAGGTTGATTGCATTCGTCGAAACGGCGGACCACGTGAAGGTTGCAATCTCCCACCCCTTTAAGACCTTAGGATGCAGGTCACCATGTCCAGGGATTTGTCTGGCTTTGGTGCTATTAACTTTCTTCAAGTAAGGTCATTGTTTTAAATTCTTCGCACACTGTTCCCTAATTTTTTACAATGAAGGAAGATGCAAAAATTAGTTAACTTTCCTTATTTTCATTATTAATTTGCCAATCTCATCTTCTCGCTTAATATAAAAGCTGTGTCCATTTTAATACCTCTTGCTTATTTTCTATCTATGTAATCTACTTTCTCCCTCTTTATAATAATTTAGTCATCTTTCCTGGTTTCTAAGTTTTCTCACATTTCAAAGCATTTCACATTGATACGAACTGATTATCATTCTCCTAGAATCTTTTTTCTTAGTGGAACATATCTTTGATGGGTCTTATGAATTACTTGGCTGCCACAAGTTATTTACTTACTATTTTGCCTTTATCTTATTGATTCACTTTAACCAAAGCTACCATCATGTCTTTCTATTTGCAGACGTGGTTTTCTCACTGTCAGTCAGAAAGTAAATGTTCTACTTAGTCATTTTTAGGTTCTGAGCATTGCGAACAAGGCCAGTATGTATTACCCATCTATAAGGCAGTGGTGAGCAACATTCTTGAACCACTATAGTCAATCTGGTGAAGGTACTCATATATTGCTGCTGAGTAGGTAATTTCAGAATTTAAATCCAGTAACAATGAAGGATGGTGTGTGACTTTAAGGAGAACCTGTAGGTGGTGGTGTTCCCATGCACTTGCTGGCCTTGTTTTTGTTGATGGTAGAGGCTACAGGTATAGGAGGTGTTCTCCAAAATAGGTGGCTATAGAACTCTGTAGGTTATGAAATGTCGATACTCTGCAGCTCAGATGAAATTCGAATTGGTTGGATAGTATATATATATCAACATGTTCTGATGGAGACAAATACAGCTAGTGTAATTCCAGAGCTAAATCATGCACTCAAATTGATAGATAATTTATATCAATTGATGTGTTAGGCTAAAGGTTGTGCTAATTTGTGCAAAACATGATCAATAATTAATTCATTAGCCCCATTAAACTTTTCGCCTTCAAGTCCTTGAAATATCATTAATTTTCTGTCTTTCGGAGGTCATTTTGTTATATCAGGTATTTTTGAGTTGAGCTTCTGTGGATAATGATCCAAAATTTTATGTGAAACTTCTAAACGATCAGTTGGTGAGTCCAGGGTTTGGAAAACTTGACTGTCTTTTCAGCAAAACTTGCAAATATCTAGACGTCAACTTTGATATAATTGTTTCATAGCCAGGTTGTCTGCTATTCCCAGCTTCATTCCCAGAGCTATAGCGGCTCTGAACCGGCCCTGCTGAGTGCCCCCCATCCCCCCTGGACTGTCTCCCTCAGATGGTCACGTCGCACAGACATATCTGCACTTTAGTCTGTTGAACTGTTTTGACTGTTTTACTGTTCTTTTTACAATCCATGTTCTCGGGATATCTAAATCCAAATTTTATTAGTTATTTATGTTATGACATCGGTTGGAAGCTGCATACCAAATCTCGTTGCGCTTATGTGCAATGACAATAAAATATATTATTATTATTATTATTATTATTATTATTATTACCTAGTATGCTCTTTTGAGAAGCCTGTTCCATTTGTCATTGCTCCATTGTTGATTTGTAATCTTTTTAATTTTTGCACTGACCATCTCTTTACTACTTATTATTTTGGAAGCTAGTCATTGCCATTCTCACCATTAGAGCTGGTTGTTTCAGTTGTCTTATCATGACCAAAGTAGTGACATTTCCATCCTTGAGATTTTGGAGATACTTTGTCTGGAATTTTGTCTTGCCATTTTAGATTTGTATAATAATATTTTTCTTTCATGCAGTGACTACATGTTGTCCAGGCCTCACATGGAGACTGCAGTGATAGGACGCTGCAGTTGAGTGTCGATTCCGTTTTTTTTAACTGATAGATTTTTAACCCCAGTTAACCCTGTATTTTACAAAGGCTGTACTTGCATTGGGAATCCTATTAGAAATGTTCTTGTTAATAGTAGTTTCATTAGACAGTGTCTTTCCCAGATGAATACATTTACTAGTGTGTATCGTTACTAACGGGTTTAGCAAGCAGGGCAATCCTGGGGCTAGTTGGTATATACATAACTTATAGTTTTTCTAAATAGATGGTAAATTCGTAGAGAGAACATGCTGCACCATGCAATCCAGAATCAATTGCCAAACTCCCTGAGTTTGAGCTACAAGTTGCAACGTCACTCCACAAGGACCTTTAGCTTTGTCCTGAGTCTTCTAAGATCGGAGAGCTTTCTGTTACCATAATCTTGGAAAACATTGTAGAGGATTGTAGAGATTAGTGTAACAAGAATGAATGGATATAAATTGTTTGACTCCATTTGACACAGGTAAGGCCTGGGATGTTTTGCTACCATTATACCATCATAAAACTATATTGATAATCATCTTTAATCAATTGAAATTCTCAAAGGCTGTTACAGGACGACTAATCTCCCTTTCTCTTTTGCAGATAGTGGTTTTGCAGATAGTGAAGATGGTAGTGAAAGATTGTACCAGGATCTGGATCAAATGGCCAGGTGGGCTGAGGAATGGTTGATGTAATTTGATACTGAGAAGTGTGAGGTGTTGCATTTTGGGATGTCTAACAAAGGTAGGACCTACACAGTAAATTGTAGGCCTCTGGGGAGTGTTGTACAGCAGAAGGATCTAGGAATGCAGGTGCATGGTTCCTTGAAGGTCGAGTCGCAGATAGATAAGGTGATCAGAAAGGCTTTTGGCACAATGGCCTCCATCAGCCTTCATTGAGTATAGAAGTTGGGATGTCATGTTGCAGTTGTACTTTTCAAAAAGGGGGGTGGCATGAGGGGGGGGTGCGGGCGGACCTGAACGGCGGGGCTGAGCTGAGCGGGGGGGATGAGCGGGGTGGGGGGTGTGCGGGGGGGGGGCTGAGTGGGGGGGCTGAGCGGGGGGGGCTGAGGGGGGGGGGCGGGGGGGGGGGGGGGGGGGGGGGGGGTGTGCCTGAACGTTGGGGGTTGAGCGGGGGGGGGGAGGGGGGTGCGGGTGGGCCTGAACGGCGGTGGAGGGTGGCAGTGCAATATTTTTAATACTCTAGTGGGGAAAAAAGGGGGGTGCCCTTCGGACGGCCATGTGTTGTTGAGAGCGTATTTAGAATATTGTGCTCAGTTCTGGGCACCATGTTTTAGGAAAGATATTGACAAGCTTGAAAGGGTTCAGAGAAGATTTACAAGGATGTTGCCAGGACTAGAGGGTGTGAGCTAGAGGGAGAGGTTGAGTAAGCTGGGTCTCTATTCCTTGGAGCGCAGGAGGGCGAAGCGTGATCTTAGAGGTGTATAAAATCATGAGAGGAATAGATCATGAGAGGTGGATGCAGAGTCTCTTGCCCAGAGTAGGGGAATCGAGGACCAGAGGATGTACAGTAGGTTCAAGGTGAAGGGAAAAAGATTTAATAGGAAACCGAGGGGTAACTTTTTCACTCAAAGGGTGGTGGGTGTAACAAACAACCTGCCAGAGGAGATAATTGACGCTGTGACTATCCCATCGTTTAAGAAATAGTAATGGGCCTGTCCCACTTAGGCGACATTTTAGGCGACTGTAGTCGCCACATGTTCGCGGGTGGTTGCCGGGGAGTCGGCTTCATGGCCGTGAGGAGTTCTGGGAACTAGTCATGGCCTCATTATGGTCTCAACATGTTGAAAAATTAGCGGTAACTAGAATGAAGCCGCCATGGACTATGACTCTTTTGCAGCCAGTCAGTGGATACATATTGGCATTTTTGGCAGATTTCTTTCTTCCTTCTATATGTTTTGGAACAAGTCTGTCAGACATTGTAAGAGGTGGTCATCCATAACTTCATACATTAAACTCCTGAAACGGTGATAGCACCAAATATGATTTTATTGAGGTTAAGCTGAAGTACAGGCTCAAGACAGAGCCAGGGAATATTAGAGGCTGCCAAAGAGATAGGAAACAAACTAGAGATTTATTTAGTTTCAGAATATTTTCTATAGATTATAGCTGGAAGAAAAGGTGCAAAGTAGATAATTTATAACAGGGTCTATTATCAGCATCTTCGCATTTGAGGTGAAAACATTGGAAGCAGAGGTATGCAGACAAAAGAGTCAATATGCAGTTGAGCACATGTCCATCCTATGTATCAATCCATGATCAGCAGATGGGTTTAGATGGTGATGCCAGTCATTTATTAGTGTATTTAGGAAAACAATTTAAACAGAGTTTCAATAATTACCTTTCCAGACAGTTGCAGCACTTAATAGTACTTTTCCCATGGAAATGATTTATGTTGCCAATGAAGAAACATCTGAACAGATTAATTCAGAACTTTGACAACACAGGGACACAATATGTTATTGTAATTTGTAAGGTCAAGGACAGGATAAAAATATAACCCATAGAGTTTTTATTGTATAGTGCAGTTAATGCCTGCACAAGTCTTTATTTAAATAAACAAATTGTTAAAATTAGCTAAATGAATCCACAATGCAATGAGGCCGTACAAACATATACATTCTTATAGCAGTTGCATGCCCATTTCATTTATGAAATATTATAGTCCCAATTTCATATAAAAGGCATATTATTAATGATTTGATAATACCTGACAAGAATACTAAACTCTGAATGCTTGATTGCTGTTCTGCCAGAAAGAGTTACTTTCATTTGAGTCTCACGTTGTGATCTTATAGTAGCTGCATAAAAATACTCTACAGCATTAGTCAAAATGAAGCTTAAAATCTGGACTATAAATCTGAACAGCATTGAGATCTATCTGAATAGTTAATAGCGAGCAACTTGGGAGCACAATAGGTTGCAATTAAGAATAGACAGCTGGATGAAAGGAATTAGTCTATAGTCACAACCCTCAATTAGGAGTGTGCTACTTCTCAATTACTGCTTAAATCTAAAAAAAGACCTAGTGAGCTATTCTGTAATGAGCATGAAGCAGCTGCATAACTATACTTAAAACTATGTATAATGAACAGGTGCTCAGAGCTGAAAATTAGGTAGTCATCTTTACTGTAAAAATGCTTTGAGAAATGTACTTGCACATAAGCTGAAGTATTACAAAGGCATGATGTTGGTAACTCTTCCTTCTATGCTGATTATTTACTATTGTATGGAATTATACTTTAAGTTCAGCAAAGATGCAGGCCATTCAGCCTAACAGATTGATTCTCATAAGTAGGAAGGAACTGCAGATGCTGGTTTAAACCAAAGATAGTCACAAAAAGCTGGACTAACTCAACGGGACAGGCAGCATCTCTGGAGAGAAGGAATGGGTTATGTTTCGGGTCGAGACCCTTCTTCAAACTGATTAGGGATAAGGGAAACGAGAGGTATAGACGATGATGTAGAGAGCTAAAGAACATTGAATAAAAGATATGCAAAAAAGGACGATGATAAAGGAAACAGGCCATTGGTAGCTGTTTGTTGGGTGGAGACGAGAAGCAAGTGTGACTTGGGTGGGGGAGGGATAGAGAGAGAGGGAATGCCGAGGCTACCTGAAGTGAGAGAAATCAATATTCATACCACTGGGCAGTAAGCTGCCCAAACAAAATATGAGATGCTGTTCCTCCAATTTCTGTTTAGCCTCACTCAGACAATGGAGGAAACCTAGGACAGAAAGGTCTAAGTGGCAATGGGAAGGAGAATTAAAGTGTTTAGCAACTGGGAGATCAGGTAGGTTCTGGCAGGCTGAGCGAAGGTGTTCAGCAACACATCTGTACCTCCACCAAACTCATCTACTGTATCCGTTGTTCAAGATGTGGAGTCTGTGGACTCCGACACCAAACGTAGACTGGGCGTTCGTTTTGCAAAACATCTTCGCTTAGCTTGCCTGAACCTACCTGACAGACAAAAAAATTACTTAAATGTTCCACTACTAGAATTACGGTGGTGCGGTCTGGCACAACCACCCCCCCAACCCCGCACCACTTCCCCCATCACCCAGTTCCATCCCTCACCTCCATCTCCTCCAAGCACTCATCACCAGCCCTCACTTCTCTGGGTCATTATTGTATTTTTCTTTTCTTCCCCCCTCCCCACATTATGTATAATGAACAGGTGCTCAGAGCTGAAAATTAGGTAGTCATCTTTACTGTAAAAATTATACATGTTTCACTTTTCCCCCATCCCTCTGGTTCCACAATTCATTCTCCGCCTTCCTTTCCAGATTCCATTATTTGCGCCTTTTTGTCTTCTCCACATCACCTATGGCCTTACTATCTCCACCCTTCTCTCCCCACTTGATCCATTTGGCAATCTACCCCTTTCTTACCTTTATCCATCTATAACTTGCCAGCTCTTGCCCCACCCTTCCTCTCAACTCTTTCTATCATCAATCTCCCCTCTACATCATCTGAAGTAGCACCCCAACCTGAAACAGCCTTTGTTCATTTCCCTCCACAGATGCTGTCTGACCCAGTGAGTTTCTCTAGCAGTTTGTCTTTTGCTCAAGATTCCAGCATCTGCGATCTCTTGTGTCTCGACAATGTCAGTGTAGCTTTAAATTATAATCAAAGCATTGAGTTCAAACTGGCTCCATTCCAACTCTTAAATTAATCTGAAAGTGAAACCAATAATCTACAAATTTAGTTGATGTTCCAGGAGTTTGAAACTACTGATTAAAATTTCATCCTAGTTATACTGAAGACTTTATACAGTATTTTTCCCAGTTAGCTTGGTAACACTATAAATCCTTTGTATTTTTAAGACCAGATGGGTGAGGTTCAAGCCTCGGTCAAACAATTACCAATTGCACATAAACTTCCCATGAGGAAAATGTTTGTTGGTTTTGCCTTAGCAGAGTATGCAGAGCTTGTGTGATAGGATAGGGTGGGATGGAGAGGAAGGAATCAAAAGGCTCGCAGAACCTCTGCATTTTCCTGTTTAACCTAGTAGCATTTAGCAATATTTATGGAATTATCTGTAAACTCTCACATAGCTCCTGCCAAAGAATAGCAAAGAAAAAGGGACATGATCCCAAAGTAGCAGTAGTGGGGATGGGTTAAGAAAGTGACGGCTAGAGTAGAAGAGGGAACATCACAAAAATGAGTGTGTTCACATTTCATCTTCCAGCCAAGTGACAAATCCTGTTTACTCTAGAAAGTAAAAGTACAGCTGGTATGCAAACAACTTTTTACAAATTACATTATGAGTCAAGCCACTAATCGCAAGCACACAGTATATTTCAACAGAAAAACATATGCACTGAAATAAAACAAGCTAGCAGGAGATTGGAGGTCGAATATCTCCAGCACAAAAAAAAGTGGGGAAAAAAAAGTTGCCCATCCATAATATATCAAGGTCACATAATTAATCCAGCAAACAATTAATTATCTCCATTTGCATTGTTCATTTTTAATGTCTTTGCTGGTTATGCTGCAGCTGTATTATTCTTCTTCAAATGAAGGAGTGATGCCTGTCCACTCCTCCTATTCTCACTTCTTTATCTCTAAAGATCACAACCCCATCACTACTAATAATACTCAGAACTATGATGAAATAAATAGGACAATCTGCTGCAAAAAACAAAAATGCTGGAAACATTCAACAGATCATGCAGCATCTGTGGAAGAGAAATAGAACTAATAAAGGAGCTTTGACATGAAGTGTTTTTCTTCCTATAGACTTGCTGCGTGTTTCCAGTGTTTACTTCCCCCCCCTCCCCCACACACTTCAATGTCTGCATTTCTTAATTTTAAAGACAATTTGATACCCTGCACAGAAATCAAAATAGGTAAATTGCTTAGGAAGAACTTAAAAACATTGTTTCACTTTCTCAAAAAAAAAACTGAGAGGGTTCAAACTGAATTAATTATCTTACAGATGAGAATTTATCAATTCAGCCACATTACTCTATCTCTCTCCTTTCTTGGATCTTCATACCACCATGGCATGCTGACCATTTTGCTCATCTACATTAATCCCAGTTGCCAGTGTTAGATCTGTATCTCACTATGTGTTGTCAATTTAAATGTCTGTCTAATCGATGTTTCGATTTCTGGAAGTGAATTGGGCAAGAAATACAAAGTGGTTTCTGAATGAATTGCACCCCAAGGATATGGGAATTAGGAAAAACACTAACTGCTGCCAAATCAAGTAGCTTAAATCTGTCTAGGTTGATTTGTTAACAAACTACACAGAGGAAACTCAGTAAAAAGTAAACAGGAAACCTTGTACGCTGTGAAATAATACATTATACTAGCACAAATTCAGAGGTCAGAATCCTAGTGAAAATAAAGTAGAAACAGAAACGATATCAGAGCTCCAATGAGTTATTATACCTTTTATTTTTACAACTCAAGTAATCAAATAATGTTATTGGAAATATTCAAGATTAGGGAGATGCAAATTCCAATTGTTCTATTTGAAAAGATGCTTTAAATAGCTTTAAATTAAATATGTATAAATGTTACTCTTTCAAAAATGGAAGATACAATTGGGATAGACAGAAACCCTTGAGGAGCTTTTGTTTTAGTGTAATGGGAGTATAGGTTTGAACATAAAATCAGAGAATATGCTGCAGAATGAATAAAACAGAACTAGGAGAACATCAGAAAATTATAATCAATTTCATTTATTTAGAAAAAATATTTATAAAACACTTTTCTTCAGTAACAAAAAACCAATACAAACAAGTCCAATAATTTTTTGCACCTGTTTCTATAAATACGAATATGTACAAAATATAGACATAGAACCGAAGTGCCTTTTCCTTTTTACATATATAGCAGAATTTTAAATTATGTGAAATGAACTTCAAGAACCTTTAAATGCACAAGCAAGTTCTAAAAATATTTCGGCGCTTGAAAGAATACTTGTGTTTACTTTTCCTCCTCCACTCGCACATTAGAAAATAGTTCCATGTCTAAAGAAAGGCATTGGAGGCAGCATTTGCATCTCCAGTACGAGAACATTTCTCATACTTCTCCTGAATTTACACTCAAAGGCAGTGCAGGCTTTCTGTTCAGACATTAAGCCCATTTAGAAAATGCAGGAAGCAACTGTTGGTCCATAGTGCAATGGATTTTCTTCTTTAAATGCCATTTAAAGGCAGTGCAACAGGCGAGTACAGGTCCTGGCTTGCTGTCTGTCCTTCGAGTTTTCTTGCCAGTTTCGGCAGAGAACCAGTTCAATCTAAGCAGCAGTTTATTGGAGAAAAATCTCTTCTTGGCAAGGCAATTATTGTCCTTCCATTTTACACCTGTGGAGAAAACAAATAGATTCACTGTCAGCTGCTGGTTTTGGCCACCAGAACATCATAATTAGTTGTAAGCAAAATCTGTGTGGAATGGCAAAGCATTGTTAAACTGGTTCTACTACAAACATTTAGTTAATGTCTTCACTTGTTAGGATGTGAATTAAAGAAGGGTAAAGAAAAGTATTAACCTCAGTTGCAATTATACATTCGTCCTTCTCTTCTGATATGACATATACCGACTGGTACTTGATGTCTTTTGAGGCAGAATATGTGGACTCTGGCTGCTTCCTTTCTGATGGTTCACTGTTAGTTTGAGACAAAAGCAAGAGTTAGGTTGCTAGGCAATGGACTGGGTTTCCCAATAATGGACTGGATATCCCAGATAACATCCACATTCACTGTATCAAATAAAGAGCAAACTGATTTTTTTTTTTTACCCATTGTGCTGTGGAGCATTTTTGTGCTCCGATTCCGGAGTATTGACATCTCCCCGTTCATTTTCCTCCTTAAGGAAGTCTTCATTCTTTAACTCGTGCACCAGATTATAATCCACTGAAGGGTATTTGACCTTGTAGCCATTTCTCTCTGCAGAGCTTTCACTTTGCAAGTCCACTTTTTTGTTGGTGTTTTTGATCTGTGTGGCGGCAATGATGCTAATGGAAATGTCTTTCTCACGATGGCAATCAGTAAGGTTGTTCATTGTCTCAATCTCGCTCTTGGAGATGTCAGGCTGGTGCTGGCCCTTCTGAAGCTTTACCCGCATGCAGACAACAACTGCTGCACACCCCAAGAGTAGCATCAGGACCAAAATAATCCCAGCACCCACGGCAACCCACGGGAACTGGCCCTTGTTCTCAGCATCCGTGTATTTATCCTTAACGTCAATGATAACAGTTTGATCCCGAGGATGCTCTGGCAACAGGAATTGGCAGTTCAGGCCACCATACCCATGGGCACACTGGCAGATGTAATGATCATTTCTTTCATGGCAAGTCGCCCCGTTGTGGCAAGGGTTGTTGAGGCATTTACTGAGAGAGATGTTGCAGTTCTTCCCATTAAATCCAGACAGACAGGTGCAGGTGTAGTCATTAACTCCATCCTGACATGTTCCACCATTAAGACAAGGCAGACTCGCACAGTTGTCAGCATCAATATTACAGTTTCTGCCCATGAAGCCATCGCGACACTGGCATATGTAGGAATTCCCAATGTCAACACATTGAGCATCTAAACAGGAAAAAGAGATCTTCAGTTATATGATTCAATTCTTACAATGAAAACTTGCATTTATTTAACGAGGTTTTAACAAAGTAATATGTCCCAAGGTGCTTCAGGTAAGGGTGGTCAGGCAACATATGATGCCAGGTCACAGAAGGTGGTAATACAAAAGTGACCAAAAGTTGTTCAGGATGTCAGGAACATCTTAAAGGAGGAACGACAATGCAAAGGTTGTGAGAGAGAATTAATGAACTTGGGAATTAGTCCATATATTATCAGGTGAAGAAAAGAGATGTTTAAAAGGCCTAAAGAATACAGATATCTAGGCAGTAGAGCCTGTACTATGTTTTAATTTATTTCAAATTGTAATTTTATTTAAAATTAAATATACTCAATTTAAAAATACAACACCACATAGCTTTCTTTACATGTATAGCATTGTCCAATCTACAGACAATCTTAGACAAAGCACTAGAGCTACTCCAGCACTCCTTTGATTATATACTCTTTGGGAAGGGACCCAGTCGCCTAGGACCCAGCCTCTAAGACCAGTGACAGCAGGACTTCAGATTGCAGTCCTTCACCACAAAGCCTTTGCACGTCAGCATGTATTCCTGCAGCCTGGAATGTGCCAACTGGCTGCATTCACTTACACACATCTTGTTGTACTGGGAGACCAACATGTTTCAGGCAGACCAAAGTGCATCTTATGCCAAGTTGATGATCTTCCAGTAACACCTGATGTTTGTCTCAGTATGCATCCCCAGAGATCAGAGAATCCTTTATTACACAGCTCAACATGCCCCATTGCATCCTCTTTACAAACAAACACACAGACCACAAATTGAAAGTGAGAATTCAACCATGTGCTGAGGTTCTGACTTGCAAGGCCCCTCTCACTGTCAACCAAGCAAGGTCGTGGTACTTGTTAGTAGAGGTCTGGCAATGAGACATTCTGCCAAATGATTTTGGCAGTCTGCTGCAGAAACCACCTCAAGTCCATCCTATCTTTCTCCATTCTGTGCTGACAACCACCAGAAGGATGTAGGGTCAAAAGCGTTTTCCTGCTGAAATCTTTCTATAAACGACAGCAAGGAAAGTCCAACTGAATGGAACATTGCCATGCAAAGAAGCCAAGCACATCCATTACAAGACCGGGGACAGGTAGAACCTTAGCATGTAGTGCCTCTTATGCCCAAGTCCTTCCTGATGGATTTGGCAAAGGGTTCTATAGAACATACGAACAAGACATGGGAGTTGTCAACTTGCCCGACTCCAGATTTGATTGGGAAGTTTATCCATTTCCAACCAATTAATTTGGACTGCACTACTGAAGTCTATGTAGAGCAATTGGATTTACATAGGGTATCTACCATGCAGAAACAAGGAACCACATATCAACCAGAAGGGCCCTGACCTGAAACATCACGCATCCATGTTCTCCAGAGATGCTTCCTGACCCACGGTGTTGCTACAGGATTATGTATGTAAACCATATACCTGTGCAATGTCAAAGCCCTTTTCTTGGTCCAAGCTAGCAAGATAAATGCCCACCCTCCTGTCCCACATATACATGATGGTAGCCCCAAACAGCACCAGGCTGTCAGAGATTTTCTTACTGGGTACAGCACAGATTTGGTCCTGCGCACATCTGAAGTCACATAAAGGCCAGATTGGTTAGGATTTCTTCCCCGAAGAGTATTAGTGAACCAAACAACCTTTACAACAATCTGATCATTTCATAGTCACTATTACTGTGGGGGTTTTAATTCCATTTTTACCTAACTACTTGATTTTAAATTCCCTAATTGTTGAAGCGGGAGTCCAAATCTTTCTCCCAATTAACATCCCATGACGTTGGATACTAATCCAGTAATTTACCCAGTAATTTAACCAGTATGACCCAAATTTACATTCCTGCTCACCATTGGTGCAAGGGCTAGAACTGCAGTGATCAATTTTCTTTTCACAGTTGAACCCAGAGTAACTGGCTGGGCATTGACAGCTGTATCCACCAGTAGGTCTGTCCGAGCATCTCCCTCCATTAAAGCAGGGCCTGTCCTCACATTTCATAGCACTCAGTTCACAATTTTTCCCATGGAATCCAGGTGGGCAGGTACAAGAATATTGGTTCTCCAGATCCTAGAATTAGATTTCAATGCAATAGTTAGTTATCCATGTTAGAAAGAGCTGTATTACATTTTTTTTTTTAAAAGACAGATTTTAACGGAACACCCTCACTTACTGTGCAGCTTCCACCATTTTTGCAGGGATTAGCATCACATTCATTGATCTCTGTTTCACAGTTGGACCCAGTGAAGCCAGGGCGGCAAGAACAAGTGTAACTCCCCTGACCAGTGTTTGTGCATGTCGCTCCGTTCTTGCAAGGTTTGTGATGTGTACAATAATTCAGGTCTGGAAGAGGGAATAAAAAAAGAATCGATCATTCACAGAAGAAATTTAACAAACACTAAAATATCAAATAAAACATTGGAGTTTTGTGAAAGATAGATCTTACCTTGGTTGCAAAACAGACCGCCCCATCCTTCCTGACAGTTACATTGCCAAGGCTGCTGACATGTTCCATGAAGGCACCCTGGATAATGAATGCACTCATCACAGTAACGTCCTTGCCATCCCACCCCGCATCTAGAAATAAAAGAAAAATAAATACGTTTAAGAATGTGAATAAATCTACAAAAAATGTAATGTAAAACATGGAACATACAGTTTTCCTTTCCTAAAATTGTTATGTATTCGATTATGTGATATGTGCATCAGAAGCAAGGCCATCATTTATTTCCTACCCTTAACTGCCATAGAGAACGTAACAGTAATATTGCTAGTTGCAGCATCACAATAACACTACCTGCTCACTATAGTAATGATAAATTAATGTGAGAAGGAAATAGGATGCACCATTTTAAGCCTTGGGTAATATTACATTTTTCAAAATGTACAGTTTTAGAACAAGCTGCTCAATCATTTGGATGTGAAGAACTGAAAAACAGACAGGGATACCAAAATGCAAGACTGAGAAATCTGATGTGACTGTAAAAAGTTTGATACTTTGGACTGAAAACATTAGTTGATGAGGAAATAAAACTAATGTTTGCATCACCAATTCACAGTGTGCGGGATTGGATATAGTGGGGATGCACTGTTCAGCAGTAGTTAAATCTCTGCATTAGTGAGCCAGAGGCCTGAACTAACACCAGCACAAATTGTTAATAATTTGACCACAAGTCATAATGAAAGATGGTTTATACCCTCTCAAGAACAATTATAGGTGGGCAATAAATTCTGGCTTTCCCAACAATGCCCACATCCTGAAAAAAAGATATGCCCATTTGAAAGAGATTTAAGATTAACTTCTTTTGGCCAGTGAAGGTGGGGTAGGAACAATAAAAATATATTCAATTAATTTTGTGAAATGATCAATCTCTACCGAATGGTCAATACTGTTGAGGTTGCATGAAATATGGTCCCAGCCTAGTCCAGTTCTGCAGGCCACATGGGCCAATAGAGGGTTACACAAATTCTCCAGCATCTGCAGTTCCCTCTTAAACACTGGGCCAATAGAGGGCGCGCTGAGCAGCTGTTCAGTTGCAGAATAACGAGAACTGAAATACGTCTCCCTACACTCGTTTAGCTTGGTAATAATAGTAAATTTATTTCCCGGTAGGGTAGTGTAAATTCGAGTTAACAGCAATGTTTTCCTTTTGTTACTTGATCCCCAAAGACTTGAAGTTTCCCAGGCTTCCAAGATGTACCTAACAGCCACCAGAAGATGAACCTCTTTGAACTTTGGAAGATGCCTTCTATTCCCACGCACCTTCCGATACAGATCATTTACCACCTCTTTTATCTATCGGTCAACCAACAGGGGGAACAAGCAGCTCTCATTACTCACTTGCATTCCCCAGGTTTCTCGCACAATCCGTGTTGTTTGTCGCAGCCAGGAAGGCAGATAGCTGGGGGAGGGAAATTTCAATTTTATTTTTTTTTCAACAAAAATAACATATCAAGTTTGACAACCCTTTAAACAACTTTAGTTTAAAACAAAAAAGGAACACGTTGAGATGGGGACAGAAAAGATTTTTGCAAGGAAGTGATTGTGCATTTATTTCTGGGTGGGAAGTTTCTGATAACTGATGATCACGAAGCTACTGTAGAAAGAGACCTCAAAGTTGTTATTTTTGTTTGCTTTTATTGCCTGTCCCGCTCTCCCCAACTTCAATGTCGGTCTGAAATCCTTTTTTCTTTTTCTCTCTCTCCTCTCCCCCCTCCCTCCCAAAAACTCCACCCCTTCATATCTAGTGTGTGTGTGTGCGCGCACACAGATAAGAGTGGACAGCTGGTTTGCAGGCTGGCTGCGGCAAGACAGCTGCCTCATTGTTCGCCGCCTCTCAGCCCCACAGCGCAGCTGCCCTCGTGGACTTGTGTGCTCTCGACAACAATACACGCCACCGCCAGCCAGCCTGCCGGCCGCCCGCCCGCCCATCCGCGCCCCGGCACACCGCCCGCCCGCTCAATTGTCACCGCACGAGTGAGATGGCCCAATTAGAGTGAACGGAAGGCTCAGAGTTGACGCTGTTGCATGGGCTGAAGCATAAAGTCAATACAGCCTGTATGTGTCGGTAAATTTAATGGCTGTTTAATATATGGTATTAGCAGGAAACCGAACGCATGCTCCCCAAATCCAACTTTATCCAAAAATAAATGCTAAAACATTTTAAGAACAGGAGCGTTGTCGCTCCTGTTCTTAAAATTGGACTATTTGCAGTTAAAAGTGTTGTTAACTGAGTGTACGGCTTGCCCTATTAAAGTGGCGGCGTGCAATGGGAAATGTGCACTCACATTCATCGCAGTAGGTCCCCTTCCAGCCCGGGTTACACATCTTTTCACCCTTTTCGCCGCAGCTGAAGTGGCCGAAGGCATCATCTCTGGGGCGGCAGAAGACGGAGCAGCCCTCCCCGTAGTAATGCTCGTCGCAGACGAAGCGGTAAGAGTATTTGAGTTCTGTCCTGGTGCTAATATGGACATCCTGCGACCACTCGTCCCCCACGGCGAGGTGTCTCTGGGTAGCCAGGCGGCTGATAAGACGATCCGGATTATCTGGAAGCCACGAAGAATGGGGGAAACCGTACACATGATTAAAAATTATACACATCTCAGTGGAATTTAATGAAAAGGGTGGGGGGTGATTACGAGAAGTGTGTGTGTGTGTGTGGGGGGGGGGGGGGGGGGGGGGGAGGAAGTTACCTGTGCTGAGGTCATCGGTGGGGTCTGCATGTAAGGCTTCGATTATCAGAGAGAAAGTCCCCTGTTTAGAAGAAAATAGAGTCATCTAAAGCTTCAAAATTGCTTCTTTAAAAAAAAAAGGAAATCAGATCAATGCCGCCCTTCACACTCGCCTAGATAGACGTAATCTCTGCTGCCTCTGTGTTTGAAACATTAGGAGCGGATCCTTAATCAGAAGTGTGTTTATAATCTCGGCACAGGATACTGGCAGAGGCTGCGATTGTTAACCATCTTCACGCTTAATTTCACCACCTTCACACATAACATTGTAAAATGAAGCCGTTTGGAATCTCACGCTGGGCTGAAAATTGCCAGTTAGGGTCTGTGAAGGTTCCCACATCATTAACTATTTTTACTCCAGAGGAGACGCTTGTTCAGCTTCACAGCCCGGCTCCCCATATACCAACTTCAGCGCCACATTGACTTCTCCCACCGCTCTCTCGCACACATTAATTCTTCAACGGAGCAACTTACCGGCCAGGTGAATGAGAAGGGGAATCGAATGGGGTTATTGAATGCTTCCGCGTTCGGGATGGAGAAGGAGTTGGAGCCGAGCACAGGGGTGAGGGCACTGCCGTAGGTGCACGGAGGTTCGGGGGAGATGTTCGCCTGGTAGTGCTTCAGACACACACGGAAGAAGGTCTTGCATTCGCAAGGCAGCCCGTAGTTGGAAGCCGTGCCGCCTTTGCAGCAGTTCGCGTTGCCAATCAAACCTTTGCGATTGTTAAACTCTTGTAGTTTTAGCTCAAACACCCCAGAAGGGGAGGCCTGCGAAAATAAAGGGGTGTAAGAGGGAGGGGGAAAAAAGCCGCGAAAGGATTGTTGAAGATGTGAGCGACTGTTTGAATGTATGTAGCGGGGTAAGTCAGGAGCAGCTGTGCTTACCTGATGAAGCGTGGCAAATACCGTGATGAAGAGGCAGAGGTTGTGACGGGCCATGGCTGAGAGCACCGTTTCACTTCGCCTTTATGGAAGGGAGAGCCCGGACTAAGCCTCGCCGCTCCCAGCTCCACTGAGAATGCTTCTGTTTTTCCTCCCAAATCCTCTGCCTGCTGCAATTCTCCACAGAACCGCCCTTGCGTCAATGACTGACAGCTCCTCTCAATGAGGCTCCGTGGCTGGAGGGCAGCGGGCTAAAGATCGATGCGCACACTGGCCGAACTCCCTTGCGCCGAACGAGCACCTTCCTTTCTCCCTCTCCGTCTGGCTCGCGTGGGCTGTCTTTCTGAGCCTCTTTTACCCCAGACGTTCGGGTTTTAATTCCAGAAGGGAACACCCTGTGCAACGAGACGATCCCGGGAAATTTAGGAACAGCTTGAAAATTCTTAGTTCAGTCAATAATTCCAGTGGAAGCTTTTATTTTAAGATGGTAGATTCTAAATAGAGAAGAAAAGAGAGCACTGATGTTCTCGGATAAGGTCGGATCCAGGAGGTTATCGCATTTGTTGTCCTCTTACTTTTATGCTTTGCCGCTCGGTCTGTCTTTCCGTGCCTCTCTGTGCTTTACGCAAAGCACACGCGTTACCTAAATCACTCCCACTCCGATCCGCAACACTCGAAGACTGATGCACCAGGCGCCTTGTGCTGCCTTTATATACAACAAGGGATCTGCATTCCTAATGACACACAGATTGTTCGACCCAACTCTCCCCCCCCCCCCCCCCCCCCCCCCCCCCCCCAATCTGTCGAGATGTTACAAAAGGGGCCGGTCTTGCCCTCCTCAATGGATCCAAATGGCCAGTGAGCTGTAAAATGGGCAATTCTCCTAGCACACACAAAAACTCATTTAAATTCTAATAAATACATATATGTTGTATATAAACATCCGCACAAGTTTCCATCAATTTTTTACAATTTATTAGTTAACGGAATAGTGACACTGGGAGGCGTGTTATGAATGAAACTCCCTCTCCCCACTTTCCGCGCGAGCTATTTACTTTCTGCAAGCAATTTGAGGGGCGGGAGAATGGTCGGGGCAGAAGTTTGAGATATCCGATGAAAGTTAGAGCATTTATGGATTTTGACTCTGTATGTGTGTGTTTCTGTAAAGCTGTGTCAGTGAGGGGAGAAAAGTTGGTGGGTGTGTGTCGTTCGCGTGGCTGTCATTACGGCAGTTGTTATTGTTGAGCTCAAGGCGACTCATTGTGCTCTCAGCTGTATGGTAATGCCAGCAAGCACCTGCTCCCTACAATAGAGCAGCTCCCCTTGGCGCACGCTGCCTTCCCTCTGGTCCTGCGCTCAATCCGGCCAACAAACAAACACATCCACACCAACTGACCAACCGTCACACACACACAGTATATGTACAAAAGTGCACAACAACACCAAAAGTTCATAAAACCCAACTCATGAAAAGGTTTATTTCTTTGTATTTTTAAAAATCTATCGTAACTCAAATTTAAAGGGAAAAATCTTTTATTTTAGTAGACCGCGCTCACCACTATCAGTGTAAGCAAAGATTTATGAACAGCTGTGGAAGCGGATCTTTAGACTTCACTGAAAAAAACGTATCGGTCAAGTTTGTTGTAAACTGTTTTCTTTATGGTACGTTTCAGTCGCGGGAATATCTACCTTGGCTCCTCGCTATATATTAAGAAAAACACCCGCGGAGAGTTCACATGGAAGTGCCTTTTATTGTTATCGTTTTAAAAGGCATCCTTGTGTTATACGGTTTCCTGCCGCATTAATGGCTCATCTGGCCGGATTACTTTTACACGAGGCGTGCAATGACTTGGAGAAACTCAATTTATCTAGAGCCAATCGCAGAAACATTGACTTTGCAAAGAGAGAGACTGCTGATGCCGCGGCTGTAATGTGTACTGTTATGAAAGGAAGCAACAAGTGATTCAAAAGATTTTGCTTTTCTAAACAATGCCCTCCAAAGAGATTTTTTTAATACACAGACGCCAGATAATGGCTTGCATGTTAACGCATTGCAAAAACTTAATGCATCGCAATTTTATTAATATTCAAGTGTAAATAGGTTCCACGCGCAAGGGTTTAAAGCGACAAAAAAAATGTGCCTTTCTCAACCGCCCAGCATGCGTTTGTTGAATTGACGGGGTACAGATTTCTCGATTGCAGCGGAAAACCGTGACTGAAAGGCATACTAAAACATGGCAATCCGTGCCAGTGCAGTTATTCTTTTCGGACTTAATTTATGCCACGCGATTCTGTTTTCGTGAAATCAGGCAGAAAGCTCTCTTTTCTCTCTTCTCCTCCTCCTCCTCCTGGATGGCTAAGCCTGAGTTTGAGAAGGGGAGGGAGATGGGGGGAATGAGACAGAGAGACTGTTTAACTTAAGTGGTTCTGCTGGAGCCTGTTGGAGTTTAACTCCTGTCCACCAGTAACTAAGGGAACAAAGAGAGGGCAGCGCTGGGGATTCGAGGTCCAACTATTCAGCTTTTTTTCTTCCCAGTTTAATTTTCATTATCAAGACAAGAGGAACCCTTGGGGGATTCGATCTCAAGGGGTACGACACGCCTCAGACGCGGTCAGCAGATAGTCGGCCATCTGCTCCAAACAAATGGCGTTATTCCACTGAAAGTGGCATGTCTCTGTATGACTTTACTTGCAAATGCGATCCTCCGATCAGTGCTGCACAAAAGCATGCTCAAAATAACCTGTAACGGTATGACAAATGACATATGGCTTAGATAGTCCATTACTAAGGGATTTACTCTCTGTCTCCCCATTGATAAATCAGAACAAATCTATAAACCCTAAAGTGCACATATTGGTTACATCACGTGGTTTTACTAGAAATGTAACAGATAATTCATTTATTGGAGAAATCGTGCTAATACCCCCGCAATGAACCTTTTGATGTCATACATTTGTCAATTGGTTAACTTGTTTATTTAATAGCCCACCATTAAATCTGATTTCAACGATTCCGTCCTTGCATTACATCAGATGTAATCTGCCTTGAGCAGGTGCTGTGATTTGCGTGTTTGCGTCTGTGTGTGAAACTGTAACAGAACTAAATGTATTCGTTTTATCAAGAAGGCGAGGTAGAAAAAATGGACATGTTCTATTAACACATCAAAAACAGCCACGTCCTAAAACGCCAGGTACAATATCCATCACTGGAATACTAGTGCGGAAGATGGTCACATTTGACGGATTTATCGCTTGGTTCAATCAAATATTCCATACGGTCATGACTTTAAGGTATAAAATGTAACTGAACCTATTAAATGTACTATGAAATTGGGAGATCAGTAATTTAATGTTATATTTCTGAGGAAATGTCTTATAAAAGAGAACTGGCGTAAAACGAAAATGGGATGGTGGCATTAGAATCGGAAGTTTAATATTATATTGAAATGAATCAGAAATTTTAATAAAGAGAGCATGTCCTGGCATTGGCACTAATGGAATTCATTACAAGTGAGTCGTTGTATTGTTGCCTAACGCTGTCCTAAAACATTGCGTACGTGTTGTAATATGTTTTTTTTGCGCGAGTTATTTGTAAACAACTTGAAATGGAGGTGCGCCTGCGGGTAAGTTAGATCGGAGAATAATTCTTAAAATTACCATCTCCACCCCCATTCATTTTTTCTAACTTTGAGGAATTGAGCAGAAAGTCTCCGAGCTGGTGCCTGGCATGTGCTGATTAGAATATGAATGCGCTAGTCGCGTGGCTCATCCAGTTCTGGGGAAAGCAGATGAGAGATACAAAGCTCTCTTGTCTACCTTTTCAAACACTGCCATCCATCGAAAATCATCTGCTGCGGCGAGTCCCAAGACTCATTTTCATAACAAAACTGGTATGTTTACCTGTGATCTTAGAACCGAGGGGGCATTCCTTTTTGTCCACAGATCAGATTACCAGACCAGCTGCTTGGTACGTGTCTTTATACACCAGACTGCCCAATCTCAGAGTGCTCCAGATCCCCCCTGTCGTGTTCTCTCTCTCTCTCTCCCTCCCTCTCTCTCTCTCTCTCTCTCCCTCTCTCTCCCTCTCCCTCTCCCCCTCTCTCTCTCTCTCTCTCTCTCTCTCTCTCTCTCTCCTCCTCCTCATTCGTTGCTGTGCTTATGGGGCAGATTATACGAGAAAGTGGGGAAGAGGTGGGGAAGACAAGTTTTTGTGCACTGTCCCGTACAATGCAGTAAAATAAATCTTTCACTAGAAGATTATTTGCTGATTTTCTTGTGGAGCTGAGGGCGGTCGCGTGCCGATGTCTGCTTCGAACATCTGCCGGCTCTGATTATCAACCTGATTGGAAGAGCCCCTTCGGCTTGTGACAGAGGATTGCACACAACTTCATGCTACGGTTTCTACAATGATCATAGTGCAGCTCCCAGCTAACAGATTGGTAGCCACAGAGAAGTGTGCATATTATATCTGATTTATTCTCATAACATGAGCCCTTTTCCTGCTCTAATTGCTAAATATGGTCATTCGTTGATGGGGGTTGTGATTAAATGGAGCGCTCCTTTATGAATAAAAAACAAGCGTTTCATGATTTCTTTTTCAGGGCGCCTGAAATTCAGCAATGAAATGCTGTTGTTTTAACGAATAGTCACGGCTGAGATGTCGTGAAATTCAAATTTACTGCTATTTTGATGCGATTTCGCAGATCGGCGCTTAAACAGCCACGCGGGAGGCATTCTGTAATGTTCTTAAAATCCTCGATTTATACATTTTAATTTTAGCGTATCGCTAAACACGGGCTGACATTAGGCGAAGCTCTCGCCAGATGGAGGGGGGAGGGGGGTAAAACCGAGATCGATATATCAATACACTTTAAATTCAACATTTCCTCTGCCAAACCACTGCCTGGTTGTGTTATTGAAAGTCGCCCACTAATTATGCAATGTTTAGTTTCACTAAAGGGAAAGTAGTTTGTTTAATCCCTAAATCTGGCTGCGTTGAGGTTTGCATGTATAATGCGCCAGGTTGCAGGTGTTTGTGTAATTGTTGCGCGTGTTTAATGTTTTTTTTCATCGTACTAATCAACCTTCTTGAAAAGTGCTTGGACCACGCAAAATAGTCTCTCTGGCACTGTACGCCCCGCTTACAAGTCACAATTATACAACAACCAAAATATTGGCAACCCCGACATGTTTTTAATATCCACAGTGAATTCCGATAGTTTACAAAATCTTTGCACCGTTGACTTAACATTGCTGTGCAATGCGATCTGATTTATTACACTAAGTATTGAGCAATGGGTTCTGAATGGGACGGACCGGGGTCGGAGAGACTCTATCGCTTTCTATAAGCATCTGCCTCGAGTTGAACAGATGTCGGCACCTGCGGTGACAGGCTGCATATGTTCCATCCCATTCACTATTCTCTCATACATCACCACAATAGCGAGGCTTTGTGCACACAATTCCACAATATATTAATCTCTCAGATAGCTACACTCCCCAGAGCTCTGCACTGTTTAATTTTATACCAGCAATAACATCTGACTAATCCCTAAATCTGCTCTTAAAAGGTCCTTTAACCCAACCTGTAAAGTTATTTAATTTCCACCTGTTACCCTTTACAGAGCTAACCTTCTGAGCGGTATTTCGGTTGTTCTTCTCTTTACATTCTCTTTAGGGGATAGTATTGGCTTGTTCCGCCTAATTAAAAATACAGGTATGTTGTAAATTAAATAAGCGAGGTACGGGAAGAGAGGGGAGTACCACACAGGCTGTGCCAGTCCATGCCACGCGGCCCTATGTTTCCCTGAATCAGGTATAAGCTGCATCAGCCAAATCTCAGGGGAGGGGAGAGAGAGAGATTCGACAGGGAACGGATCTTCACTTTGTTTTGTACAGAAGAGGGTGAGAGAACGATATTTGCAGATTGGGAAATGCCATGCAGATATACGTGTGGGGAAATACCAGTACATTCATACAGATACCTATAAAAACAGATATGCAGTATACACACAGCACGAACCACATTCGTATGCATCTCTCCGGCAGACCCTCGGGGCTGAGGATGATTGGTTCTGTGGGGACTGGGGTGGCTGATTATGGGACATAATACACATGAAATCACACACATGCAAACATTGATATCGTCAGATATGAACGCGCACGAGTAAGATCACATGTGTAAATATATCCACACAATATATCACCCAGAGAGTTGTGAATTTGTGGAATTCTCTGCCACAGAAGGCCAATTCACTGGATAAATGTAAAAGATAATTAGATAGAGTTCTAGGGGCTAGCTGAATCAAGGGATATGGGGAGAAGGCAGGCCCGGGTTACTGATTGTGATCAGCCATTATCACAATGAATGGCGGTGCTGGCTCGAAGCGCCAAATGGCCTCCTCCTGCACCTGTTTTCTATGTTTCTACATATAAGCATCAGCAAAATTAGATTACATATATGTTTCAACTTAGGCACACACATAAATCATGTTGGAGACATTTTATTTGTTAAGAAATCATCCTGCCATTTTACCTAAACCAACAAGTACTTATCAGTGTAATAACTGTAAGGGGACATTACAAATAATATCGGAGAGGCTTTATTTGTTTTGTTTTTTTAATTTCCCATTTTACTCGCTCTAATCACTTGCCCCGATGTTTGGCGCGGTGTTTTTGTATCAGATCATCCATACACACCGCGTCTGTTTTAACGATTGCATGCAGACATTCAATTCTGCTCCAGGGGAATGCTGACGTCCAGTGTCGGCAATCAACAGAAGGCGCCACTGGTGTAAAGGTGAAAGCAGAAGTAAAATAGCAAAACAAATACTCGGACTAAGGATTCGGTGCACCCTGTCGTACTTTCATGGAGGCAAATAATGATTGTTGTGTTGTCGGGCTCCCCTTTGCATGTTCTCTGAGTCCCTACGCAGCACTGCCACCTGTTTGAATCCTTTCGAATTAATTTGAGATACAACTAAGATATAGGTTCTTTCAATGCTGGATCCGTTTCTGAGTAACTCTTCCTTTATAAGTAGATAATATGATATAATGCCAATGTAGTATTTTAAAGTGTCATTACCACTGACGTTGCAGTTTACAATTTTCTTTGATGAAAGGAATGGCCCCATTCATCATTTTCACTTTTAGGTGTGGGAGACTTGTGGGGTAGAGGAGAGGGTGAATATTCCATCGGGATAGCTCATCAGGGACAATTCTGAGGAAAAGCTGTTTTGAATGCAGCTCCTATGGTTGATTAAGTTCAGAAATTAGAATTGCCCCATTATTTGAGACACCAAGTGTGGCTGCTGCCAATACATGGCACATTCACCAAGCGACAATGGTCAGAAATGTGAAGGGAAAGATCCATTCATTCCCCTGGGTATTGAAAATTAAGGGACGATCAAATTAAGGTGTTTTAATATGTCATAAGGATTCAATGAGGTATGAGAAATGTCAAACACAGAGGAAGGCCTTCCTCCCCAATCTGCTCACTTAGTTATTTTACACAACTATCCATTCAGTCGCATTCCACTGTTCTATTCTCCTAACCCAACAATTTGTATTTTCCATATGTGATTATCTAATTCCCCTTTGAGAGCCACAGTTGAAATTGCTTCCATTATCTTTTCAAGGAGTGTATTCCTGATCATAAAAAGTAATTAAAAGCATCTTCCTCCTATCATCCCTGTTTTCTTTAGCCAATTACTATGATTCTCTATCTTCTGGTTCCTGACTCTTCTGATAATGTAAATGGGTTCTATTAATTCTTCATCAAATCCTCCTTAAATACTTCATGTATTGATCATGAAAAATATTGCTTATTGGAATGGCAATGGATGTGCCATTGCAGCCTGGTAGGCTGACATCTACAGCTCTGAAGTCAGGCATCAGCTATCGGACACCTCCTCATACCTACCCTATGGCCATGACCCTACAGACAAACACCTGGCCATCAGCTCCCTTAATCTTTGCAAAATCCACAAACAATGTACAAGGAGCAGTCTGTTCCTGCCCCACAGAATGCTTCTCTAAATGCTTTGATACCATCTTATCTCCCCTTGCACATTTCCTTTGGACCTACATCTGAGACACCTCACTCACCTTTCAACTCCTCAAAATCTGTCAATTCCTAAATACCCCATTGCCTCATCTTTACCATGGACATCCAGTTCCTTTACACCTCCTTCTGACCATGAAGGACTTCCTTGAACTGTGACATAATCAGTTTCTCTCAACTAAGACTTTTCTTTGCCTATCCAAACATACACTGGCACCACCTCCCAACTCTTTCTCCACTACATCAATGACTGCATCAGAGCTGTTGCCTGCACCTGTGAAGAATCTGTTGAATTCATTCACTTCACCACTAACTTCCACCATGCTCTCAAATTCCCCTGGACCACGTCTGACATCTCACTCCCCCTCCTTGATCTCTCTGTCTCCATCACAGGGAACAGACTATCGATTAATCTTTAAGCCAAACCCATCAACTTCCACAGTTATACGGAATAAACCTCCTTTCAGCATGCCTTTTGCAAAGGAGCCTAAGAGAATTCCCTGCACGCAAATTCTCTGTCTCCACAGCATTGGCTCGCAAGATGAGTCCATCCATTCTAGGACATCTGAGGTCATAAAAACATAGAAAATAGTGCAGGAGTAGGCCATTCAGCCCTTCGAGCCTGCACCGCCATTCAATATGATCATGGCTTATCATCCAACTCAGTATCCTGTACCTGCCTTCTCTCCATACCCCCTGATCCCTTTAGCCACAAGGGCCACATCTAACTCCCTCTTAAATATAGCCAATGACCTGGCCTCAACTACCTTATGTGGCACAGAATTCCAGAGATTCACCACTCTCTGTGTGAAAAATACTTTTCTCATCTCGGTCCTAAAAGATTTCCCCCTTATCCTTGAACTGTGACCCCTTGGTCTGGACTTCCCTAACATTGGGAACAATCTTCCTGCATCTAGCCTGTCCAACCCCTTAAGAATTTTGTAAGTTTCTATAAGATCCCCCCTCAATCTTCTAAATTCTAGCGAGTACAATCCGAGTCTATCCAGTCTTTCTTCATATGAAAGTCCTGACATCCCAGGAATCAGTCTGGTGAACCTTCTCTGTACACCCTCTATGGCAAGAATGTCTTTCCTCAGATTAGGAGACCAAAACTGTACACAATACTCCTGGTGTGGTCTCACCAAGACCCCGTACAACTGCAGTAGAACCTCCCTGCTCCTATACTCAAATCCTTTTGCTATGAATGCTAATATACCATTCGCTTTCTTCACTGCCTGCTGCACCTGCATGCCTACTTTCAATGACTGGTGTACCATGACACCCAGGTCTCGTTGCATCTCCCCTTTTCCTAATCGGCCACCATTCAGTTAATAGTCTACTTTCCTGTTTTTGCCACCAAAGTGGATAACCTCACATTTATCCACATTATACTGCATCTGCCATGTATTTGCCCATCACCCAGCCTATCCAAGTCACCTTGCAGCCTCCTAGCATCCTCCTCACAGCTAACACTGCCCCCCAGCTTCGTGTCATCCGCAAACTTGGAGATGTTGCATTCAATTCCCTCGTCCAAATCATTAATATATATTGTAAATAGCTGGGGTCCCAGCACTGAGCCTTGCGGTACCCCACTAGTCACTGCCTGCCATTGTGAAAAGGACCCGTTTACTCCTACTCCTTTTCCTTTAGTAAACATGGTTTCTCCCCTGCTATCCCTCATCCAAATTTCTTCTGTGTCCCACAGTATTGGTCCTGCTCACTTTCTCCCCAGAAGGACCAAAGATAGTCTCCTTGGTCCTCACCTTTTAACCCACCAGTATCTGCTTCCAACACATCATTCCAATATTTTCATGGAGAATGATGAATTTTCACCATCTTTAATGTGATCCCACTACCAGTCATATCTTCCCGTCCGTACCCCTTTCTGCTTTTTGAAGAGACCGTTTCCTCTGAAATTCATTGGTTCACTCATCCCTTCCCACCCAAATCATCCCCTCCCCAGGCATTTTCCCCTGCAACTGCAGGAGATATAAAACCTGTCCCTATAACTCTGCCTTCGCATCCATCAGGGATTCACGTCAATCCTTCTGGGTGAAGTTCATGTTCATTTCCTCCAACCTCATCTATCTGCATTCTGTGCTCCTGATGTTGTCTCCTTTACAGTGCCGAGACCAAGCATAGACTAGGCAACCATTTCGCTCAACACTTGCGCTCGTTCTGCCATATGTCCCTCTTCTTTTTTACCCCTCTCAACCAGGATGTGTATCCATTTCTCCCTTTCCGCCACCCCACCCCCTCTCCTTCCACTTATGTTCCTTCCTCTGGCTTCACATTTTGCGCCTCTTCTATTCTTATCTCACACGTTTTGTCTTTTCATCTCTGACCTTTTTTCAACCATCTGCCAATCAAAAATCCCTGTCACCATTCACTTGTCAAACATTGTCCCAATCCCACCTCTCTTCCAGCTTGACCCAACTCGAAACATCACCTATCCATGTTCTCCAGTGAGTTACTCCATCACTTTGTGTGTTCTTAGCTTAAAGTTGGAGCTTGATAATTCGGGACTGAAATTAGCAAGCACTTATCCACAGGATTGTGGACTTTATCACTTTGTTCATTTCTAATCCAACCGGGAGAACTCTTTAGCCAACTTCAGATTAAAAACAATGTTGAATAAAGCACAGTAATTGTACTTGTGTTCATAGGCACCTGATCATGTTCGCTTGCTCAAAAATACATTAGCAGGAACTATTATTAAGAATATGTTGGGATGGATTTTAAACAGAGACTAGACTAAGTGGGACCCGTTGGGTCCCAGTCACATGGGAGGAGGGGTGTGGGAGAGGGGGGGTTTGGGGGAGAGAGGTGTGGGGGTGGGAGAAGGAACAGGAAGGGTAAAAAGGGGGGTTTGGGGATGGGAGGGGGGGTGTGGGGGAAGGGTAAGGGGGAGGGGGGCGTGTGGAAGGAGAGGGGGAGGGGGAAGGGAGGGAAGGGGGGTGTGTGGGAGGGAGGGACTCCACTCAGTGGCCACCGGCCGCGGCACCACACAGCGGCTTTCCCGACTCCACTCTTGCGGACTCAATTAGCACGGCTTGTTTACACAGCCCCGCCTCTAGGGCTTTATTCTCGGTGACTGACAGGTGAGAAGACCAATCTGCTGATGTCATGATGTTTTAAACCTTCACAACTTTTCCCATATTTCACCAATCGGATCAAAACTTGGTGTCTTGGAGTAGAGGAGAACAGTGAGTAAGGTAGTGAAAAAATCCTAGCGATATAGGATAGCGTTTTTGTGCAAATTTAATTACAACGCAGACCGGAAGTGGTCAAGGTGAGAGTTTTAGTCATAGTATAGGTAGATTGTTTGCAATAGAAACTGTGCTTTTCCACAGTGTTTTTGTTTGCTCATTTCCCCCATTTCCTCCCAGTAGGCTGATCCTAACCATCTGAAAAAGGTTTTATGAGTTGTTGATGTAGCTCATGCCCATTATGCAAACCAACCTTGGGCTACATCCACAACTCTCTGCAATTTCTTGCAATCTTGGATGGAGCAGCTCCCAAACCATGCTGCAATGCATCCTGATAAAATGCTTCCTAGAATTTTCATCCTGCAACAGTGTGGTATATTTCTAAGTAAGGATAGTATTTGGCTTGGACAGAAAGTTTGGATGATCTGTTCTTTGCTCCTGCAAGGCTGAATATTGTTGTTTTGATAGGGACATTTATCCTGAGAACAGCAATGAGCTGAGTTGTACAATGCAATGTATGTTCACACAAACAGGCAGGCAAGACCTTGATGTAAAATTCGATCTGCTCAATCATTTACACTGCAGTTCATTCACTCCTTCAACCGTACCTTCCAAATCCACAACCTCTCTCAGCTAAGCAAGATCGAAACACAAAGCTGTAGTAACTCAGCAGGACGGGCAGCATCTCTGGAGAGAAGGAATAGGTGACGTTTCGGGTCAAGACCCTTCTTTTCAGACTGAAGAAGTGTCTCGACCCGAAACGTCACCCATTCCTTTTCTCCAGAGATGCTGCCTGTCCCGCTGGGTTACTCCAGCTTTTCAAGTTCAAGTTCAAGTGAGTTTATTGTATGTGTCCCAGATAGGACAATGAAAATCTTGCTTTGCTTCAGCACACAGAACATAGTAGGCATTTACTACAAAACAGATCAGCGTGTCCATATACCATTATATGAATATAAACACATGAATAAATAGACTGATAAAGTGAAAATAACAGATAATGGGTTATTAATGATCAGAGTTTTGTCCAAGCCAGGTTTAATAGCCTGATGGCTGTGGGGAAGTAGCTATTCCTGAACCTGGTTATTGCAGTCTTCAGGCTCCTGTACCTTCTACCTGAAGGTGGCAGGGAGATGAGTGTGTGACCAGGATGGTGTGGGTCTTTGATTATACTGCCAGCCTTTTTGAGGCAGCGACTGTGATAAATCCCCTCGATGGAAGGAAGGTCAGAGCCGATGATGGACTGGGCAGTGTTTACTACTTTTTGTAGTATTTTCCTCTTCAGGGCACTCAAGTTGTCGAACCACGCCCCGATGCAACCGGTCAACATGCTCTCTACTGTGCACCTGTAGAAGTTAGAGAGAGTCCTCCTTGACAAATCGACTTTCCGTAATCTTCTCAGGAAGTAGAGGCGCTGATGTGCTTTCTTGATAATTGCATTAGTGTTCTCGGACCAGGAAAGAGCTTCAGAGATGTGCACACCCAGGAATATGAAGCTCTTGACCCTTTCAATGGTCGACTCGTTGATATAAATGGGACTGTGGGTCCCCATCCTACTCCTTCCATAAAGTCCACAATCAGTTCCTTGGTTTTGCTGGTGTTGAGGGCCAGGTTACTGTGCTGGCACCATATGGACAGTTGCTCGATCTCTATTCTATACTTTGACTCATCCCCATCAGTGATACGTCCCACAACAGTGGTGTCGTCAGCGAACTTGATGATGGAGTTCGCACTGTGACCGGCTACCAGTCATGGGTATAGAGTGAGTACAGCAGGGGGCTGAGCACGCAGCGTTGTGTCTATCTTCGGTTTAAACCAGCATCTGCAGTTCCTTCTTACAAAAGGACAGCAAGAGCCCGGGGACATCTCCACCTGGAAGTTTCTCTCCAAGCCAAACAGTATCTTGCCATCACTGTTACTGGGTGAAAATCCTAGAACTCCTTCCCTAACAGGATTGTGGATATATCCATATCCGAAGGACACCAGCAGTTCGAGAGGCAGCTCACCATCCCGTCAATGAACATTAAAAAATCATCTACATGCAATATGGTTGAGGTCTGCATTGCCGGTGGTCATTGCTTCAAGACCAGCATTTATTAACGCCCTTGAGAAAGTTTGTGGCGAGCCCAATTGTGCAAGTGAAGATAATCCTACAGTGACGTTGAAAGAAAGACAGTGACATTGAAGGAAATGCCATATATTTCCAAATCAAGAGATGATGCTGGAATCAACCTGCAGGTCTGGCAGCTTCAGTGGAAAGGGAATCAATAAACGTTGTACAGGACCTTTTCGTACTCTCTAACCTACTGAATGTTTTTTAAAAAAAAAGGTTTTTAACGTCTATGGATTTTTTAAATTATTTTTTCCCATTTCCACATAATTTAGCCCAAGGGGGTGGGCAAGGAAAGACGAAACTGGAATGCGCTGGATTGAACACCACCAGCGGGCGCTGTCTGTCGTGCACGCGCGTCGGGAGCTCGCTTTCCGTGGGCGCGCACGGCGGCGGCAGTCAGCGGCATCGGCGGCGGCAGGTAGGCAGGTGCTAGGGAATGTGGAGGTCGCGATGGCGCTGGGCTACTCTGCATTGAAGCGGGCTCTGGGGCTCTCCGTCCTCGGGGCAGCCTGCCGACCAGTGCCGCTCCTGAGGTGGGAGTGTCTTTCGTCGAGGCCCGGGACAGGGAAGTAGGCCGCATAGGCTACTCGCACCCATCCCCGGCGTGAAGTTCAACTGCAGACTGCCTGCGATCACGCTGTCCTGGGGTGGTGATGGAGGGGTGTGGGTGGGGAGCTGTACCAGTGCTAGACTTGCTGGCACTCATCTGTAGCAAAATTAGGAGCCAATGCAAAATTAACACTAGAGGACATAGCTTTAAGGTGAGAGGGGCAAAGTTTCAAGGAGATGGGCGGGGTAAGGTTTTTACACAGGGTGATAAAGGGCATGTCCCATATAACCATATAACAATTACAGCACGGAAACAGGCCATCTCGACCCTTCTAGTCCGTGCCGAACACATAATCTCAACTAGTCCCATATACCTGCGCTCAGACCATAACCCTCCATTCCCTTCCCATCCATATAACTATCCAATTTATTTTTAAATGATAAAAACGAACCTGCCTCCAGCACCTTCACTGGAAGCTCACTCCACACAGCTACCACTCTCTGAGTAAAGAAGTTCCCCCTCATGTTACCCCTAAACTCCAGTCCCTTAATTCTCATGTCATGCCCCCTTGTTTGAATCTTCCCTACTCTCAGTGGGAAAAGCTTTTCCACGTTAACTCTGTCTATCCCTCTCATCATTTTAAAAACCTCTATCAAGTCCCCCCTTAACCTTCTGCGCTCCAAAGAAATAAAGCCCTAACTTGTTCAACCTTTCTCTGTAACTTAGTTGCTGAAACCCAGGCAACATTCTAGTAAATCTCCTCTGTACTCTCTCTATTTTGTTGACATCCTTCCTATAATTAGGCGACCAAAATTGTACACCATACTCCAGAATTGGCCTCACCAATGCCTTGTACAATTTTAACATTACATCCCAACTTCTATACTCAATGCTCTGATTTATAAAGGCCAGCACACCAAAAGCTTTCTTTACCACCCTATCTACATGAGATTCCACTTTCAGGGAACTGTGCACAGTTATTCCCAGATCCCTCTGTTCACCTACATTCTTCAATTCCCTACCATTTACCATGTACGTCCTATTTTGATTTGTCCTGCTAAGATGTAGCACCTCACACTTATCAGCATTAAACTCCATCTGCCATCTTTCAGCCCACTCTTCCAACTGGCATAAATCTCTCTGTAGACTTTGAAACTCTACTTCAATACCCGCAACCCCACCTATCTTAGTATCGTCTGCATACTTACTAATCCAATTTACCACACCATCATCCAGATCATTGATGTACATGACAAACAACAGTGGACCCAACACAGATCCCTGTGGCACCCCACTAGTCACTGGCCTCCAACCTGACAAACAACCATCCACCATTACTCTCTGGCATCTCCCATTCAGCCACTGTTGAATCCATCTTGCTACTCCACCATTAATACCCAACCATTGAACCTTCTTAACCAACCTTCCATGAGGAACCTTGTCAAAGGCCTTACTGAAGTCCATATACACAACATCCACTGCGTTACCCTCATCAATTTCCCGAGTAACATCTTCAAAAAATTCAAGAAGATTAGTTAAACAAGACCTTCCAGGCACAAATCCATGTTGACTGTTCCTAATCAGACCCTGTTTATCCAGATGCTTATATATATTATCTCTAAGTATTCTTTCCATTAATTTGCCCACCACTGACGTCAAACTAACAGGTCTATAATTGCTAGGTTTACTCTTAGACCCCTTTTTAAACAATGGAACAACATGCGCAGTACGCCAATCCTCCGGCACTATTCCCGTTTCTAATGACATTTGAAATATTTCTGCCATAGCCCCTGCTATTTCTACACTAACTTCCCTCAATGTCCTAGGGAATATCCTGTCCGGACCTGGAGACTTATCCACTTTTCTCAAAAGTGTCAAATTTCTCAAAAGTGTCAGTACTTCCTCTTCTTTGATCCTCATAGTTTCCATAGCTACTCTACTTGTTTCCCTTACCTCACATAATTCAATATCCTTCTCCTTGGTGAATACCGAAGAAAAGAAACTGTTCAATATCTCCCCCATCTCTTTTGGCTCTGCAGATAGTTGTCCACTCTGACTCTCTAATGGACCAATTTTATCCCTCGTTATCCTTTTGCTATTAATATAGCGGTAGAAACCCTTCGGATTTACTTTTACCTTACTTGCCAAAGCAACCCCATATCTTCGATTAGCTTTTCTAATTTCTTTCTTAAGATTCTTTTTACATTCTTTATACTCCTCAAGCACCTCATTTACTCCATGCTGCCTATAATTATTGTAGATCTCCCTCTTTTTTCCGAACCAAGTGTCCAATTTCCCTTGAAAACCATGGCTTGAAAAACAGGGACATAAAGATTCTGTACTCTTAAAATTTCACCTTTAAATGTACTCCATTTCTCTTCCACATCTTTCCCATAAAACAAACTGTCCCAATTTACTCCTTTTAAATCCTTTCGCATCTCCTCAAAGTTAGCCTTTCTCCAATCAAAAATCTCAACCCTAGGTCCAGTTTTGTCCCTATCCATAATTATATTGAAACTAATGGTATTGTGATCACTGGACCCAAACTGTTCCCCAACGCATACCTCTGCCACCTGACCCATCTCATTTCCTAACAGGAGGTCCAGTACCGCCCCTTCTCTAGTAGGTACTTCTATGTATTGTTGCAAAAAACTATCCTGCACACATTTTACAAACTCCAACCCATCCAGCCCATTTACAGAATGTGTTTCCCAGTCTATATGTGGAAAATTGAAATCTCCCACAATCACTACCTTGTGCTTACTACTAATATCTGCAATCTCCTTACATATTTGCTCTTCCAATTCTCGCTCCCCATTTGGCGGTCTATAATACACCCCTATAAGTGTTGCTACCCCTTTCCCATTTCTCAGTTCCACCCAAATAGCCTCCCTAGACGAGCCCTCTAATCTATCCTGCCAAAGCACTGCTGTAATATCTTCCCTGATAAGCAATGCAACACCTCCACCTCTTGCCCCTCCAATTCTATCACACCTGAAGCAACGAAATCCTGGAATATTTAATTTCCAATCACAGCCCTCCTGCAACCATGTTTCACTGATCGCCACAACATCATACTTCCAGGTGTCAATCCAGGCTCTAAATTCATCCACTTTTCTTACAATGCTCCTAGCATTAAAATATACACATTTAAGAAACCCACCCTCTCTTATTCTCTGATTATTTTCTTTTTCTTCTCTCTCCCCTACATTTTGGGTCAGAATGCTACCATTCTCTGCCCCCTGCTTCACACACTGACTGCTAGCTTTCCCAATTTGAGTCCCTCCCCCAACCATACTAGTTTAAAGTCTCCCCAGACCATACTAGTTTAAAGTCTCCCCAAGTCCCACTTGGGCGTAATTTGCTCGTAATTTACGCGACATCATTTGCGCGACACGCGCGTGGTGCTGCGCACATAGTGCGCATTAGGCACGCATGGTGCGTGGTGGCTTAGGCAGTGACGCGCGGTCGTGCGCGGCACCCCAGGATTATTGGATGTACTAAATCTTCGCGCGCCATCTGCGTGACGCGCAAATGACGCCCAAGTGGGACAGGCCCTTAAGTGCCTGGAACACGCTGCTGGGGGTGGTTGTTGAAGCAGATACGTTAGCGGCATTTAAAAGACATTTGGATAGGCACATGGATATGCAAGGAATAGAGGGATATATATTATGCGCATGTAGATAAGTGTTGGTCTTGGTTCATGTTCGGCACAGACATTGTGGGCCGAAGGACCTGCTTTTCTGCCGTAATTTTCTATGAATACCAACAGTCGAATAAGGAAAACACATGGGACTGTAGATCCTGGAATATCACTTCTAGTCTTATTGTCAAACACACAAGTACTGTGAGATACAGATACCCTGTATAAGAAAAACTTGCTTGCAGCAACATCACAAACATAAAAGACTCCAGGTAACACACAAAACATTAGTCATACATTAATTACACAAATTCTGCAATTAAAATAAAAGATCTGCAAAAAACAAAACATAAGTGTAAAATTAGAGAAAAATAAGTCCATGATAGTGCAAGAAGTGGT
Organism: Leucoraja erinaceus; assembly: GCF_028641065.1. Classification (NCBI taxonomy): domain Eukaryota; kingdom Metazoa; phylum Chordata; class Chondrichthyes; order Rajiformes; family Rajidae; genus Leucoraja; species Leucoraja erinaceus. The sequence continues at coordinate 24,858,636 of NC_073384.1, forward strand.
CCATAGTATTGAGGTAAAATGTGATGTGCGTAGCTTGGTTCAAGAACCCTACAGTTGTAGGAAAGTAGTTATTCCTGAACCTAGTGATATGAACCTTCAAACTTCTGTCCTTTCTAAGGCAATAGCAAGAAGAGGGTATAGGCCAGATTGTGGGAATCTTTGCCACCGCCTAATGTAGATGCTTTTGATAGTGGGACCAGAAAATTATGGAAGATATCAGCCAGTGACGCAACCTCTGTAGAAAGGAGCAATTAACAGTTTGCATGAGAGAACCTTTCTTAAAGCCTGTTCAGTGGAAAGGCTCCTGAGCCAAAACTTTAGCAAGCTTCTCTTTCTGCAGATGAAGCTTGACTGGCTGAGTTCTTCCAGCATTTTCTGTTTTTAAATCAAATAAAGGATTTAGAAACTTGGAGTATTGAAGAGCCTCTCATAATGCTGGGCAAGTTCCTCGAGTCTGACCATGTGCTGACAGGAGAGCTTTAAAGCTGCAGAACGACATTCTGTTTCAAATGACATGGAACAACTGGTAACCAGTCAAGCCATTCATTCCATATTGTAAATCCATGCTCCATCTATGGAAACAGCTGGATGTTTTGCGACACCTCTCGGATTTCAATGATTGATATTTGGTATTGGTTTATTATTGTCATGTGTACTGAGATTCCGTTTTTTTTAATGTGTTATCTGCTTGTTTTTATATATTAAACTTATTTTTGGTGTTTATTATGGTGTCTACTGAGTACTATGTCGCCCTGGCCACAAACTCTTTGAATCACTTCCCTCTGGAAGGCGACTCCGGACTGTCAAAGCTGCCACACCCAGACATAAAAACAGCTTTTTTCCACGAGTAGTAGCTCTACTCATAACCAAAAATCTGTAGCCTCATTTTGCTCTGGTATTTTATTTAATTCACATGTTTAATCGATAATGTTTTATTATTAATGTTTGATGTTTTATGTGTCATTCCTAACTGTCACTATGTTATGTTGTCACTTGCGGGCGGAGCACCAAGGTAAATTCCTTGCATGTGAATACTTGCCAATAAACGTATTCATTCATATCTGTTGTGCTGTTGCAAGTAAGAATTTCATTGGTCTGGTTTGGGACATTCGGCAATAAAACGACTGGTGACTAATTATTCAAATTATACCATATTCCCCTCCCAAACTTTGTTGCATGCTAACCCCATACATGAGTACAATCAGTATGAGTACACAAGTACAACAGGGAGGGCAAAGGGGAAAACAAACAAAGTGCAGAATATAGTGTAGACACAAAGAACTGTAGATGCTGGAATCTTGTGAAGAACACAAAGTGCTGGAGTAACTCCGTGCAGGTCGGGTAACATCTCACATAAACTAAGAAATGGTGCCTGACACTGATTTACTCCAGCACTTTGTGTTCTACCCAATCTACCCATGGCCTACAGAGATGATGCTTAGCTGAGTTACTGCAGCACTTTGTGTTCTATGCAGAATTTAATATTACAGCTGTAGAGAAAGTGCAGATTTAAAAAAGTACAAGGTCAAATAGGATAAAGTCAACATGATTTTGTGATGGGGAGATCTTGCCTGACAAGTCTGTTGGAATTCCTTGAAGAAGTAAATAGCAGGATAGTCAAAGGCGAGTAAGTGGATCGTGTTTACCTAGATTTTCAGAAGTCCTTTGATAAGGTGCCACACGTGAGGCTGCTATACAAATGAGAGCCCATGGTATCAGAGGGAAGATACCAGCATCGATAGAAGATTGGCTGAATGTCAGAAGGCAAAGAGTGGGAATAAAGGGGGCTATTTCTGGATGTCTGCCAGTCACTAGTGTTGTTCCACAAGGATCGGTGCTGGGATTTCTACTTCACCTTGTATAACAATGATTTGGAAGATGGAATTGATGGCTTTGCAGCCAAATTTGCAGATGATATGAGGATCCATGGAGGGGCAGATGGTGTAAAGGAAGCAGGGAGTCTGCAGAAGGACCTGGACTGGTTGGGAGAGTGGGGAAAGAAATAGCAGATGGAATACAGCAGCGCAAAATGTGCTGTCATGCACTTTGGTAGAAAGAATAAAGCCATAGACTATTTTCTAAATAGGGAGAAGATTCAGGAATCAGAACTGCAAAGGGACTTTGAGTGCTAGTGCAGGATTCCCAAAAAAGTTAATTTTCAAGTCGATTCGGCAGTAAGGAAGGTGAATGCAATGTTAGCATTCATTTCGAGAGGGCTAGAATAAAAAGGCTGGATATAATGCTGAGGCTTGAAAAGGCACTGGTCAGACTGCATTTAGAGTATTGTGAGCAGCTATGAGCCCCATATCTGAGGGGGGATATGCTGGCATTGGAAAATGATCCCGGGGATGGTTGAGTTAACGTATGATGAGCGTTTGACGGCTCTGGGCCTATACTCGCTGGACTTTAGAAGGATGTGGGGGGACCTCATTGAAACTTATCAAATAGTGAAAGGCCTGGATAGAGTGAATGTGGAGCGGACATCGAGGACCAGAGGAGACAACCTCAGAATAAATGGACGTACCTTTAGAAAGGAGATGAGATTTGGTATTTTTAAAACAGAGATTGACAGATTCTTGATTAGTAAGGGTGTCAAAGGTTATGGGGAGAAGGCAGGAGGATGGGGTTGAGAGGGAAAGATAGATCAGCCATGATTGAATGGCGGAGTAGATTCAATGGGCCAAATGGCATTCTGCTTCAATGACTTAAACGTATGAGTATGACACAAAGCCGGTACAATTCCACACTTAGCACGTGAGCCTTCTCCAATCTTTATGTTATCCTGTAATCATCACACCTTTTCCCCAAGATGCTCATTCAGCTTTTTCTTAAAATTGATCTATTATTCTCAGCCAACTGTGTGGTATGGAAAGTTTCATATCCTGATCCAATGGGTAAAATGTTCAAGACCCTTATTTGATTATTTTTGAATGCATTTCTGTGGTCTCTCGTTTTACTTTTTCAATCTCTGACCTACAGGAAGGTTATTGAGCTCATTCTAAACAGTAATTGATGTTCCTTTACATGAAATGAATCAAGGGGAAGTGCTGAGGTAGGAGTTCAGCCATAATCTTGATGAATGGGATCAGCCATAATCAAGCTAAAAGGTCCTTCCCAGACTCATCCTCCTAATTCCTATATTTTAATATGAAAATATTCTGTGTAGAAATTTGTCTTTTGTTGCTTGTGCTAAATGTGGATACTGTGGTCGCAGCTGGATATTGTATCACACCTCTGGGATTTCACTGATTCTATATCAATCAAATTTTGCAATTGGAGTATGGTATCCAGGCAGTACATAACACAAGGGTGATCTTCCTTCCCTTTGTGTGCATCAAAACCTTTCATAATTTTGAAAAGTGGCCCAATCTGTATAGCTTTTTCTAACGGACAAAACCTTGGATTTATGAATCAATTCATAAATTCTTTCTTCACCATCACCCCTGATTCTAAATTCCTTTCATAATGTAATGAACAGAATATATTCACTGTTCCGTGTGGTTTAACCAAGATTTCTGTTCTGTTTTTCTGTTCTGACTCTTCTTTGATCTGTTATTCTGTTTCCATTAAACATCATTATTACTTGTGGTACTTTCCATATTTGTAATCCAATATCTTTATCCTTTACCTGATTTGGATAATTATTTTTCATATAATATACAGCTTAATTGGTTTATCCAGTATTTTACTTAGTATTTAACACAATTATATATTTTTTGATGTCATGAATCCTTGGCTCTTTGACAAAGTAATTGTTTAATATTTCAGTCATGTGAGCTATCTTTCAAGTACTTGTTGTCTTTGACTCTTTAAATTGGTAGGGTCCTGCAGGTTTTATGGTTGGGATTGTGGGAGAAGATGCTTATGAAATAGGTTTTATTGAATTGTTGAAGTGACTATCTGGCAGGTACGCCAGTGGTGGTGAGAGTGAAGGGCTTGTCTCACTTACGTGTCCTTGGCACGCAAATTACACAACCTCGTGGTCACGTTGAGGCGCATGGGCATCGTATGGCCGCGTGGGGCCGGTCCCGCTTAGAAGCGCGGAGCGGTATGTAGTTGTGCGCGACATCGCGCGGGGCTCAAATATTTGTAGTGAACAAAATCTTCGCGCGTCAACGGCCTGTCGCGGAACTGACGGCCAAAGTGGGACAGGCCCAAGACCCTGGCGCGATGCAACGTCTCACCTTCAACAGCAGCAGAAGCAGGCAAACGAGGCCTGGGGCTCACGGCCGTTGTGGTCCGGATGCGCCCCCACGTCTACTCCCAGAGCGGGGCCAAGAAAATTGAAGATAGACACAAAATGCAGGAGTAACTCAGCAGGACCGGCAGCATCTCTGGAGAGAAGGAATAGGTGACATTTTGGGTCAAGACCCTTCTTTTCAGACTGAAGAAGAGTCTTGACCCGAAACATCACCCATTCCTTCTCTCCGGAGATCCTGCCGGACCCGCCGAGTTACTCCAGTTTTGTGTCTATCTTCAAACGACGTCACGCGCTCCAGACGGCTGTGCGTACGCATGTAATCGCGCCCGACCTTTGCGGAACCATCGCGGCTCAACATGACCACGAGGTCGCGTAATTTGCGTGCCAAGGACACGTAAGTGGGACAGGTCCTTGAATGTCTAGAGTGCTGGAAGGGTTGCTTTGCCTTCGACTTTTGTTGGAACTGCACTCATCAAATTGAAGAACATTTCTTCATGTGAATAGACTTTGGGGAATCAGGAAGTGAGTTATTTGTTGCAGACACTCAAACTCTAACCTGTTCCCATAATGCACATAATTCATTACAAGTAAATTATTGGCTATCCCCAAGATATTGATGGTGGGTGGGGGTGTTCCTACTGTTCTTGAATAACAAGTGGAAGGAGGTAATACAGTAGTATATCTTTCTCTCTGTCTATTATGTATATCACATTAATGTATCCTAAAGTAAAATGAACAAAATAACAGCTATTGAAAGACTGCCTTGAGCTCCTGCAGTGCAGTCGTGGGTTGAAAGCTTTTAGTAGGCATCATGTAGCTGCAATAAACTCAAAAGCAGAGTCTGCCTAGTGATCCCGTGCAACCTGCGATTTGGCTAAACATAAAAGAGGAAATACAAATAGTGGCATTTGAAATGATGAAGGGTTGCATCTGATAATTTATTAGAAATTCTGCATAACATGTTGATATTATGGTCATTTATTTATGGGAACATGTCCAACTTGTAAATTAGAAGTTACAGTTTTGGGATAGCTGGTGAAAATCAAGCTAATCAAAGTAGAGCAAAATGGAATACCACTATAAATGTTCTGGAGTTAATTTTGAAAAATCAATGTGACAACTTCAAATGATTTTTCTGCAGTGACAGATACAGTGTCCACTTACATCCTAAACCTTCAGAACTGTTTGATTTCGAATAGAGTATCCATTTTTTGTTTTGTTCCTGAGATTGAAATTGCCAGTTTGAAGGAAAAGTAACTTCACAGAAGATAATGCAATCTGTCACAGTTTTCACATTCCAGTTAATAATTTTGCACATTTTAATTTTAAATTAATTGTGTGAAATCATTTTCTAGTGAGCTAACAATGGAATAAATAATTTCCACCTGCAGCACAATTGTGTAAGCGAGGAGAGAACGGTGTGGACTTGAACAAATTGCTGGAAAATCATCGGTGAGACCAAGAGGCGACTACATTGCTAAACACTGGCACTGTGTCTGGCAGGGCCACCTGGAGCTCCAAGTTGCTAGCCACTTGTTCACCTTCCCGTCCCATATTTACCACACTAGCCTTGGCCTCTTTCGTTCAGACTAAATCCACACATAGATGGAAGAATAGCACCTCATATCCCGCTTGGAGAGCCTACAACCCAATGAGATGAACATTGAATTCTCCAATTTCAGGTAAACCCCTCTTTTTCTACTTGGGCTCCCTGCCCCTGCCGCTTAATTCCTTCCCCCCTCCTCAACCTTCTCCATTTACTCACCACCCATCCTCTCCCCTACTCCAGGTTCCCCATTTTTCTTCAATCCCCCCCCCTCTTTATCTACCCATCATCTGCTTCTACATTTCACACCTCACCATCCTTTTTTTTTAAACCAGATTCCACCTGTAATGTATTCATACATATCCAGGCAACCTGCATGTAAGTTGTTATTCATTCTGCCGTCCGGAATATAATAAATTTGGCGACGAGGATGTGATAGAGTTTGTGAACTCATCCTTTAAATACAGTGCAGGATTATTTTGCAACATGCAGTATTGTTTAACATTTTAAACAGTAAATACGGAGTTGTGTCGCAGTTGTTTATGAGCTGGACACGATAGGCCGCAGATCCTTCTATGCAGGGGACTGTAGTTTAAAACCGCAGCTGTACAAATCGGCAAATGTTTGTCAGGCTATCTCTATGTTGTGTCTACGTGGCGAGATGTCATCCTTGGGATTGTATAACATTTTAGACTGAGTGTTTTTTTGACAAGTTCCTTAAGCTGAATAGCCTTTGTACAGCTAAGTTTTAGGTGAATTGTTACACCAAAAGAGACAGGAAATCGGGGTTTTTGAACGGACTTTAAAAAAAAAAGAGAATGACACGATGGCAGCGTCCACGGGCTACATCGGAAACCTTGGCACTTTTGACAAGAGTAGAGAGCCGTTTAGCAAACATGTTTTTCACGGCAAACAACATAATGGAGGTTAGTGGTGAAGGAGAGATAGTGACTGAAATAAATAAGGCCGTTTGCGAACATATAAAAGCAACTCTGCTCACGGAGATCGGTCCTGAAGTGTACGGCACACTCGTGAATCTCCTTGCGCCCATGAAGGTAAAAGACATGGAAGTGTGTGGAACAAAAAGATACTTAGGAGATAGGATCAAAAGTGTTCATGTTGATCAAATGATTCCAGCCAAAGATGAACCAAAAATTGAGCTTGACGTCCTAATCCCCGAGTTTTCATCTGAAATTGAGTTGGAAGAGACCACTGTGATTGAAACACATAAGGCCGTTTGAGAACGCATAAAAGCGATTCTACTCACGGAGATCGGTCCTGAAGTGTAGGGCACACTCGTGAATCTCCTTGTGCCTATAAAGGCAAAAGACGTGCCATTCAATTACATTATGAAGAAGCTGGAGGAGCACTTCAACCCAAAGCCTCTGGAAATTGCAGAAAGCTATAAATTTGGCACTAGAAACCAGAAGCAGAAAAACGCAACTTTGCATTGTAACTTTGGAACCTTTCTCTGATGCTCACTACGTGACAGATTTGTTTGTGGTCTAGTGGATGAACAAATGCAGTCCAAACTCATGAACACTCCAGATCTTACATTCGAGAAAGCATGCAAGATTGCTACCACAATGGAAATGGCATCAAAGAATGCTCGCAAGTTTCGTCCACCATGGACTTCAGTGGCCAGTTACAGCCACAAGGCCAAACCAAGAGGCGCTAAACCAAAACCAAAATATGGCGGGGAGCCGAGTTCAGCCAGTTATCGTTGCAATGGTAATCACTCATCCCAATTTTGTCAGATCAAAATGGCCAAGTGCTATAACTGCCAGAAGAAAGGCCATATCGCCTCAGCATGTTGGGCCCAGCTTAAAACAGGAAACCACCAATCTACGGGAATCAAGCGACAACACCAGAGAGGAGTTCACAACTTGGAGATTAACCTAGATGGAAATGAACTTGGGTTGTACATTTATGCAACCAACATCGATAAGCCTACAACCAGCCAAGGCAAGGACTTTCGAACGAAACTATTGATAAATGAACAGTTAATCGATAGGTGTATTGACATGACAGCAGATTGTTCGGTCATGAGCAAAGACTTGTACGAAACAAAGTTCCAACAGATATTGTTTGAGAGTAAGGTCAAGCTGAGAACCTACTCGGGTGAAGTTTTGGAGACATGTGGAAAATTGAACTGTAAAGTTCAGCATAATGGTTAGTCAGTAACACTGCCCTTCATAGTGGCCAGCTACAGAAATAAACCAACCCTCCTTGGAAAGGATTGACTGAGCAGAATAGAGTTATACTGGAAGAACATTTTCAGCGATGATTTGTCCAAATCACGTCTTGAAAACGTCATAAGCAAACATGCAAACATTTTTGCTGACAGTTACACGGGAATAATAGGGTACTCTGCACACATTCGACTTAAGCAAGATGTGAGACCTGTGTATTGTCGACCAAGACCTGTACCATATGCACTAAAGCAACAAGTGGAGGAAGAACTCGATAGGTTAGAGCAGAATGGAGTATTCGTGAAGACAGACCAGAGTAACTAGGCAATGCCAATTGTTGCCGTACCCAAGGCCAACAAAACTGTTCGACTATGTGGTGACTACAAACTCATAATCAACCAAGCCATTGAAGAAGAACAATATCCGTTACCAATCTCGCAAGATCTGTACGCAGAACTTGGCGGAGCAAAAGTCTTCACTAAACTGGATTTGTTACACGCTTACGCCCAACTCAATGTCGACCAGAAAAGTCAGCAGTACTTGACTATCAACACACATAAGGGTTTGTATTCATATACAAAGCTGCCCTATGGTGTGAAATCCCCCCTGAAAAATTTCATGGACAAAATGTTACAAGGCATTCCGCACTGTGTGTGCAACCAGGATGACCTACTGATATTCACAGAGGGCATGGTAGAACATCTGGAAATCCTTGAGCAAGTTCTCACACGACTGATCTGCCACAATGTCAAACTGTGACAGAGTAAATGTGCATTTGCGCAGTCAGAGGTGGTAAAAGAAACGGGTTCCTCTTGTCAAAATCAGGGTACTAAAACAGAGCCAAACAAGCCAACAGTGGAGTCAACACCTAAACCTGTTACACCTGTTGCTGTTAGAGGATCAGGCAGGATCCGTAAACCAGTAGTCAGATTAAGTTTGTAAGCTAAGTAACTCACTGTATAAGTAAAATGAAAATGTGTAGATATGTAAAATAAATGTATGATGATTCATGAATATTGGTTTAAAACAAGTATCACAACAAAAAAATTGTGACTGAGTACTTAGATTTAATACTTGATAAAAGGAGAGCAGTGTAACGTATTCATACATTTTCATGCATATGTTAATGAGTTGGTGTTCAATATAAGATGGGAATGTTGGGTAATAAATCTCTCTCGTGCTCCAGGCAACCTGCGTGTAAGTTGTTATTCATTCTGCCGTCTGAAATATAACACCACCATTCACAAGCCTTTATCTCTCCATCTCCACAGATCAACACAAAAAACATTTTCTAAAAATAGGTTTTCTTTACTGCAAAAACTTAAGAGTATTTAAGTTGCAGTTTTTGCATGCTCCTTTATAACATTTTATATAACATTTTACATCAGTACAACTTGATTATTAAAACAAAGACAACTTCAATTCTTGATTAAAAAAAAAAATGTATACAACAATGACCCCAATCATCCCATTTCACCCACTCATTACTCTGGACTCAACCAAAATTATTTCTGAAATATTGGTCATAAATCTGGTGCAAAAATGCTCCAAAATACGGCTCAGAATGCACCAGAGAGCATCTAAAACCCCAGAGCTTCCAGTGCCCTTAAGCGGGCCCTGGACCTCGGCCGCGAGGGAGTTCACACTTCGCACTCGTGATGTGTGCTGCACGAATATTATTTCACATAAAATTTGGGTGATCCTATCATGCCACCCCCTTTTTTGAAAAGCTTCATGCAGGCCTGGGAGTTGACATCAGGAACAGTAGATAAGGTTGGAGGAGATGCAAGTGACCTCTGCCTCACCTGATGAAACTGTTAACCATATATAACCATATAACAATTACAGCACGGAAACAGGCCATCTCGGCCCTACAAGTCCGTGCCGAACAACTTTTTTCCCTTAGTCCCACCTGCCTGCACTCATACCATAACCCTCCATTCCCTTCTCATCCATATGCCTATCCAATTTATTTTTAAATGATACCAATGAACCTGCCGACACCACTTCCACTGGAAGCTCATTCCACACCGCTACCACTCTCTGAGTAAAGAAGTTCCCCCTCATGTTACCCCTAAACTTCTGTCCCTTAATTCTCAAGTCATGTCCTCTTGTTTGAATCTTCCCTATTCTCAAAGGGAAAAGCTTGTCCACATCCACTCTGTCTATCCCTCTCATCATTTTAAAGTCCTCTATCAAGTCCCCCCTTAACCTTCTGCGCTCCAGAGAATAAAGACCTAACTTATTCAACCTATCTCTGTAACTTAGTTGTTGAAACCCAGGCAACATTCTAGGAAATCTCCTCTGTACTCTCTCTATTTTGTTGACATCCTTCCTATAATTGGGCGACCAAAATTGTACACCATACTCCAGATTTGGTCTCACCAATGCCTTGTACAATTTTAATATTACATCCCAGCTTCTATACTCAATGCTCTGATTTATAAAGGCTAGCATACCAAAAGCTTTCTTTACCACCCTATCGATATGAGATTCCACCTTCAAGGAACTATGCACGGTTATTCCCAGATCCCTCTGTTCAACTCTATTCTTCAATTCCCTACCATTTACCATGTACATCGTATTTTGATTTGTCCTGCCAAGGTGTAGCACCTCACATTTATCAGCATTAAACTCCATCTGCCATCTTTCAGCCCATTTTTCCAAATGGCCTAAATCACTCTGTAGACTTTGGAAATCCTCTTCATTATCCACAACACCCCCTATCTTGGTATCATCTGCATACTTACCAATCCAATTTACCACCCCTTCATCCAGATCATTGATGTACATGACAAACAACAAAGGACCCAACACAGATCCCTGAGGCACCCCACTAGTCACCTGCCTCCAACCCGACAAACAGCCATCCACCATTACCCTCTGGCTTCTCCCATTCAGCCACTGTTGAATCCATCTTGCTATTCCGGCATTTATACCCAACAGTTTAACCTTCTTAACCAACCTTCCATGAGGAACCTTGTCAAAGGCCTTACTAAAGTCCATATAGACAACATCTACTGCTTTACCCTCGTCAATTTCCCTAGTAACCTCTTCAAACAATTCAAGAAGATTAGTCAAACATGACCTTCCAGGCACAAATCCATGTTGACTGTTCCTAATCAGACCCTGTTTATCCAGATGCTTATATATATTATCTCTAAGTATCTTTTCCATTAATTTACCCACCACTGAAGTCAAACTAACAGGTCTATAATTGCTAGGTTTACTCTTAGAACCCTTTTTAAACAATGGAACAACATGCGCAGTACGCCAATCCTCGGGGACTATTCCCGTTTCTAATGACATTTGAAATATTTCTGTCATAGCCCCCGCTATTTCTACACTAACTTCCCTCAATGACCTAGGGAATATCCTGTCAGGACCTGGAGACTTATCCACTTTTATATTTTTCAAAAGTGTCAGTACTTCTTTTACTTTGAAACTCATAGTATCCATAGCTACTCTACTTGTTTCCCTTACCTCACATAATTCAATATCCTTCTCCTTGGTGAATACCGAAGAAAAGAAATTGTTCAATATCTCCCCCATCTCTTTTGGCTCTGCAGATAGCTTCCCACTCTGTCTCTCCAATGGACCAATTTTATCCCTCGTTATCCTTTTGCTATTAATATAGCTGTAGAAACTCTTTGGGGTCCTTGAATGCAGTAGAGGGGGAAGGTAAAGGGACAAGTGTTGCATCTCCTGCGATTGTAGGGGAAAGTATCTGGGGAGGGAGTGGTTTGGGTGTAAAGGGACGAGTTGACCAGGGAGTTGCGGAGGGAACTGTCTCTGCGGAAAGCAGAAAGGGGTGGAGATGGGAAGCTGTGTCCAGTAGTGTGATCCTGTTGGAGGTGGCGAAAATGTTGTAGGATTATATGCTGTATGTGACGGCTGATGGGGTGGAAGGTGAGGACAAGGGGGACTCTGTCGTAGCAACCGGGAGATCCAGTAGGCCTTTACGGTCCGAGTGTAAGTGTTCAGCGAAACAGTCGCTGAGTTCACGCTTGGACTCGCCGATGCACAGGAGACCACATCAGGGACACCGTATGCAGTAGATGAGGTTAGAGCAAGCATATTGCAAGCCAGAGTGACCCATTCATGCAATGTAGTTGGCTCTTAAAAACTCAACCCACTAACTTTGCCTTGGATAGGTTCAACTTCTTCAAAAGAAAAACGTTTTATCTTTTATAAGAATGGGCTGAAAGTTGGCAGATGGAGTTTAATGCTGATAAGTGTGAGGTGCTACATCTTGGCAGGACAAATCAAAATAGGACGTACATGGTAAATGGTAGGGAATTGAGGAATGCAGTTGAACAGAGGGATCTAGGAATAACTGTGCACAGTTCCCTGAAGGTGGAATCTCATGTAAATAGGGTGGTAAAGAAAGCTTTTGGTGTGCTGGCCTTTATAAATCAGAGCATTGAGTATAGAAGTTGGGATGTAATGTTAAAATTGTACAAGGCATTGGCGAGGCCAATTCTGGAGTATGGTGTACAATTTTGGTCGCCTAATTATAGGAAGGATGTCAACAAAAAGAGAGAGTACAGAGGAGATTTACTAGAATGTTGCCTGGGCTTCAGCAACTAAGTTACAGAGAAAGGTTGACCAAGTTAGGTCTTTATTCTTTGGAGCGCAGAAGGTTAAGGGGGGACTTGATAGAGGTCTTTAAAATGATGAGAGGGATAGACAGAGTTGACGTGGATAAACTTTTCCCTCTGAGAGTAGGGAAGATTCAAACAAGAGGACATGACTTGAGAATTAAGGGACAGAAGTTTAAGGGTAACATGAGGGGGAACTTCTTTACTCAGAGAGTGGTAGCTGTGTGCAATGAGCTTCCAGTGAAGGTGGTGGAGGCAGGTTCGATTTTATCATTTAAAAATAAATTGGATAGTTATATGGATGGGAAAGGAATGGAGGGTTATGGTCTGAGTGCAGGTAGATGGGACTAGGGGAGAATACGTGTTCGGCACGGACTAGAAGGGCCGAGATGGCCTGTTTCCGTGCTGTAATTGTTATATGGTTATATGGTTTTATGATGTTTTGTTTGGGATGGGAGATGTTAGCCTCTAGGAAAGTGTCAATTTCTTCAACAGACAAACTGCACTCTGAGGAATAATAAATGGAATACAATTTAATAAACCTTGGATTTATTTTCACCAGATCACCACAGATGTGACATCAGTGCTATTTTTAATTATGGGAGTTACTGCATTCATCTCACTCCTGCAGTTCAACTATCGGCTCATCCCACTCTGTGGACGTAATTTGATCATTGCACACTCATTGATATTTATTGTATGGATACTTTGACGGATTCCGACAGTTTCAGAGGCCTAATGGCAGGAAACTACATGCTAACATCACAAATCATTGTTATTAACTTTGTGCTTCGATTTGTATTGATGCTTATTTAGAGGCAGGTGTGTTTACTGTTCTTGATAAATTGTTAATGGACGTCTTATGACAAGAAATTGCTGGAGACTCAGTCCAGGTGATTGGCACGGGAGTTAATGGCATTAAAAAAACTTGGACACGAGCCACGGTTTAACTTCCATTTAGGCCTTGGTTTCTTTCTTTCTTTCAGGTAAGACAAATTCCAGGACTGCCACTTAATGATTTGAAAGTAGGTTAGAAGCTAAGGAAATGCTTTAAATTGGTTGTACTATTCTTCCAGTGGCTTGCCTGGTAAACACAGTGTGTGACTGGCTTTAACTCTTGGTCTCTATGGGGTATCTGTTATCTGCAGCACAAGAAAAGGGAACCACAATTAGCTTCAGCATCTCTATATCAGGATGGGAAATTACAAATAATTTTTAGCACAGTAATAGATCATTTGGCATAATGTTCAATGCAAGTATTTACCCTTTGCACCATTCTCTTTCCACCCCTCCTCGTCTCATTCTCATCCATTCTACATATTAAAGCATGTTTACTGCTGCATGTGGTGTCTATGAAGTGTGGAACAATGAGTAAAAGGGGAAGGATCTCAGTCAGAGATAAACATGCAAACAATTCACCAAATCCGTGCAGACCATCAACCACTCATTTAGATTAATTCTACATTAATCCCTTTTTGTAATCTCACTTTCTCAATAGCTTCGTTCTCCTCTCAGATTGTACCACACTTGGGACAATTTACAGTGACCAATTAATTTACCAGTGTATGTGGAACCTGACAATATAAGTTTTGTGCAGTGGAGAGATAAGTTTTTTTGGCCTTCCATCACAGCGATGTGATGGATGTTTATGTAAATTATGTTGTGTCTTGGGTCTATTTGTTTGTAATGTATGGCTGCAGAAACGTCATTTCGTTTGGACCTCAAGGGGTCCAAATGACAAATAAATTGTATCTTGTATCTTGTATCTTTTGATTTCTGTCATGCCACTGATCAAATTGCCTGCAGAATGTGGACTTTGGTGAGGTTCAGGCTACCTAATTAATGCAGGCAGGACAGGTAATGTGTTGCAGCAGTAGTACATGGGAGCTGATAGAAATCTTTGTAATTCATGGTGACCACGTCTGCAATAAGAATCTACAGCTAAAGGCTTAGGATCTGAGATTTGGGCATGGCAGCAGAGAAGATGAATGTTACTTGTTCCAGGGGCCCCTCAGACGAAATACCACAGAAGTAGTCCATCAAAATAGGTGGTTGGGGGGGGGGGGGGGGGGGGGGGGGGGGGGGGGGGGGGGGGGGGCAGATAGCATTGAAGGAGCCTAAGTCCACAGTCCACAGAAACAAGGTTTAATGCAGCCTGTGTGGATGAAAGCAGATAGTGGGATGAGCAAACTGACCACAGTGCGGTGTTACAGAAAGGTGTTCAAGCTGGAGAGGACAAAGGATTGTACTTATGAAAGGGGAAAGTGCAGTTGGTGGATGCTTACATTTCTCTGTAACTGTGAGCGAGAGTCTTGAAGGTTGCATTACAATGTTGCGGATATCTTCTCAGGCCTGGAAAGGAACTTAATATGGGAGGTAAAAAGATTGAACCTTTGTGGTCCACTTGGGAACCAATGACATTCATAGGATGAGGAAAGAGATTTTGTTAAAGGAGTACGAGCAACTAGATCAAAATTTTTTTTAAACGGAACTACAGAAATTATTAATCTCTGTGCATTAAAGCTCTGATAATCCTGTGGTACTGGAAAGCAGATTTCCCGGACTATTGAATGCTACTCCTATAAATTTGCAACACACTTTTAATTGTTTTTTTTGTCAGATGTTACAAAATAGTTTAATAAATGTTCCAATAAACTGGTGAGTCTAAAGGGAATACAGTGAAAAAAGTCCTAGTGTGCTTAAAGTGTTGGAAAAGGACCCACACACTTAAAGGGAGCACAAGAAATGGGCCTTCTACGTTGAAAGGGAGCATCGGAGAAGTGCCCTCAATGAGTTTAAAGAGAGTACAGGTAACGGGACCACAGTTTGTTAGGCGTGAGTGTCAGAAATAGAGTCCCAATAAGTTTAAAGGGAATGTATGGAATAGAATTGTGGTTATTTAGAGGGAGTGTGGAAACAGGGCTCTAGTGTGTTTAAAGTGAGTGTAGAAACGGGGCCCAAGTGTGCTTAAAGTGAGTACCAGAAAAAGGCCCTCATTGAGTTTAAGGGTGAGGAAACAGGGCCCCAGTGTGTTTGAAATAAGTGTAGGAAACGACCCCGATGTATTTAAAGGAAGTACCGGTATTTAAAGAAATAGGACCCCAGTGTGTTTAAATGGAACAGGGATAGCAAAGCCCCGATGTGTTTGTATGGAGCACAGAATACTAGACCTCAAATAGCTGAACCATCGGGATTTCCATACATTTAAATGTTGTATTATTGGAGTTTTACTGAATTACAACTTGACCCATGTACAAATTGGCCTCTGTAAATTTCCACTTGTGTATAGGTGAGTAGTCAAGTTGATAAGAACGGAGGGAAAATAAGAGAAGAAGGTGGCAGAGAGAGCAGCTGATTGAAAGGGGAGCGGGCTAGAGGTTCTACGGATTTCTGGGGGGAGTTAAAGGAATATGAACTAGGCTGCAGACCTTGCGTGAAGCAGCTGCTGAAACCTAGGGAAGTGATCAGCAAATGGCGAATGGCCACAGAGGGGGGGGAATGGGCTCGGAACAATAGACACAAAATGCAGCAGTGACAGGCAGAATCTCTGGAGAGAAGGAATGGGTGACCTTTCGGGTTGAGGCCCTTCTTCAGACTGAGGACAACCCTACCTAGGGAAAGGGAAAATGATAGTTAGCTGTAGTGAACTACCAGGGAAACATAGAAACATAGAAAATAGGTGCAGGAGTAGGCCATTCGGCCCTTCGAGCCTGCACCGCCATTCAATACGATCATGGCTGATCATCCAACTCAGTATCCTGTACCTGCCTTTTCTCCATATCCCCTGATCCCTTTAGCCACAAGGGCCACATCTAACTCCCTCTTAAATATAGCCGATGAACTGGCCTCAACTACCTTCTGTGGCAGAGAATTCCAGAGATTCACCACTCTCTGTGTGAAAAAATGTTTTCCTCATCTTGGTCCTAAAAGATTTCCCCTTTATCCTTAAACTGTGACCCCTTGTTCTGGGCTTCCCCAACATTGGGAACAATCTTCCTGCATCTAGCCTATCCAACCCCTTAAGAATTTTGTAAGTTTCTATAAGATCCCCCCTCAATCTTCTAAATTCTAGCGAGTACAAGCCGAGTCTATCCAGTCTTTCTTCATATGAAATTCCTGACATCCCTGGAATCAGTCTGGTGAACCTTCTCTGTACTCCCTCTATAGCAAGAATGTCTTTCCTCAGATTAGGAGACCAAAACTGTACGCAAGGAGAGAGCGGAGCGAGGCAGTTGAGATAAAGTTGTGAAGGAGCAGAGTGTTGAGAGGAATAGAGGAATATGAGGCAAGGAATGTGAAGGAATTGGCAGCTAGAAGGTCGTGTGAAGGGGAGGTATCTGAGAAGAAGGTGAGTTGCGTGAATGTGCTGATGGTGGGGTGCGTAGTTGAAAAAGATAAAGCTGAAGAGGGGATGTAATTGAAGTAGATGGAACTGAAAGAATTTGTGTTTGTGAAGGAGGCCCTCACTTGTGTTTCCTCGGTACCCCACAGCTCCGCCCTTGCTCCTCCTAGTCGAAACAAGAGACAGAGTCCCCCTAGTCCTTACCTTCTACTCCATCAGCAATCGTATACAACACATAATCCTCCGAAATTTCCGCACCTCCAACGGGATCGCACCACTAGCCACATCTTTCCATCTCTACCCCTTTCCGCCTTCTGCAGAGACCGTTCCCTCTGCAACTCCCTGGTGTACATCTCTTCCCACCCAAACCACCCCATCCCCAGGTACCTTCCCCTGCAACCGCAGAAGATTCAACACCTGTCGCAATTCCTCCTCCCTCGACTGTCCAGGAACCCCGGCAGTCCTTTCAGGTTAGGCAGAGGTTCACTTGCACCTCCTCCAACTTCATGTACTGTATCCGTTGTTCACGATGTGGACTCTTGTACATCGGCGAGACCAAACGCAGACTGGGCGATCGTTTCGTGGAACACCTTCGCTCAACCCGCGTGAACAAACCTGATCTCCCGGTTGCTGGACACTTTAATTCTCCTTCCCATTCCTACACAGACCTTTCTGTCCTCGATCTCCTCCATTGTCAGAGTGAGGCTAAACGCAAATTGGAGGAACAGCATCTCATATTTCGCTTTCACGTGGGCAGCTTACAGCCCAGTGGTATGAATATTGATTTTTCTCATTTCAAGTAGCCCCGACATTCTCCCGCTCTCTATCCCTTCCTCGCCCAAGTCACACTAGCTTCTCATTTTCACCCAACAGCTTACAATGGCCTGTTTCCTTTATGATCGTTACTTTTTTGTGCATATTTTTCATTCATTGTTCGTTATCTCTCCACATCACCGTCTATATCTCTCATTTCCCTTATCCTTAACCAACCCGAAACGTCACCCATTCCTTCTCTCGTGTTTGCCGAGTTTGTCCAGCAAAGGCTGGTCTCCAATCATCTTAGATCCCATTGCCATGGAACAAGATCTCACTTAGTTCATTGGCACTCAAGTGGGACTGGCTTGGTTGTGCAACTTGGTTGGCATATACAAATTGAGCCAAAGAGCCTGTTTCCGTGGTATATAATTCAATGACTCCATAAATAATTTGGTAGCTCGTGTGCCACGAGCATCACACGTAAAAATTATTTTTGCATATTCTCCCATTCCTCTGGACCAGAATCATTCTCGATCCTGAGAAACTACCTTGGAAGAAGCACAACAGCAGTGCGCCTAATTTGTCAAAAATTAAGAACTTCTCACAAAAACCATTGTGTGATTTTCCCCATTACCTATTAACACTAATGTGGCACCAAAGACTGCTGGCCACACTGTCCACTATATCTCTTAGAACTCAAATAATTGCTGTCTTAGGCATCCCTGCAATTATTCCACCTGGGACAGGAAAAATAATAAAATTATAATGACTGGGCCTGGGGATTGCATTAGTGCTAAACGAGGAGTCATTCCAGGTCTGCAGGGAAAGTGGGATGGACATGATTCTCAAAACAGCAACCCTGTTGCAGAAAAGAACACATCTCTGTAGACAAGACCTTTGATCCACAAGAAGGGTTTTAAAATTACTCAGCAAACATTAGAAAATAAATTATGTAAATTCCATAATATATATGCATCCAGAGTAGAATGCCCTTCAGGCTGTTTTTTAAAAATAAAATGCATTTCATGGCAAATGTCCAGTGACAGTTGTTTTAACCAGGTCCAGACTTACATTTTATTCCCCAAAATTTGACTCTCTAGCACCATGAGTCTACCAACAACCCTAGATGGGACTGAGGGGCCGTGGTATGCATCAGTAGAGGTGGCAGCACAAGTGGATATTAGAAGTGAAGAAGATGTATGGGTTGCTGGTCTTCAGTAGCTGAGCTTGAAATATAAGAGCATGGTTTAAACGTTACCACACTATAGAAAATATATGGTTGTACTGAAGAGGGAACAGAGAAGATTTACCAGAATGTTGCCTAGGACAGAACAAATCAGTTATGAGGAGACATACATAAGGGGCTGCAGATGCGAGTATAAAAAAAAGACACAATATGTTGGAGTAACTCAGTGGGTCAGGCAGCATCGCTGGAGGACATGGATGGGCATTGTTCTGGGTTGGGACCCTTCTTCAAACTGATTGTACTAGAAGGGAGGCAGGAGCAGGAGAGGCAAGTGATAGGGGTGGATACAGGTGAGAGGGGTTTGATTGGCAGATGGGTGGACAAAGGCCAGAGATGAAAAGGAGAAAAAAGGTTGTTGGAGAAGGAGAGAAAATGCATGAGGTGCGGGGGTAGAGGAAGTGATATAGGTGGAAGACGATGGTGGGATGGCAACAGAGTGGGTGTGATAGTGGGAGGGTGCACATCCAGGTGGAGCACAATGAATAAGGGGGTGGGGGGAATAAAAGGGGTGGTCTGTTGGTTAGTTGACTAAAAGTCAGTTATGAGGAGAGACTGGATAGGCTGGGTCTACTATCTTTAAAGCGGAGGAAACTAAGGGGTTGAGTGGACCTGGTAGAGATATACAAAATGATGTGGGGAATGAATAGAGGGGATAGAAACATTTCTCTATAAAGGAGTTTCCTAAATGTCACTGTACCTGCATTTTAGCATTCATGATTGATGCACAAGGACATTCAGATCTCTCTGCATATCTACATCTTTCAACCTCTCATCATTTAAGAAATATTCTGCTTTTCTATTTTTTCCACCAAAAGTTGCCCTCACAATTGCTATGTCTACGACCATTAACTTTATCAATCTATATCCTCCAAAGGCTTTCTTCATCCTCCTCACAGCCCATATTGTTTAGACTCATCAGTGAACTTGGATATATTACACTTGATCCCTTCGTCCAAAATCATTATTATAGATTGTGAATAGCTGGGGCTCCAGCATTGATCCTTGTGGCACTCCATTGGTTACACTGTTCTCCACAATTTCTAGGAAACTTTCTGCATCTGTTTGCATGAAGATGGGCACAAAATTATTAGTTTACTCACTTTACAATTATCATATACTCGTGTGTAATTTCTCTTGCCTTTAGATTACTAGTTAAGTCTTCATTGCATAACACTAGATCTGAAATAAAATATTCCTCTTAGGCTCTTTAGGGAAATAAGATGCATGGAAAATTAGAGGGGAATGGCATTGCTGTCTGAGCGGCTGTAGACTCAACGTGCCCACATGTCCGTCACATCATAAGGAAACTGGAGAAAATCCTAAAAATATTTAATTTGCATAATATTGCTTTGAATTGTTCCTATATCAAACAGGATTTAGCGTGTTGATGTCTTTGCCAGACTTGATAATTAGTTTGGGGATTAAGTTAGTGACAGTGCAAATGGGAATTCCTGATCAGAGCAATTTTGGTGAACAGCAGGTGATTTACAGCAAGTGCTTTCATGGAAATTTCTGTACTCTTGAGTATTTGACTGAATGCATGAAACATAATACAATAATTGTCCCTCTGCTACTCAAAGTGGATGTCTCATCTCCTCCCCCACTACCACTAATTCATGACAGTTATATTATAGAGAGTAACCTCTGAGTGTCGAGCAATCAGCAATGTTGGTCTACAGAAATGTACTGAAAATTCCCTTGTTGCTGTCTTCCAATGCGATACATCAGACACAGTGTAGAGTGGTGTTGGCAGCACAATTAAAGCTTGAGACCCTATGCTGGAAACAGATTCCAAGGTATATCACACCCAATTGATAATGCAAATATGAATATTCAGGAATGTTTAAGAAGGAACTGCAGATGCTGGAAAATCGAAGGTAGACAAAAATGCTGGAGAAACTCAACGGGTGCAGCAGCATCTATGGAGCGAAGGAAATGGGCAACATTTCGGGCCGGAACCCTTCTTCAGTCTGAAGAAGGGTTTCGGCCCGAAACGTTGCCTTTTTCCTTCGCTCCATAGATGCTGCTGCACCCGCTGAGTTTCTCCAGCTTTTTTGTCTACCTAATATTCAGGAATTGTTGCGTTCATAAGGTATATTACATCCAATCGATGATGCAAATTTGAATATTCAGGAATTGTAATGTCTCAGTCTCCAGTCTCTAAGTTTTTAATAGTAACTAGACCAAGTGGGACCCGTTGGGTCCCTGTCACACGGGAGGCCTGATCCACCAAACTAAACATATTCACCAATCAAGACATGATATATCCCACAATGACATGCAGCAAAAATTTAAGACAGTATCTCAACTCTTTTACACGTTGCAATTAATGCAATTTCTATTAGTTCTTTCCACTTCCAAACAAAAATATGGTTGGATTATTCAGCATATGATCAACCTGTGTCAATAATTCGTGGACCGTGGTAACATATATGCATACGTATAGTTGTGAATGTTGCTCATTAAATAACTACAGTACTGATACTCCATATTAAGAGCATTGATTTGCCGTTAAAATGAATTCTGTAATAACATGTCATCGGCAGCAGTGACAATTGAACATTGCGGTTTTAATGTTTCACGTGTTCAGAATTGAATTAATCCATCTTTATGGATTAAAACAAATAATGGGAATTAAAACATATTTGATTGCATTCCTTTATCAAACATAGTTAATGTTCACTCTGAAGCCATTTCCAGGACAATAGGGTCAGGAAGGGGGGGTGTGTGTGAATCAGTGCGGGGGATTGATGGCGGGGGGGGGGGGGTGGGGGGGGGGGGGGGGGGGGGGGGGGGGGGGGGGGGGGGGGATTGGGGGGGGGGGGGGGGGGGGGGGGGGGGGGGGGGGGTTAGAGGCAGTCGGGGCAGAATGGATGGATTGAGGCATGGGTGAATTAGTACATGTTGATTGGAATAGGTAAAATTGTGAGGGGAGAGCAAGGGGGATGTCAGTGGGGTTGAAAGTGGGGTTCAGTACGGGACGGATGGGGGTAGACAAAAGTGCTGGAGAAACTCAGAGGGCGAGGCAGCATCTATGGAGCGAAGGAAATAGGCAATGTTTCAGGTCGAGACCCTTCTTCAGACTGTTCCCCCCATTCTTCTTGAATGTGAGGATCAGTACAGGATGGATGGGGGAGGGGATCAGCGCAGGATGAATGGGTGTGGGGTCAGTGTGGATCGGAGGATGAATGAGGGGAAGGTGGTGGGTAAATGGAGGGTGGGTCAGTACGGGATGAATGGGTGGATTAGTACAGGATGGATGGGGGATCAGTGCCAGATGGATGGAGGAGAAGTGCAGGATGGATGGGAAAGGGGTAAGTACAGGATGAATTGGGGGACGAATGTAGAATGGATGGGGGGGGTGGCAGGAGAATCAATGCGAGGTGGATAGGGTGATCAGCGTAGGAGGATTAATAGATGGGGTGGGGGGGGGGGGGGGGGGGGGGGGGGGGGGGGGGGGGGGGGGTGGGGGGGGGGGGGGGGGGGGGGGGGGGGAAGATGGGGAGGAGATGGAGCTGCTGTTCGGGGCCCGTCATTCGCTCCGACCCTTCCTCACCCCGCACCTAGTATCTTTCCCACGCAATCCAGCCGTCACCGCCGACACAAAACGTCGTGTTCCTTTTCTCCAGAGATGCTGCCTGACCCGCGGAGTTACCCCAGTTTTTTGTGTCTTCGGTACAAAACAGTATCTGGTTGCCAAGGTGTTTAGGTTGCCAGGCGGCGCTTTGAGTGGTCAGTGGCACCCTGGCAATTGTTAATTTCGAGCCCTGAGTAGTCCAAGTCAACATGGATTTATGAAAGGGAAATCATGCTTGACTAATCTTCTGGAATTTTTTGAGGATGTGACAAGTAAAATGGATGAAGGGGTGTCAGTGTATGTAGTGTAGACTTTCATAAAGCCTTTGATAATGTCCTGCACCGGTGACTAAAATTAGAGTCGGAGCCTCACTGCGTGGGAGGGAGAGAGAAGGGGAGGGAGGGAGAGGGAGGGGGAAAGGGGGGGAAGAGGGGGAGAGAGGGGGAGGGGGGGGGGAGAGAGGGAGGGGGGAGGGGGAGAGAGAGGGGAAGGGGGGGGGGGAGGGAGAGAGAGGGGAAGGGGGGGGGGGAGAGAGAGGGGGGAGAGGAGAGAGATATGGTGAGGGAGAGGTGGAGGGACGGGGAAGGAGGAGGGGTGGAGGGAAAGGGGGATTATCTTTAGTGAGATTGCAAAATTAAGGTAAATTTGAGCAATTATATTTCCTCCATATGAATAATATCAAACAATTGGAACTGCTTTCTTTTCCTTGATAACAATACTGAAAAATATGAACTCCATAGTTTGCGACTTTCATTTTACATCATATTTTTAATGTGCACACACTAACACAGTCAGAACAGTACCAGGCAATCAACTCAACACACAAAACATTTTCTAAAAAAAAGCTTTATTTACTGCCAAAACTTACAGTATTTTATTTGCAGTGTTTCCATGCTCCTTTATAACATTTTACATAACATTTTACAGTACAACTTGATTATTAAAAAAAGGACAGCTTCAATTCTTAATTTAAAAAAATGTATACAACAATGATTCCAATCATCCCATTCCAACCACTCATTACTCTTGACATCCAAAATTATTTCTGAAATATTGGTCATAAATTTGGTGCAAAAATGCTCCAAAATAAGGCTCAGAATGTACCAGAGAGCAACTAAAACCCCAAAGCTTCCAGGGCCCTTAAGCGAGTCAAGGACCCCGGCCATAAGGGTCTTTCAGCTTCGCATTTGTGATATGCGCTGCGTGCACTTATTTCACATAATTTTTTTGTAATCCTGCCATGCCACCCCCCTTTTTGAAAAGCTTCGTACGAGCCTGATGTATAATATTTTTGACACTGTCATAAGCCTGTCTTACCTATGTCACAACAGACTGTAGTCTCTAAACAACACTTCAGTAATTTTCCTTGTCCTCCATTTCAGAATAATAGTGTTTTAAGCTGATAACTCGACACTAGCACTGGCAAGAAATAAAAAGCGCAGCTTTCCATCCCTTATCTCATTGGCCACACTCGGCTGCACATCGGTGTCAATCTTGTGGACTGTTCCATCTTCCTCTCGTCGTGGGGGTGAGGGATTGGGAGGGGCCTCACAAGTGGAATAGCCGAGGGCCTCTCTTCATCTAAATACGGTCCTGTCCTGACCTAATATGTCATCTATCCATTTTCCTCCATAGATGTCCTCCACAGCTGAGTTCTCCCAGCATGTTGTTTTTATCCTGAGTCAAGTTTGTTGGTTCTAAGCTGACTTCAAGTTTGACCACTTATTGTGCATGTCATGCCTCTGCAGTACTATCTTGGCGTCACATTAGCAGCGTTGTTTTACTTTGGAGGAAATATTCAATAATGACCTTCAACACCCACCAACTTCCCTACCTGTTCGAGTATGCACAGAAAGTACATACTTTAGTTGTCATATTTGCTCACATATGAACAAATTAATGTTTTCTTCCTGACATGAGTGGTGAAGGTATTGTTTCCTTGTAATTAATTATTAATATTTTCTTTCTTTTTTTTTCTCGTCCAGACTTTGAACGCATTTCATTGGGATTATTAGCCTACTCTGTGATGGGTGTAAAGGGTCTCCAGCAGTTTGTGGATCACATCTGTCCAGCTGTGAAGGTATGGGTGGACTTGAAGGAGATGGCAGAGCAATATCAACGCTCCCATCCTGAATGTTCTCCTGTTGTGGCTGTGGACACCATGGCATGTCTACGATATTGGTACACCCCTGAGGCCTGGGTTCACGGTGGACAGTGGCGTGAGTATTTAGACAGTCTAAAACGTTTTGTGAATGCTTTCTCAACGGCCGGCATAGGGCTGGTGTTTTTCTTTGATGGGGTAATAGAACAGAAAAAAAGAGATGAATGGATCAAACGACGACTGAGGTGCAACCTAGAGATCGCAAAAATCTTTCAATACATAAAGGCAAACGCCTGTCAACCAGGTACGGAGATGTTCTTTATTCCATCAGGATTGGCCACGTTCACTCGCTTTGCCTTGAAATCCATGGGCTTAAACATCAAGTGTTCCCTGCAGGAGGCCGATTATGAAGTAGCAAACTACGCGAGGTTAAATGAGTGTATGGCGATTCTAAGCCAGGACACGGACTTCCTCATTTATGACACAGTGCCTTACCTCTCGATAACCAAACTGTCGCTGGAAAAGCTATCTACTGTCATGTACTCCCGTGGAAAACTCTGCCATTCCCTCAACCTACGGATGGCAGACTTACCACTTTTAGCCTGTCTTCTTGGTAACGACACAGTGCCAGAAAACACGGTGGACAGATTGAAGTACCGGTGCCTGGATGAATACTTGCCAAACGGCCGAACTGCAAGGCAGAGGAAGCAGATAGTTGCGGCAGTAGCACATTACATTTGCAATGTGGACCATTCTCACAGTGGATTGAGAGAAGTGAAGAGAAACCTGCCATGCCATTCAGATGAAAGCTTGTTGGAAAAGGGAGTGGAATCTTATATACTGCCTGGACAGAGTTCACCATGGCTTCCCCGCAACAAAATATCTCCAGTGACACAGCAGTGTGAGATGCCTACATGCCTAAATCATAGGATTTTGCAGGTGAGTAATTGACTCGCTGTCATAATTTTAGTTTGCAAGGCAATACATGTTTGATAGAAAACATTAATAGAATCTGGACACAAATTGCTGTAGTAACTTAGCAGTTCAGGCAGCATCTCCGGTGAATATGTGATATTACAGTCCCGTCCCTTTCTTCAGACCCGCAGTGGAGCAATCAAAATGTAGTAACAAAGTCTCGACGTGAAATGCTACCTATCCACGTTCTCTTGAGATGCTACAAGATCCGCTGACCTACTCCAGCACTTTGCGTCCCTTTCTTTAAACCAATGTCGGCAGTTCCTTGTTTCAACGTTAATAGAATCTATGCTGTTAGTATCAAAGGTAACATGGAGCCGATTGCATAAATACAATACAGTACAATAACATACAAATTAATTTTGTAATATTGTTGATGAACTGCAAAAAGCCTTTGCACTGAGTAATTTACTTAACAGTGTTTTTGGTTTAAAAAGCTTAAGTGAAAGTGGCGTCGCATAATGGAAAAAAATCGTTTTTTATCTTTCATACCTCTGGAAATACATTTTGAATCAGTCAAAGTATCCCTTCAAGCTTAAACTGCGCTGTCTGCAATGACAGCTTGTTGTTACTTCCTGAAAATCCAGATTATAAATTAGCCGAAAACAGCCGTTGGAGGAACGTAGTGGGTCAGGCAGCAGCTGTAAAGAGAAATGGACGGTTGACTTTTCATGTCAAGACCCTTTTTCAAAACTGGCCCGCATTTTGCATAATGTCTTAATATCTATTCTAATGTGCCCTTATAACCGTAGGATATTCCAAACTGTTTACAGTGAAAGAAGTAGTTTTGAAAAAAACATAATTGTTGTTTTGTATGAAAGAACACAGCTGCCAATTTGCACGCTGCAAGCTTGCACAAACAACAATGTGGTTATGACAAGATAATCCATTTTCTTACATTGCTTAAGGGGGAAATATTGACCATTTCATGACGAATTGCGTCAGCTGTTCTTTGTCGTCATGCCATGGGTTCTCTTACATCTGCCTGAAAAATCAAACAGGGCCACAGTTAAACATTACATCCAAAGAACAGCATTTTAGACAGTGCAAAGCCACGGGGTTCCACTACCACAGCTCACCTACGTCGCAGCAGTTCAGCTCTACGTCGTTTACCATTAAAAATATCAAGTGAACGTCCTTGATCAATATGCTTGAGACCAACAAGAAAGGAGGCATTGTTAAATCTGGTTCCGGGAATGAAGTGGGCCAAATAGATGATGGGTCACTACGAGAACTATTAAAGAGCATATGTTTCAGTTGCAGGCGAGCTACATTCCCACAAGGGAAAAGCGAGGGAACAAAACCCAGAACTCCTTGGATGACAAAGGAGACAAAGCGTATGATAAAGAGAAAGGAAAGTTTGATAAACGTCTGATGAATAACTCCAGCGAGAGCCAGTCTGAATGCCTGAAAATAAACAGACTGAATATGAGCAGAGAATGTAATGTAAAAGTAATTCCTAATGTCTTGCATCTGCTGGAGTTTGGAAGGGTGAGATGTAACTTGATTTAAAAATAGGGATCCTGAGGTGTCTTGAAAGAATGGATGTAGTGAAGATGTTTCATCCAGTGAATGAATCTAGAACTTAATATCACTTTTAAAAGTAGATGGTGGCTAATTTAAGGCAGTTTTTTTTGTTCTCTCTCAGAGGGCATTGAGCCTATAGAACTCTCATGCTCAAAGGGTCCTTGAAGCAAAGTAATTTAATATTCTTGATAAGCAGGTAGACTGGAACACCAAATTGAGGTTACAACAAATTTTATTAAACGGTAGACTACACTTAAGGGGCTTAGTGGCCTGCCCTTGCTCCTAATTTGTATTATTTTATGTCTTCTATAAGCAGCTTAGTAGTAATTGAGCAGCAAAAAGCAGGGTAGATCCAATAAGATGTAAAGAAGTTGATCTATGGATTGAGATGGAATACATAGCGGGAATGTCTTTGCATTAATCTCCCGTCTAATCGTAATAATGGATGTTGTGACCATTGGTAAAGAGGAATGGCTGCCTATGTTAAAAGTAAACAAGTGAACAAGTCTGAATGGGATGTATTCAACATTACAAGGGGAGGAGATATATAGATTACAGAAGGGATTTCCATCATCTTCCACAGTTACAGGGAAAATGCTGGAGGGCTAGAAAATGACATATGTAACATGCTTGTTCCAGAAGGGGTGTAGGGTGGGTACCCCGCAGCTGCACTCTTGCTCCCCCTCCCCTTGTCGCAACAGGGATGGAGTCCCCCTAGTCCTCACGTTTCACCCCATCAGCCATCGCATACAACACATACTTTTCTGACATTTTCGCCACCTCCAACGGGATCCCACCACTAGTCCATCTTCCCATCTCCACCCCTTTCCGCTTTCCGTAAAGACCATTTACTCCGCAACTCCCTGGTTAACATGGCTTCTCACCCAAATCACCCCCTCCCCAGGTACCTTCCCCTGCAATCGCAAGAGATGCAACACTGTCCCTATACCTCCTCCCTCAACTATCCAGGGACCCCAACAGTTTTTTCAGTTTAGGCAGAGATTCACTTGCACCTCCTCCAACCTCATCTACTGTATCCGCTGTTCCGGGTGTGGACTACTATGTATCGGCGAGACCAAGCACAACCTGGAAGATTATTTCGCTGAACACCTTCGCTCGGTCTGCCTTGGCCTACCTGATCTCCTGGTTACCAAACACTTTAACTCCCCTTCCAATTCCCATACTGACCTTTCTGTCCTGGGCCACCTCCATTGTCCGAGTGAGGCCAAATGCAAATTGAAGGAACAGCATCTCATATTTTGCTTGGGCAGCTAACAACCCAACGGTATGAATATTGATTTCTCTAACTTCAGGTAGCCCTTGCATCCCCTCCTCTCTCTGTCCCTCCCCCACCTTCGTTGTCCTACTAGTTTCACTGTGGTTCTGTTAAGTTTCACTGCCTGTATAACTTGTTATCACCTACCCTCAGCCAACAATGGACCATTGCGGGCTCCACTTTCCTGGATCATCGTTACTTTTTGCATACCTTTCATTAATTTGTTCTATATTTCACTATATTACCGTCTATATCACTTGGTTGCCTTTCCCCTGACTCAGTCTGAAGAAGGTTCTCGAACCGAAATATTACCTATTCCTTTTCTCCAGCCTGACCTGCTGAGTTACTCCAGCTTCTTATGTCTATCTTCACAACACACTGATTAGTCCACAACATAAATATATCGGCCAATTTTGGCTGTTGCATTTGTGGAAGGATGTGAAGATCCTGGAGAGCATGAGATGAGATTTACAAAATTAGTTCTAGGGATCGGGATTTCAGCTTTAAGATTAGAATGGGGGAACTGGGGTTCTTCTTAGAGCAAAAAGCTGGAAGGAAACTGTTCTTATTAATTGATGCCCAAGGATCAGGGGGATACAGATTTAAACTCCTGTACAAAAGATACAAGTAGGTGGGAGAAAAAGTTTCTTATTCATGTATGATTCAGATTTGGAATTCACTGCCTATAAAGGTCATGGAAACAGAATCAATTTGTGCCTTTGAAAGAAGATTTGGAAAGCACTTGAGAGACCTTAATTTGTGAAAAGAGTCCTGTGCTGCAAGGGCATCAAATTTTATTCCGACCGGTGAAATATTATTAAAATTATTCGTCTATCATTTGCCGGGACAGTGACGCCCCTTCCGGCACCCGCTGTCAATCACCGGCGGCGAGAATTAAGCTGAAGGAGCTGAGTGAGCAGAGTGCGGGTGGGGGCTGTATTCTCGGGCGGGGGCTGTGTTTGGTGTCAAGACGAGCTGGGAGCCGATTAGTGCGACAGGCTGAGTGAGTCCGGAGCCGGGTCCTGGAGCCGGTGAGTGCGGTCAGAGACGGGGCCGGGAGCAGCTGAGCCAACGCAACCCCCCTCCCCTCTCCCTCCCCCCTCTTTTGGGAATTCTCGTGTTACATTTTATCTTCTAAAAATTAAAGAAGTGAAAATAAAAGAGCATCATGCATTTTGGACATAACTGCTAGGATTAAATATACTCCAATGCAGGCATAACAGAGAATTTTCCTCAGCAAAGGGCCTCAGCACTACCCAAATACATGGCAACCCACACCTCCTGAGTGAGCCTGCCAAATTAGCAGAACTATAACCCACCAGGAATAATTCTAACTCACTTGACAGAAGACAGACTTAAGAAACTGGTCTTTAATCAAATTCACTGTTAATTACCTCTGAGCATT
Source organism: Leucoraja erinaceus (assembly GCF_028641065.1). Taxonomy (NCBI): domain Eukaryota; kingdom Metazoa; phylum Chordata; class Chondrichthyes; order Rajiformes; family Rajidae; genus Leucoraja; species Leucoraja erinaceus. Next base: position 24,888,381 of record NC_073384.1, read on the forward strand.
GGGGATAAAACTTTGACAGAGCTGCCTGAGGTAAGATCTTTTCAATGGAATTAAACAGAGCACGATGATTTAAAATGAATGATTTATTCAAATGGACCATAAGTAACCACTTTCACTCAAAGGCAGCAATGATATTGGTTAGCCAACTTGTTTAAGTCAATTTATTTGTAATTTTACAAGAATTCAGGTTAGAAACAAAAAATCAATTTGTAATTTGAGATTATTACATCAGTGTTAAAACAAAGTATGGCCATATTGATAATGTTTCCTCGTTGATGCCTTTTGTTAGAAATGCACGTAAACTATGAGGTCAGGGGTTCATGGATTAATATCTAAAAGATGAGAGTATAATCAATCTATGCTGAATCTTCGTAATAATGTTTTATTTGATGACAATGTACAAGGCATGTACTGCAGATATAGCGAGGTGTTGCAATTTGAGGTCAATCCAGGGCAGGACCTTCACAGTGAATGGTAGGGCCTTGGGGAGTGTTTTAGGACAGAGGGAATGAGGAGTACAGGAGTACCAAAAGCCTTGTTTACCACCCTATTTTTCTGTGACACCACTTTCCCTGAAAGTGGTGTCACAGATAGATGGGGTAGTAAAGAGTCTTTTGGTACACTGGTCTTCATCAGTCAGGGTATTGAACAAAGAAGTTAAGAAGTTATATTATGGTTGTACAAGAGGTTGGTGAAGTAACATTTGGTGTATTGTGTAGAAAGGAATTGCAGATGATAGACACAAAATGCTGGAGTAACTCAGCTGGACAGGCTGCATCTGTGGAGAGAAGGAATGGGTGACGTTTGGGGTCGAGCCAATTCTTCAGACTAGTCTGGGGAAGGGGAAACTAGAGATATAGACAGTGATGTAGAGAGATATAGAACAAATTAATGAAAGATATGCAGATAAGTAACTGATAGATATGGTTCAGAGGGATATGGACAAAACGTGGGCAAATGTGACTATCTTAGATGGGTGCATCTTGGTTAGCATGGATGAGTTGGGCCGATAGCCCCGTTTCCGTGCTCCCTTGGCTATAATCTGTGAAAGCAGATAATCCAATAGTATGTTGTGCTACCTTTCTCAACGTTACATTGTCGCTACATTTAATGAATACATCTTTAGACATAAAGCACTTTGGTGTATAGAGCATTTTGGAGCATGCAGGAGGTATCGAACGGGTTTATACGTGCATTTTTATCTTAAAGATTATAGCAACTAAACAAAAAGATTGGGTTCAAATCATAAAATGCTGTAAATACTCAGCTGGTCGCTCAATAACCAGAGAAAGAGAAACTTAACTTTTCAGGTTAGAATAGAACATCAGTCTTCAGTGAAAGGGGAATGAGAGAGACAGAAATAGACCACAAATAAGATTTGAGGTAGAATTGGAAGCAGAATAGATTAAATGATATTAGAGATAACAGTGAAAGATGGAGGTAATGAGACAAATAAGAGAACATAGGTCAGTCAAGAAGAGATGGGAACAGTCAAAGCAAAGTATTTTTCTGCAATTCGAGAAGGAACAACTATAAGTGCTTGATATCCGGAATAAAAATACAGGAACTGTTCGTCATATGAACATTGAGTTTTGAGTCCAGAAAATATTTGATTGTGACATTTTCCTTGCAGATGAGTTTTTCCAGTGAAATCAGTGATAGATTTCAAAAGATTTGGGGGAAATATCAGGCACTGAAAGTCTCTGAATAAACTTAACACATCATTAAACAGTGACTAAATTATTTATTTATAAATGTGTAGAGTTGAGAAAGCGGGCCATTAAACATAGGAGTAGAATTAGCCCATTCGGCCCATTGAGTCTGCTCTGCAATTTGATCAGGGCTGATCGATTTTTCCCTCCCAACCCCCATTCTCCTGCCTTTTTGTAACCTTTGAAGCTATTACTAATCAAGAACCTATCAATCTCCGTTTTAAAAATAACCCAATGAGTTGGGTACACCATCTGTGGCATTGAATTCCACATATTCACCCCCTTTGGCTAAATAAATTCCTTCTAATTCCCATTCTCACTAAATCTATAGATACAATGCTTTTGGACTTCCCAGAGGTATTTTGATAAAGTGCTACTTGAAAAGCTCATGGTATTGCTAGAAGTGTGTTGACATGAATTGATGACTGGTTATCACATAGAAGAAAGAGACCAAATAAATGTGCCTGTTTGAGGCTGGAAGGACAGGGGTAGAAGAGTGCCTCAATCAACAGTTTTTGGTCTTCAATTGTTTATTAAAAATAGGGAAGTGCTGTTCTAGTTGTACTCACACCTGTAGTAAGTGCATATTTTTGGTCCCCTTATTTAAGAAGAGTTATACTAGATGAAAAAGCAGTCCAGAGAAGATTCACTGGGCTGATTCCTAGGATGAAAACATTGTCCTAACACAAACCGTTAAAAATGTTAGATTTGTATTCCTTAGAGTTTCTGGGTGACTTTTGATACAAGATCCCAAAGGGGTGTGATAGAGTAGATGTTTCCAGTTGTGGAAGTTTCTTGAATGAGGGGGATGGTTACAAGATAAGGAACCCATCATGAAATGTGTAAGAATTACTTTTTGCTGAGGATGGTTATCTCTGGAATTCTCCAGGTATTATTGGAGAGTAGATCACCTGAGATATTAACCATATAACCATATAACAATTACAGCACGGAAACAGGCCATCTCGACCCTTCTAGTCCGTGCCGAACACGTATTCTCCCCTAGTCCCATATACCTGCGTTCAGACTATAACCCTCCATTCCTTTCCCGTCCATATAACTATCCAATTTATTTTTAAATGATAAAAACGAACCTGCCTCCAGCACATTCACTGGAAGCTTATTCCACACAGCCACCACTCTGAGTAAAGAAGTTCCCCCTCATGTTACCCCTAAACTTCCGTCCCTTAATTCTCAAGTTATGTCCCCTTGTTTGAATCTTCCCTACTCTCAGTGGGAAAAGCTTATCCACATCAACTCTGTCTATCCCTCTCATCATTTTAAAGACCTCTATCAAGTCCCCCCTTAACCTTCTGCGCTCCAAAGAATAAAGCCCTAACTTGTTCAACCTTTCTCTGTAACTTAGTTGCTGAAACCCAGGCAACATTCTAATAAATCTCCTCTGTACTCTCTCTATTTTGTTGACATCCTTCCTATAATTAGGCGACCAAAATTGTACACCGTACTCTAAAATTGGCCTCACCAATGCCTTGTACAATTTTAACATTACATCCCAACTTCTATACTCAATGCTCTGATTTATAAAGGCCAGCACACCAAAAGCTTTCTTTACCACCCTATCTACATGAGCTTCCACTTTCAGGGAACTGCACAGTTATTCCCAGATCCCTCTGTTCACCTGCATTCTTCAATTCCCTACCATTTACCATGTACGTCCTATTTTGATTTGTCCTGCCAAGATGTAGCACCTCACACTTATCAGCATTAAACTCCATCTGCCATCTTTTAGTCCACTCTTCCAACTGGCATAATCTCTCTGTAGACTTTGAAAATCTACTTCATTATCCACAACCCCACCCATCTTAGTATCATCTGCATAGTTACTAATCCAATTTACCACACCATCATCCAGATCATTGATGTACATGACAAACAACAGTGGACCCAACACAGATCCCTGTGGCACCCCACTAGTCACTGGCCTCCAACCTGACAAACAACCATCCACCATTACTCTCTGGCATCTCCCATTCAGCCACTGTTGAATCCATCTTGCTACTCCACCATTAATACCCAACCATTGAACCTTCTTAACCAACCTTCCGTGAGGAACCTTGTCAAAGGCCTTACTGAAGTCCATATATACAACATCCACTGCTTTACCCTCATCAATTTCCCGAGTAACCTCTTCAAAAAATTCAAGAAGATTAGTCAAACATGACCTTCCAGGCACAAATCTATGTTGACTGTTCCTAATCAGACCCTGTTTATCCAGATGCTTATATATATTATCTCTAAGTATCCTTTCCATTAATTTGCCCACCACTGACGTCAAACTAACAGGTCTATAATTGCTAGGTTTACTCTTAGACCCCTTTTTAAACAATGGAACAACATGCACAGTACGCCAATCCTCCGGCACTATTCCCATTTCTAATGACATTTGAAATATTTCTGTCATAGCCCCTGCTATTTCTACACTAACTTCCCTCAATGTCCTAGGGAATATCCTGTCTGGACCTGGAGACTTATCCACTTTTATATTTCTCAAAAGTGTCAGTACTTCCTCTTCTTTGATCCTCATAGTTTCCATAGCTACTCTACTTGTTTCCCTTACCTCACATAATTCAATATCCTTCTCCTTGGTGGATACCGAAGGAAAAAAATTGTTCTATATCTAATATCAATATTAGAGCCCCTGTCCCACTTAGGAGATTTTTTCAGCGACTACAGGCGACTTGGCTGTTGCCACATGGTCGCGGGGTGACGCATGTATGGTCGTGAGTAGTCTCCTCAAGTCGCCTAAAGCATCGTAACGTTTTTCTGGTCGCCGCTGGAGTTTGAAATGTTCAAAACTTTTCGGCGCATGTGGGCTTGACGAAGCTCGTCTTCTCCTGTGGTGGGTGCTGTCGTAGGTTGTCGCCAGGATGACGCAGGTTGTTGCCAGGTGACATTGGTTGGCGCCAGGTGCTGACTTTTGTGAATTCCATTGGAATTCAGGCGACCGAATTGTCTTCCGTTGTCGCCGACAGAGTTGTTGCTTGTCGTAACTTGTCGCGGGTGGACGTAGGTTGACTTTGGTTGTCGCCTGTGTGGTCGTAGGTTGTGGTAGGTGGACATCTGAATGGGTCGCCAGTTGTTGGTAGCTTGCCGTAGCTTGACGTCAATTAGGTGGTAGGTTGTCGTAGATATTATTGTAGGGAGGGTCCAGTCACCGCTTTTTCGACGACCTGCTACAACAGTGACAGTCGCCGGCAGTCGCCAAAAAAATTGCCTAAGTGGGACAGGCCCTTTAAAGAGGAGATCCATACATATGTATAAGATCGTGGAGTTGAAGACTGTGAGGAGTAGACACAAAAGAGCATTTGCGGCCTGGGGTAGGTCAGTCATGACCATATTGATCTCCTACTACTATTTTCTGGGGGCACACCTTCCTGATGCGGACATGTACTGGCCATTTCATTGTCACTGGAATCTAAATCTCCTTACTGTATAACACTGGAAATAATTATATGTTGTTCAAGTTAGCTCACCACACTGAATGTGTAAATTCACAAGACTGAATGTTTAAACGAAAGTATGCTCATTACATTTACTTCCCTTTTTAATTTTAAAAGTTTGCAAGAGAAAAGCACATCAAAGCTGAGAGCTCTATGGTCTATAAAGTCTTGATTAAAGGAGAAGTTGATTGCAGCAACACTCTGGAAGACGAGTTGGATGCAGATCTTCCTGGACAAGGAATTATTTACCGACCCGCTCGACAGTCTATTTATGGCATTCTTCTCTCAGCTGAGCCAAGTAGGTAATCTGTAAATATTTAAACCATTCAAATTACACAGTTTCAGATATTATCAGATTCCTTGCATTTATTCATGCTGATTTCACTTGCCAGTCACAGCTTTAGTGGACCTGGTGCTGTGAACTTCCTATACATGAGGCTGTTGAATTATCACACACAAAAGCATCAACTTGAACCCTTTGGTTAATAACATACACTGCACCTTATATTTGATGCTCTTAGGGGAATTTGGTCATTAAATGAGGTCAACTCTGTCATTCAAACAACGGGAGAGCTAAGATTACTTTTATTTCCTCTTAGAATCACAACATGCCAATTTGTGTCAGAAGGACTTTCTCATTTAAACAGATCACTTACAAGATCTAACTAAAGAACAACACTGAAGGTAGACAAAAGTGCTGGAGTGGCTCAGCGGGTGCAGCAGCATCTATGGAGCGAAGGAAATAGGCAACGTTTCAGGTCGTAACCCTTCCGGGTTTCGGCCCGAAACGTTACCTATTTCCTATAGTGGAGATTGTTCAACTCTTTGTATGAAGCGAAGGAAATAGACAACGTTTCGGGCCGAAACCCTGAAGGGAAAGAGCTGTTGATCACACAGAGAGTGGTGAATCTCTGGAACTCTCTGCCACAGAAGGTAGTTGAGGCCACAGTTCATTGGCTATATTTAAGAGGGAGTTAGATGTGGCCCTTGTGGCTAAAGGGATCAGGGGGTATGGAGAGAAGGCAGGTACAGGATACTGAGTTGGATGATCAGCCATGATCATATTGAATGGCGGTGCAGGCTCGAAGGTTACCCATTTCCTTCCGGGTTTAGGGCCGAAATGTTGCCTATTTCCTTCGCTCCATAGATGCTGCACCCGCTGAGTTTCTCCAGCACTTTTGTCTACCTTCGATTTTCCAGCATCTGCAGTTCCTTCTCAAACAGGTCCCTTTCTGTCCATTTTCCACTCTCCCCTCGTCCCCAGCTGGACTCTAATTTTTCACCCCCTCCCCTCCCATTTCTTCCGCTAGCTTCATCAATCACGCATCTTCAATCCTTTTCCCTCACATCTTCTGTCGTTACATCTCAGGCCTTTGTCCAACCATCTGCCTGTCAAACAGCCCTCTTCACCTGTGTCGGCCTATTACTTGCCAGGCTTTCTCCTGCTCTTCTCTTCCAGATTTCCTTTCCCCCCCCCCCATCCCGACCAGACACGGCACCTCCTGGTTTCTCCATGTTCTCCTGCGATGCTGCATGACCTTTGGTATGGTACATAGAAAAGAGGTGCTGGAGTAGGTATTTCGGCCCAACGAGCCAGCACCGCCATTGATTGTGATCATGGCTGATCATCCACAATCAGTACTTTGGTCTGGTATGGTACTTTTGTAAGAATTTTGTACGTTTCTATGGATCTTATAGAAACTTACAAAATTCTGAAGGGGTTGGACAGGCTAGATGCAAGAAGATTGTTCCCGATGTTGGGGAAGTCCAGAACAAGGAGTCACAGTTTAAGGATAAGGGGGCAGTCTTTTAGGACTTAGATGAGAAAAACTTTTTTCATACAGAGAGTGGTGAATCTGTGGAATTCGCTGCCACAGAAAGTAGTTGAGGCCAGTTCATTGGCTATATTTAAGAGGGAGTTAGATGTGGCCCTTGTGGCTAGAGGGATCAGGGGGTATGGAGAGAAGGCAGGTACAGGATACGGAGTTGGATGATCAGCCATGATCATATTGAATGGCGGTGCGGGCTCGAAGGGCCGAATGGCCTACTCCTGGACCAATTTTCTATGTTCTAAAACACAAGATCTAACTAAAACAAAGCTCAGGATCAAAATAACTGCTCAATAAAAAAATCTAAGAATAAACTTTTATGAAATGTATTTTTCCGGATTAGGGCTGTGTGATCAGCAAGTGTTGTGTTACATTATAATAGTCTACTTTTTTGGTTTCCCACATTTCATCAGATTCAGATTCAATTTTAATTGTCATTGTCAGTGTACAGTACAGAGACAACAAAATTCATATCTCTTCAACATCTCATTAGTGTCTTACACCACCTACAGTGCCCTCCATAATGTTTGGGGCAAAGACCAATTATTTATTTATTTGCCTCTGTACTCCACAATTTTAGATGCGTAATAGAAAAAAACCCACATGCGGTTAAAGTGCACTTTGTCAGATTTTATTAAAGCGTATTTTTATACATTTTGGTTTCACCAGCAAGTGTGATGTTGGATTTATTGAGACATGGCTGCAAGAGGGCCAGGGCTGGGAACTGAATATTCAAGGGTATACCTCCTATCAAAAAGACAGACAGGTGGGCAGAGGGGGTGGGGTTGCCCTGTTGGTGAGGAATGAAATTCAGTCCCTTGCAAGGGGTGACATTGAAACTGGAAATGTGGAGTCAGTATGGAGAGAACTAAGGAATTGTAAGGGTAAAAAGACCCTAATGGGCCTAATGTACAGGCCCCCAAACTAATCTACAGGCCTGGACATAGGGTGCAAGTTGAATCAGGAGTTAAATTTGGCATGTAGTAAAAGTAATGCTGTGGTTGTTATGGGAGATTTCAACATGCAGGTAGACTGGGAAAATCAGGTTGGTACTGGATCCCAAGAAAGGGACTTTGTAGAGTGCCTTTGTGATGGATTCTTTGAACAGCTTGTATTGGAGCCTACCAGGGAGAAGGCAATTCTGGATTTAGTGTTATGTAATGAACCAGATTTGATAAAGGAACTCGAGGTTAATGAGCCATTAGGAGGCATTGACCATAACATGGTCAGGTTTAATCTACAATTGGAGAGGGAGAAGAGTAGATCGGAGGTGTCAGTTGAATAAATGGGACTATGGGGCCATGAGGGAGGAGCTGACCAAAGTTGACTGGAAAGATACACTAGCAGGGATGACAGTGGAACAAAAATGGCAGGTGATTCTAGGAATAATACAGAAGGTGCAGGATCAGTTCATTCCTAGGAGGAAGAAAGATTCCAAGGGGAGAAAGGGACGACCATGGCTGACAAGGGACGTCAGGGACAGTATAAAAATTAAAGCAAAGAAGTACAACACAGCAAAGATGAGCGGGAAGTAAGGGGATTGGGTAATGTTTAAAGAATAACAGAAGATAACCAAAAAGACAATACGGTGAGAAAAGATGAGGTACGAAGGTAAGCTAGCCAAGAATATAAAGCAGGATAGTAAAAGCTTCTCTAGGTATGTGAAGAGGAAAAAATTAGTTAAGACCAAAGTTGGACCCGTTGAAGACCGAAAAAGGTGAATTTATTATGGGGAACAAGGAGATGGCAGATGAGTTGAACAGGTACTTTGGATCTGTCTTCACTAAGGAGGACACAAACAATCTTCCTGATATAGTAGTGGCCAGAGGATTGGGGGTGACAGAGGAACTGAAGGAAATCCACATCAGGCAGGAAATGTTGTTGGATAGACTGATGGAACTGAAGGCTGAGCAATCCCTAGGGCTTGATGGTCTGCATCCCAGGGTACTTAAGGAAGTGGCTCTAGAAATCGTGGATGCATTGGTAATAATTTTCCAATGTTCTATAGACTCAGGATCAGTTCCTGTGGATTAGAGGGTAGCTAATGTTATCCCACTTTTTAAGAAAGGCAGGAGAGAGAAAATGGGGAATTATAGACCAGTTAGCCTGAAATCGGTGGTGGGGAAGATGCTAGAGTTAATTATAAAAGATGAGATAGCCGCACATTTGGTTAGCAGTAAGAGGATTGGTCCGAGTCAGCATGGATTTACGAAGGGGAACTCATGCTTGATTAATCCTCTGGAATTTTTTGAAGTATTTAGGAAAATGGACAAGGGAGAGCCAGTGGATGTAGTGTACCTGGACTTTCAGAAAGCATTTGATAAGGTCCCACATAGGAGATTAGTAGGCAAAATTAGGGCACATGGTATTGGGGGGGGTAGAGTGCTGACATGGATAGAGAAGTGGTTGGCAGACAGGAAACAAAGAGTAGGGATTAACGGGTCCCTTTCAGAATGGCAGGCAGTGACTAGTGGGGTACCACAAGGCTCGGTGCTGGGACCGCAGCTATTTACAATATACATCAATGATTTGGATGTGGGATTCAAAGTAACATTAGCAAATTTGCAGATGACACAAAGTTGGGTGGCAGTGTGGACTGTGAGGAGTATGCTATGAGAATGCAAGGTGACTTGGACAGGTTGGGGGAGTGGGCAGATGCATGGCAGATGAAGTTTAATGTGGATAAATGTGAGGTTATCCACTTTGGTTGCAAAAACAGGAAGGCAGATTACTATCTAAATGGTGTCAAGTTGGGAAAAGGGGAAGTACAACGGGATCTGGGGGTCCTTGTACATCAGTCTATGAAAGTAAGCATGCAGGTACAGCAGGCAGTGAAGAAAGCAAATGGCATGTTGGCCTTTATAACAAGAGGAATCGAATATAGGAGCAAAGAGGTCCTTCTGCAGTTGTACAGAGCCCCAGTGAGACCACACCTGGAGTATTGTGTGCAATTTTGGTCCTCTAATTTGAGGAAGGCCATTCTTGCTATTGAGGGAGTGCAGCGTAGGTTTACAAGATTAATTCCCGGGAAGGGGGTGGGCTGTCATATGCCGAGAGAATGGAACAGCTGGGCTTGTACACTCTGGAGTTTAGAAGGATGAGAGGGCTCTCATTGAAACATATAAGGTTGTTAAGGACTTGGACACGCAAGAGGCTGGAAACATGTTCCCGATGTTGGGGGAGTACAGAACCAGGGGCCACTGTTTAAGAATAAGGAGTAAGCCATTTAGAACAGAGACGAGGGAACACTTTTTCTCACAGAGAGTGGCGAGTCTGTGGAATTCTCTGCCTCCAAGGGCGGTGGAGGCAGGTTCTCGGGATGCTTTCAAGGGAGAGCTAGATAGGGCTCTTAAAAATAGCAAAGTCAGGGGATATGGGGAGAAGGCAGGAATGGGGTATTGATTGAGGATGATCAGCCATGATCACATTAAATGGCGGTGCTGGCTCGAAGGGCCAAATGGCCTACTCCTGCACCTATTGTCTAGACTAAAATTTAAAGACAAATGCCATAATTAATGACACACAAAATAAGCCAAATGGCCACTACACCTAGTATAACTGATCATTTATTGTATTATTCACTGTATATTTACGTTGTTTCATTAAAGTGCCACTAAAGCTACAACAAGTAAAAATTTAATTGCTCCGTTGCTGATGCATATGATCCTTTAGAACCCTTGACCCTTGTCTCCAGTGAATATAGGGGAAAATTCCTCAGCCACTTTTCATGGGACAGCCACCTCATCCCGAGAAAATAAATCCTACGCAAGGCATATACAGTCTTATTCTCCAGCATCATTCCAGTAAATCTCTTCACCCACACAGCCTTTGTGAGCCAAGGCACTGTGGATTAGAAGTCTCTTTGGCTGCTGGTAACATCATAACTAATCTGAGCCTGGCTTGAAGTGATAGCTGCTGAAGCATTTTCAGCAGCTCGGTAGTTAATAAATTAATCCCCCTCCCCAAAGAAAACTCACCCACTTTGTTGTTGGATCCAGTGTTGCCAACTAATTGTTGCATCATTATCACTTCAGTCATAGAGAAGGATAGGGAAGGGTTAAGAACCTCAAATGCAGTGATTTTAAATTAATTACATTAATTTCGTTTGTGTGTAAGATATAGAAGGAGGAGTACGCCATTTTGCCGCATAGAACAGTTTTGTCATTCAATACACTGTATGGTATCTGACCACAGCTTTATGCTCCCATTCAAACCCCATTATCCTCAAGTGCCGATATATATATTAAATTTGAATACACTTAATGACTCAGCATCCACAGTAATCTGGGATGGAAAATTCCAAAAAATTCATTATCTTTTGACTCAGGAAATTCTTCCTCATCTCAGCCTTTATGTGATTGACTCACAAACTGTGCCACAAGTTCTAGATTTCTCACCTTGGCAAACATTCCCACAATGTCTAGCCTGTTAATGGTGTTCGTTATCTTGAATATTTCCATGCGATCATCTCTTATTCTCCTAAAGTCATGTCGGTCAATTCTGCTCGTATTTCCTCGTAGGACATTCCATCATCTCAGGACTTAATCTAGGGAACATTTGACGCATTACTCCAAAGCTCTATACGGTTAAAGCAAAACATCCTTATTCATGTTCACTTTCCATAAAATAGATTCCCTTCCTAACTCCTCTTGTATCTGCATGAAGTGATAGCTGCTGAAGCATTTTCAGCAGCTCGGTAGTTAATAAATTAATCCCCCTCCCCAAAAAAAACTCACCCACTAATTTAAAATCACTTCATTTGAGGTTACGTCACTCGAAGCACGTGGATGGTTCTGTGCGTGAGGCTGCGCCCAGCCGACCCATTGTGACGTCATCAGCAAGAGCTGCTCGTTTAAATTCAAAGTCTTTTGATATTTTTTAACATTTTCAGTAATGTCGAGAAATGAAGCATGAAATTTTCAGATAAGGTGATTTTGGACTCGACGGGAAAAATGTCAACCAGAATATGTAAATATTTTATCCGTTTTTTTTGCGAAAATGTACAAGATCAGACTTTTAATAAGTATATGATATATGATTTCCCATCCTACAAGAATGGATAACCTCTCATTTCTCCTCACATGGACAAATATTATATTTTTGCCCAGTGACCCAATATATCTTTGCAGATACATGTCTTCACACGCTATCTTTGCCTCTTCAGCAGACATGGGAATTTTTGAAAAAGGTTCCCGACCTGATATGTCACTCTGTCCATTTCCCTCCACAGATGCTCCCTGACTTCCTCCAGTGGTTTATTTTTTATTATGCTCATATATGTTATACTCAACCGCTTCATCAAATTCATCAGTATAGATTGTAAATAGCTGCCCTAGCACTAATGCCCGAGACATCTAACTTTTTCCCCTACCAACCCAAAGATGATCCAATTATCCTTACTCTCAGTTCTAATTGTCGATCCATGCTAAAGTATTACCCTCAAACCCATGAACCCGCATCTTTTACTAACCTTTTATGAGACGCCTTTCTGGATATCTTTTTGAAATGTAAATGCATAATATCCACTTTATCTACTCTGCTAGAACACTTTATCTCACCGTCTCCATCACAGGACTATTGACCGACATCTACGACAAACCCACTGACTGCCATAGCTACTGTGCCCTCCAAAATCAGATTTTAATAAAGGCAATTTTAATATATTTTGGTTTCACCATGTAGAAATTACAGCAGTGTTTATACAAAGTTCCCCCCATTTCAGGGCACCATAATGTTTGGGACACAGCAATGTCATGTAAATGAAAGTATTCATATTTAATGTTTTGTTGCATATCCTTGACATGCAATGACTGCTTGAAGTCTGTGATTCATGGACATCACCAGTTGCTGGGTGTCTTCTTTGGTGATGCTCTGCCAGGCCTGTATTGCAGCCATCTTTAGCTTATGCTTGTTTCGGGGGCTAGTCCCCTTCAGTTTTCTCTTCAGCATATAAAAGGTATGCTCAATTGGGTTCAGATCGCGTGATTGACTTGGCCACTCAAGAATTTACTATTTTTGTCCTTGAAAATCTCCTTTGTTGCTTTAGCAGTAAGTTTGGGATCATTCTCATTGGGATCACCGGGCAGTCACGGTGGCGCAACGGTCGAGTTGCTGCCTTACAGCGAATGCAGCGCCGGAGACCCGGGTTAGATCCCGATTACAGGTGCTGGCTGTACGAAGTTTTTTACGTTCTCCCCTTGACTTGCGTGGGTTTTTTCCGAGATCTTTGGTTTCCTCCCACATTCCAAAGACATACAGGTTTAAGGGTTAATTGGCTTGGTAAATGTAAAAATTGTCCCTGGTGGGTGTATGATAGTGTTAATGAGCTGGGGTCGCTGGTCGACGCAGTCCTGTTAGGCCGAAGGGCCTGTTTCTGTGCTGTATCTCTAAATTGTCTTTCTGTAGAATGAACCGTGGGCCAATGAGTTTTGAGACATTTGTTTGAACTTGAGCAGATAGGATGTGACTATACACATTGGAATTCATTATGCTACTACCATCAGCTGTTGTATCATCAATGAAGATAAGTGAGCCAGTACCTTCAGCAGCCATACATGCCCAAGCCATAACATCCCCACCACCGTGTTTCACAGATGAGGTGGTATGCTTTGGATCTTGGGCAGTTCCTTCTCTCCTCCATACTTTGCTCTTGCCATCACTCTGATATGTTAATCTTCGTCTCATCTGTCCACAAGACCCATTTCCAGAATTGTGGTTGTTTTTTTAAGTACTTCTTGGCAAACCGTAACCTTCCCACCCCATTTTTGCGGCTAACCAGTGGTTTACATCTTGCAGTGTAGCCTCTGTATTTCCGTTCATGAAGTCTTCTGCGGACAATTGTCATTGACAAATCCACAAATCCAGTTTTTTCTGATCTGTCCGACAGGTGTTTGGGGATTTTTCTTTATTATAGAGAGAATTCTTCCATCATCAGCTGCGGAGGTCTTTTTTGACCTGCCAGTCCCTTTGCAATTAGTAATCTCTTTCTTCTTAATGTTTCAAACAGTTGATTTTGGTAAGTCTAAGTTTTGGCTGATGTCTCTAACAGTATTATTTTTGTTTCTCAATCTCATAATGGTTTCTTTGACTTTCATTGGCAGAACTTTGGTCCTCCTGTTAATAAACAGCAATACAAGTTTCTAAGTGTGATGGAAACACTGGAGGGAAGACTCGGTGCTTAGAGCTCTCTTATACCTGCATTAAGGAGGCAATTAAACACAGCTGAGCAAATACAAACACCTGTGAAGCCATGTGTCCAAAACATTATGGTGCCCTGAAATAAGGGGACTATGTATAAACACTGCTGTAATTTCTACATGGTGAAACCAAATTGTGTAAAAATGACCTTTATTAAAATCTAACAATGTGCACTTTAACCACATGTGATTTTTTTCTATTACAAATCTCAAATTGTGTAGTACAGAGGCAAATAAATAAACGATGGGTCTTTGTCCCAGACATTATGGAGGGCATTGTATCTAGACTCTCATTGGGGTCTCCTCGATATCCCATAGCTCCACTCTTGCTCCCCATTTGTAACAAGGAGAGTCCTCCTTATCCTCGCCTTCCACCCCATCAGCCGTCACATACAGCATAAAATCCTCCAACATTTTTGCCACCTCCAATGGGATCCCACTACTGGCCACATCCTCCCATCGCCACCCCTTTCTGTTTTCCGCAGAGACCGTTCCCTCCCCAACTCCCTGGTCAACTCGTCCCTTCCCTCCCCAGGTAATTTCCCCTGCAACCGCAGGTGATGCAACACCTGTCTCTTTACCTCCACCCTCGACTCCATCCAAGGACCCCGACTGTCTTTACAGGTGAGGCAGAGGTTCACTTGCACCTCCTTTAACCTCATCTACTGTATCCGCTGTTCCAGGTGTTAACTGTACATCAACGAGTTCAAGCGCAGGATCGGCGATCGTTTCGCTTAACATCTCCGCTTAGTCCGCCTTAACCTACCTGATATCCCGGTTGCTCAGCACTAACTCCCCCCTCCCATTCCCAATCTGACCTTTCTATCCCAGGCCTCCTCCATTGTCAGAGTGAGGCCCAGCACAAATTGGAGAAACAGCACCTCATATTTCACTTGGGTAGCTTACACCTCAGCGGTATGAGCATTGACTTCTCTAATTTTAAATAGCCCTTGCTTTCCCTCTCTCGCCACCCCTCCCCCTTCCCAGTTCTCCCACCAGTCTTACTGTCACCAACTACATTCTATCTCTGTCCCGCGCACTCCCCTGACATCAGTCTGAAGAAGGGTCTCAACCCGAAACGTCACCCATTCCTTCTCTCCAGAGATGCTGCCTGTCCTGCCGAGTTACTCCAGCATTTAGTGTCTACCTTCGATTTAAACCAGCATCTGTAGTTCTTTCCTACACACTTTATCTTCTCTGCCAACTGCTAAATTAATTGAACATAATTTCCCTTTCATTAAACCATACATCATGTTACTATGGTTTTCCAAGTGCTCTTACCACTCACTGCCTTGATAATGGATTCCTGCCTTTCCCAACACTGGATAATAAAATAACAACCATGTAGCTCACTTATTTGTTTCCTTCTTCATTCTCAATGAATTATTATAAAAACAATGATTAACTATGCTTCTCCATGTTGAGGTCATGGACTTTGTTAAAGGTATGGATGACTGTGCATGGGGCACCTTAAATACATTGTAGGTGTTGGGCATATCACAGGTGCAACAAACCCACACGTATTTTCACTCTAGTTCAGTTTAGGCTGTAAAATAGTGATTAGCCTAAACTAACTACAGAATGCTGGAAACATCGAAGGTAGATAAAAAGGCTGGAGAAATTCAGCGGGTGAGGCAGCATCCATGGAGCGAAGGAATAGGTGACGTTTCGGGTTGAGAAGTCTGAAGAAAGGTCTCGACCCGAAACGTCACCTATTCCTTCACTCCATGGATGCTGCCTCACCCTCTGAGTTTCTCCAGCTTTTTTATCTTCTTAATAGTGGTTAGTGTTTCCTAACTTAGCTTCCTCTCTTATCAACTCACTACCTTAACCAGAGCCACCCATGAACTTCCAAAAGATTGTCATTCTAATACAGTTTCATGTTAATGACACAAGACAGAAATATATTGCTGGCCTATTTTTAAAATAGCACCAGAGTGGGACTGCATGAACACCACAAAGAGCTGGCAAAGGGAAGATGACTAAATGGAAGCCTTTTGTCTTGTATAATTCAATGATGAATAGATAGGTACTGTTATTTTTATTTAATATGCAGTTTTATTGATATACACTGATAGAAGAAGTGAATGCTATGGATTGATCAACGAATGAGAAATCCTGGTGGATTTAAATGACTTATCAGTCTGCAAAATGTTATTCACTGTCTGTAGGTCGGCTGAAAGAGGACATTCTACTCAGTTGATAATCTTGTTTGAAATTCTTTATGTCTAGATGCCCAGCCGGATTCTGCCAGATTGTATCCTACGGTGAAGGAGTGGTTTGTGTATCCAGGGAACCTACTCCAGCAGCCAGATCTTGTACTAGCTTTGCCACCAGAACTACCAGGTACTTCGACTGTCTGTGTTTTAACCAATTTAGCAAAAAAATAAAAACAGCCCAAATTAGTTACAACACCTTAAGTGTCTCCAGGATGACATTGCTGCACTGTACAACCAACAAAGTACCTTCGAACTGGGATCACTATTGTATGAAAATGTGGCAGCCAGATTACATAAAGCAAGATCCTATAAATACCTCTGAGACATACGATTAGTTATTTCCTTTTTGCTATGATATTGATTGAATCCATCAATGAGAACTAGACCTGTTATATTGACATTGCCTGCAGAATTTGGAGCAGTGCTCCTCAATGGAAGCAAGCCACTTGAGTAGGAAAATGTTCACTGAAGACTTTAGTATCAATAATAAATCAAATCCTTATTTGCAGGAGGAATTCCAGATTTACAAACCTTATGGCTAACAGAAGGACCCGCAGTTGAGAAGTTACGTTACCGGATGTTTCTCGCATGTTTTGGCTTACAAGATTTTGTTCAGGAGTTCCTTCATCTGGAGCTTCCCTCGACTGCAGTTGTTTGCTGCCTGCTGCTCTATATGACGCTGCAGGTAAGGAGAAGAATTGCTTGTTTCAGTCATGGCAATAATGCCATGAAAACCTCGTGTTTAAGAGATTGCGTGTTTACCACTCATAAAAGTGAAGTATTTTAGTCACTGAAAGTAAATGTTAATATAATTATAAATTATTTGAATATGATTTCAAAATAGAAGTGAACATTCTAGAATTCCACTTAAAAGCAGAAATTAATTATTTCAATGTGTAAATTACGGTCCTGATCCTAATCCAGAAGTGTAAAGGAAATATTTTGACTACATTCTTAAAGTGACCAACAGCTTTTTTTCCGAATGGAAGATTTTTAGCGTAGATTAGGTAGGTAGCGCGGGCGGCTTGAAAAGTCTGGAGCGACTGCCTCCTCCCCGGAGACCGGGGAATCATTGTAAATCATTGCATAAATGTTAGTCAGTTAGTTTGGAGGGATTTTATGTGGTGGTGGTGGTGGGGTGGGTGGGTGAAGGGGGAAACTTTTATTCTTAATCCCCTACCTGGTCCGCGACTCCCAACATCGCGGAGCTGGAGCCTCCGTCCGGCCGCGGGCGGCGCCGGTTGGAGCTCCGACCCCGGCAACTCTACCCGTGGCTGCGCGGCGCTCCAAATCCAGCGCCGCCCGCGGTCGGACGCCCGCAGCCCCAGCTCCGCGAATGTTGGGAGAAGGCGGCCTCAGCGCCCTGGAGCTTACCGCACAGCGTCCCGGTAAGGCATTGCCCGCTTCCCAGTGCTGCGATGCCGCCGACTCCCAACATTTGCGGAGCTGGGGCTGCGGGCGTCCGGCCGCGGGTGGCGGTGGATTTGGAGCGCCTCGCAGCCAGGCGTAGAGTTGCCGGGGTCGGAGCTACAACCGGCGCCGCCCGCAGCCCCAGCTGGGAGTTACGGCCACAGCGCTGCGGAGCTTACTGCACGGCGACCCGGTAAGGCATTGACCGCTCCCCGTCTCTCAGACCAGGTAGGGGACTAAGAATTAAAGTTTACCCCTTCAACCCCCCCTTCACATAAAAGCCCTCCAAACTAACTGACTAACATTTAAGCAATGATTTACAGATGTTTAAGTGTCTCCCCGGTCTCCGGGGAGGAGGCAGCCGCTACAGTAGTACAGACCTGGGTTGACCGTGGGTCGTTTCGGGTCAAGTTTGGCGCCAAACGCGAGCTTTGGTGTGCAGACGACATCCTGGAAAAAATGGCTGGTTTTCGGAGTTTTTCGGTTTCCGGAACACCGGATAAAAGGTTGTGCACCTGTACTGCTTAATATTTTTGCAGATAGGAAAATGATTGTATTGAATTCAGAAGAACCGGAGAAGGCAATTTATCCTCATGAGCCTACTCCACCAATATGACCCGCTGCTTTGATCTAACACCCTTTGAAGACTTCTTGCTGTTTATGTATTTAGAAATTAATTGCCATACATCTTAAGAATATTTAGTAACTTAGTCTTCACTGCTTGCTGTGAATTCTGCAGGATCCAGATATACAAATCTCGTGGTGGTAAAAGGGTCAACAGTTGAGGAACTGCGTTCCCTTTGAGTGAAGACATTTCTCCTGACCCAAATGTCTAACCTTGTATTCAGAGGCTGTGACACCTGGTTTCACCCACCCCACCTTGTAAACACATTCCCATTATCTTACTAGTCAGACCCTGCCAGAAGAATGTATATTTTAATGAGATGGAAACATAGAAAATAGGTGCAGGAGTAGGCCATTCGGCCCTTCGAGCCTGCACCGCCATTCAATATGATCATGGCTGATCAACCAACTCGGTATCCTGTACCTGCCTTCTCTCCATACCCCCTAATCCCATTAGCCATATCTAACTCCCCCTTAAAAATTGCCAATGCACAGGCCTCAACTACTTTCCATGGCAGAGAATTCTACAGATTCACCACTTGGTGTGAAAAAAAATGTTCTCATCTCGGTCCTAAAAGACGTCCCCCTTATCTTTAAACTGTGACCCCTCGTTCTGGACTTCCTCAACATTGGGAACAATCTTCCGGCATCTAGCCTGTCCAACCCCTTAAGAATGTTGTAAGTTTCTAGGAGATCCCCCCTCAATCTTCTAAATTCTAGCGAGTACAAGCCGAGTCTATCCAGTCTTCATATGAAAGTCCTGCCATCCCAGGAATCAGTCTGGTGAACCTTCTCTGTACTCTCTTTATGGCAAGAATGTCTTTCCTCAGATTAGGACACCAAAACTGTACGCAATACATCCAGGTGTGGTCTCACCAAGGCCCTGTACAACTGCAGTAGAACCTCCATGCTCCTATACTCAAATCCTTTTGCTATGAATGCCAACATACCATTTGCTTTCTTCACTGCCTGCTGCAACTGCATGCCTACTTTCAATGACTGGTGTACCATGACACCCAGGTCTCGTTGCATCTCCCTTTTTCCTAATCGACCACCATTCAGATAATAGTCTACTTTCCTGTTGGATAACCTCACATTTATCCATATTATACTGCATCTGCCATGCATTTGCCCACTTACCCAACCTATCCAAGTCACCTTGTAGCCTCCTAGCATCCTCCTCACAGCTAACAGTGCCCCCCAGCTTCGTGTCATCCACAAATTTGGAGATGTTGCATTCAATTCCATCGTACAAATCATTAATATATATTGTAAATAGCTGGGGTCCCAGCACTGAGCCTTGCGGTACCCCATTAGTCACTGCCTGCCATTCTGAAAAGGACCCGTTTACTCCTACTCTTTGCTTCCTGTCTGCCAGCCAGTTCTCTATCCACATCAATACTGAACCCCAATACAGTGTGCTTTAAGTTTGCATACGAATCTTTTATGTGGGACCTTGTCGAAAGCCTTCTGAAAGTCCAGATATAACACATCCACTGGTTCTCTCTTATCCACTCTACTAGTTACATCCTCGAAAAATTCTATAAGATTCGTCAGACATGATTTACCTTTCAGAAATCCATGCTGACTTTGTCCAATGATTTCACCACTTTCCAAATGTGCGGCTATCCCATCTTTAATAACTGACTCTAGCATTTTCCCCACTACCGATGTTAGACTAACTGGTCTGTAATTCCCCGTTTTCTCGCTCCCTCCCTTTTTAAAAAGTGGGGTTACATTAGCTACCCTCCAATCCTCAGGAACTACTCCAGAATCTAAAGAGTTTTGAAAAATTATCACTAATGTATACACTATTTCTGGGGCTACTTCCTTAAGCACTCTGGGATGCAGCCTATCTGGCCCTGGGGATTTATTGGCCTTTAATCCACTCAATTTACCTAACACCACTTCCTGACTAAACTGGATTTCACTCAGTTCCTCCATCTCATTTGACCCCCGGTCCCCTGCTATTTCTAGCAGATTATTTATGTCTTCCTTATTGAATTCAATTGGTCTGCCATGTCCTTGTTCCCCATGATCAATTCACCTGTTTCTGATTGCAAGGGACCCACATTTGTTTTAACTAATCTTTTTCTCTTCACATACCTTAAAAGCTTTTGCAGTCAATTTTTATGTTCCCTGCCAGTTTTCTGTCATAATCTATTTTCCCTTTCCTAATTAAGCCCTTTGTCCTCCTCTGCTGGACTCTGAATTTCTCCCAGTCCTCTGGTAGGCTGCTTTTTCTGGCTAATTTGTATGCTTCATCTTTTGTTTTGATACTATCCCTGATTTCCCTTGTTATCAACGGATGAACTACCTTGCATGATTTAATATTTTGCCAAACTGAGATGAACAATTGTTGTAGTTCATCCATGCGGTCTTTAAATGCCTTCCATTGCATATCTACCGTCAACCCTTTAAGAATCAATTGCCAATCTATCTTGGCCAATTCACATCTCATACCCTGCCACGCACAAGACTGCTAACTAACGCTTCCTCATTACTCAATACCCAGTCTAGAATAGCCTGCTCTCTCGTTGGTTCCTCTACATGTTGGTTTAGAAAACTATCCCGTATACATTCCAAGAAATCCTCATCCTCAGCACCCTTGCCAATTTGATTCACCCAATCTATACGTAGATTTAAGTCACCCATTATAACTGTTTTACCTTTGTTGCACACATTTTTAATTTCCTGTTTGATGCCATCCTCAACTCCACTACTGCTGTTAGGTGGCATGTACACTAGCGTTTTCTGCCCCTTAGTGTTTTGCAGCTCTAACCATATCGATTCTACATCCTCCAAGCTAATGTCCTTCCTTTCTATTGCGTTAATCTCCTCTCTAACCAGCAACGCTACCCCATCTCCTTTTCCTTTCTGTCTATTCCTCCTGAATATTGAATATCCCTGGATGTTCAGCTCCCAGCCTTGGTCACCCTGGAGCCATGTCTCCGTGATCCCAACTATATCATATTCATTAATAACTATCTGCACATTCAACTCATCCACCTTATTACGAATGCTCCTTGCATTGAGACACAAAGCCTTCAGGCTTGTTTTTACAACACTCTTACCCCTTATACAATTATGTTGAAAAGTGGCCCTTTTTGATTTTTGCCCTGGATTTGTCTGCCTGCCACTTTTACTTTTCACCTTGCTACCTATTGCTTCTACCCTCATTTTACACCCCTCTGCTCATGCTCCCTCCCCCCTGCCACATTAGTTTAAATCCTCCCCGACAACACTAGCAAACACTCCCATAAGGACATTGGTTCCATTCCAGCCCAGGTGCAGACCGTCCTATTTGTACTGGTCCCACCTCCCCCAGAACTGGTTCTAATGCCCTAGAAATTTGAATCCCTCCCCCTTGCACCATTTTTCAAGCCACATATTCATCTGAAATATCTTCCTATTTCTACTCTGACTAGCACGTGGCACTGGTAGTAATTCAGAGATTATTACCTTTGAGGTCCTTCTTTTAAGTTTATCCCCTAGCTCCCTAAATTAACCTTGTAGGACCTCATCCTGTTTTTTACCTATATCGATGGTGCCAATGACAACTGGCTGTTCACCCTCCCCCTCCAGAATGTTCTGCAGCCACTCAGAGACATCCCTGACCCTTGCACCAGGGAGGCAACATACCATCCCGGAGTCTCGTATGCGGCCGCAGAAACGCCTATCTATTCCCCTTACAATTGAATCCCCTATTACTATAGCCCTTCCACTCTTTTTCCTCCCCTCCTGTGCCGCAGAGCCACCCACAGTGCCATGAACGTGTCCCCTGATGAGCCATCTCCCCCAGCAGTATCCAAAATGGTATATCTGTTTAGGAGGGATATGACCGCAGGGGACTCCTGCACGACCTGCCTACTGCTACGCTGGCTAGTGGCCACCCGTTCCCTTTCTGTCCCCTTAACTTTTACCTGCGGTGTGGCCAACTCGCTGTACGTGCTATTCATGACTCAGCAGCGTGGATGCTCCATTATGAATGCAACCGCAAATCCAACCATTCAATGCGGTCTGCCAGGAGCTGCAGCTGGACACACTTCCTGCACACGTAGTCACCAGGGACACCGACAATATCCCTGATGTCCCACATGTTGCAGGATGAGCAATTCACGGGGCCGATCTCAACTCACATGGCTTACCCCCAAATTAAATCAACTCACTCCCACTATAAAAATCTTAATCCTTTAAACTGTACCTTTACTAAAAAGCACTGAACCCTTAACTAAAAAGTACGAACAGAAAGCAGAAATATTGGGGTTACTCCCAATCAGCCGCTTCCTCTAGTCCGCTTCGACCAATCAGCGGCTTCCTCCAGACCACTTCTTTTGAAGTGTGATGGAACGTTGCAGAGTGGGCGCTCCAACCGCTCCTGGGCTTCTGTGGAACAAAGCCCCGCGCGCTCGATTTTTAAACTTACCGCCCGAACGCTGCACCAGCCACTCTAAGGCCTCTGTGGAACAAAGCCCTGCGCTCGATTTTTAAACTTACCACCCACACGCTGCACTAGCCGCTCCAACCGCTTCTAGGCCTCTCTCCTCATATTCATCTAAGCCGTGGAGAATACAGGCCGAGTCAACCTAATTGATCCTCATGTAATAGTACTGCTATCTTGGGCATCAGGCCGGTAAACATTTGTTACACTCCGCAATGGCAGATATACAGTGCATTCAAAAAGTATTCAGACCCCTTCACTTTTCCCACATTTTGTTGCGATACAGCCTTATTCTAAAATGGATTACATTTTTTTTTTTTTTAAATCATCAATCTACACACAATACCCCATAATAAACAAGCAAAAACAGGTGTTTAGAAATTTTTCCAAAGTAATTAAAAAGAAGTAACTGAAATATCACATTTACATAAGTATTCAGTCCCTTTACTCAGTAATTTGGTGAGGTACCTTTGGCGGCGATTGCAGCCTCAGGTCTTCTTGGGTATGATGCTACAAGCTTAGCATGCCTGTTTTTGGGTAATTTCCTCCATTCTTCTCTGCAGATCCTCTCAAGCTCTGTCAGGTTGGATGGGGGGCGTCGATGCACAGCTATTTTCAGGTCCCTCTAGAGATGTTCGCTCAGGTTCAAGTCCGGGCTCTGGCTGGGCCACTCAAGGACATTCACAGACTTGTCACAAAGGCACTCCTGCGTTGTATTGGCTGTGTGCTTAAGGTCATTGTCCTGTTGGAAGGTGAACCACTGCCCAAGTCTGAGGTCCTGAACGCTCTGGAGCAGGTTTTCATCAAGGATCTCTCTGTACTTTGCTCCGTTCATCTTTCCCACGATTCTGACTAATCTCCCAGTTCCTGCTGCTGAAAAACATCCTCACAGCATGATACCGCCACCACCATGCTACACTGTAGGTATGGTATTGGCCAGGTGTTGAGCGGTGCCTGGTTTTTTCCAGACATGACACTTGGCAATCAGGCCAAAGAGTTCAATCTTGGTTTCATCAGACCAGAGAATCTTGGTTAGGTGCCTTTTGGCAAACTCCAAGTGGGCTGTCATGTGTCTTTTACTGAGGAGTTACTTCCATCTGGCCACTCTACCATGAAAGCCTGATTGGTGGAGTGCTTCAGATATTGTTGTTCTTTTGGAAGATTCTCCCATTTCCACAGAGGAACTCTGGAACTCTGCCAGAGTGACCATCGAGTTCTTGGTCACCTACCTGACCAAGGCCCTTCTCCCCCAATTGCTCAGTTTGGCCGGGCGGCCAGCTCTATGAAGAGTTCTGGTGGTTCCAAAGTTCTTCCATTTATGAATGACGGAGGCCATTGTGCTCTTCGGGACCTGCAATGCTGCAGACATTGTTTTATACCCTTCCCCAGATCTGTGTCTCGACAAAATCCTGTCTCAGAGGTCTACGGACAATTCCTTCATCTTCATGGCTTGGTTTTTGCTCTGACATACTGTGGGACCTTATATAGACAGGTGTGTGCCTTTCCAAATCATATCCAATCAATTTAATTTACCACTGGTGGACTCCAATCAAGTTGTAGAAACATCTCCAGGATAATCAATGGAACCAGAATGAACCTAAGCCCAATTTTGAGTGTCAGAGCAAAGGGTCCGAATACATATGTAAATGTGATATTTCAGTTATTTCTTTTTAATTACTTTGCAAACATTTCTAAACACCTGTTTTTGTTTTTTTATTATGGTATTGTGGTGGTATTGTGTGTCGATTGATGATAAAAAAAATGTTTAATCCATTTTAGAATAAGGCTGTAACGTAACAAAATGTGGAAAAAATGAAGGGGTCTGAATACTTTCTGAATGCATTGTATATCTTTTCTTTGGTAAGGACTCACAGTATGTATTGTGTTGAATACAATCCTCTAAATGTGGTCTCATTAAGGACCTGTAGAATAGTTGTAAGACATTCTCGGTCCTGTACTCAAATCCTCATGAGTGCAGTCCAATATACCATTCCGGCTGCCTTATCTGCTTGCTGTACTTGCCTGTTTACTGTCACTAACTGTTGTACTGGTACCCAGAACCACTTTTGTATAATTTTTTTAATTATTTAAATAGTACTCTAAATTACTGTTTTGCTAAAACCATTCACATATTCACATAAAAATATTCACAGCTTGAACCAGACATTTTGGTCCAGTCACTCAATATATCTAAATTACCTTGAATCTGCTCAGGCACGCAGATACACCGTGAAAATGAGCAGGCAATTTTAATGGGATTTTAGTCATTTAAATAAAAGGAGGAAATCCCAAAATGATTTGGGGACAGAGTTGTAAATGCAATCGATAACTATATCAGGACTAAACATGTTCGGGGAAGCCACAGGAGGTAGTGTAGATCTTGATGTTATGTGCATCAGTTAGGCTGCAGGAAATGAAGTCCATGGCACCTTTTGGAAAGTATAACATAGAATACTTGAGATCAAAATAATCTTGTGGTAGATTGGAGAAGGTCTTCTGTGGCGCCAGAGCTTTAAATGTATTTCATTGTTTGTTACAGGTCACCACATTATGTGTGGAGGACCTAGATGCATATTTGGCTCAAGTTGTATGTATCCGTGATAAGCCAGCTGACCATCTCGCTCAAATACAGGTATGTATTGCATAGTCTCCCGCTTGACCCTGATTCTTTTTATTTTGCCCTTCCTAATTTTTACAGCACAAAATCGATGTTATCATCCATTCAATAATTAATTCTATCTCTATACTTACTTTGGAATTGAGAGCCAGAGGTTATAGGTTTAAGGTGAGTGGGGAAGGAGTTAATAGGAACTTGAGGGGTAACTTTTACACAAAAGGTGGTGGGTAAATGAGACGAACTGCCGGAGGACGTAGTTAAGACGGGTACTTTCCCAATTACTATTATGGGTAAAACAGATGAATTTGGAGCTTTGATTAGTTGCTAGAAGTATGATGTTATTGTCATTACCAGATATGATTGCAAGAGGGACAGGACTGGCAGATCAACATTCTAGAGTTTTGATTTTTCAGACGTGATAGAGAAGGAGGGAAAAGTGGTGGAGGAGTTGCATAACTATTCAGGGAGAATGTCACAGTAGGACTTGCAAGGTAGCCCACCATTCTCTCTCAGCATGATAACCAGGGGTGGACCATAGTTGGCTTTCATACATCAAAGGAAGAAAATTATGGTTAATCATAATTTATTTTTATCATAATTTATTTTGCAGTGAGATTGCAGTCTATGTTGCATTAGGCCTATCTGGAGGCTACATTTGCAGGGCTATTGGAACGGAGCAGGCATTGCGACCAATTGAGTTGCTCTTTTCATGAAAAGGCAAGAGGCTGGAGGGAGAGAAACACCACCTCCTCTGAGTGCTTTTATGATGTGACATAAGTATATGGATAGGATGTAGTCTCCACCACCATTATGAAGGATTAGCTGGAAGTATATAAGGTGTAATAGACAGTACAAGAGTGTTGCAAAATGCGAGGATACTTTGTGAATCAGCCACTTGGTCACAAGCATTTGTTTAGCACACTTTCTAAATGCCTTTGTGGTTAGTAGTGTTTGAGTCAAGAGACCATGCTTCAGCTGTCATTGCTAATCATTAAGTAAAATGCTGTTACTGGAATTTTGAAAATGCAGGAGCTGCTTCTTGTGGGTTTGCTAACCTGTTTGAGGCTGGGCAGTCTAAGATATCTTCTTCAATGATATAGGGATCCAAAATAATCTTACTGGCTTCAAACTAGATGTCACAATCATCTGAGAACCCACCCCGTCCCACCCACTCCTACTTCCACTCACCAAATATCCTAATCCTCTGAAGGGAGCGATCAAAATCATTAGATTTTGTGATTATGTATATTTTTGTATTAAATAATGTAAGGATCTCTTTCCCACATTATATAGGCTTAAGAATGCTCTGAAAAGGATTTTTTGTCAGCCAGAAATTGTGCAAAAAAATCTGAATCCATTTGAAAAGTGTATGGATGAACCTACATGGTTTCAGACCAAGAGTTAAGAAATAGGTTACACAAAAAAGCTGGAGAAACTCAGCGGGTGCAGCAGCATCTATGGAGCGAAGGAAATAGGCAACGTTCCGGGCCGAAACCCTTCTTCAGACTGATCGGGGGCGGGGGTGGGTGGGGACAAGAAAGGGAAAAGGAGGAGTAGCCAGAAGGCTGGGGGGTGGGAGGAGACAGCAGGGGGGCTGAGGAAGGGGAGGAGACAGCAAGGACTAACAAAATTGGGAGAATTCGATGTTCATGCCCCTGGGGTGCAGACCCCCCAAACGGAATATGAGGTGCTGTTCCTCCAATTTCCGGTGCTGCTCGCTGTGGCCATGGAGGAGACCCAGGACAGAGAGGTCGGAGGCGGAGTGGGAGGGGGAGTTGAAGTGCTGAGCCACCGGGAGGTCAGCTTGGCTATTGCGGACCGAGCGGAGGTGTTCGGCGAAACGATCGCCCAACCTCCGCTTGGTCTCACCGATATAGATCTGCTGACATCTAGAGCAGCGGACGCAATAGATGAGGTTGGAAGAGATGCAGGTAAACCTCTGTCGTACCTGGAACGATTGCTTGGGTCCTTGAACGGAGTCGAGGGGGGAGGTAAAGGGACAAGTGTTGCATCTCTTGCGGTTGCAAGGGAAAGTGCCCGGGGAGGGGGTGGACCGAGAGGGAAGGGAAGAATTGACAAGGGAGTTATGGAGGGAGCGGTCTTTGCGGAAGGCAGATATGGGGGGAGAGGGGAAGATGTGGCGAGTGGTGGGGTCACGTTGGAGGTGGCGAAACTGACGGAGGATTACTTTTTGTATGTGACGGCTGGTGGGGTGAAAGGTGAGGACTAGGGGGACTCGGCCCTTGTTGCGAGTGCGGGGATGGGGAGAGAGAGCAGTGTTGCGGGGTATGGAAGAGACCCTGGTGCGAGCCTCATTTATGGTGGAGGAGGGGAACCCCCGTTCCCTGAATAGTGAGGACATTTCAGATGTCCTGGTGTGGAACGCCTCATCCGTGGAGCAGATGCGGCGTAGACGGAGGAATTGGGAGGAGGGGATGGAGTCCTTACAGGAAGCAGAAATAGGACTAGGCATGAAGATTAGGTCTTTAGAAGTGTTTCAACCTGAAACGTCACCTATTCCTTTTCTCCAGAGATACTGCCAGACCTGCTGAGTTACTCTAGCATTTTGTGCCTATCTCAATCAATCAGTTTTATTCGTCACATTGCACATAAAGTGCAAGTGAAATGAATTTGTAAGGATGTAAGGAATTTGTAAGGATCTTATGATTGGGCAAGATAGCTGTCAGCCAGCATCAAATGACTTCCTGTGTGGATAGGTTCTGATGATGATAAAGGGAAATTAGATGTAACTACTAGCAGAATGTTGCAAGCAAATGGCTACGTTCTGGCTCCATCCTACAGTTTAAAAGCTTTTAACATTACACAAATGAAGTGCTAAGCTTCTGTCTACCTATATGAGAGACCGTTAACAGGGAGAAAAGTTGTTTTGTGAACAAGGGTGTTTTAAGGTGTAACTACAAAAATTGGTTAATTATCCAGAACTTCCAAGGCACACGCCAGGCCTTTCTGAAGCCTGCAATAATGAGTGATGTTTCTGTTGTAAGGCAGCTGAGCTTTGACTCCTGGCTTTTTTTGCATAGTGTGTTATGGGCAATCACTGCAGCACGCACGACTCAATATGACACGTGGAAAGTTTGCCTCCAGAGGATTCTCGTTGCTGGAGTGAGGACGGATGAACAGTGAATGCTGTACATCTATCACCCATACCAAATACGGCAGTGAAATAGTAAAGTGTGAAACCTGCCAGTGAAATATGCTATAAGGACTTAGCACTTCATTTGTGTAATGTTAATGTCATCTAATTTTCATTCCCCATCCTTTACGGTGATTTAACTGGCTCATTTTAGAATTGGAAATGTAAATTTTACTCCCCCACCCCCACTTCAGTTCAAGCAAAAGCGAACCCTTTCATTAACAACATTTGCCCCATGCAATCCTTCATTTGAACTGCACACATTCCATCGTGCTAGAGTGGGTAATTTATAATGAGGACATCATGCTGTTTGGGGAAGTGGTTCTCATTAAAATCTGACAGTGGCTCGACAGATCTGGATACACCAGAGCTTGTTTTTGTTAGTACCTGTAAAACTTAACCCCTCCCCCAAATCATTTTAAAACAAATAATCTGCAAACCAGTATGACAGTATTACCAGTTAAATGTCCGGTGAATGTTTAAGGAGGCTTGTGCAACACGGGGTGAGGCTGACAGTTAGTCAATTGGACAGTATCAGATTGCTCTTTGGAACTAGCTGGTGTCAGCAGCGGCAGGTGCTGCCTGAGGGAGGGCCTGGCCTGCAGCAAACCGGGAGCGGTCCGTGCACCTGCCTGTCATCTGCCGCGGTTCCTGCGCACCTGTTGGGTCCTGGGGAGGAGGTGGGGATCCTATTGTTGCACGTGGTCTGGAATGCAGCAACACAAAAATGTCTTGCATCTGCCGCCAGTGTGCATCTGTCGGTCATCATTGCATGTGATGAAGATGGACCAATGTTTCCAACAAGTGCGTTTGCTCAGAGTTAACTTGCGTACATTGTGAGCTATGGGCAGAGGGAATGATAAGGACTGACGTGTACAGTTGTACGTGAATAAAGAGACAGATACTGGAGTGGTAGTAGAGAGACATAGAGGAGGCATGAACATACAGATGCGTGTGTTTGTGGAGAGGGTGAAGGAGAATTATTTGAGAGGCAGATGTTCAGGAATGAGGAGAGTGAGGGTGAGATACAGGAGCAGAGATAAGATGGACAGATTTGCTGGAGAGGGATATCAGTAGTCAAGTGTGCTCATTTGTCATATGTACTGGATATGAACCAGAACAATACAATGTTTACTTGCTGTAGTTTTACAGGCATGTTGCTTGCAACAATAACAGCAATAAATGTACATTAAATTATCAGTTATTTTAAGTAAAATATCTTTAATCGGACGTTACTGGACTGAACGTTACTCCCTTTACCATGTATCTGCACTGTGGATGGCTCGATTGTGATTATGTATTGTCTTTCCACTGACTGGTTAGTACACAACAAAAGCTTTTCACTGTACCTCAGCACACGTGACAATAAACAAAACTTCAAACTAAATTGGACCATGATAGTGTAAAAGGCAAAGGACATAGCGCAACTGTAGTAGCGCAAAGAACGAAGTGACACAGTTAAGTTGAGGTAGAATTGTGGCTGGGGTTGTGCAGCATTATTCAAGTACCAGATGATTGACGGGAAGAAGCTGTGCTTGAACCTGGAGGTAGTGGTTCTCAAGTTCCTGTACATTCTTCCTGATAGAAGCAGTGAGAAAAAAGCATGGCCATAATGCCCCTACAACACACCATCCAACAGGGCTGCCACTGAAGGGATCAGCAGCTGGCAGGAAATTGCACCCGCCCTCTCTAAATCCATTCATCTGAGCACAGGGACAGACACATACCTTTGTCTGTGAGGGGAGACATGCAGGTACAGTCTAACAACGGGTACAGATGTTGATGTAGATAAATTCTGTAACTAGAAATACAAACAATGTGTAGTGGCCATTTGGCTTGTTTTGTGTGTCATTAATTATGGCATGTGTCTTTAAATTTTAGACTGCCCGTTATTATGTGGGTGGGATTCATGACGTATTCTAGGGCGTGTTTGGAGCTATGTTTCTTGCGCAGAAGCTTTGTTTTTGGTTTAGTTTTCTAACCTTTAAAGGAGTTTTCTAACCTTTAAAGCGATATGCTGGAGTTCGATGAAGATTAAAGTGTACGTTGGAGTGTAAGGTTGGATGTACCTTACTGTTTTTCATCAACAATAACCAATCTATTAATCAAAAGACTGTTATGAAGATTTATCTGTGAAGAAGCTCTGAAGGTCTCTGATGGAGAGATCACATGCATATTGATCTGTTTTTGGTTTAGTGAGGAGATGCTGGGTGGACTCACTGTGGTGGATGTTAATATGTGTTTATTGTTGTTTTATTGTATTATATTATATGTATGACTGCTGCAATTTCGTTCAGACTTCAGTCTGAATGACAATAAAAGGCTATCTATCTATCTATCTATCTATCTATCTATTACGACATTCTCCTTAATCATGTAGTCCACTTAGTGACTAGAGGGAGTAATCTCGCGGCCGATATAAATACAGAGAGAGGGAGAGATACTGATATAGGAACTGTTAAACAGAAGACCCATGGCGGTATGAACATATACTTTTCTAACTTCTGGTAACCCTTGCATGTGATCTTTCAGCAGATCTGAGCGTCTTTGGTTGGCACAGTGGTGCAGTAAATAGTGCTGCTGCTTTGCAGCTCCTGCAACACATTTGATTTTGAACTTCAGTTCTGTCTGGGTGGAGTTTGCATGTTCTCATGCCTTTAACTACATGTGATTTTTTTTCTATTAAAAATGTCAAATTGTGGAGTTCAGAGGCAAATAAATAAATGATGGGTCTTTGTCCTAAACATTATGAAGGGCACTGTATGTTCCTAATCCCACCCATGTAATTTGAGCACCTGTTTTTAGTGATAACAATTCCGGTTATCAAATTGTCCGAAGGACATGATAATATAGAATTTCTGCCTATCTTGTCTGCACACCTCTTTGAAAGCTGCATAATTAGTCTGACTTTCTCTTGCCTTCCCTGTTCCTGCAAATGTTTCTCCTTTTGTTTATCCAATTCTCTCTTGAAAGATACTATTGAATGGCTGTCCACCACCCTAAGTCTTTTTTTGTAGGGACTCAAAAAAAAGAATTCTCATCTTCCCTTTGATTCTTTTGTTTAAAACTGGTTACACGCCCACAGTCAGTGGAAACTTTTATTCCTGGTGTTCTTCATAACTTCAAACCTTCAGAACTATTAAATCTCTTCGATGTGCCAGTAGAGTTTGTTATCTGTATTTGAAAAGCCAAAGACTGCAGATGCTCGTTACCTGTATTGTTTACTCTAAACATTGGCAACAGCAGGGTCCTGCCAGGCCATCTGATAAGCTCTAAACTTAGGAATGCAGGTTATTCAAATATCACTGTACCTTAATTGGTACACGTGACATTAAAAGACCTTTGAAGCCTTTGATTACAAAATGAACTTCTTTTGGTTACTTCCATTTGGAACTTCCATTTGCCGGACCAATTTGACAACTGAAAATATGTAGCATAAATATGAATGGGGATTATTTACCATGAAGCATTGAATCAAGTGGGCTGCAACTGGTTTCTCCACCTCTTATTACGCCCATGTAGATGATTTTAAATCCAGATTTGAGGATGTAGTTGAGGCAGGTACTAGGTTTAGGCATATTATTGTCATGTGTGCCAAGGTACAGCAAAACACTTTGTTTTGAATGCTATCCAAACAGATCAGATAAACCATACACAAATACAATAAAGTCAAACTCAGATTTAATAGGCAGAGCAAGGGGGAAAGATATGGAGTGCAGAATATAGTTCTCAACATTGTGGTGCATGAGTTCCATAGACGAAGACCATTGTCCGCAATGGGGTAGAGGTGAATCGGACAACTTATGGAAGTGTGCACCACCAGCTCTTCCTCAGTCTGGTCATTCAAATTTTCAAGCTTCTGTACTGTCTGCTGGATGGGATCAGGGAGAAGAAGGAATGAACGGGGTAGGACAAGTCTTTGATTACATTGGCTACTCTTCTGAGGTAGCACAAAATGTAGATGGAGTCAATGTTGGAAAGTCTGATCTGTGTTTTAAAAGGGGCCACATCCACAAATCTCTTCAATTTCTTGAGGTATTGGGCAGAGTTTTTCCCAAACTGAGCTGTGATGCAGCCCAACAGTATGCTTTCTATGGTGCATATGTACTTGTTTGTAAGACTCATTGGAGACATGCCAAACTTCCTCGATCTCTTCAGGAAGTAGAGGCAAGTTGTTTGTCATATCAATGTGGTTGGTCCACAACAGATCATTGGTAATATTAATGCCATGGAACTTAAAGCTCTCAACCATTTCCACTTTGTAACCACTGATACTGATTGGGGCATGTACTCCACCATGCTTTCTGTCAATAATTATTGTTTGTGGTTCTGCACACCACAGAGGTGTCATCTGCCAACTTGTAGATAGAATTACAGCTGAATTAGGCTATACAGTCGTGAGTGTATAGGGAGTATAGGTGACTGAGAATATGCCGCCTCCAACGGGATCGCTGCCTCCAACGGGATGCCAACACTACTCGGATCTTCCCATCTCCACCCCTTTCCGCCCTGCAGATACCGTTCCCTCTGCAACTCACTGGTTAACTCATTCCTTCCCGCCCAAACCATCTTCTCCCCAGGTATCTTCCCCAGCAACTGTAGAAGATGCAACACCTGTCCTTATACCTCCTCCCTCGACTCTGTCCAGGGACCTTGACAGTCATTTCAGGTTAGGAAGAGGTTCACTTGCACCTCCCCCCAACCTCATCCACTGTATCCATTGTTCAAGATGTGGAGCCTTATACATCGGCGAAACCAAATGTAGACTGGGTGATTGTTTCGTTGAACACTTTCGCTCTGTTGCCTGAACCTACCTGATCCGCCGGTTGGTAAACATTTTAGTTCTCCTTCATATTCCCACACTGACCTTTCTGTCCTAGGTCTCCTCCATTGTCAGAGTGAGGCTAAATGCAAATTGGATGAACAGCATCTCATATTTTGCTTGGGCAGCTTACAGCCCAGTGGTATGAGTGTTGATTTCTCTAACTTCAAGTAACCCCAGCATTCCTTCACTCTCTATCCTCCCCCTAAGTTGCACCAGCTTCTCATTTTCACCCAACAAACAGCTAACAATGGCCTTTTCCCTTTATCATCATTACTTTTTTGCATATCTTTCATTCACTGTTCTTTATCTCGCTGTCGTGTTCTTTATGGTTATATGGTTATACCTCTCGTTTCCCTTTCCCTTGACTTCAGTCTGAAGAAGGGCCTCGACCCGAAAAGTAACCCATTCCTTCTCTCAAGAGATGCTGACTGTCCCACTGAGTTACTCCAGCTTTTTGTGTCTATCTTCGGTTTAAACCAGTATCTGCTGTTCCTTTCTACACATCTTTGCGGGGCATTGGTATTGAGAATTATTGAGAAGAGGTGTTGTCACTTACCCTCACTGATTGAGGTCTGTGGGTCAGAAAGTCGAGGATTCAGTGGTACAGGATGAAGCTGACTCCTACTTTCAGAAGTTTGGAGGTGAGTTTGGGTGGGATTATGGTGTTGAAGGCAGAGCTATGATCGATAGATAGGAGTCTAATGTAGGAGTCCTTGTTGGTTAGGTGTTCCAGAGATAGGTTCAGGGTGAGGGTGATGGTGTCTGCTGTGGACTTGTTGCGATGGTAAGCAAACTGCATCGCAAACTGCATCAAGGTTGGATGGGAGGCTGGAGTTAATGTGCGCCATCACCAGTCTCTTAAAGCACTTCATGATGATGGATGTCAGAGCCACTGGACATTAGTCATTAAGGCAAGCTACCTTACCTTTCTTCGGCAACAGGGTGATAGTAATTTTTTGATGCATTTAGGGACCTCAGAATATAGTAGTGAGATTTTAAAGAGGTCTGTGAATACCTCTGCCAGCTGATCCACACAGCTCCAGAGGACACGGCCAAGATCTCCATCAAGACCAGTTGCTTTCCACAGATTCATTCTCAGGAAGGCCAATCTTGCATCTGCCACGGTAACCATTGATACAGGCACTCCCAAGATTGGCACACAGGGTGCTCTGGTCTGAACCTACTACTGTATCTATTTATTTAACAGTGGATTGTCACCTTGTCGTGGTGGAGAAGCTGGTGTGGTCCTGAGATCCCGAGAGCGATGCCGTCTGGAGCTTTGCTCCTGGTAGGGCCACCATGGCGGTAAGGGGGGGAGTCCCTGACAAAGAGTAATCCAAACAAGACCACAATGTGGAACAGACGGAGGATGATGGCTGACTTAGTGTAGTGTCACAACGGCCGGGAAGACGGATGAAGGCTGCAGCAGAAAAGGGTCCCTGGTTGTCCTGGAATCTATGCCACTGTATCCTGACCCAGATCTGTCAAGGCCGTGTGGTGGCTGTCTGTGCACCAGTCTCCCCACGTCATCCATATAGGGAATCCACCCTAATGACCCTATGGAGTGACAGCCGATGATTTAACAGAATAATTATACTTTTGAATGTCTTTTCCAATCTCTTCCTGGGATTCTCTATCCCATTGGAACAACTGAGCTCCTTCACTCATTATTAGTTTCATTCTAGTTAATTTGGAAGAATTCCAATAAATCATAGAAGTAATCTTGCAGATGTATCCTGATAGTTAAAGGATTAGGAATAGTACATTTAGAACATTGTTTTACATTATGAGAGAAGAAGAGGGATTCGCAGTTAGTTAGTTAGTTAGTTTAACACTAATATCTGACAGTTGACCTCAAGTCAGTGGATGGAATGGCCTTCTAGACAGGAAAGTGGGGGTGAGGGGCTTGGAGTAATTTAAGATCATCAGTTTGATGCTGCAAATTATGTTCAGAATATTTCTGAAAATATGATTGAAGATAGTTAGAAAGGCTTCCCATATCTACATTTATTTTGTGATTTGAACACTCATAATGAAAGCTGTTTCTTTCACTTCAAATAACCTTATTTTTAATGGAGTAAAATGACCAAAAGCACGTCAACTATTTAGATCAGCATTTCTTAACCTTTTTTAACCCTTGCGGAACCCTTGAAATGATTTTCATGTCTCAAGGAACCCCTGAGTTGGGGGTTTCCGGGCCCACCTCCATTTTGAGATCGCAATTTTGACTTGCGTCACTACAGGGACCTGTCAGCCGCGCCTGCACAGTTTGAGGAGGATTGCCGGGCCGGATTCGTCATTTTAACATCCAGCGTTGTGTATAGATGAGTGGTACTGTGGGGGATATTACGTTGGGGGAGAGGGACCCAATGGATCCACGCTTGTTCTAGTTCAGGGATGTCAAACTCATTTTAGGTCACGGGCCGGATTGGGCAAAATGCGACTTCATGCGGGCTGGATCAGTCGTGCATGTGTGAACGTACGCGCGCAAGTTCCTACAACTTTCGTTGCCTTCGTTTTTTTCAACCTGCCATCATGTGTCTCAGTTTCTGCTATAACTACAAAGTGTTTCACTTTACAAATTTTGTTTCTTATTAAGAAGATTGCCTAGCAAGCATTACTTTTATGATTGGTATTAATTTACAGTCGTAGGCTTCAAGAAAGTTGTTTCGTAAGGTCTACTTCTCCGCCACCATATTAGCGCTGGCATCCAAGAGGGCCCACCTGGTCAGTGTGGGTTTCTGAGATGATCGGGAGACTGGGAAGGGCCTAGCACAGAGATGCTTTGCGGTTGGCTGAGCTCTTTCCTCCACCATGCTGCTCCACACAGTGTAAAGATAAAGGTATCCACCATGCAGCCCGCGCAACCACACAGATGACTGCCCAGAGGGAGGTCCCTTCGCTACAATGTTGGGCTTTTTTTCTCTCACAACATTGCGAACCCAGCACCCAGTTGTCTGCTCTGCACCGCGCAACCATATAAGGCGCGTAGGGAAAACCCCCTCATTGGGGAAAATCGTCCGGATTGGGTTTGTCTGGCGGTGTTTGACACACGTAACTCTAATTTTCCAACCACCCCTGGCGACTAAATAGGCCTTTGATGTTGATTGACCACTACCTGCTGCTTGATAAACTTTACTCTATTGGTCTTTCTCAAAACAATCTACTGTGGTTTAACTCATACCTTCATAACAGACGCCAATGTGTCACCTTTAATGCTATTAATGGAAGTCAATCCAATTCCTTAATTGTTGAGAAGGGGGTCCCGCAAGGTTCGTCCTTGGGACCACTCCTTTTCTCTATTTTCATAAACGACCTCCCTAATATCTGTTCTGACTGTCAAACACAACTATATGCCGATGATGCAGTGCTATATACATCTAGTACTAACAAGCCTGAAATTGAAAGATCCCTTCAATTAGATCTTACTTCTGTTCAGAAATGGCTATTATTTAACAAATTAATTTAAAATAAAAAATAAATCATGCTGTATGTTATTTGGTACCAGACAAGGCCTTGGTAATTCTGTAGATCTGACTATATCATTTAATGAAGGATCGCCATTAGAACAAGTATTGAACTTCAAATATCTTGGTGTTTTGCTCGACCCAACGCTTTCATTTACGCAGAATAGTGAGACGATTACTAAAAAACTCAGCTGTAATCTAGCTATTCTTTACCGCCATATAAATTGTTTCACCTTTCAGATGAGAAAAAGAATTGTCTCTCAACTACTACTACCAACACTGGATTATGCTGATATTGTCTATCAGAATACATTTGATACATATCTTCAACCCCTTAATATAGTTTATAATAGTCTTTGCAGATTTATTTTACGGTGTCCATATATAACTCACCACTGTTCTATGTACGAAACTCTAAACTGGTTATCCCCCCACGCTCGAAGATGCTACCACTGGCTCCAGTTCATCTTTAAATGCATCCATCTCAATTACCCTTCTTATTTAAAACAAGACCTATTACCATACACACCCTCATATTCACTAAGACATATTCAGCAACCCTTCTTTTTCATTCCAAGAACTAACAAAGAAATTGGGAGACGTGCATTTAAATTCAAAGCTCCTTCTGACTGGAACACTCTGCCTAGTACCATAAGAACTATTAGCTCATTTTGTCTATTTAAAAATACACTTTTACCCTTCCTTATAAAACCATGTACCTGTTTCTAGTATTAGAGTCTTCAAGCTCCTTTATCTAGCTTGCTCTGTGTGTGATCATTTGGCATAACTATTGTATATGCATGGCCATTACACTTATGTATTATTGTATTGCATAGTGTAACAAGGTCT
This sequence comes from Leucoraja erinaceus, assembly GCF_028641065.1. Lineage (NCBI taxonomy): Eukaryota > Metazoa > Chordata > Chondrichthyes > Rajiformes > Rajidae > Leucoraja > Leucoraja erinaceus. Next base: position 24,926,185 of record NC_073384.1, read on the forward strand.
TATATTGTATTATGTCACAATATCATGAAATAATATATCATGTAATAATGTTGATAGTATGTATTAACGTACGATGTATGATAGGTGGTATATGGTATTATGCATTAACATTATGTTGTAACACATAACTATTGTTATTATTGGATATGTAAAGTCAATTAACAATTGTTATAAACTATAACAAGTGGGGATGGAGGGGTTTTGGGATTGGTGTGTGGGTAGGTGGGTCAATGAGAGCCTCTATGTATGTTATGTCTTGTGCTGTATGTTCTATGTTGGACCCCCTCGAAAACGAGATGACTGTCCATCTCAAGGGGTTATCCATGAATAAACTTGTTTCAAAGATAGCTTCTTGCTAGCTACACCCTGACAGTAGACATGTAGTATTTCCTTTGAAAGACCTGGTATTTATACAGATAATCAAGTATCTGACTGCTTGACAACATCCATTGGTCCATGTGAGCGCCACTATCACTGGTCCTCTGCTCTCATTCCCTTTTAAGTATGATAGCTAAACAAAGCAGCAGCGGGGTGAAATAAAAGCCCAAGGGTATTCAGTGTCAATTGCACTTGTACAGCTCCTTCCACAATCCAGGATCAGTGAGAAACAAGAGGAGCCATTAAGCCCATCTCATATTTTGTGTTTATAGAGTAACAAATACCTCACTTCTCTTTCAAGACAGGAAGGTATCTGTAGGTCAGATGAGCAGAAATAGTTCTGGGCTCTGCTGTTGCAATTCTTGATGTGCTTTGATCCTCCTCCTCCCACTTCTGAATGTTAAACTCATGCTCTGTGCTACTTAACCTCCATTCCCTGACTAGGTTTCATGGTAGAAACATTTCTGAGCATAATTTATTTAAGGAGAAGGCAATCCCAATTGAAAATAAGCCCTTCAAAGAAAATTTGATCAGTGGTCTTTGTAAAGCCCCTGTCCCACGATGCGAGTTCACCCAAGAGCTCTCCCGAGTTAAAAAAAAAAAAAATCAAACTCGTGGTAACTACATAGAATGTACGTAGGACCTCGTGGATGTCCCGTAGCGGCTCGTAATGCAAACGGCAGATACTTGAGAAACGCGGTAACTAACGGCAGGTACTCGGGGAAACTCTTGGACATTTTTCACAATCTTGAAAAAACTTCATGAGTTACCGCATTTCCGGAGTACCTGCTGTTAGCATTACGAGCCCCTACGGGACATCCACGAGGTCCTACGAACCCGCTACGTACATACCACGAGTTTGATTTATTTTTTTTAAACTCGGGAGAGCTCTTGGGTGAACTCGCATGGTGGGACAGGGGCTTTAGGATGAAGTTTGCGTGCAAAGGAATCTGGTGACCAGCATGCCAGAGGCTGGCTCCTGGGATTAGAGGGTAAACTAAGAATGAATGGAAACCTGATATTTGTATGCCACCACACTAATACGAAGTGCCTGAAGTTTGGCAGGGAAACATTTTGAACCTTTAAAAAAAGTTAGTAATATTGTCTGTGTAAAAAGCACCTTTTAGGTTCTGTATTTAGAAATTGTATTGGCAGACAGTTTTCATATAGTTGCTACATAAAATAAATTATGCTTGTAATGGATTTTTGGCATCTTTCTGCATGGATAAACCAATGAACCCCACACACTAAGAAACAGAAGGTGAACTATAGTAGTTTGAGCTAATGTAGTGTTGTTTCCAGCTGGAGGTTTTTGTTTCAAGTGACCAGTAATGGAAAATGCAGAGGAGGAGATGTCCAGTGGCACAGGTTCAGATTGAGCCACGATACCCATTGTGATGAATAGCAGACCAACAGAGTTTCTAGTTCAGATTGGCAAATGTAAAGTGAATGGCGACTTCTGGGAGGGAGAAAATTGGGATCATTATTAATAAACAAAGCTGACAGAGCTGCAGTGTCTGTGAATATATCATTTCAAATGATTTTTGTGGAGCTGATGCTAATTATATGGGACAGACTTTTCACTGATTTTTCCCATGACTATTTGCATCCCATACTGTATAAGCCAATGGGAAACCTAATTGAAATACAGTACACGTTTAAAAGTTGGCAGTGGGTTTTGTAGCAAATTTGCTAGGACGCTGGTATTGTTTTAACTGCTGTCAGTTGAAGTTCACAAAGGCCTACTGTCTGTTATCTATAACCCAGCAGACATTATCCCTTCATTTTAATGTAACGTTAGATGCCCTGCTTTTGGACTATTGTCTTAAGCCTTCTGCAGATCAGACACATTCTCTGCCCTTGTGCGGGAAACACTCGCTTTAATGGGTCTATGGCTTTTCTTCTTTTGTTCCCTTCTTTTTCCTTCAGCTGCATTGGAAAATACAGGCTCGAGTTGTGAACTTCGCTGAAGCCATATGCAGATCCCAGGGACGGGATTTGCTCACAGACTCCTCCTAAATAATGCCTGCTTTTACACTGCATTCTCCTTCTGCCTGACACTCCTTCTGCCTGACACATGCACTCACTGTCTGCTATTGATTTATGCATCGAGTGACAATAAATTAATACATGTTATTTTTATTTCCCTGTGTGACCTAATATTTGGATGCTTTCATTTTACAATATGGAAGTCCTGCAGGAGAGATTTTCTAAAAGCCCTGTCCCACTGTACGAGTTCATTCAAGAGCTCTCCCGAGATTAAAAAAAAAATCAAACTCGTGGAAGCACGTAGAATGAACATAGCGGGTACGTCGGAGCTCGGGGACATCTCTTAGCAGCTTGTAACGCTAACGGCAGGTACTCGGGAAACGCGGTAAGCTCGGGAAGACTCGTGAAGATTTTACAACATGTTTACAACATGAAAAATGTCCATGACAGCCCCGAGTACCTGCGAGCGGCCATTACCGTAAATCTCCAAGTTCGAATCAGGGCAAACTCGGGAGAACTCTTGAATTAACTCGTACAGTGGGATAGGCTTTAAGAGGCATTAATTTTGCAGTGATCTGTGGGTGTTATTATTTTCAAATTTGAGAAGTCAGCAACTTTGTGCCTGCTTTGGCCACTGCAAGGCAAAGAGCTGTCAGGGATTCTGATGTTGGGGTTTATATAGTGCCTGCCATGACCTCTGGACATCCTGGAAGTACAAGAGATAATGAACAGACAATCGGATGTGATGCTCTTTGTGGAAATATGAAGTTTGGTCAAGACACCGGAGATCTATTCTTTTGAAATCGTATCATTAGATTTTATTTTTACATCTATCTGTGTGGTCAGACAGCTTCTGAAGAAGGGTCTCGACCCGAAACGTCACCTATTTTCTCCAGAGATGCTGCCTGACCCGCTGAGCTACTCCAGCATTTTGTGTCTATCCTCAGTTTAATATCTCTTATGAAAGACTGCAGCCCCAGACCTGCAAAACTCCCTCAGTGCTGTAGACGGTCAACTTGGATTATGTGCATGTGTTTCTGGAGTAGGATTGGAGCTACTCCAGTCTAACAGAGGATACTTTCCACTGATCTGTTACTATGACAGGATGGGTAAGGAAGTTACATTCTTTTCCCTCATTAGAACCCTCCACTCAGACAATATATCAAGGCCCAAAATACCAGAAAAACGCCTTTCGACATTGCTTTTACCTGTAGCATGTGACGCCGGCATAATGCGTGCAGACCATGCCAAGAGAACCAGATAAAGTCAGAGGGTTGGATTGGTGGAGTGAGTTGGAGTTATGGAGCAATGGGTTGAGGAAGATGGGCATTATCGAGCTGCATCTGTCACATCACTGAACTATGATCCAAATTCTGAGTTCACCACAGGATGTTGACATTTTCAATTTTGTTTAAATATGAAAAAGGAGCTGAACATCCAGCATCAGTGGAAATGGGCCTGGCTCATCTTGGTTTAAAAACAAACAAACCTGTTCACTCATGTCTCTTAAATTTGGAAAGCTGGCATTTACTGTTGTGGTCATGCTTCCCTCAGGGTTAGCCAGTGGAACCAGCCAAGGCATGTAAGGATGGGCAATAAATGGTGGTATATCATCAATTACACATCCTGGGAATTAATTAACAATATATTTTACAATGTTGCATTTGCACCTTATGAAAGGGAACAGATAGCTTCAGGATATTTCGCACATTCATTGATATTGAGATCAGTTTGCCATTAATGCGCCATTTCGCTCTAACGTTATGATTTGAAAAACCAACAATGAAAGTATTATGAACCTCCAGGTGTGGCAAATTGCAATTACAAATGTGAACATTGGATTGCATTTGTATTAGCTTGAAGGCAAAAGACACATCTTGCTGGTTTTGCAGTTTGCCAAGATACCAAATGTCCTTTAAGAGGCATTTAAACATCAACGGGCAGGGAAGCCTGTAGACTATATAGAGTGATGTAGACGTGTAGGCAGATGTGCAATTTAAATTGACATTATGGTCAGTTCAGGCATCGAGTGCCAAAGGGCCTGTTTATGTGCCGTACTGTTCTATGTCTTCTCAAACTGTCGTGTACTTTGCTGGCCGTGCTACTTTGACCATTGTGGTAACACGGATGCTACCAGATGGACCTCCCGCTAACTTGTCTTGTTTCACACAGCGTGTGCAGCAGGTGACTAACTTGCCATCATCGTCCGGTCGTTAATCTTTGATTCTCTTCTTCAGGTACCCCATGTTGATTCGCGAGCTGTGCACCTGGCTTCCCTTTTTGTGCGGGGCCTCTCCGTGCTCATTGCAGCTAATAGTGCTTGTGGGTTCCCATTTAAAATGGTCGGCCTGATGCCATGGGAGGTGTTTGACGGGAAGCTTTTCCACGCAAAGTACCTGCAGTCTCACAATGGATGTACAATGGAGGACCTCTTGGAAAAAAATGTACGTATACAGATGGAGTGTTCATGCTTGAGGTGGTTCTCTACTAATGATGGTGGTTTACAGTAGGTCATTTTGAAAAGCAAATACCATCTGGTAACAAATACAAAGAACAGCTATCAAAAACAAGGCAAAATTAATTATTAATCGTTTCGGTCCAAAGTCAGCTTGTGTGTACATATTTGAATGCATGTACTTCATTTGTGTGTTCTTTGGAACAAATGGAATTTAAAAACAAACTGGAAATCATTGCAGAATATATGACAGGAAGGGGGTATTCAATTCAATGTGCTAGTACCAGTCAACAAAAAACCATTTGATTATTTTACTCTTGTTGCTTAACATGCAGCGTCTTCACTAAAGTCACACTACAAACTATTGTGCATTGCCCTGTTTTATCTTTCCAACTTCCAATCTGCTGGTCCCATCAGGTAAGGTTCAACGGACACTTCTTCACCAGATACTCATTATTTATCTGTCAGCGTTAACTGTTTTTGTCAGCAGCCTATTTGATCATGCGGGACATCCTATCTTGTTCTGGCATGACATCAACTGTTCTGAGATTGACCACCCCACCTCTACAATCATCCCCAAAGCTTTACCACCTCACTTTATTTTCTCATGTTTCATGTATTTTGTGTTTTTTGTGACTTGCCAAATTAATTTCCCTCCTGAGATAAATAAAGTTCTATTGTATCGTATTGTAACACGTGCATAACCATTAACAGGGTCACTAGATAGCATTTGGTAGAGAGATTGTTTGTTTTTTCGTTGTGCCCTAAGAATGGAGATCCCGATGCCAGCTGAATCACCCAGCCCTCGTGTCGCGTGTCGCCTGGGGTTGCCAGTTTAATTTGGCAATCGGACGTTTCTTTTTACCCATCATTAATTCCCAGCTGTCTTGCCTTCCAACTCCATTCTTCTTATTTCTGAAACAATCAATTTACTTAATCATAAGTTCACCTCTATTTTTACTGTGGTTCTTCTTATTAAATCTGATGATCCCTCCTTATCCTGGTCATTCTCTTATTAATTCCTTTATCTTAGCCTCTTTCAGTCCAAGAGAAGTAAACGGACATTCGGGTGAAGTCTGGTTTCTCCCCATTCATTTGCAGATGCAAATTTCAATTGATCTTCTAACCACTATTTCATGATCATTCTGAAATGCAGCAATCATGCCATGATTTCTTCTCCATCATAAACCACAACCTTGAACTTTCCCCTTCCACTTTTTCCATTGTTTCCTTCAACAAGACAAGAAAGTAATTGGACTACTCTGCTGTTTCCCACCATTCCAATTGCCCGCAGAGTCAATTGTAAATGGAACTATTCCAGAATGCCAACTTGGTCGGTGTGGACAAGGTGGCCAAAGGGCCTGTTTCCATGGTGTGTAGCTCCATGAATTTATGTAATCCAAGGGTTACACTGCTCTAGCCCAGATTTTGCATTTTTTCCCAGGTTTCTTTGATCATGTCCTCTCAGACCACACTTTGTCCAAGAGATACACATCCAAATAAAGTTAACAGGGAATAATATATGATGCTATGAGAAAGATAGGCCTGGATTTTAGAGGAAGCCATTTCGAGAATGATACAGAAGGCAGTATTACAGTAATTTGTAAGGGCAGAGGGATCACAATTTATTTTTGAGCAGCAGGATGAAAACAGTTACTCATCTTCATTGACATTGCTCATCTTTATCATAACGTGAGATTAGAATTGCTTGCCTCGTTTCCATTATTAGTACGATTGAAATACAATGGAATTGTGACCCATGATAAATGGCCACTTCTTGACACCTTAAATTCAGTTCCAATATTATCCTTCTCCATTGCCTCTCCTGTGTTGTCTAGCTGCATAAAGGACATGCAGTGGGTGTTCAATATGATCATATTGAATGATGGAGCAGGCTCAAGGGACCTTATACCCTCCTCCTTCTCTTGCCACTTGTCCTTTCCACTGGTAAATAAAGAATATGGACTCCATATCTTTAGCCATAAGGAGAGGTTGGACAAAAATGGGTTGTTTTCTATGGGGCATTGGAAACTGAGGGAAAATCTCATAGATGTTTATAAAATTATGACATATATAAACAGAGTAAATGGTAAAGGGTAACTGCCGTGAGGGACGTGAGGGAGAACAAAGGGGGGCCTGGTGTGGAGGAGGGGGGGACACTCTAGTTTTAGAATCCTCTGCCAAGGGGATAAGCCTACGTTTGTTTGTTTGTTTGTTTGTTCGTTCGTTCCGGTTAAGGCACTGCACGCGGCAGCCAGCCAACAGTCGCTTGTCTTTTTCTTTTTTTTCACTTTTAATTTCATTTTAATTTCTTTTTTTGTGTATCTTGTGTGTTGTGACCGTTGGCAGACCAATTTCCCTCTGGGGATGAATAAAGTTCTATCGTATCGTAAATTAGCATCATGCTCAGCGCAGACATCATTAGCCGAAGGGCTGTACTGTTCTTTGTTCTCCTCCGTGACTGTTTGAGGCTGATCTACATCATTTAAAGCTTGGTTGAATTTAACTCAATGAACATTAGGCAACCCATTCAGGATCTAGATTGCCTTCCATCAACTCCAAAGCTTACACTTCTCACTTCTTACTTCAGCTTTCAACTATACCTTTATGACCTCTGGTTTTTACTATATCGATACATTACTGGTCATCCTCCCATATTGACTGCTTGTATGGCAATGTGCCAATTTTAAAGTTGCCACTTTTCACAATCCATTCTTGACTTTCTTTTGGTATACAAAAATGCTGGAGAAACTCAGCGGGTGCAGCAGCATCTATGGAGTGAAGGAAATAGGCAACGTTTCGGTCCGAAACCCTTCTTTTGCTTTGTCTCTAATCTTGTAATCACTCCAAGATTTTGTCTGTTCTCCATTCCTGGGTTTTATTTTTGCATTCTTCATTGTAAACACACTCCCCATTAACATTTGTGCTTCAATGGCTAAGGCACTGGAATACCTTACTAAACCTACCAACCTCCTTACCTTTAAGACACTCTTTATAACTTGCCTCTTTACCTAAACCCTGTTTTAAAATCTCCTTGGTGTCAGATTTTGTTTGAAATTGCTCCTGTGAAACTCCTCAGGCAGTTTTAATATCCTTAAAATACAATGTAAATGCAAGTTTTAGTGATGATACTTTTTGCTGATAAGTTTATTCAATTCTGAGAATATTTCTTTTGTCATTTACTTTTCATTCATTCTTTTATTACTAGGACATCCTGGTTCACGAGTTTCAGAAGATGAAGTTTCTCATCAACACTGTATGTGCAGGAAAGAATAGAATTTTACAGAGCAAACCTCGGCCTCTTGCCCCAGGTCAGTGGTCAGGCTATAATGTAAATGTATCCTTGTTCACTGCCTTCACTATATTGTAGACCACGGAGACGGAATTAAACTCTTGACTGTTAGTTCACATTGCATAAATGATAAGGAATTTGGAGAGTTATGCCCCTGTCCCACTTAGGCGATTTTTTAGGCGACTAAAGGCGACTAGGCTGTCGCCACATGGTCGCCGGGGTGTCGCGTGTATGGTCTCCTCAGTCGCCCAAAGAGTCTAACCTTTTTTCTGGTCCCCGCTAGGTTTTGAAAGGTTGTCATAGATGTGGTCGTAGGTGGACATCCTATGGGTCGCCAAATGTCGGTAGCTTGCCATAGCTTGACGCAGACTAAAACTCTCGTCCTTTTTCCTTGGCCGTGTCCTGTCTCTATTCCCAGACCTCACTTTGGTAAATCTGATTACCTGGCTGAGCTTCTTACTGCATAGAAGCAGAAAGTGAAGCTGGAGGACCTAATACCAAAGGTTGTGGAGTGTTGGTCCACGGAAACATCGCAACTGCTTTGAGTCAGTGGACTGGTTCATATTCAACAACTCAGCTGCTAACCGAGATAATTATGCCACTGCTGCAACAGATTTCAACAGCAAATGTGTAGAGGACTGTGTACCAAAGAAGCCAATGCATATGTTACCCAACCGGAAATGATGGGTAGCTGTCTGTAGCCTTCTAGTTAAATGATCCTGAACGATACAATAATTCTATCTACGATCTTTGCCGAGCCATTAAGGATGCCAATAGGGAATTCCGGACTAAACTGGAGTCTCATGGTAGTGACATGGATACCTGTAGATTGTGGCAAAGCTTGCATGCTATAATGGGCTGCAATTTGAAGGTGGGCAGTATAGCTGGCAACAATGGGTTCATTCCTGATGAATGTAGTGCATTCTACACCTACTTTGAACAAAAGGTCAGTGGAGAATCACTTCCTGCCCTGCCCTGCCAGTCTTACGTGCGCCTGTACTAGCAGTTACTCTAGCAGTCGTGAGATTGTTCGTCCTGTGAATCAATCCATGAAAGCAACTGGTCCGGATGAAGTCTCTGGCTGCGTCTTCAGGACCTGTGTAGGTAGGCTGGCAGAGGTATTTTCAGACATGTTTAACCTCTCACTACTCCAGTCTGGGGTCCCCACCTGCTTAAAAAAAAAACACCATCATCCCACAGCCAAAGGAAAGTAAGGCAGCGTGCTGTGATTATTGCTCTCCAGTGGCTCTGACATCCACCATCACAGATTGCTTTGAGAGACTGTGGTGATGCACATTAACTCCAGCCTCCCAGCCATCCTTGATCGTCTGCAGTTTTGCTAATGGTTGCAACAGGTCCACTGCATTTGCCATTTGCCTTCTCCCTAAACTCATCTCTGGAAAACCTTGACAATGAATACTACACTTAATTCCTATTTATAGATCTGCCTTCAACAACATAATCAGATCCAAACTCGTCTCCAAATTCCTGGACCCCTCTGCCACTGGATCCGTAAATTTCTGACCCATAGACGACACTCGGTGAGAATAGATGACTACACTTCCTCCACAATAATTCTCAACACTGGTGCCCCGTAAGGATGTGTTCTCAGTCCCATACTATGCTCCCTATACACTCACGATAATACAGGCAAATTTGGCTTCAACTCCATGTTTGCAGATGACACCGGTGTGGTGGGCCGAATCACGAACAATGTTGAGACAGAGTACAGTTGTAGAGAGCTTGGTAACCTGATTTCAGGACAATAACCTCTCCCTCAATGTCAGTAAGATGAAGGAGATACTTATTGATTAAGTAAGTATCGTGGAATACATGCCCCAATCTGCTTCAATGGGGCAGAAGTGGAAATGGTCAAGAGCTTCAAATCCTTGGCATTAATTAGTGATGTGTTATGGATCAACCACATTGAAACTTTTCTACTTCCTGAAGAGACTGAGGAGTCTCCAATGACTCTTACAAACTTTTACAGATGCACCACAGAAAGCATACTGTCGTGTTGCATCACAACTTGATTTGGGAACAATTCTGCCTAAGACAGCAAGAAATTGCAGAGAGTTGTGAATGTAGCCTATCACACAGAGCTGATTTCCCACCATTTACTCCACCTACACTTCATGCTATCTAAGAACAGCAGTCAACATAATCAAAGACTTATCCCATCCAGGTCATTCCTCCTTCTTCCTGCTCCCATCTGACAGAAGGTACAGAAGCTTGGAAGTACACTCCACCAGACTCAGAAACAGCTTCTTCCCCTCTGTTATCAGACATCTGAATGGTCCTTCTGGAAGCTCGGGTACTGTCCAATTTAACTCTGTCCCATTGTAGACACTGGGTATTGTCTATGGAATTGATGTGCTACAATGCTGAAACTATATTCTGCACATTGTAACTTCCCCTTTGCTACAACTAGTACACTTGAGTTTGACCAGGTATGGTATATCTGATCCGTTTAGATAGCATGCAAACCAAAGCATTTCACCATACACACAACACTAATAAACCTAAACCTGTTATTTGTATGAGGTGCATTGGCTTGAGTGTAATTCACTCCAGTAGGATTGTGCAATCTATTATGTTCTACCTAAGTGGGAAAACCCTCTCTCAGTTATGCACTGAAACATATGCTCATCCATAATGGAGCCGTAAGATTCAGATTCAATCCCTGGTTTAAACTGAATGCTAATCTTGGCCAACAAAATAGCTTATGAATTTCACCAAGAGCTTATTACAAGTGAGAAGAAAATTATCCAAAATCCCTGCTAGTGGTCTCTGTCCAATGACTTCTGTTGGAAACTAATGGAGCACAAATGGGATTCAGCTTGTCTGTGATCTCCTCAGCATTGATACGTTGCTGATACTTACTATCATCACCCACGTTTGAGTAAAGTAACAGCAGGTGCTTGGCACCAGATTCACCAGCTGCTGTCATTGCCTTTAAGGGAGAAAAAAAGTCACCAAAAGTAAGATGAAACCCTATGAAACATTCATTGAATATTCTACATTGTTCTCATGTGAAAATATTGAGAGCGGCCATTTAGTAGAATTCATTTGCCATTGTATTGTCATCGAGCAATCTGTAACAGTAAGATGGTTCTTTTATATGTTCTATAGTCAGAGACAGGCCTGACCCCCACGGTGGAGGCAGCCATCACAATTTCCAGCGTGCACAGCCTACTCATCACCCAAGGTATCAGGGACGATATCCACAGCCTGGTTGGACCAACTCGGCTCAAGCAGGTATGTTACAGATTGTTTATATCAACAAATATTACTTCACAATCTAATAATAACCAAAAGAACAACAAAAATATTCCCAATATCACTGGGTGTTTGTTTTTTATTCATTCCCTGAATGTGAGCATTGTTAACGATACAGTTTTTATTGTGTATTATAATTGTCATTGAGAAAGTGCTTTGACTGCTGCAGTCTTAGCATTGTGGCTCCCTTGGTGGTGTTTCAGGAATTTGACTGCTCTGATGAAGGAATATTGCTACATTTCGACTTTGGAATGTGATGTTCTCCTGTACTTGATGATCTTGATCTTCGTGCTGGTGGAGGTTGAGAGTATTAGATATTGTCAAACCAATATTACGTTCCCAACACTTTAACACTTTAAGTCCAACAGTTGACCAGTATCATTGAGTTAAGGAGAGATGGAAACATCTTTTGGGTCCTGGTATGATCATCATTTTAGAATGGTTAAACATTTATTTCCCAGTCTCAAATTGTAGACAACTGCTCAGTCAAGCATTAGAAGGTCATACGGAAAATACAATGCATTTTGTATCAAGGTCCTCAAAGTTCATAAGTGATAGGAGCAGAATTAGTCTGCCATTCAATCATGGCTGATCCATCTCTCCCTTCCCAATCAGAGTCAGTCGGTCAGTTTCCAGACGCTGGATGAGTTAAGGTTAGTGTAGCGGCCGATTTTTATATCATTTGAGAAATCAACCTTCTAACCGCTAAATGGATGAGCATGGTTAAGGGGAATGTCTTCGAAACGTATGCAAGCTCACCCACAGAGACCTTCAGAGCTTCTTCACAGATAAGTCTTCAAAACACAAATCTTTTGATTAATAAGCTCTTTATTGTTCATGGAAAACACTCATATACATCCAAACCTCTCCCAACTCGTTACTGCTGGCTTCATCGAACTCCAGCTTGTTGTTTTAAACCTTAAAAAACTCCTTGTGTCTCCGTAACACTTCGCATGATCTCCTTTACACCTCGCATGGGCGAAGCGTAAACCTTCTCCATGATCTCGCCAAACTAATCTCAAAACTAAACTTCTGCGCAAGCTACACAGCCCAAAACATGCCCAAAAATACGTCATAAATCCCAGCCACAATATAACGGGTAGTCTAAAATTTAAAGGCACATGCCATCATCAATGACATGCAAAACAAGCCAAATGGCCACTACATACTGGCCCCTAATTGGTCCGAGTATATAGCGAGGCAATTACTAATAAACATCAAAAAGGTAGCCATGCAGGCTTAACATATATAAAAACACAAAAGATCAGGGAATTAAACCCCGGTGGCTCCTCGTCGGGAAATTGAACCGCATGACATGCGGGGATACTAAACACTATACCAACGAGGAAAAAATATCATGCACTATATATATCCGCAATCAGAATTCTTCATCGACTCTTCCATCTTCATTTTCGCCTTCTTCCACAAGCATAACTAGGTTATTAATCTTATTAACACACTGGTTTTAGTTCAAAGTCGTACCCTTAAATTCAGGCATGATACCCAATATATAGTCCAAAACATAATAGTCCAAAGCTTTGATAGCATGAAACGTCTTCCCCCATGTCCGATCTGTTCATGAATGTGTTGTAACAGTAATGTTGAAGTGTGAAAATCCATCAAAAGAATAACAGGATCTTTAGCAATAAAGTTCACTGTTACATTTGATTTAGTTTCCGGATCATTAGCGGAGATTTCAAATCCCAGCTCAAGCTTTGGCCATTCTCTGTCTGTCTTACAGAGAAATTGAGGGAAGGGACTCAAATAAAGAAAGCTACTAGACAGTGTGTGAGGCAGGAGGCAGAGAAGGGAAGTACTCAGACACAACATGTAGGGGAGAAAGAAGAAAAAGATAATAAACAGATAATAAGAAGTGGTGGGTTTCTTAAATGTGTATATTTTAATGCTAGGAGCATTGTAAGAAACGTGGATGAGCTTAAAGCCTGGATTGACACCTGGAAGTATGATGTTGTGGCGATTAGTGAAACCTGGTTGCATGATGGCTGTGATTGCAAACTAAATATTCCAGGATTTTGTTGCTTCAGGTGTGATAGAATTGGAGGGGCAAGAGGTGGAGGTGTTGCATTGCTTGTCAGGGAAGATATTACAGCAGTGCTTTGGCAGGATAGATTAGAGGGCTCGTCTAGGGAGGCTATTTGGGTGGAACTGAGAAATGGGAAAGGTGTAGCAACACTTATAGGGGTGTATTATAGACCGCCTAATGGGGAGAGAGAATTGGAAGAGCAAATATGGTACAAGGTAGTGATTGTGGGAGATTTCAATTTTCCACACATAGACTGGGCAACACATTCTGTAAAAGGGCTGGATGGTTTGGAGTTGTAAAATGTGTGCAGGATAGTTTTTGCAGCAATACATAGAGTTACCTATTAGAGAAGGGGCAGTGCTGGACCTCCTGTTAGGAAATTAGACAGGTCAGGTGGCGGAGGTATGTGTTGGGGAGCACTTCGGGTCCAGTGATCACAATACCATTAGTTTCAATATAATTATGGAGAAGGTCAGAACTGGACCAAGGGTTGAGATTTTTGATTGGAGAAAGGCTAACTCTGAGGAGATGCGAAAGGATTTAAAAGGAGTGAATTGGAACATTTTGTTTCATGGGAAGGATGTAGTAGAGAAATGGAGGACATTTAAAGGTGACATTTTAAGAGTACAGAATCTTTATGTCCCTGTTCGGTTGAAAGGAAAGAGTAATAATTGGAAAGAGCCATGGTTTTCAAGGGAAATTGGACACTTGGTTCGGAAAAAGAGAGAGATCTTCAATAATTATAGGCAGCATGGAGTAATTGAGGTGCTTGAGGAGTATAAAGAATGTAAAAATAATCTTAAGAAAGAAATTAGAAAAGCTAAAAGAAGATATGAGGTTGCTTTGGCAAGTAAGGTGGAAGTAAATCCAAAGGGTTTCTACAGCTATATTAATAGCAAAAGGATAATGAGGGATAAAATTGGTCCATTAGAGAGTCAGATTGGACAGCTATCCGCAGAGCCAAAAGAGATGGGGGAGATTATTGAACAATTTATTTTCGTCGGTATTCACCAAGGAGAAGGATATTGAATTATGTGAGGTAAGGGATACAAGTTGAGTAGCTATGGAAACTATGGGGATCAAAGTAGAGGAAGTACTGACCCTTTTGAAAAATATAAAAGTGTCCAGGTCCTAACAGGATATTCCCTAAGACATTGAGGGAAGATAGTGTAGAAATCGCAGGGGCTATGACAGAAATATTTCAAATGTCATTAGAGAAGGGAATGGTGCCGGAGGATTGGCGTACTGCGCATGTTGTTCCATTGTTTAAAAAGTGTTCTAAGAGTAAACCTAGCAATTATAGACCTGTTAGTTTGACGTCAGTGGTGGGCAAATTTATGGAAAGGAAAGTGGGCCACCCTCCCCTTCCCCCCCCCCCAGCTTTTTCGCACCCGGGGTTTTGCCTGCGACTCCCCGGCAGAGGTTTTATGCGGCCATCAAGGAGGCATCAAGACTGTGGCGGTGAGACCTCGCGATGATGGGGCCACTGGGGAGGTGAGGAGGGAGAGTGGGGGGGTTTGAGGGAGAGGAGGAGGTAGGGAGGATAGTTGCCTCGTCTACACTCCCTCTCTCGCCTGCGCCCTCTCTACCCCCTCCCTCTCCACCCTCCTTCCTCTCCCTCCCTCGCCCTCTCCCTCATTACCCCCCCCCCCCCCACACTCTACCCCCCCTCTCCCTCTCTCTCCCTCTCTACCCCCCCCCCCCCCCTCTCCCTCCTCTTTTCTCCCCCCTTTCCCCCCTCTCCCTCCCTCTCCCCCCCTCCCCCTCCCCCTCTCCCCCTCCCTCTCCCTCTCTCTACCCCCCCCCTCTCCCTCTCTACCCCCCCCCTCCCTCTCCCTCTCTACCCCCTCCCTCTCCACCCCCCCTCCCTCTCCCTCTCCACCGCCCCTCCCCCTCTCCCTCTCCACCCCCCTCCCTCTCCCTCTCCACCCCCCCTCCCTCTCCCACCCCCCCCTCCCTCTCCACCACCCGTCCCTCTCTACCTCCCTCTCTACCTCCCTCTCTACCTCCCTCTCTACCTCCCTCTCTACCTCCCTCTCTACCTCCCTCTCTACCTCCCTCTCTACCTCCCTCTCTACCTCCCTCTCTACCTCCCTCTCTACTTTCCCTCTCTACCTCCCTCTCTACTTCCCCTCCCTCTGTAGGGATGGAAGAGCAGGAGGGAGTGCTGGGGGGTGAGGAGAAATGAACCGCACCTGCACAGTTGGGGACTATGCGTGAGTGGTGGAATATTGCATTGGGGGAAGGGGTTGTGTTGGGGGAACGGGTGAGTGGTAGAATATTGGGTAGGAGAAGGCGCACTTTGTTTAATATTTCTATAAATATTGTATATCTAAATAGGAATGTGGTGCCCAGATCTCTGGAACTCCCTGTTTCCTTGTCATGCACATTTAAATATTTTTCAACCGCAACATGTCATTTTTTTCCCCTTCATTTCCATATAAATATTTACTCCCAAATCTTAAAAGTCAAGAGAAAATATCAAAAAAAGTATCAGGGGAAGACATGCAATTGATCAATATGATTGTTGTACGGTTTAAGACATAGGAAGTGTGTTGGAAAGAACTGCAGATGTTGGTTTAAAACGAAGATAGACACAAAATGGTGGAGTTACTCAGCAGAACAGGCAGTATCTCTGGAGAGAAGGAATGGAAGAGACCCTTCTTCGGACACTTAAGACAGGAAGCTCACTGTATTTCGTTGGCAATTTTGAGATCAGGAAAATTGCTGTCTTTGGCGACTGTCGGGCAAATTCGTTCTGTGTCTTTTGATTCAGATTTAATTTTAATTGTCATTGTCAGTGTACAGTACAGAGACAACAAAATGCATTTAGCATCTCCCTGGAAGAGCGACATAGCAAATAATTTGAATAAATAATAATAAGTGTCCGGGGGGGTGGTGATTGGCAGTCACCGAGGTACGTTGTTGAGTAGAGTGACAGCCGCCGGGAAGAAGCTGTTCCTCGACCTGCTGGTTCGGCAACGGAGAGACCTGTTGCGCCTCCCGGATGGTAGGAGGGTAAACAGTCCATGGTTGGGGTGAGAGCAGTCCTTGGCGATGCTGAGCGCCCTCCGCAGACAACGCTTGCTTTGGACAGACTCAATGGAGGGAAGCGAGGAACTGGTGATGCGTTGGGCAATTTTCACCACCCTCTGCAATGCCTTCCGGTCGGAGACAGAGCAGTTGCCATACCATACTGTGATGCAGTTGGTAAGGATGCTCTCGATGGTGCAGCGGTAGAATTTCATCAGGATCTGAGGAGACAGATGGACCTTCTTCAGTCTCCTCAGGAAGAAGAGACGCTGGTGAGCCTTCTTGATCAGAGTTGAGGTATTGTGGGTCCAAGAGAGGTCATCGGAGATGTTGACTCCCAGGAACCTGAAGCTAGAAACACGTTCCACCTCCGTCCCGTTAATGTGGATGGGGGTGTGCGTGCCGCCTCTGGACTTCCTGAAGTCTACAATGAGCTCCTTGGTCTTCTTGGAGTTAAGGGCCAGGTTGTTGTCAGCGCACCATGCTGCAAAGTGCTGGACCTCCTCCCTGTAGGCCGACTCATCGTTGTTGCTGATGAGGCCAATCACCGTTGTATCATCTGCATACTTGATGATGGTGTTAGTACCATGTACAGGTGTGCAGTCGTAGGTGAAGAGGGAGTAGAGGAGGGGGCTCAGCACACAGCCCTGTGGAACGCCGGTGTTCAGGGTGAGGGTTGAAGAGGTGTGCTTGTCTAACCTAACAGACTGGGGTCTGGTGGTTAGAAAGTCCAGTATCTAGTTGCAGAGGGAGGGGTCGATGCCCAGGTTACCGAGTTTGGTGATCAGTTTTGATGGTATAATGGTGTGTTCGATGAACAGCTGTAATCGATGAACAGCATTCTTACGCAAGTGTCTCTGTTGTCGAGGTGGGAGAGGGCGGAGTGAAGTGCCGTTGAGATGGCATCCTCCGTACTCTTGTTCTTGCAGTAGGCAAACTGATAGGGGTCCAGTGTGGGGGGTAGGCAGCTTTTGAGGTGTGCCAGGACCAGCCTCTCGAAGCACTTGGTGATGATGGGGGTAAGTGCAACTGGGCGGAAGTCGTTGAGGCTTGCCGCAGTGGAGTGTTTTGGCACTGGCACGATGGAGGTGGTTTTAAGGCAAGTGGGGACAACTGCTTGGGCAAGTGACAGGTTGAAGATGTCAGTCCAGACGTCTGTCAGGTGCGCAGCACAGGCCCTGAGCACGGGCCCGGGGATGCCGTCAGGGCCAGAAGCTTTACGTGCATTAGTCCTACTCAGTGCCACGTATACGTCGTAGGGGGTGAGTGTGAGGGGTTGGCGATCGGCAGGTAGCACAGCCTTGATGGCTGTCTCTAGATTGACCCTGTCGAAGCGGCCATAGAAGTGATTAAGCTCCTCAAGGAGCTTAATCTGATTGTATAAAAAGTACTGATTGTATAAAATGATGTAAGAAGCAACAAAAAACAGAAGGATAAAACTTCAGAATTTCAAAAATATACATTATTTATAATATAATGTACAGGAAATACAATTGGTACATGTCTTTTCTCTTCATTGTACCATCAAATTAACACATTCTCTTAAAATGCATCGGTGACACTGTTATCAAACATACTTATTGTGCAGCCTTCTTGTTTATTTCAGGTAGAAGATCTCAACCGCGTCCAGGATCCTACAACAAATGACCACAGTACACATCACGGAGAGTATGAGGAGTCCTTGTATTTTCTTTCTCTTTGTGTCAGATTACAAATGCAGAAACTACGCAATGGCCTGTGTTACTGCAGAAGATGTAACACCTTCCCTCTTTACCTCTTCCCTCGCTCAGTATTTGGCCACAAACACTCATTCACCCATTGTACATTCATTTTAGCATTTTTGTGTACCTTCCATTTAATGTATATCCTGTTCTAGCTTTGACAGCCTTCTTCACTGACCACAGCACCACCAACTGTCCTGTCAAGTCAAGTCAAGTTTATTTGTCACATACACATACGAGATGTGCAGTGAAATGAAAGTGGCAATCCACAAACTTGTCATCCACAAACTTACTAATATTATCTCCTGCATTGACATCCAAGTTGTTAATATACATCAAACTATAAGGGCCCCAGCATCAATCCCTGCAGTACTCCACCTCAGCTTCCTGCCACATTCACAGACTTCCAATCAGAAAAAATATCCTTCCACCACTACCCTCAGCCTCCTATCATCAAGCCAATTTTAGATCTAACTAGACTAAGTGGGACCCGTTGAGTCCCTTTATCACCCCAATGCAATATTCCACCACTAAGCCATAGCCCCCAACTGCCCATGATCGGCTGATGGTCCCGCACTAATGGCAGAAGTTAAGTTAAAGTTAATAACTTTGCATTTAATATTTCCATTACCTCGCCATCTTTCTTCCTACTCCTATCCTCCTCCATTCCCCCTCATCCCTCGGCACTCCGCCCCCCTCTTCTTGACACTCCCGCTTCTTTCACCTGGGAGACAGGGAGAGGGAGGGAGAGATGGAGGGAGAGAGAAGGGGATGGAAAGAAAGAAGCAGGGTGAGGGAGAGAGAGGGAGGGAGGAAGGCAGGAGGGAGAGATGGAGGGAGGGAGGGAGGGAGAGGGAGGGGGGAGCGAGAAAGGGAGGAAGAGAAAGAGATGGAGAGGGAGAAAAAGAGAGAGGGAGGGAATAAGAGAGGGTGGGAGGGAGAGAGAGGGAGGGAAAGAAAGGTGGAGGGGAGGAGAGGGAGGGAAAGGGGGAGGGAGAGAGAGAAAGGTGGGGGGAGGGAAGGAGAGAGAGAGGGATGGAGGGAGGGAGACAGGGAGGGAGGGAGGGAGGGAGAGTGAGTGAGAGGCAGAGAGAGAGGGATGGAAAGAAAGGGAGGGAGAGTGAGGGGTGTATCAGTTTTACAGTGAATAGAGAGGGGTAGAGGGGCAGGGAAAAGAGTGGATAGAGGGAGTAGTTGAGAGGAAGGGAGGGGTGGTAGAGATGGAAGTAGAGAGGGAGGGAGTGGGAGTGAGGGAGGGAAGGAGGGCTCATCCCCGACCCCGGACCCAGGTTCGTCCTTGGTTCCATCCCAGGCCGCGGCTTCTTTCTCGGCCCCGGTCACGGCCCCATCCCAAGCCCTGGGCTCGACCCTCACTTCAGCTCCAGCTGCAGGCTCGGCTCGTCTTCAGCCCAGGCCCAGTCCCCGGGCTCGGCCCACGGCACCACCCGCCCCACCCGACTGCCGCCACTCCTTCACCGCAACGCCAGTGGTGACCTCCAGACGACCGACAGTGGACAGTGGTTCCGGCGACACCCTTTCTTGACTGACAGGAGAAGAAACCAATCCGTGTGGCAGCGACTGACAGGGAAGGAGACCAATCTGCGGAAGCGCAGTTTTTAAGATTTTCAAACCTTAATAACCGTTGCAATATACCATCGATCGGAACAAAACTTGTCGCACTTGAGCACAGGAGAATGGTAAGGTGGCGAAAAATCGTAGTGCTGTCGTGTACCGTTTTTGCGTAAATAGAAAAACCGCGCAAACCGGAACAGCACAAGATCAGAGTTTTAGTTATGTATAGATTAGCTAGCTCACCTTAACCTTTTGAACCAGGCTACCATGCATAATCTTATCAAATGCCTTTCTAAAATCCACATAGTCAAAATCCACTGCATGCATTCATTTACTTACCTCCTCAAAATATAAGCAAATTAGTGAGATAGAATTTCTCCTTAACAAAGCTATGTTGACACCTGATCAGTCCCTGCCTTTCAAAATGGACATAAATTATTTCCTTTAGGATCTTCTCCAATAAATTTTCAATCACTGATGTAAGGCTCACTAGCCTGTTGTTATCTACTGAATCACTGCTGTCCTTCTTTGATAAAGGAACAACATTAACTTTCCTCCAGCCTTGTGGCACGTCGTCTGTGACTAAAAAAAATGCAGGATCCCAGCTATCTCCTCCCTTGCTTCCTATAGCAACTGGGGATAGATATCATCCTGTCCTTGAATTGAAAGATACAGCATGGAAATGGGTCCTTCGGATCACCATGTCTACACTGACCATCGATCAATTGTTCACATTAGTTCTGTGTTATCCTACTTTCTTATCCATTCTCTACATACTGGGGGCAATTTACAGAGGCCAATCAACCTACAAACCCGCATGTCTTTGGGATATGGGATGAAACCGGAGCACTCGGAGGAAACTCACGGAGTCACAGAGAGAACGTGAACTCCACACAGACAGCACCCAGCGTCAGGATTGAACCCATGTCTCTAGCACTGTGAGGCAGCATCTCTACCTGCTGTGCCACACCTAACACGGCCTCTTCCTTAAAAGTAATAAGTTATCCACGTTCTTCTCCTAGAACACATTATCTTCCATGGTGGTGCATGCATAGTTGGCTGAGAAACGTATTCCTGGCATGATGATCAGTGATATAGGCCTGCAGTGTGTCCACATTCTGACTAGGAACAATGGAGATTTACTCCAGTTTTCCATACGATCCCCAGAGATCTTGGTTGATTTTGGGACATTATTGATGAGTAGTTGGCTCATACATCAGTCACAGTTATAGCCTTATTCCCATATTGTGTGGTCTCTGCTGTTGGAGAAATACAGGTTAAAAGGATATGGAAAAGCAGAGGTCAACATTGTGACTGGATTTATACCCAGTGACAATGAAGGACAGATGATTTGTTTCCAAATCAGGAAGACCTGTAGCTTGGAGGAGAATTTACAGGTGGTGGTTCCAGCTGTTGTGTTTTTCTTAGTCTGAGAGGTCATGGATTTAGGAAATGTCGTTAAAACGTGTTAATAACTGCAAAGCATTTTGTGAATGCTACACATTGCAACCTCTGTCAAGAATGTGTCATCGAGGATCCCCACCATCTGGGCTTTGGCCTCTTTTCACTGGTACTATGGGGCAGGAGGTGCAGAAACCTGAAGTCCCACACCACCAGGTTCAGGAACAGCTGCATTCGTACAACTATCAGGTTCTTGAACAAATTTGCACTATCCTAAACCTACCTCAACAACACAACTCCCCGAACCACCTTTTGTATTACCGTGGACATGTTTATTTTTCTAATTGTGTTTCTTTACACTTTCATTTCTATGTGCAGAATTTTAAGTGTAATTTATGTATAATATATGTTTTTGTGTCTTTGTCTGACTCTTTGTCTGATGTATGTGCCTGTGGCTGCTGCAAGCAAGATTTTCATTCACCGTACCTCACCATATTTGTACACATACCCAACTTAACTTTTTTAGTCTTTGCTGCATGCCTTATATTTGGAGGGGGTTCAAATTGAGTTAAATGTTATGCAGTCATCAGTGAGCATCCCCACTTCTGACCGTTCAAAATATGGTCATCGATGAAGCAGGTGAAGATAGTACTAGAATCTGCCCTGACAAAGTCTGTCGTGATGAAGTCAAGGGCACAGCCCAGTCCGTCACGCAAATCAGCCCCTCCCACCCCTCATTGACTCCATCTACACTTCATGCTGCCTCGGGAAAGCAGCCAACATAATCAAGGACCACTTACAACCCAGTGATTCTCCCCACTTCCATCGGTCAGGAGATGCAAAAGCTTGAAAGCAACTACCACCAGCTTCAAGAATAGCTTTATTTGCATCTTTCACACGGTTCTGATAAAGGGCATAACTTAGGTCCTTTCACATGTTTGAAATTCTTTCTGCTTGCCAAATATGAAATCTCTTTCCAAGGCATCTTTCCTGATTTGCAATCCTCATTCTTTGCATTGCCTACGTGGAGAGATTTTTATAATTAAACAGGTGTGACGATAACTGTGTGGGATATCTGAAGAAGTGTCTCAGTGGAATTGCTTTGAATTTGTATAATTATATGAAAATTCTAGGCGGAGGGGGTGTGGGGAGGAGGTGGTTGTGCATGAGGAATGGTGTTATACTGAGCACAAAAATAAACTTCAAATTGCCAAAAACTAAATCTCAACATTGGTGTCCTCAAATTCGGGCTTACTGATCTACCATAAAATTAATCATTCCAACATCATGTGAAATGTCAAGTGAAGGTTATGTGCTCTCCTCTCCTAGTGGAGGATGGATCCACTAATGGTGATACTTTGTGAATTTCTTCAAATCCTTGAAATAAAAACAGAAAATGCTATTTATATCTGCAGGTCGGGTGCGTCTGTGGAGAGAGAACTAGAGTTAACCTTACATGTTGATAACTACATCAGGATTAATGAAAATTCCAATGAAGTGTCCTTGACCTGAAACATTGTGTAAAATAAATTACATTTTCACATTTATGCAACATGTTGAGCATGGGTTTCTGATTATTATATTGTATCATTTTATTTCAGGCCATATGGTTTTCAAGGTTCCCAGCGTGGTTGGAGTTAGATTGGGGAATGTTAAAGTGGTGAAGACGACACGGGATCTGAAGGAGAAACATTAATCTAATTATTAACAACATTTAAATTCTTTTTTTATTCTATAAAAAATCTATAGTGAAAATCCTATAATATAAAGCTTATATCTCTGGAATGTGTTATTCTGAGAGCCTGGCCATATTGCACCTTGAACAAAAAGCTCAAAGTTTAACCCCTTGGTACCTGCTTGTATGGTAGTTAACCCCTTGGTACCTGCTTGTATGGTGTTGGTACCTGCTTGTATGGTAGTTAAAGAATGGAATATTATGTAAGAATCCTGGGTGGATATATATGGTAAAGTTTAGATTAGATTAAGATTAGATAAATTGGAAAAACATATCTATATTACTAAAAGTCTGATCTTGATCGCTTTTGGCTCGCTGTGGTGTGATTTCCGAGAGAACGCCCCCCCACCCACCCCCACACTGGCGAGCAATATTGGAGTTGGTGGAGAGGTGGAATATTGCGTTGGTGACCAGCCCTCCCGTGTGATGCTGGGACCCTAACGGGTCCCACTTAGTCTAGTATACTTATATAGTATACAATATATATAAGCATCTAGATAAACAGGGTCTGTTTAGGAACAGTCAACATGGATTTGTGCCTGGAAGGTCATGTTTGACTAATCTTCTTGAATTTTTTGAAGAGGTTACTAGGGAAATTGACGAGGGTAAAGCAGTGGATGTTGTCTATATGGACTTTAGTAAGGCCTTTGACAAGGTTCCTCATGGAAGGTTGGTTAAGAAGGTTCAACTGTTGGGTATAAATGCAGGAATAGCAAGATGGATTCAACAGTGGCTGAATGGGAGAAGCCAGAGGGTAATGGTGGATGGCTGTTTATCGGGTTGGAGGCAGGTGACTAGTGGGGTGCCTCAGAGATCTGTGTTGGGTCCTTTGTTGTTTGTCATGTACATCAATGATCTGGATGAAGGTGTGGTAAATTGGATTAGTAAGTATGCAGATGATACCAAGATAGGGGGTGTTGTGGATAATGAAGAGGATTTCCAAAGTCTACAGAGTGATTTAGGCCATTTGGAAAAATGGGCTGAAAGATGGCAGATGGAGTTTAATGCTGATAAATGTGAGGTGCTACACCTTGGCAGGACAAATCAAAATAGGACGTACATGGTAAATGGTAGGGAATTGAAGAATACAGTTGAACAGAGGGATCTGGGTATAACCGTGCATAGTTCCTTGAAGGTGGAATCTCATATAGATAGGGTGGTAAAGAAAGCTTTTGGTATGCTAGCCTTTATAAATCAGAGCATTGAGTATAGAAGCTGGGATGTAATGTTAAAATTGTACAAGGCATTGGTGAGACCAAATCTGGAGTATGGTGTACAATTTTGGTCGCCAAATTATAGGAAGGATGTCAACAAAATAGAGAGAGTACAGAGGAGATTTACTAGAATGTTGCCTGGGTTTCAACAACTAAGTTACAGAGATAGGTTGAATAAGTTAGGTCTTTATTCTCTGGAGCGCAGAAGGTTAAGGGGGGACCTGATAGAGGTCTTTAAAATGATGAGAGGGATAGACAGAGTTGATGTGGACAAGCTTTTCCCTTTGAGAATAGGGAAGATTCAAACAAGAGGACATGACTTCAGAATTAAGGGACAGAAGTTTAGGGGTAATATGAGGGGGAACTTCTTTACGCAGAGAGTGGTGGCGGTGTGGAATGAGCTCCTAGTGGAAGTGGTGGAGGCAGGTTCATTGGTATCATTTAAAAATAAATTGGATAGGCATATAGATGAGAAGGGAATGGAGGGTTATGGTACGAGTGCAGGCAGGTGGGACTAAGGGGAAAAAAATTTGTTCGGCATGGACTTGTAGGGCCGAGATGGCCTGTTTCCGTGCTGTAATTGTTATATGGTTATATAATCGTGTATATGTTGTGTTTTATATTTGGTTTTTTACTTCTTATGTCTTTTCCGGATTTCTTTCGGCATTCACTGGTGCTGGTTTGATAAATTCATATAAGAAAAGACAAAATATGAAACGGTATGTAACTTTTTATGAGGCTCTACCAAGGGGGAGGAGCTCAATGTATAACAACATCACGGAGGTCTATACATTTTTTCTTAGATACCTTAATAGAACTTTTTTTTTTAAAGCACAATCAAGATCTTTATTTGTTTATTTTTTTTGTAATTAATTGTATATCACATTTTTTCTTTCTATTTTTAAGGCACTTTACAAGAAGGAGATGCAATATAAATCTAATAACTTGGGATGACCACCCAACTCCCAGAATTCTGAGGTATTTGGTTGCACCATATGATTCAGGAATACTATCTTGATTTACAATGCAAGACGATAGACAAATAAAGAATGGAGGAATTACATTCTGTAGTTGGAATATAAGGGGTGCCAACGAACCAATTAAGAGGGGTAAAATGTTTGCCCAACTAAAATATTTGAAAAGCGACATAATGTTTTTTGCTAGAAACGCACATGAAAAACAACAAACACAAATGAGATTAAAGGCGAAGTGGATAGGCCAAACATACTACTCCTCATTTACTTCTAAATCTAGAGGTACAGCTATTCTTATTCAAAAAGGTATACCTTTTAAATTAAAGAATACTATATCAGATAAAGAGGGAAGGTATAATATAGTTTCGGGAGAAATTTATGCAACCCCAATAATCATGATAAATATTTACGCTCCGAATTTTGACAACCCCCAATTTTTTGATAAAATTATAGATATAATATCAAAGTTTAATTACCAAAATGTGATAATAGGGGGGGGACTTCCAACGGTGTTTTAGATTCATATCTAGATAAATCAGCAAAACAAAGGAGGAGTAATTTAAAATCTAAGACTAGTGAACTTCTAAATACATATATAAAAAATACTAATATAATAGATGTATGGAGATCTGCTAATCCAGTTGGAAGGGAATACTCGTTTTACTCTTCGGTATATAAAGCGTATTCAAGAATTTATTATTTTTTAGTGGATATGAAATTAATGCCATATACAATCAATCCAACATACCACATTAGTAGTATCTCAGATCACTCTCCGTTGACATTTTCAGTAAAATTTGAGGGAATGCCGGGTAAAAAATCTTTTTGGAGGTTTAATACACATATTTTAAATGACTTACAAGGCTATCAATATTTAAAACAAATTAAACTTTTTTTTGATACAAATGATATACCAGGTACCTCGCCTTCTTTATTATGGGAAACTTTTAAGGCATTTATGAGAGGAATTATAATTTCATATCAAAGTTTTCAAAATAAAAAGAATAAGACAGAACAAATGTTGTTCGAACAAGAAATCAGACAGTTAGAGTTAGATAATGCTAAAGATTCCACGACAGATAAACACAATAAGATAATATTACTGAAATTTAAACTTAATCGAATTTTATCGGCAAGAGTAATAAGACTATTCAAAATTACGAAACAGAAACATTTTGAGTTTGGTGACAAACCACATAAGCTTTTAGCTCGCCAATTGAAAAAACAAGAAAAGGAAAATATTATAACTAAAATTAAATCGGAGAAAGGTGAATTACTAATACTACCTAAAGATATTAATAATAGATTTGCTCAATTTTACCAACATTTATACACATCTAAAATTAAAATAGAAGATAGTAAAATTAAAAAAAATTTAGATACAGGTGCACAACCTTTTATCCGGTGTTCCAGAAACCGAAAAGCTCCGAAAACCGGCCATTTTTTCCAGATGTCGTCTGCGCACCAAAGCTCGCGTTTGGCGCCAAACTTGACCCAAAACGACCCACGGTCAACCCAGGTCTGTACTACTGTAGCGGCTGCCTCCTCCCTGGAGACCGGGAGACGCTTAAACATCTGTAAATCATTGCTTAAATGTTAGTTAGTTTGGAGGGCTTTTATGTGAAGGGGGGTGAAGGGGTAAACTTTAATTCTTAGTCCCCTACCTGGTCGGAGAGGCGGGGAGCGGTCAATGCATTACCGGATCGCTGTGCAGTAAGCTCCGCAGCGCTGTGGCCGGTGGGGCTGTGGGCGGCGCCAGTTGTAGCTCCGACCCCGGCAACTCTACCCCTGGCTGCGCGGCTCCAAATCCAGCGTGGCCCGCGGCCGGACGCCCCAGCTCCGCGAATGTCGGGAGTCGGCGGCGTCGCGCTGGGATACCAGCGGGGAGCGGGCAATGCCTTACCGGGTCGCCGTGCGGCAAGCTCCGGAGCGCTGTGGCCGCCGACACACAACATCGCGGAGCGTCGCTGGATTTGGAGCCGCGCAGCCAGGGGTAGAGTTGCCGGGGTCGGAGCTCCAACCGGCGCCGCCCGCGGCCGGACGGAGCCCCCAGCTCCGCGGCTCCAAATCCAGCGACGCTCCGCGATGTTGTGTGTCGGCGGCCACAGCGTTCCGGAGCTTGCCGCACGGCGACCCGGTAAGGCATTGCCCGCTCCCCGCTGGTATCCCAGCGCGACGCCGCCGACTCCCGACATTCCCGGAGCTGGGACGTCCGACCGCCCGGGCCGCGCTGGATTTGGAGCGCCTCGCAGCCAGGGGTAGAGTTGCCGGGGTCGGAGCTACAACCGGCGCCGCCCGCGGCCGGACGGAGCCTCCAGCTCCGCGAGGTTGGGAGTCGCCGACCAGGTAGGGGACTAAGAATTAAAGTTTCCCCCTTCACCCCGACTCCACCACCACCACCACATAAAATCCCTCCAAACTAACTGACTAACATTTATGCAATGATTCTCCCGGTCACCGGGGAGGAGGCAGCAGCTCCAGACTTTTCAAGCCGCCCGCGCTACCTACCTAATCTACGCTAAAAATCTTCCATTCTGAAATCCGAAAATGTCCGAAATCCGACAAGTGTCTGGTCCCAAGGCTTTCGGATAAAAGGTTGTGCACCTGTAACTGTAAGCTTCCAAAACTGGACCTTTTGGAACAAGAGGAACTTGGAGCTCAAATTACAATCAAAGAAATAGGTGAAACAATAAAATCGTTGAAAAATGGTAAGACACCGAGACCAGATGGTTTTAGTAATGAATTTTATAAAAAATTCCATGAGATAACGACCCCTTATTTATTTAATTTATACTCCCACGCTTTTAAAGAAAACAAACTACCTGAAACACTAACAGAATCAACTATTACGCTTATTCCAAAAAAAGATAAAGATTTAGAAGATCCGGGCTCGAACAGAGCTATATCACTTTTAAATACAGATCAGAAAATCTTAGCAAAGACTTTAGCAAGAAGATTAAGCAAATATATTAGTAAATTGATAAACCCTGATCAAACGGGGTTTATACCCAAAAGATACTCATTTAATAATTTGAGACGCCTGTTTAATATAATGTACTCGCATAAAGTAGAGGAAGAAGATATATCAATTATTTCTTTGGATGCAGAGAAAGCATTTGATCAGGTAGAGTGGCAATACTTGTATAAAGAACTGCAAAAGTTTAATATGGGAGAGAATTTTATAACATGGGTAAAATTATTGTATGATAAACCGATGGCAAGAATTTTTAACTAACAACATGTTATCTCATAAACTATCATGGGGTAATAGGCAGGGATGTGCGTTATCACCCCTGCTATTTGCCCTTATGATGGAACCTCTGGCTGAAAGTATAAGAATTCATCCGAATATTCAGGGCTATAATACTAGTGACTCAAAGAATAAAATCTCATTATATGCAGACGATATACTTTTATATATTACAAAGTTACAAACGAGCATACCAAATTTATTAAATTTAATAGAGGAATTTGGGTCTTTTTCTGGATATGGAATAAACTGGAATAAAAGTGAAATCACGACATTAAAACCTCATGAACCTACACACTTATTGAAGTTCCCCTTTAAAATCGCAACAGAAAAATTTAAATACTTGGGTATTCAGATTACTAGAAAATATAAAGCATTAATCAACGCTAATTTTATATCTTTATTAAATAAACTTAATAATCTGATTAAATTTTGGAAAACACTTCCTTTATCATTATTAGGTAGAATAAATGCAATAAAAATGATCTTCCTACCACAATTACTATACCTATTTCAGTCTATACCGGTATATATACCAAAATATTTTTTAAAAAATTACTAATTTTACTAATTTTATTTGGGACTATAGATCACATAGAATTACAAAAAAACACTTATGTAAACCAAAAGAGGTCGGGGGACTTTCACTTCCGAATTTTATGTATTATTACTTGGCAGTGCATATTAAGAATATAATTCACTGGCTGGATAGTTCTACCCAACAGACAGAATGGATAAAAATGGAGATAGAGGATTGTCATCCTTGTAATATAGGAACGATCTTCTTCTCCCCGAAAAACTGAATAACACAATATATAAGAAGAACCCAATTATATATGGTACAATAAGAATTTGGAAACAAATAAAATTATCTTTAAAATTAAGAAATCTATCATTGTTAATGCCAATAGCGAATAACCCGTTATTTAAACCATCTCTTATTGATAAGACATATAACCAATGGGAAAGTCTCGGATTTAGAAGGCTCAGGGATATGTACGAAATGGGAAACCTACTATCATTCTAACAATTACAATTAAAATTTAAACTGAAAAACAACCAATATTTTATTCAGATTTGCGATTTCATGAAAAAATATATACAGGTGCACAACCTTTTATCCGAAAGCCTTGGGACCAGACACTTGTCGGATTTCGGACATTTTCGGATTTCCGAATGGACGATTTTTAGCGTAGATTAGGTAGGTAGCGCGGGCGGCTTGAAAAGTCTGGAGCGACTGCCTCCTCCCCGGAGACCGGGGAATCATGGTAAATCATTGCATAAATGTTAGTCAGTTAGTTTGGAGGGATTTTATGTGGTGGTGGTGGTGGTGGTGGGGTGGGTGGGTGAAGGGGGAAACTTTAATTCTTAGTCCCCTACCTGGTCGGCGACTCCCAACATCGCGGAGCTGGGGGCTCCGTCCGGCCGCGGGCGGCGCCAGTTGTAGCTCCGACCCCGGCAACTCTATCCCTGGCTGCGAGGCGCTCCAAATCCAGCGCCGCCCGCGGCCCCAGCTCCGCGAATGTTGGGAGAAGGCGGCCTCCGCGCCCTGGAGCTTACCGCACAGCGACCCGGTAAGGCATTGCCCGCTCCCCGCTGGTATCCCAGCGCTGCGACGCCGCCGACTCCCAACATTTGCGGAGCTGGGGTGGGGGGCGTCCGGCCGCGGGCGGCGGTGGATTTGGAGCGCCTCGCAGCCAGGGGTAGAGTTGCCGGGGTCGGAGCTACAACCGGCGCCGCCCGCAGCCCCAGCTGGGAGTTGAGCGGCCACAGCGCTGCGGAGCTTACTGCACGGCGACCCGGTAAGGCATTGACCGCTCCCCGTCTCTCCGACCAGGTAGGGGACTAAGAATTAAAGTTTACCCCTTCAACCCCCCCTTCACATAAAAGCCCTCCAAACTAACTGACTAACATTTAAGCAATGATTTACAGATGTTTAAGTGTCTCCCCGGTCTCCGGGGAGGAGGCAGCCGCTACAGTAGTACAGACCTGGGTTGACCGTGGGTCGTTTCGGGTCAAGTTTGGCGCCAAACGCGAGCTTTGGTGTGCCAATGACATCCTGGAAAAAATGGCCGGTTTTCGGAGGTTTTCGGTTTCCGGAACACCGGATAAAAGGTTGTGCACCTGTACAAGGATATCAAAAAATAACTCCTGAATTATTGGAAGAAGCAATGAATATTGAAGCTGACTCACAAAAATTAATATCATATTTATATAATAGTATTCTAAATATAGACCTACCATCGACAGAGGTACTTAGAGAAGATTTATAACGAGTTGGTCTCCATTTGTCTTCTTTTTGGAATCATATGGTGCAACACAATTGTAAAAACTAACTGTTTCAGGACTGGACGAGGGTTGGTCAAGATTATAAACAATTATTTCCTTGCCCTTTTTTTTTTATGTCTTATTCGCTTTTTTCTATTTTCTTTTTCTCAACTTTCTTCACTCATTCGTCTTTCTTCTTTTTCTTCACACACTATATATCTCACGCTTTTCTATCCTTTACTATCTAATTTATTTTTCTTATTCTAATCTTTCTTTAATATAACAAAAAAAAAAGAAGCTGTACATAAAATGTATTATGAAAATATATATTAGGCACTTTGGTGCCATATGATTGTACTTCTAATAAAATAAAATATTTAAAAAAAAAAGAAAATCCTATAATATACAGTGGTATACGAATTTGGAAACAACTAGAAAATACGTTAAAATTGGATAATTTATCACTTTCTCTCCCCGTTGTAAATAATCCTTCATTTAAACCTTCAGTGTTGAATAAACGTTTTGTACAATGGAAAAATCATGGAGTTAAAAAGATGGGACATCTTTATAGAAAAGGTATCTTTCTTTCGTTTCAGGAGTCACAACAGAATAGTAAGATTAAACGAGAACTTTGAAGTTTGATCTTTATTTTATGAGGAGTTACGATGAGTGATTACGTGAAGAAGGCCGTCACCACGCATGCGCGTCAATCTTTAAAGCAGCAGTGTGAAATCACAGAGAAGAGTTGTTGAACTAAAATAGTAAGATTAGAGTTGGCTAGAACTTACAAAAAGATCTTTATGTTACGAGGGTCGGGAGCGGAGGGCACGTAATCGCTCATCGTAACTCCTCATAAAAATAAGATCAAACTTCAAACTGGTAAGTTCTCGTTTAATCTTACTATTTTACTTCGGAGTTATGTGAGTGACTACGTGAAGATTTTGAAGCTCTGTGATTTCATGCCGAGGAACGAGTCCACGCATCAGAACTGCATCAATTGACCAGGACGAGTGAGAAAATTAATGCGTTCAAACATGACATGGTTAAACAATACTGATGCTTTAATAACAAAATAAACAATAACAGTGACCCCTCTCGCCCAGGGGGAAACTGTGAAACAGAACTTAAAACAGAATCAGCAAAAATCCCCGGTCTGGCGATAGGCTTGTTATAAAACCTTTGGTACTTCCGCTCATTAGACCATCCCGCAACCGCTAGAATGTGGTCGAGAGGGACGTCCATATCCCTTGCTCCTGATGTCGATGCAGCCTTGTTGGAATGAGGTTTAAAAGTGTCAGTGTCCACTCCTGCACACGCCAGAACCTGTTTAATACATCTAGAGATGGTCTACACCGTAACCTTTTTATGAGGTTTGGTATAACTAACAAAGAAGGAGAGTTCCGAGCCTCTCAGGCTCTTAGTGATCTTTATGTATTGAAGTATGTGTGACAATATACACAATCGTGGATCTGAGGGGTATGCCATAAAACTCAATTTGAGCCCCAATATTCCTGGCCTGCTCTGCTTAATGTCATGAACAAAAAAGGTGATGCTATTACAAGATGTACCCATACTGTCCAATCTGAGTTTATGTAATGTCTGGACTCGTTGTGCTGAGGCCAGCGCCATGAGCATGGCTACTTTAAGTGTAAGATGGTGCAGAGACAGAGATGAAGCTGGTGCCCACTGGCGGAGCAGCGTGAGAACCACGCTCACATCCCATATATGTGAATACCTGGGCCTAGGGGGAGTGGAGTTAAAAAATGCCCTTCATAAACTTAGTTATTAAAGGGTGAGATCCTACCGTGTGGTTCCCTGACCCCAGCCATAAATAATTTGACAAAGCGCTCCTGGCACTGTAACTGAGCTTGTTATCATAAAAGAGTGACAAAAGAAACTCCAAAACATCCGTGATAGAAGTCGTGTCATATGAAATATTAGAGCGGGAACAGTACATCTCCCATTTCCTTACGTGAGTGATGTACTGTTTCTGTGTGCTCTTCCTCCAGGCCGCAGTGATGACATCTATCGTACGCTCTGAAAGCCCAAGCCCCAGGAGCGGTCTCCTCAGAATCTGCAAACCAATAAATTTATACGGTCATGAAGAGGGTGGCTTTCCCCTGTCACCGGGTTTTCTGCTCTTGGGCTCTGCCATAAAAAGCTGTGTAATTAAAGCTAGAACCAGTGGGAACCAATGCTGAGTAGGCCAGTCTGGTACTACCAATGTGCCAAAGGCGGAGTCTTGCTTGATTTTGGCCAAACATCGACTAATGAGGCAGAATGGGGGGGGAAACATACAAAAATTTCCCACCCCAGTGCAGCGAGAATGCATCTACTGCTACTGCCTCTGGGTCTGGCTTCCATGACACGTAAATTGGTAACTGATGATTAAGCCCGGATGCAAACAGATCAACCTACACCATAATGAAGGACAACGACATTGAACACTTTGTGATTCAACATCCATTCTTTGTTGTCATTGAATTCTCGTGACCTGGTGTCTGCCACCGTGTTATATCTACCTGGTAAGTAGATAGCTGAAACCCAGATGTTTCTCGCAATACACCAGTGCCAGATAAGATTAGACAATTTATCACAGGATACAGACTTACTTCCACCCATGTGATTAATGTATGCTACTGCTGTAGTGTTGTCATTCTGAAGTTGGAATGCACATGATGCATGTTGGTACAAAAAGCCTTTAACCCATAGAGTGCTCCCAACAACTCTTTAGTTAATGAAATGAACAAATGAAATGATTCAATTTTGTTCATATCAGAGACAACGTGTGACTGAAAGCATCGATGATTGCCCGCGCCTGCCGCCATTCTCCATTACACCAGGCAAAGGTGGGTGCTCTTGCCCAAGACACAACGACAGTGCACTCGGATTTAACACCCCAACCCAGCGAACACTGGCATTGTCAGTCGCCCCTGCAGGATATCGTGTACGTGATGAAGTCGTGATACTGATCTGCCACCGCAGCTCGAAATCGGTAACACCCCAACCTACGTACTGGCATCACTGCAATATGGTGGTAATACCACCATTGGTAACACCATTGTAACTGAGCCAGGGCTTCAGCTGGCAATTGCATGGGTCTATCGAAGCGACCTCTATGAAGCTTGAGTGCCTGTTCCTTTTGCACGCTGTAAGTTTTGGTAGTACAAAGGCCCGAACTGAGCAGCTGGGAAAGCAGCCACTAATTTTCCAATTATACTAGCCACATGTCTAATAGAAGGTTGATTATTAACAATGAGTTTCCTGCAGGCTTCAATTGCTTGCCCCGAGGCAGAGTCACTGACATGTGTACTGAGTTAATGGTGAATCCCAAATAGTCAATTATCGTAGATGGCACCAATTTAGACTTAACTGGATGGATTAAGAACCCCAGTTTCTCAAAAATTAGTTTTGTAGCTGACGCAGATAATTCAGCTAATTCCAAAGTCCTCCCAATGACTAAGATGTCGTCCAAATATGCCATGACTATATGATTCTGTGCCCTGAGTAGCTCCAGGACTGGTTTTAGCAATTTAGTGAATAGTCTGGGAGCTGAGGTTAAACCATTAGGCAATGCTTTAAACTGCCACAACTGCTCGATCCAGTTAAACTTCAAAAATCTCCTGTGATCTACATGAATGGCCACTGAATAGTAAGCATCTTTGAGGTCAATGCTTGCCATGTAGCACCCCTTGTAAAGCGGTTGATTGGCAGTGACAAAAGTTTCAATTTTGAAGTGTTTATACTGCACAAAGGTGTTAAGCTCTGTTAAATCAAGGATAATTCGACATCCTCCATCCTTCTTTGGCCTGGTTAAGTATGTTGGACACAAACTGGTGAGGCTCACGACTCGACCTCTCAATTACCCCTTTCTTGAACAAAGACTCAATTTCTCCTTGTGCACGTATGCACTCCTGTTGTGAAAACACCAAAGTGCGGCTAGGTGTATGCTGAGTGGGTGGAGGCGAGTCAGAAATAAACTCAATTTGGAAACCTTGTATACTGTGCAATACAAACAGGTCACATGTTATCCAATGCCATTCATGTAAGAAAAATTGCAATCTCCCCCCAACTTGTAACTGATCCATCGTAGGCTCACTTACCTTAGTGGTTACCGGCGGTATGGTCTCTGCTTCTGCCCCCGAGGTCTGGGGGGTGGGGCTGTTGGAGGACGCCATCCCCGCATCTTGAACATGGCCCGGCTTGGGCCCTGCCCTAAAAAAGGTTTCTGTGCCTGTTGCTCGGAACCACGTCCACCATATCTGGTGAACCGTCTGGTGTGGAGAGGAGGGTAGGGGTACTGTCGCCGGAAAGATGATACCTTGTGAGGTGCCTTCATAAGGCCGATGGTTTTAGCCTCCTCATCCAGTTCTTTTACCTGATTAGACAGGTCTTCTCCGAACAGGAGATTTGTGGGTTGGACATTCCCCGGCTTGCACAGCCCAGCAAATTTTGGATTTAGAGCAGGAGGGATGGCATTCTTCCTGAGGCAATTGATTTGAAAATGTGCATTACACATTAATGCCATCACGTCCTGCTGGGTATCAGAGAGGGGCGCCCCATCGACTGACCTGGCAAAGGCCGTGATGCCTGAGGCAAGTAGCCTGAGGACGTTTTGAATTTTTACCTCTTGGGCTCCAATGTGTCCCCAGATAGATGGGTTTACAACCGGGACACTTAGTCAGCTACAGTTCAGTGGAGTATTATACTTGGCAGTAGTTTCCTCCATAGTTTGGTCTTGGAGTTGATGGGAGGCCAGATAATTTATGCTCAAGGCGAGCTCTTCTTCCAATGGCTCCCCAGTTAGGGCAGGGATAGCAAATCTGGATGCCATAGGGGGTACATCCGATGTTTGCCCCTCATTCCATAAAGTTATGCTGCCCAACTGTGCCTCTGTACTCATGGTCAGTATAACACTGGCCTCGTACGCTCCCCTCATCAGAGGGGGAGATATTCTGCAGCCCTGACACAGGTGCTGCTGCCTCGGGTTTTCTGTAATCCCCGGGCTCCGATAGCTCCCTCCTTTGGAGCATATCTCTCTGGAGCAACCACTCCACTAGGTTCTCCATGTGGGTCTGCCTGTCAATATTGCTGCCCATATAAGGAGGGGAAATTTTCACCTCCTGGCCCGACACATCTGAGTCCAGGGTCCTCACAGACTTTCTGGTGGAGTAGCCAAGGCGCTTTCTGGCAGCACCAAGTCTGTAGTCGCTGGCTCCTCTGCCAGCGACCCTGAAGGCGAATTTGGTGGCCGCCCGCTGCCCGCAGGCCCGTGGTCTTCCGCAGCCGGTTTCGTCGCGGCCCGCCTCTTTACCTTGGACATGTTCTCCCGAAGTCCGATGCTGAAAAGGTAAACAAAAAATCCTGAACCGGGAGCAACGACCTCAGCTAAGTTATGAACACTTACCTGACCATTTAAAAACTTACCGCTGGAAGGAGCAGCGCGCCCGCCAGTCAGTCATTGCGCAATGCGTCAGACGTAATGACACGCATGCGTGATGACAGCCTTCATGTAGTCACTCACGTGACTCCGAAGTAAAATTATGGATTACATTCAAATAATCTTTTTAGATATTTACAACTTAAAGATTACGTTAAATCACATACACAAGAATACAGAACTAGAGAGCCAGAGATTCTAGATGAATGTTTGAATAAACACCCTAATACAGTCAAATTAATATCTTACATTTATAATACTCTTTTAGACAGTGAGATTCCGTTGACAGAATTATATAGACTAGCATGGGAAAATGAATTAGCTCAATCTATAACGAAAGATACTTAGGATGAAAGTCTACAACATATACATCAAAGTTCGTTAAATGCCAGGCATTCTTTAATACAAGTACTACATAGATTGCATTATTATAAAACAAAATTAAATATAATTTTTCCTAATATCTCTCCTGTCTGTGATAAATGTCAATACTCAGCAGTTAATTTAACTCATACTTTTGTAAATTGTATAAAAATTAAAAATTTCTGGATGGATATTTTTTAAATTATTTCCGTAGTTGTTAATACCCAATTGGATCCTGACCCTAAATTAATAATATTGGGCATATCAGAACAATACCTAAAACTTACAACAAACCAAAGAAAATTCCTTGATTATAGTATAATAATTGGGAAAAAATTAATATTAAAATTTTGGGAAAACCCAGCAACCCCCACAATCAAAATGTGGATTATGGAGATGTTGGAGACAGTTGGAAAAAAATTAGATTTGTCTTAATTGACAAACCAGAATTATTTACTATAATATGGTCTCCATTTATAGATTATTTGAAAGGGTAGATTGGGCCGGCGCGGAAGCCTGACAAACTTGAATTCAGGACTAGATGAATAGTTATGTTTTCTGACCTGCGGACCTATCTCCTAAGTTGTATTATGGCAGTTTTTTCTATCTTTCTAATTTTCTTTTTTTCTCTTTATTTTTTCTATTTATAAATATAAATAAACAATTAGAGGCAATGTTAATATGTAACCGATAAATGAGGACCTATGAATCTTAGATACTGATAATATGTAATTGTTAAACAAAGTTTGTATTGGTTTGGATTATGATATGCATATGCTTCTAATAAAAAAATAAAATATTTAAAAAAATATATATTTTTTTTGTATTTTTCCAGTAGAGCAATAAATTGTTTATAGACCCTAAAGCGGGTTTTGATGATATCTCTGCAAATGTATCCAGTTCGATCGCACAGTCATGCTCACTAGTTTGATAAAGGATTGTTGACCTAAAACAATGACTCTTTCTTGGTTTCTCAACTGTCTGATCTTCTGAATGCTTCTATCATCTGCAGTATTTTCTTTCAAGGCAATCCTATTGTCATATGCATGAGTATGGTGAGGTACTGGTACAATTAAATCTGGCTTGCTTCCGCTTCAGATGCACATAGACTAAAACAAGGCACAAAAACATAACCTACATAAATTCTACAAGATAGTAAAACAAAAAAGATTGTAAGTAAAAAACATTGGTGCAAAATTACACAATTAGGAAAACAAGATCATGGTAGTGGAAGAGGTGGTCCATTGTATTACTATGCTGAGGTAGGAATAGGGTTGTGCAGGTCGGTTCAAGAACCTGAATGGTTATAGGAAAATTGTTCTTGATTGGTTGTCTTGCTAAATGTGATTTGAAACATGACCGATAATTTTCTGC
The DNA here is from genome assembly GCF_028641065.1 of Leucoraja erinaceus. Taxonomy (NCBI): domain Eukaryota; kingdom Metazoa; phylum Chordata; class Chondrichthyes; order Rajiformes; family Rajidae; genus Leucoraja; species Leucoraja erinaceus. The sequence continues at coordinate 24,963,967 of NC_073384.1, forward strand.
AACGCTTTCAGCTCACAAAGGGAAACTGTGTTCAGCATTCAATGCTAATGTTAGCAAATTGGTATAATTTGTTTCAGGAACTGTTTTTGCCATGGGTAGCAGTCACTTCAGTCCACAACAGAAGACCTACATTGACCTACAAGACCTACATGGTTGCGGGATGGCTGTGATTGTAAACTAAATATTCCAGGATTTTGTTGCTTCGGGTTTGATAGAATTGGAGGGGCAAGAGGTGGAGGTGTTGCATTGCTTGTCAGGGAAGATATTACAGCAGTGCTTTGGCAGGATAGATTAGATGGCTCATCTAGGGAGGCTATTTGGGTGGAACTGAGAAATGGGAAAGGTGTAGCAACACTTATAGGGGTGTATTATAGACCGCCTAATGGGGAGAGAGAATTGGAAGAGCAAATATGTAAGGAGATAGCAGATATTAGTAGTAAGCACAAGGTAGTGATTGTGGGAGTTTTCAATTTTCCACACATAGACTGGGAAATACATTCTGTAAAAAGGGCTGGATGGTTTGGAGTTTGTAAAATGTGTGCAGGGTAGTTTTTTTGCAGCAATACATAGAGGTACCTATTAGAGAAGGGGCAGTGCTGGACCTCCTGTTAGGAAATGAGACAGGTCAGGTGGCGGATGTATGTGTTGGGGAGCACTTCGGGTCCAGAGATCATAATACCATTAGTTTCAATATAATTATGGAGAAGGTCAGAACTGGACCAAGGGTTGAGATTTTTGATTGGAGAAAAGCTAACTGAGGAGATGCGAAAGGATTTAAAAGGAGTGAAGTGGGACATTTTGTTTCATGGGAAGGATGTAGTAGAGAAATGGAGGACATTTAAAGGTGACATTTTAAGAGTACAGGATCTTTATGTCCCTGTTCGGTTGAAAGGAAAGAGTAATAATTGGAAAGAGCCATGGTTTCCAAGGGAAATTGGACACTTGGTTCGGAAAAAGAGAGAGATCTACAATAATTATAGGCAGCATGGAGTAAATGAGGTGCTTGAGGAGTATAACGAATGTAAAAAAAATCTTAAGAAAGAAATTAGAAAAGCTAAAAGAAGATATAAGGTTGCTTTGGCAAGTAAGATGAAAGTAAATCTAAAGAGTTTCTACAGCTATATTAATAGCAAAAGGATCATGAGGGATAAAATTGGTCCATTAGAGAGTCAGAGTGGACAGTTATCTGCAGAGCCAAAAGAGATGGGTGAGATATTGAACAATTTATTTTCTTCGGGATTCATCAAGGAGAAGGATATTGACTTATGTGAGGTAAGGAAAACAAGTAGAGTAGCTATGGAAACTATGAGATTCAAAGAAGAGGAAGTACTGACACTTTTGAAAAATATAAAAGTGGATAAGTCTCCAGGTCCTGACAGTATATTCCCTAGGACATTGAGGGAAGTTAGTGTAGAAATAGCAGGGACTATGACAGAAATATTTCAAATGTCATTAGAAATGGGAATGGTGCCGGAGGATTGGCGTATTGCGCATGTTGTTCCATTGTTTAAAAAGGGTACTAAGAGTAAACCTAGCAATTATAGACCTGTTAGTTTGACGTCAGTGGTGGGCAAATGAATGGAAAGGATACTTAGAGATGATATATATAATTATCTGCGTAAACAGGGTCTGATTAGGAACAGTCAACATGGATTTGTGCCTGAAAGGTCATGTTTGACTAATCTTCTTGAATTCTTTGAAGAGGTTACTAGGGAAATTGATGAGGGTAAAGTGGTAGATGTTTTTATATGGACTTCAGTAAGGCCATTGACAAGGTTCCACGTAGAAGGTTGGTTAAGAAGGTTCAATTGTTGGGTATTAATAGTGGAGTAGCAAGATGGGTTCAACAGTGGCTGAATGGGAGATACCAGAGAGTGATGGTGGATAACTGTCAGGTTGGAGGCTGGTGACTAATGGAGTGTCTCAGGGATCTGTGTTGGGTCAACTGTTGTTTGTCATATACATCAATGATCTGGATGCTGGTGTGGTAAATTGGATTAGTAAGTATGCAGATGATACTAAGATAGGTGGTGTTGTGGATAATTAAGTAGATTTTCAAAGTCTACAGAGAGATTTAGGTCATTTGGAAGAGTGGGCTGAAAGATGGCAGATGGAGGGGGGGGTGGGTAGAGGAGAGTTGGGAGAGGAGAGGGGGGTGAGAGGATAGGGAGAGGAGAGAGGGGGGAGAGGAGAGAGGGGGGGGAGAGGAGAGGGGGGTAGAGGAGAGGGGAGAGGGGAGGGGGGTAGAGGAGAGGAGAGGGAGTGGGGAGAGGAGAGGGAGGGGGAGAGGGGGGGGGAGAGGGAGAGCGGGGGGGAGAGGGAGGGGGGGGGGGGGGGGGGGGGGGGGGGGGGGGGGGGGGGGGGGGGGAGGGGGTGGGGGGGGGGGGGGGGTGGGGGGGGGGGGGGGGGGGGGGGGGGGGGGGGGGGGGGGGGGGGAGAGTGTGCCTTTTTACTTCAACCCAAACCCAAACAACTATTTGCAGGCAGTGCTTTATTACCTCTAACGATATTTTCATTTTCAAACCAAATTAAGGGTACTCACAGTGCTGTAGACATTTGTCAGTGTCATTCAAAGCTCTGATTGAGGCACACCACTTGCAGAGACTGATTGAGGCACACCACTTCCTGGTTTTATAGGCGCTACCCCTCCCTCCAGCAGGGGCAGCAGAGAGAATGGGGAAAGTTGTAAAAACATTAACATCTCTGTCAATTTTCATCGACGGGAAAAATCCTCGACACACACGCGGCGGAGGGGGGCTCTGAGCGAAGTGGCCAAAAATGACGGCTGTAGGTGGTGGCGTACTCTCGGAAACCGCAGCACAGAAAGCCAAAACCGGTCAAGAACAGAGTTTTAGTAATATAGATGTCAACAAAATAGAGAGAGTACAGAGGAGATTTACTCGAATGTTGCCTGGGTTTCAGCACCAAAGTTACAGGGAAAGGTTGAACAAGATAGGTCTTTATTCTAGGAGCGCAGAAGGTGAAGGGGGGGGACTTGATAGAGGTCTTTAAAATGATGAGAAGGATAGACAGAGTTGACGTGGATAAGACTTTTCCATTGAGAGTAGGGAAGATTCAAACAAGAGGACATGATTTGAGAAATAAGGGACAAAAGTTTTGGGGTAACATGAGGGGGAACCTCTTTACTCAGAGAGTGGTAGCTATGTGGAATGAGCTTCCAGTGGAAGTGGTGGAGGCAGGTTCGATTTTATCATTTACAAATAAATTGGATAGGTATATGGACGGGAAAGGAATGGAGGGTTATGGTCTGAGTGCAGGTAGATGGGACTAGGTGAGAGTAAGTGTTCGGCACGGACTAGAAGGGCCTAGATGGCCTGTTTCCGTGCTGTAATTGTTATATGGTTATATGGTAGTCTCGTGCTCCAATAGGAATGAGCAGCACTCCGGAAATTGTCATTTCCAGAGGGAGTTGTAATTGCAAATTAAATTTAATTCCAAGCAGAAGTTTCAATTCCCTGGGCTAGTACTTTAATTATTATAGACAACAGCACTCTCTTACAGATCTGCTAGGATCCTCAGCCGCAACTTTAACTAATACCGATTATCATAAAGTGAGGGTTAGTGAGACCAACATCCATGGTTAAACTGCAAAGGAGGGCTGAGCAATGGTGATGTGCGGTGGAGAGTTGGCCTACACATAAAGAATAGGTTTGGTACAAATCTGTCTTTATCTACAGGATCATCCAAGAGGCGTGATTGGGATTCTTTTTTATTTATTCCTTCACTTGAAATTGGTCTCACTGGCAAGGCTCGTATTTATTGTAAATTCCTGTATCCTTGAACTGACTGCTTTTCAAAGATAGTTAAAATTCAACCAAACTTTTGGGTCTGGGGGTCATATATTGTTAAGACCATATTTTTCTGGAGGACATTACTGAATAAAAGGTTTTTTTTCTAGATAATCCAGGGGTGTCATCACTGATACTATCAGTTTCATTTAATTAGTTAAAATAAATTCCCGAGCTGCTCTGATGAGACTCCAGCATTTGCCTCCTTCATCTTCTTCTTCTTGCATATGGCATGCACAGCCTAAAGTTGTAGGACAACTTGTTCTATTTGATCTTATTTGATTGTGCACGCCTGGTCCGCCCTGTTTCGACGATTGCATTCGTCGAAACAGGGCGGACCACGTGAAGGTTCCAATCTTCCATCCCTATATGTCTCCAAATCAATAGTACAGGGTGCTGGAAACTGGTCTGGCAACATAACCAGTATTTCATAAACTGAAGGTAAAATACCAAACATAACCAGCAGAAATGCCAACTGGGGAAAATAAAGTGTGTATCAGTATTAAATTAAGACCATATCCAAACCATTTAAGTTACAGTTGCAATTGTTTACATAAGATAACACAATGTAAAAGACCAGAAAAACAGGAACTGGTATTCATTGCAGACATTTTGCTCTGTTATAAACTTTAGTCTCATGTCTATGTTTTGAAGTATTCTGGACCATAAAAAATAATTGAGCCTTTGAGTACGTTAGGGAACTTAGTGTCTTTTGATGGCTTGCTCGGTGAAATTAGTTACCCACAGAAGGCTGAACCTAATCCATTCTACAGTTAAGTGAGCCTGTCGATTTCATGTAGTTCTGGCCTTAAAATACTGTAAGGAGTGACTGCATCTCGATCTAGCTCAACTTAACATTGCTGATGACTATGTCATTCACCTCCGCCCTGTGATCCATCCCACTTGATACTCAACATTTTTTTCTGATTTAACACTGATCTGGGAAAATGGTTTGTCCTCATATGGGAGCAGATACTGACCACTTATCCCAAGTATGAAGAGGAGGCAGTCCTTTGCCCTCTCTGTTCAAGCATCAACTGCACTCTGGATTCAGGCCCACAACATTAACCTACATTGAGTCACATTGAGGGCACAGGGAGTGACCTATAAAACATAGACCAGTACAGAACAAGGACAAGCCCGTTAGTCCACAATGCCTGTGCTTAACATGATGCCAAATCAAATTACTGCCTTCTGACTGCAGGTGATCCATATCCATCCATTCCCTGTTTATTCATATGCCTATTTAAACGCCACTATTATTTCTGCTTTCATCACCACCCCTGGCACAGAGTTCCAGGCACCTACCACTCTTGGTATAAAAAAGCTTACCCTTTACCACTCTTAACTACTTGTGTTCCTATTTTGTGGGAACTATGGACTTAGAGGGGTCATGGAAACCCCATGACCCCTCTAAGTATCAATGCTATTAAGGGTCCTGCCATTAACTCTATACCTTCCCCTGACATTTGACCTCACAAACTACTACTTCACACTTGCCCAGATTAAAAGAAGATATGTTGCTTTAGCAAGTAAGGTGAAAGTAAATCCAAAGGGTTTCTACAGCTATATTAATAGCAAAAGGATAACGAGAGATAAAATTGGTCCATTGGAGAGACAGAGTGGATAGCTATCTGCAGAGCCAAAAGAGATGGGGGTGATATTGAACAACTTTTTTTTTCTTCGGTATTCACCAAGGAGAAGGATATTGAATTATGTGAGGTAAGGGAAACTAGTGGATACTATGAGGTTCAAAGTAAAAGAAGTACTGACACTTTTGAAAAATATTAAAGTGGATAAGTCTCCAGGTCCTGACAGGATATTCCCTAGGACATTGATGGAAGTTAGTGTAGAAATAGCCGGGGCTATGACAAAAATATTTCAAATGTCATTAGAAACGGGAATAGTCCCCGAGGATTGGCGTACTGCTCATGTTGTTCCATTGTTTAAAAAGGGTTCTAAGAGTAAACCTAGCAATTATAGACCTGTTAGTTTGACTTCAGTGGTGGGCAAAATAATGGAAAAGATACTTAGAGATAATATATATAAGCATCTGGATAAACAGGGTCTGATTAGGAACAGTCAATATGGATTTGTGCCTGGAAGGTCATGTTTGACTAATCTTCTTGAATTTTTTGAAGAGGTTACTAAGGAAATTGACGAGGGTAAAGCAGTGGATGTTGTCTATATGGACTTTAGTAAGGCCTTTGACAAGGTTCTTCATGGAAGGTTGGTTAAGAAGGTTCAACTGTTGGGTATAAATGCAGGAATAGCAAGATGGATTCAACAGTGGCTGAATGGGAGAAGCACGAGGGTAATGGTGGATGGCTGTTTATCGGGTTGGAGGCAGGTGACTAGTGGGGTGCCTCAGGGATCTGTGTTGGGTCCTTTGTTGTTTGTCATGTACATCAATGATCTGGATGAAGGTGTGGTAAATTGGATTAGTAAGTATGCAGATGATAGGGGGTGTTGTGGATAATGAAGAGAATTTCCAAAGTCTACAGAGTGATTTAGGCCATTTGGAAAAATGGGCTGAAAGATGGCAGATGGAGTTTAATGCTGATAAATGTGAGGTGCTCCACCTTGGCAGGACAAATCAAAATAGGACGTACATGGTAAAAGGTAGGGAATTGAAGAATACAGTTGAACAGAGGGATCTTGGAATAACCGTGCATAGTTCCTTGAAGGTGGAATCTCATATAGATAGGGTGGTAAAGAAAGCTTTTGGTATGCTAGCCTTTATAAATCAGAGCATTGAGTATAGAAGCTGGGATGTAATGTTAAAATTGTACAAGGCATTGGTGAGACCAAATCTGGAGTATGGTGTACAATTTTGATCGCCCAATTATAGGAAGGATGTCAACAAAATAGAGAGAGTACAGAGGAGATTTACTATAATGTTGCCTGGGTTTCAACAACTAAGTTACAGAGATAGGTTGAATAATTTAGGTCTTTATTCTCTGGAGCGCAGAAGGTTAAGGGGGGACTTGATAGAGGTCTTTAAAATGATGAGAGGGATAAACAGAGTTGATGTGGACAAGCTTTTCCCTTTGAGAATAGGGAAGATTCAAACAAGAGGACATGACTTGAGAATTAAGGGACAGAAGTTTTAGGGGTAACATGAGGGGGAACTTCTTTACTCAGAGAATGGTAGCGGTGTGGAATGAGCTTCCAGTGGAAGTGGTGGAGGCAGGTTCGTTGGTATCATTTAAAAATAAATTGGATAGGCATATGGATGAGAAGGGAATGAAGGGTTATGGTATGAGTGCAGGCAGGTGGGATTAAGGGAAAAAAAGTTGTGTAGGCACGGACTTGTAGGGCCGAGATGGCCTGTTTCCGTGCTGTAATTGTTGTATGGTTATATGGTTATTAAACCTCATCTCAATTTTTCTGCCCATATCTGTAATTTAACTATATCTGCTGTATCTGTTGACAACCTTCTTCGCTGTCTGCAACTACACAATTTTTATTTCTTGAACAATTTTTATGTTACCTGGAAATTTATTACACACCCCATCTACATTTTTGTCCATGTCATTAATATTTATCGCAAAGAACAGAGGTCCAAGCATAGATCCCTGCAGAACATCATTGATCACAGACCTCCAGCCAGAATAACACCCTTCCACCTCTAACCTACATATTCTGTGGGAAAGACAGTTCTGTTTCCAAGTGACTAAATCGTTTGTAAGAATTGACAAACTTGTAAGTTTGTAAGACATGCCCCACACAAAGTGATGATGACTGTCCTATCTTAGCTCATTCTCTTCGAAATGCGAATAAATCCTATATTTAACAATCCTTCCCAATATCGTCCCTCCCACTTAAGCTTACTGAGTTACAATTTCCTGGAATATCCCTGTTATCCTTCTGACGCATAGGCTACTCGCCAATCTTCAAAAGATCTCTCGCTGCTTTTCTGAGAGAATTTAGGTGGAGGAAGAAATGGGATGGTTCCAGAGTAAGGTGCCAATTAAGAGTCAACTTCCAGTTCTTATGTGTAAATATCTCTAACATTGAAGCTACAGCGAAGAAAGCACACCAATTGTGTGCTAAATCTTTCTGAATTCCTTGGAATGCATCCATGTATTACAGCTTGGCTTGGTAACAGTTGTGCCCAAGGCGACAAGATATTGCAGTGGTTGTGACTCAGGCCATCACACAGACCACCCTCCTCTCCACACCCCATCAACTAAATGTACACTTCATGCTGCCTCAGGAAAGCAGCCAACATAATCAAATACCCTTTTCACCCCTGTCACCCTCTTCTCCCCTTTCCCACTGAGCAGAAGATACAAAAAATTCATACCACCAAATTCAGGAACAGCTTCTTTCCTGCTGTTATCAAGCTATTGAATGGTCCTCCCACAATCTAGAGTGTAGACTTGATCTTCCAACCTACCTCATTGTGGAACGAGCACGTCTCCTAACTGCTATGGATTACGCAATATTCTGCACTCTGGAATTCTCCACCACAAAGAGCTGTGGAGGTCTCACTGGCCATATTCAAGAGTGAAATAGATTTTTAATTTTTATGGGAGACAAGGATTATGGGGAATAGTCAGGAAAGTGGAGTTGAGGTCAAGATCGGAGCGATCATCATCTTATTGAATGGTGGAGTAAGTATGGACTTTTGCTTCAGCTTCATTTGTTCTAAAATGGAAAAAAGTTAATACTGTTTCTCTTTTCACAGATTGTGACCTGCCAGGTGTGCATTTATTTGTATCTATTTTGTTCATATTTGTGGTAATTGTTGATTATATACGGAGACTAGCAAGTTAAGAATAACATTGATTTTTTTTTAAATGGGAAATTCAACTTTCAATCCTCAGTCGCGCATTCCAGTGAATTTTACTTGCCCACATAGAGCTTCAGGTTCCAATTGGGCAATTCATCCTCCAACAGCTTGCAGTAATGTTATTAGTCTCAATACAACAGTTCAAGACATAACGAGGCCAGAACCCTCAACAATTTTTTTGCATTTAAACAAGTTAGTAAATAATCCGAGAAAGCAACGAGAATTCAAAATTTTCAGCCAGTCGTGAGAAGCTGGTATTGCCTTAAGGGGCTTTGGAAGCAGATTCAAGAGTGACTTTCAAAACGAAACTTAAAAGATACACACTAAAGTGGCAGGAGTTATTTTGAATACAATTCACAATTGAGCTGGAAGAGCAGTAAATATAAATGTGCCCGCTTTAAAGCCATTAGTGATAGCCCCATCCGCTGATCTTCAAGACATGCATGATTTTATAGTAAACATTTTCCACTAGGAGATGGAAGATGAAAACAGATAGACACTGCATTCAATTCATATACACACGGAGTGATTGACATTGCCCAGTCCATCATTGAAGCAGACTCCACACCCTCAAAAAGGAGCCAATATCATCAAAAACCCATACCCCCTGGCTCCGTTTTCACTGCTACCATTGGGAAGAAGGTAAGGAGTTTGAAATCTGTAAGTCATCCTGCTTAAAAAACAGCTTCATCCCAGCAATTGTCAGGCTCTTGGACACTACACAACATCAAACTCAGCAGCTATGAACTTCACTGGACTGTGCTTTTAGTTGTACTAAGGACTTTGATTTCCTTTTGCACTTGTATTACAGTTATATTGGTTTTTCTATTCTTATATTTATTTGTGTGTTTTGGGTTTACAGTCTGCTTAAGTTGCTGCAAATAAGAATTTAATTATGCTGTGCCGATACATATGACCAGTAAACATTTTTGCTGAAGTAACTCAGTTGGACAGGCAGCATCTCTGGATAGAGAGAATGGGTGACGTTTCGGGTCAAGACCCAAACGTCAGCCATTCCTTCTATCCAGAGATGCTGTCTGTCTCGCTAAGTTACTCCAGCATCTTGTGCCTATCTTTGGTTCCTACACAATAAACACTCTTGACTCTCTTGAAGTAATTTCTTGCAACCTAAATAGTAAGTGGCAAGAGGCAGAAGAAACCAAGGATCAAAAGTGTTTTATTGTCATATGTCCCAATACACAACAATGAAATTCTTATTGCAGCAGCACGACAGACATGTGAACATAATGTGTAGGAAGGAACTGCAGAAACATAGTACTCTGTAAACCCATAATAAATGACAAAAGAAAGCTAAGTGTATATATATATATATATATATATATATATATATATATATATATATATATATATATATATCCATATCTATATACTTAAAACTCTGATCTTGGATGTGTATTTATTTGTGTGTGTGTGTGTGTTTGTGTGTGTTTGTGCATAATCACATCTTCTCGAAAAAACGATACGATGACGGTAACATTTTTACATATTCCGGTAGAGATTTTTCCCCTGGTCCAAAATCGCCTTTTCTGAAAATGTAATGCTTTATTTCTCGAGTTATTAATGAAAATGTTCAAAAATCTGACAAAACGCTGAAATAAAAATGACTATCTTTCGCTGATGATGTCACAATAGACCTGCGTACCTGCTGTCTTCCACGCACTGCGAGCGACATTACCCCCCCAACTCTCCCTCCTCACCCATTATTTAAAAGACGTAGCCCTCAGCCCCCTCTCACCCCCCCATCTCTTCCTCCTCCCCCTCCTCTCCCCATCCTCTCCCCCCTCTCTCCCACCGCCTCTCCCCCTCTCTCTCCCCTCTCTCTCTCCCCTCTCTATCCTCCCCCTCTCTCCCCCTCTCTTCCCCCCCTCTCTCCCCACCTCTGTCCCCACCTCTGTCCCCACCCCCTCTCTGCCCCCTCGCTCCTCCTCTCTATCTCCCCCCATATCCCCCCCTATCTCTCCTCCCTCCATCTCCCCCCTCTCCCTCTACCCCCCCCCCCCTCTCTGCCCCTCTCTCCACCTCTCTCTCTCTCTTTCCCCTCTCTCTCTCTCTCTCTCTCTCTCCCCCTCACTCCACCCCTCTTTCTTCCCCTCTTCCCCCTCTCTCTGCCCCTCTCTCTCCCTGTCTCTCCTCCGTCTCTCTCTGTACCCCCCCCCCCCACCCTCCCACCTCTCCTCTCTAGACGTAACTGTGAGTTGGGAGCTATGCGCGAATGGATAGGGCGGGGATGGGGTAAAAGGAGCAAATGAATAATACTAATATAATATCAAGGGGGGGTGGTTAATGTGTGTGTGGGGAGGGGGTGGTTAGTGTGTGTATGGGGGGTGGTTAGTATGCGTGAGATGCCGCAGGCCACTCCCCTCCAAACCCCCCCCCATCTCCCCTCCCCCCCCCCCCCCCCCCCCCCCCCCCCACCCCCCAGAACTACGCAATGACGGGACGGGACCCCAACAGGTCCCACTTGGTCTAGTCACAATTAAAAGTCTGATCTTTGGCTGTGTGTGTTTATTTGTTTGTGTATAATCACATCTTCTCAAAAAAAAAGACGTGGCAACGGTAACATTTTTACATATTCCGCTAGAGATTTTTCTCCTGGAGTCCAAAATTGCCTTATCTGGAAAATTTATGCGTTATTTCTCGTTATTAACGAAAATGTTCACAAATCTGACAAAACTTGGAAAAAAAAAAAAACAACTGTCTTTCGCTGATGATATCACAATTGATCCCCCACCACCTCTCCTTCCTCCCCCCGTTATTCAAAAGATGCAGCCCTCTCACCCCCCCCACACTTCTCCCTCCTCCTCCTCCTCCTTTCACTCCCTCTCTCCCCTCTCCCCCCCTCCCCCCCTCCCCCTCCTCTCCCCCCCCCTCCCTCCCACCCCCTCCTCTCCCCCCTCTCCCCCCCCCCCCCTCCCCCCCTCCTTCCCCCTCCCTCTCCCCCCCCCCCCCACCCCCCCCCCCCCCCCCCCTTCCCCCTCCCCCCCCCCCCCCCCCCCCCCCCCTCCCCCCCCCCCTCCTCTCCCCCCCTCCCACCTCTCCTTCCTCCCCCCGTTATTCTAATGATGCTGGCTGCCTTTTTGAGGCAGCGACTCTTGTAAATCCCTTTGTTGGTGGGGAGGTCAATACCCGTGATGGACTTTCTGCAATTTTCTGCGTTCCTGGGCATTCAAGTTGCAGAACCATGATGCAACTAGTCAATATGCTATCTACCGTATACCTGTAGAAGTTCAAGAGAGATGTACGTTGACATACCAAATCTCTCAATCTTCTTAGGAAGTAGAGGCGTTGATGGGCTTTCTTTGTGATTGCATCAATGTGCTGGGTCAAGGACAGATCCTCAGAGATATGCATGCCCAGGAATTTGAAGCTTTTGGACTCTGCACCGCCGTCCCGTTGATGATGACAGGTTTGTGAATTCTCTTCCTTCCTCATCCAAAGAACACAATCATTTCCTTGAGCTTACTGATGTTGAAAGCAATGTTCACACAAAATGCTGGAGTAACTCAGAGGGTCAGGCAGCATCTCTGGAGAAAAGGAATGGGTGACGTTTCAGGTCGGAATCCTTCAGACTGAAAGATAGAGGTGGGGGGGGGGGGGGGGGGGAAGGGGAGGTTGGGGAGGGGGGGTGGTAGGGGGACATTCAGATGGATTTGTGTGGGAACACACTCCTTCGCACATTTCATTATGAAGTCGGTAACAACTGTAATGTATTCATTTAGGTTTGTTGCCAAATCCTTGGTCGAGGGTGTTTGACCCTCTGTTGTTGCAGGATACTTTCCATGCACATATACATCAGCTTTGGCACCGTCATGGTAATTAAAGCACAATTGAGAGAAGCCTTTCACTAACAGCAATTAGGGGGATAAAGAGCACAAAATACACTGCTGCAGGAGCTGGGTCAGACAGCACCTGTGAAGAGAATGGAATAAAGTTTCAGGTAGAAACATAGAAAGATAGAAAATAGGCGCAGGAGTAGGCCATTCGGCCGTTCGAGCCAGCACCGACATTCAATATGATGAAGGCTGATCATCCAAACTCAGTACCCCATTCCGGCTTTTTCCCCATATCCCTTGATTCCCTTAGCCCTAAATCTAACTCTTGAAAACATCCAGTGAATTGGTCTCCACTGCCTTATGTGGCAGAGAATTCCACAGATTCACAACTCTCTGGGTGAAAAAGGTTTTCCTCATCTCAGTCCTACCCCTTGGACATCTACACCTCCCGCTGCCTTAGCAGGGCAAAGAAGATCATCAAAGACAGCTCCCATCCTGCGTTTGGACTGTTCGACCTGCTGCCCTCTGGAAGGCGCTATAGGTGCATCAAATCCAGGACAAATAGACTCAGAAATAGTTGCTTTCCGAGAATTATAACTACTCTTAATTCAAATTCACACATCAATAGTCAATAGTCAATAGTCTATTTATTTGTCATTTGGACCCCTGGAGGTCCAAATGAAATGCCGTTTCTGCAGCCATACATTACACACAAATAGACCCCAGACACAACACAATTACATTTTACATAAACATCCATCACATAGCTGTGATGGAAGGCCAAAAAAACTTATCTCTCCACTGCACTCTCCCCCCCCCCCGATGTCAGAGTCAAAGTCAAAGCCCCCGGCTGGCGATGGCGATTGTCCCGCGGCCATTAAAGCCACGCCGGGTGGTGCGAGGTCGCACACCGGGTCTTGGTGTTGGAGCCCCCTGGTGTGCGCTCGCAGAGTCCCGCGGCCGTTCCAGCCGCGCGGGGCAGTGATGTTAGGCCCCGCTCCAGGAGCTCTTCGACCCCGCAACTCGGGCGGGAGAAGTCGCCGTTGCAGGAGCCCCGAAAAGCGGTCTCCCTCCAGGGAGCCGCGGGCTCCTGGTGTCGTCGTCCACAGACCCGCAGCAGCAGCCTCCCAATCTCCGGAGGTCGGGCAGCAGCAGCAGCAGCAGCAGCGGCAGCGCTCCTCCACCGCTCCACCCGCTCTGGTCTCGGCCAGCTCCGCGACGGTGAGGTGAGTCGGCACCAGAGTCCCCGGCTTCTTCCCGTTGGAGGCCGCTCCTCGTTGCGGCCTCAACGACAACCGAGACCCGACGAGAAAAGGTCGGGTCTCCAGTGCAGGGAGAGATTTAAAAGTTTCCCCATCCCTCGCACCCCACCCCCACCCCCACCACACACACACCCCAACATAAAATAACAAAAACTACATTAAAACACAGACAAAAAATAATAAAAACGCGGACAGGCTGCAGAGGCCGCTGCTGACCAGAGTCGCGCCGCCTACTGGATGCCTACATGCACTGACTTCACAGCCCAACACCCGGACTTCCATCTGTATATTTGTATATATGTATGTAGCGCCGCAGAATTGTGCACCTATCCCTTTTCCCCCCCCCCCCATCTCCCTTCTGTTTTTGTTTTTCTGTTTCTTGTTTTTTGTGCTAAATTGTATGTATGCACTGAGTACGAGCAGCTTTCAGTTTCACTGTACATGTATAGTGACAATAAATGGCATATCTATCTATCTATCTATCTATCTTATTCCCAAACTGCAACCCCTGGTTCTGTACTCCCCCAACATCAGGAACATTTTTCTTGCATCTACCCTGTCCAATCCTCTAATAATTTTATATATTTCTACAAATTGCACACACTACTCCAGGTGCAGTCTCACCAGGGCCCTGTACAACTGCAGTAGGACTTTCTTGCTCCCAAACTCAAATCCTCTTGCAATGAAGGCCAACATGCCATTAGCTTTCTTCACTGCCTGCTGTACCTACATGCTTACTTTCAGTGACAAGCACACCCAGGTCTCGTTGCACTTCCCCTGCTCCTAATCAAACACCATTGAGATAATAATCTGCCTTCCTGTTCTTGCCACCAACATGGATAACTTCACATTTATCCACATTATACTGCATCTACCATGCTTCTGCCCACTCACCCAACCTATCCAAGTCACCCTGCAGCCTCATAGCATCCTCCTCGCAGCTCACACTGCCGCCCAGTATTGTGTCAACCGCAAACATAGTTACATTTAGTTCCTTCGTCTAAATCATGAATATATATTGTAAACAACTGGGGTCCCAGCACCCCACTAGTTACTGCTTGCCATTCTGAAAAGGACCCGTTAATTCCTACTCTTTGCTTCCTGTCTGCCAACCAGTTCTCTATCCATGTCGATACAGTACCCCCAATACCGTGTGCTCTAATTTTGCACACTAATCTCTTGTATGGGACCTTGTCAAAGGTGTTTTGAAAGTCCAGATACACCACATCCACTGGCTCTCCTTTATCCATTCCACTTGTTACATCCTCAAAATATTCCAAAAGATTAGTCAAGCATGATTTCCCCTTCATAAATCCATGCAGATTTTGACCAATCCTGTCACTGCTTTCCAGATGCACCGCTATAACATCTTTAATAATCTACTCCAGCATGTTTCCCACTACCAATGTAAGGCTAACTGGTCTATAATTCCTTGTTTTCTCTCCCTCTTTTCTCAAAAGTGGAGTTACATTGGCTACCTTCCAGTCCACAGGAACTGATGCAGAGTTGAGAGAACCTTGGAAAATGATCACCAATGCTTCCATGATTTCTAGGGCCACCTCGTTTAGTACTCTGTGATGCAGACCATCAGGCCCTGGGGATTTATCTGCCTTCAGTCCCAACAGTTTCACTAACACCAATTTCAGACTAATGTGGATTCCCTTCAGTTCCTCCCTCCCACAGGGAGATTGTTTTTGTCGTCTTTAGTGAAGACAGAACCAAAGTACTTGTTTACCTGTATCTGACTGTAAGAAACCTACATTCGTCTTCACTAATCTTTTCCTTTTTACATACCTAAAGAAACGTTTACAGTCAATTTTTATATTCCCCGCACGCTTTCTTTCATGCTCTTTTTCCCTCCTCTTAATTAGCCCCTTTGTCCTCCTCTGTTGATGAGTTCTAAATTTCTCCCAGTCCTCTGTTTTGTCGCTTCTTCTGGTCAATTTATATGCCACTTCCTTGATTTAACACGGTTGAGCCGCCTTCCCAGTTTTATTTTTTCGCCAGACAGGGATGAACACGTTCTGGAGTTCATCCATGTGGTCTTTAAATCTTTGCCATTGCATCTCCACTGTCAACCCTTTAAGTATAATTTGCCAGTCTATCCTAGGCCATTCCCATCTCATACCTTCAAAGTCTCCTTTATTCAAGTTCAATACCCTAGTCTGAATTAACTGTGTCACTCTCCATCCTAATGCAGAATTCCACCATATTAAGGTCACTGGTGCCCAAGAGGCCTTGCACAACAAGGTCGCTAACTAATCTTTCCTCATTACACAATACCCAGTCTAGGATGCCCTGCCCTCTAGTTGGTTCCTCTACATATTGGTTTAAAAACCCATCCCTTACACATTCCTGGAAATCCTCCTCCTCAGCACTGTTACCAATTTGGTTTGCCCAATCTATATGTTGATTAAAGTCACCCACGATAACCGCTGTACCTTTGCTTCACACATCCCTAATTTACTGCTTGATGCTACCCCCAACCTCCCTGCTGCTGTTTGGTGGTCTGTATACAAAGACCCTGCATCAGGACTGAGAGGGTATAGGGAGGATAGCTAATATAAAGGAGACTGCGGGAGGGGTGAGGCAGGAGCCAGGAAGCAGATGGTGGAGTTAGGAGACAGAATCTAGGATGTGATAAGTAAAGAGACAAAGGGAAAAAAGGGACAAATGGAGTCAAGTGCGGGAGAGAAGAGTCAAGAGGCTGGAGGGTGAAGTGGAGGCACAAGAGGTGTGAGTATTGTTCTTTGATAAGGTAGGCAATGTGGAACTAGGTGAAAGAGGATTGATGGACAGATGGAACTAGATGACGGAAGGGATAGGAGAAGTAAGTGGGTGATTGGTGGATGGAACTCCGTGGGGGAGGGGACCCTGGAATCTGGAGCAAAAAAACAAAGTGCTGGAGGAACTTCTGCAGCATCAGTGCAGAGAAGCATCAGTTCGGAGAAATGGATAGGTGACATTTCAGGCTTGGACCCTTCTTCATAAAACCAGGCGATGGAGGCTGTAGAGGATGTGGGGGAAAAAAGAGGATGGGAAGACCCAAGTGGATCAGAAGGAGAAAGAGGAGAACACAGGAGTGAGGGTGACCTGAAGTAGGAGAATTCAATGTCCAAACCGTTGGGTTGTGCACTTCCCATGCAAAATATGAGGTGTTGTTCTCCAAGTTTGAGATTGGCCTCACCCTGTGTGTGGCGTAAGCAGAGAATGAACAGGTCAGTATGTAAAAGGGAAGGGAAGTTGAATTGCCGTGCAACCGGAAGCTTGGGACGGCCATTGAGGACAGAACGCAGGTGCTCTGCACATCAGTTGCCTAATCTGCACTTAGTGTGACTCATGTTGGGAAGACCACCAAATGCAGTAGACAAGGTGTGAGGAGGTGTAGACTGGCAGGCCATTGCTCCCTTAATGTTAAACCTCTTTGGGTATAGCAAAAGCTCTGTCATGTGTGGAAGGAGCAGACAAAAAAAGCAAGAGTCCTGGGCAAAATCGAGTTAGAGAACAAAGCTGTAGTGTGCCAATTCCAAAAGCGAGCAGCAAATGGTTCTTGCTGCAGTTACCGCAGCAGCCAAGCAATTCATTCCTATCATTATCTTAACAGGGTTTAATGAGCAACGCAGTCAGTGCGCATAATACAGATCCACCAGAAACCAGGTGCACGTTTCCATAGCAGTATTGCACTGAGCACACAGTCATAATGTATACATGTTCTCAACTGCTAATGTAAAGTGTGACAATTTACCCCACACTTTTTTCTAATTGCATGCAGCTAAGCTTTTCCAGCCAAGGGAGCAAGCTGAAATGTGTCCTTGAAAGCACTTTTCTCATGGTAAATGTACATCCTTGTTCTTTCCTGTGTGCCTTGGAGTACGCTGGGAGATCATGAATTTGTCTTGTTTTCATGCTTTCCATCGGTTGAGAAAATGCAGAATCTGACCCAGACAAACATCTATTGAAAATCTCTCTCCCTCACCCAGTGAACCCTTGGCAAGTCTTTAATTGAATGCAAGGCCAGATTTGAGCCTGTTCTCAGTGAAATAGACTGCAATCTGTTCATTGATCATCAAAAACAGTCTTATAAGGGGCAATGTTGACCTAGTACAGTTCAGCTGAAGGTTTGTGAAGACTGCATCATGGAATTATATCCTTTGTTAGTTTTAGAGTTATCTCCCGGGGAGATAGGCTTGTTGATGCAGTGATCAGAGAGAATCTGTGGTTATTCACCATGCATGTGGACATGGATGTGGACATCACCAATGCCCTTTTGCCAAGCCTCATTGACACTGAGTGCCTCCTGCTTTAAAGTTGTATTAATGCACACAATTAGGACATGGTCAGGTTCGGCTGCAAAGTTGTACAGAGTCAAATATTCAGGTGATAATTGCTGCCTAAGTTTATTCATGAATAAACATTCGGCATGGACTTGTAGGGCCGAGATGGCCTGTTTCTGTGCTGTAATTGTTATATGGTTATATGGTTATATGAAGCATAGCCATAGAAGCGATGTACTATATAGTGTACGCATATAATGTCACAGCAGCTCAGAATATTGAAGGTAGGTGCAATATGTGTTTTTGAATAAGTTATTAATGAGAGATATAATAAGAGTATTTCAGCCAATTTATTCCAATGTAGTTTTGGTTTCCACAGACATATAGCATTTATGAGTGCAAGGTTTGATGTGATGGTGGGGACTGGTTGCTGCTCATCCAACAGCTCATAGATTGTCCACCAATCATCAGGGAGTTTGCTGTGTGCAAATTGGCTGCCACATTTCCCACATCACAGCTGTGGAAACTGAGAAAGTATTTTTAACATCTGAAACTAGAAGGTACTACATAACTGTAACCATACACTATAATGATCTAACGCTATATTCTGCATTCTGGTATTTTTTATCTTTGCACTGTTGTACTAGGGTGTGGTTTGAGTATATGCATTTATAATATGATTTCTGGATAGCACATGAACAAAGCTTTTAACAGTATATCGGTACACGTGACAATAATAATAGACAAAATCAAAAAGCAAACAAGGTTGTCTTTCTTTGAAATCTGATTTAATAGAACTTTGTAAGAATTGGAGAAAATGTAATAAGTTACTAACCCCTTCCTGTGCACCTCTCTCATTCAAGGATGGGAAGGCTCTTCTAAAATTGGTGCAGGATTCCCATCTCTTTTAAATTTCAGAAATAAACTTTATTCAGAATAAAAATATATATACAAAACAAAAACCATGCAAGAACTGTTTAGACATTCTATATACATTTGTAGGGTCATATTCAGTTCGCACATAACTTTAAGCAAAAGACCTTTGCCACTCATGCAGTCCGCAAGATTCAAGATTCAAGAGAGTTTATTGTCATGTGTCCCAGATAGGACAATGAAATTCTTGCTTTGCTTCAACACAACAGAATATAGTAGGCATAAATAAATACAGAACAGAACAGAACAGATCAGTGTGACCATATACCAATGAATATATATATACACACACATAAATAAACAGATAAAGTGCAATGGGCTATTAATGATCAGAGTTTTGCTTGAGTTGAGTTTAATAGCCTGATGGCTGTGGGGAAGTAACTATTCCTGAACCTGGACTTTGCAGATTTCAGGCTCCTGTACCTTCTACCTGAAGGCAGCGGGGAGATGAGTGAGTGACCAGGATGGTGTGGATCCTTGATGATGCTGGCAGCCTTTTTGAGGCAGCGACTGCGATAGATCCCCTCAATGGTAGGGAGGACAGAGCCGATGATGGACTGGGCAGAGTTGACAACTTTTTGCAGACTTTTCCGCTCCTGGACGCTCAAGTTGCTAAACCAAGCCATGATGCAATCAGCATGCTCTCTACTGTGCACCTGTAGAAGTTTGAGAGAGTCCTCCTTGACATACCTCCTTGATGGAGGAGGAGCCATCTTGGGGAACGGCTGCTTTCCAGCAGCCGTCCGTTTAATTCGCTTTTTTAAAAAGTTTTTAGTAAGTCCTGTGTTTTGTCCGTTGGAGAAATGGACTTTTTAATGTGGGGGTAAGGGGCAATTTTACTTCTAGGTCCCTACCTGGTCGGTGAGGCAGCTTTTTCTCCGGGCTGCCCGTCGACCCGTCCTCGTGGCCTACCAGCGGGCTTGGAGCGCCGTTTCCTGGCGGGGACCGCCCAGCACCTCGGCCTCGGTGGCGGCACAGCGCTGGAGCGCTATCGCGGAGCGGAGCGGGCGATGCCTTGCCTGGGTCGCCGCGCTGGATCGACGCGCTGGAGCTCTGGTGAGCTGAGACCGCCGTGTTCAACACCTCCGGGCTGCGGGTCTGCGGAGCGGAGCGGGCGGCGCCGATTTCAACATCGGGAGCCTGGGAGCTCCAAACCGGCGCGGCCTTGTCGGCTTCGGAAGCCGCGGTCTCCAGCTAGGAAGCGGCCGTTCCAGGTGGCCCAGCCGCTGAGAGGACTCTCCCGACGCCGGGGCAAGACCACCCGGTGAGAACGGCCAGGAACATCGGGCCTCCGTAGAGGCAATTGCGGTGGCCTCAATAGGCCTGACTTTGGGGTGAACTTGGGGTTGGGGACTGGACATTGTGCCTTCCCCCACAGTGGTATCCATTGTGGGGGGATGATTTTTTGTTTGTAAGGTAATCCTGTTAGTCTTTGTCCAAGATGGCTGCCGTGAAGGGAGAGTGGACGCTGGCACGCTTTAGCTGCCGCTGCTCTCTCTTCACATTGTGTTTTTGATTTTTTGTTTTTGGACTGAATTCTGTTTTTAATTTGTGTTTCTGTGATGTCTTTATTATTTATTTTATTCTGATTATATTAATTTATTCCTGTTAATCTCTGTAAGGTGTCCTTGAGATGTCTGAAAGGCGCCCAAAAATGAAATAATAATAATTATTATTATTATACCGACTCTCTGTAATCTTCTCAGGAAGTAGAGGCGCTGATGAGCTTTCTTTATAATTGCACCAGTGTTGTTGGACCTGGAATGATCTTCAGAGACATGCACGTCTAGGAATTTGAAGCTCATGACCCTCTCCACCATCGACCCGTTCATATAAACGGGACTATGGGTCCCCATCCTACCCCTTCCAAAGTCCACAATCAGTTCCTTGGTTTTGCTGGTGTTGAGAGCCATGTTATTGTGCTGGCACCATTTGGTCAAATGGTCGATCTCACTTCTATACTCTGACTCATCTCCATCAGTGATACGTCCCACAACAGTGGTGTCATCAGCGAACTTGATGATGGAGTTCGCACTATGACTGGCTACGCAGTCATGAGTATAGAGTGAGTATAGCAGGGGGCTGAGCACGCAGCCTTGAGGTGCTCCCATGCTGATTGTTATCGATGTTGACACATTTCTACCAATACGAACAGACTGGTCTGTGAATGAGGAAGTCGAGGATCCAATTGCAGAGAGATGCGCAGAGACCCAGTTCTGAGAGTTTGGTAACCAGCTTGGAGGGGATGATTGTGTTAAATACCGAGCTGTAGTCAATGAATAACAGCCTGACATATGAGTTTTTGTTGTCCAAGTGGTCCAGAGCGGAGTGGAGAGCCAGCGAGATCACATCCACCGTTGATCTGTTGTGGTGGTAAGCGAACTGCAGCGGGTCCAGGTTTTTGTCGAGATAGGTGTTAATTTGCGCAATGATCAACCTCTCAAAGTACTTAGTCACCACCGACGTTAGTACCACTGATCGATAGTCATTGAGGCACATCATCTTGCTCTTCTTGAGCACCAGTATAATTGATGCCTTTTAAAGCAGGTGGGAACCTCAGACCTCAGAAGTGAGAGATTGAAAATGTCCGTAAAAACTCCAGCCAGTTGGTCCGCACAGGTTTTTAAAACACGACCAGGTATACCATCAGGACCAGACGCTTTCCGAGGGTTCACCCCTCTGAAGGATTTTCTGACGTCGACCTCTGTGACCATGACCAAAATACCATCACAGCGAATGGGGGCTCGAGAAGGCACATCAGTGTTCTCCCTATCAAAGCGTGCGTAAAACGCATTGAGCTCATCAGGGAGTGATGTTTCCCTGACATGTGTGTTGCCTCCTGATTTTGCCTTGTAGGAGGTGCATTCAGGCCCTGCCACAGCTGCTGAACATCCGTCTCATCCTCCAGCTTGGAGCAGAAGTCCCTTTTGGCCTTTTTGATGGCCTTACTAAGGTCGTATCTGGTTTTCTTGTAGTCTTCAGTATCTTCAGACATGAATGCCCAGTGTCTGGACTTCAGAAGAGTGCGAATCTCATAGTTCATCCAAAGCTTCTGATTGGGAAACACTTGGAAGGTTTTGTTGGGATGCAGTCCTCTACACATTTCTTTATGAAGTCTGTAATGATTGTGGCGTATTCATTCAGGTCCGTTGCCAAGTCCCTAAACATTGCCCAGTCTACAGACTCCAAACAGTCCTGGAGTTGTTCCTCTGCAAGAGTGATATCCATTCCCTTGCATCAGGGGTATCACCACCAGCAAAAGCCCCTCAATGTAACCCTACATTGTGATCCTCCCCCACAGAGCCTTTGCGTTGGCTGCACCAAGCTTCAGAGCGTCCCTCAGCACGTACTCCTGCAGACTGGCATCATTCCCCTTTACGGACATCTTGCTCTGCTAGACAACCCACAGGAAGAGTGTCTTTCACTGAGTTGATAATCTTTCAGCAGCATCCTTCTCCAGACCCTCTTCGAAAATCGACACTCTGTGAAGAGGTAGGCAATCGTCTCTTCTTCGTAGCAGCCATCCTGAAGGCAGGGATGCATCGGTTGTAAGAATCGGAAGGATTTGATTGGGAGGGCCCCTCTCACTGTCAGCTAAGCAAAGTCTTGTGAGTTCTGGCGATGAGGCATTTTGCCAGACAAAGTGGGTAGTCCTCTCATCAAACCACTCGCCAGGATCCATCTGTTCCTTATCATGCAGTGCCTGCAGAATGTTCCATGCTGACCACTGTCAAAATAGCCTTGTCGTCATAGGTGTTAATTGGAAGGACCTTTCCACAAAGGACAGATGGTGTGACAATGTCCAGCTGACTGGCACATTGTGTGGCTTCAGTACCAGGCTCATCCTTCACAACACCGGAGACAGGCAGAACCTCAGCAGGTAAATTACACTTGGTGACCACATACTTTGGCTCTACACACAGCCTGATGCAGCCACACATGAAGGTGGCCATCAGGATGAGGGTGATGTTGAGTATGCTTTTGCCTCCATTGTCTGTGGACTTGTACGTCATGATCTGTTGGAGCCGCTCCATCTTTGAACACCAGATGAACTGAAATGTGGCTCAGGTAATCGCTGAGGCTGAGGAGTGGGAACGAACCACAGCTGCGTCAAGTACAGCAGCCCCAAGAGCACCTCACACCTGATGATCACATTTTTGCTGGTCATAGAGAGGGAGTGCTGCTTCGATAGCCCCAATTCATGTTTGACCTTGGCCATTTGCTCCGGTCAATTTGCGTTGCACGTCCCGGCCCCTCCAAACCAGATCCCCGGCACTGCCAGGTAGTCAGATCTGATGATGAAGTGGACGATCAATTGGTCGGACCAGTCGCCGTAGAGCATGGCTTTGCTCATGCTGTGATTTACCATGACTCCTGATGTCAACTCAAATGTTGCAGATGCTAATCAATCGGCGAACTGACTGTGGGCGGATCGAGCAGAAGATGGCATTCATGTTCAGGGAGGCGTTAATCTGAGTGCTCCCACTGCTTGTCAATGTCATCCCTCTTATGCTCTTGTGCTTCATGATGGATTCAGCAAAGCCTTCTCTACAGCTGGTAACATGTGGTCAAAAGTAAGGAAGGATCCCAGGTATGAATAATAGCAGGCACTAGGCCACTGTGATTGACTTTAACGTTGCCAAGTTTAGGAAAGGATAAATTCTGTCTTCTTAGTGCTATTTGAATTCAGGAACTGGAATATGAAGTGCATCAGAGAGACACTTTATTTTCTGTTACTGCTGATGACCCACAGTTCTTGACTACACAGATCCACATATAAGTACAGCTACTTATCAAGGAACAATATTCCCAGTTAAAGACTGAATGCTCTCACAGGGGAGGAGTGTTTTGGAGAAATAGAAGGTACGTCAAGAGTGTTTAATTCTCACTTGCTACAACTTTCTCACTTGCTGCAACTTTACAGATACCTTAATGCAACAACACAATAAATAAATATATGGTAAATAACACAATAAATTATCAATTATATGAGGTAACGAGACAGAATATTACAAGTTGAAGAGTGATGTGCAAACTACAAAAGGTCGATAGTAGTTTGTTTCTGAGGTAAGGTTACATTAGTACAGATGTCAGATCTCTTGTCATATTGCAAAACAAGTAATATTTTTTGCAAACATAATCATAGCAGTGGTCCAGAATTGCCTTTTGCCTTGTTCGGTAAGCGTGTGAGTGGCAAGTTGTATAGGAGCAGGTTCCGCACTGCCTTTTGTTTTCTGCATGAATAACCTCAGCTAATCTACATGTGTGAGAGATTACAATGCAGCACCAAATGAGGAGGAAATGTCAGGTTATGTTTCTGCACCAGCCTTCTCTCCACCCTCCATCTGTGGTGATGTCAGGCCTCATTGTCACATATGCTGCCTGTTGCACACTGACCATCTGTTTACCAAGTTGATTAAGTGCTCTAGTCGCTATGGGAACTGAGCCACTGAGTGCAATGGCATTGAAAGCATTTTATGCTCAGATTTCACTTTTCCTCAGTGCAAAGGAATGGCTGTAAATTATTTTTTTGCGACACAAACATCCCCTCTTCTGAATGCACAGATTGTCACAATAATAAGGTGTTTTGTTATCCATGATTCCAGGGGCCAAACTTTATTCACAGGACTCTGATAATAAATGACCGCTTACTGATAATAGCATTAGGAAGGGAACATTTTACTTATTCCAACAGTCCAGATGTACCTTTACAAGATTCTTCTGACTGCCTGATGTGTACCTTCAATGCATTGGATCAAGTAGTGGGAAATATAAAATTCACATCTTAAAGCCCACTGAAAAAGTTTATCTGGTATACAGGAGATGAAAGAGACTGCAGATGCTGGAATCTTGAGCAAGATGCAAAGTGCTGGAGGAACTCAATGGGTTAGTTAGCATCTTTGTAGGGAAGGGATATAACATTTTGGGTCAGGACCATTCAGTCAGAAGAAGGATCCTGACCCCAAACATCACCTGTCCATTCCCTCCACAGATACTGTGTGACCCATGAGTTCTTCCAGCACTTTGTGTTTTGCACAAGATTCCAGCATCTGCAGTTCCTTATGTTTCCAGCCTTCTTCATTCTTTGTTAGCTAAACTCATCCAAAGTTCTGCTGACATACTGTTCACTCATGTGCTCGCTGATCCCACCAATTCCAAGTTAAGCAATGCTTCAATTTCTAAAATTATCTTAATTGCTTTCAAATTTCTCCATGGTCTCAGCTCCGCATCTACTCCACCTAATGTTCTCCTTGTAGCCTCCAGGATCTCTGCAATCCAGTAATTCTGACTTTGGGCTTATCCTTAACTATAATTGCTGCACCAGTGATTACTGATAAAGGAGGTACAGAAAGAAGCCTGAAGTTCCACACATCAGGTTCAGGAGCTGATTGATGAATTCAGAAAGGGACAGTTGAAGATCCACAAAAATGTCTTAATTGAAGGATGGCAGTGGAGAGAGTCAACAGCTTCAAGTCCGCAGGCATGCATTGCTCTACAAATCTGTCCTGGGCCCAGCACATTGATGTAATCATAAAGAAAGCTCATCAATGCCTCTACTTGCTTAGAAGATTGATGAGATTCAAGCGTTGATGAATACTCCATTGAACAACTACAAATGTACCGTAGAGAGCACCCTGACTGGTTGCACTATGACCTGTTTCCATGGCCTGATTCGGAAACTCAAACACCCAGGAATGAAAGGGATTACAGAAATGGTAGACACCACCCAGTCTATTACAGGCACTTCCACCACCTTCAAGAGTTTCACGTGCCTCAAAAATGTAGCCAGCATCATCAAGGACCCACACTACGTTGGCCACACTCAATTCACTCCTACCATTGAGAAGAAGGTTCAGGAGCCTGAAAACTGTGACCACTAGGTTCAAGAATAGCTTATTTCCAGTGAACCATCAGGCATTTAAACATGACACATCACTAACCTCAACAAATATATGCTTCTTTATACATTGTCGGGTTTTTTTGCGCTAATGACTGTTTTCTGCTTTTTTCTGCACTGGTATTACAGTTGTTAACTTATTATATTATATTTATCTCTGTGTATTGTGTTTATGATTCCGTTAAGCTGTTGCATGTAAGAACTTAATTGTGCTGTTGTTAGTACATATAACAATTAAACACTTGAATCGTAATGTTGCTATTATACTTTGTCAGGCAGTGGCTGAAACAGATCATGCAGACAGTTTCAAGAGTTTCACATTTGACTTTGAAACCATATAGAGTGGAGCCTGCTAGTTTACTTGGTTACAGGGTTATATGGTTGTGAGAAGTTACCTTTAAATTAGAGTTGAACAATTAATTGGATCATGTGGGGAAATACTTCTTCATGCACGGAAATGCAGAGATTGGTTGGAAACTCCATCCTGTAAAAAATCTGTTAATGTTGAGGGGAAGGCGTTGTCGCAAAAGGGGCATCATCAAGGATCCACACCACCCTGGCCATGCTCTCATTTCACTCCTGCTATCGGGTAAAAGCTATAGGAGTCTGAAAACTATGATGTCGGTGTTCAGGAACGGCTTCTTCCCATCTATCAGGCTATTGAACTCTGCGAACTCCAACTAAACTTTGAACTTCGAACTGTCTTGGTTGCATGAGCAACTTCTGGCTTCTTTTTGCTAATTTTTTTAATTTATTGAACTTCTTTTTTTGTTTGTTTATTATTTTATCTATTGACTACTGTGTTTTGAAACCTGTTGTGTTGCTGCAAGTAAGAATTTTGTTCTGTTTCAGTACATGTGATAATTAAACGGTCTTTATTCTTGACTGTGTGAAGAAATCTCTCCTCATCTTAGTTCTAAATGGCATACTTATTCCCATTGTTTCTCGACAGAGCAAACATCCTCTACACACCTTTCCTGTCAGGCTCTCTAACTGACAAAATATTGCTATATCACCTCTCATTCTTCTAAATTCTATTCTGAGAGGTCTAGCCAACTCAGCATCTCCTCAAATGTTAGATCTGTAATCCTGGAAAACATGTCTGATGAACATTAACTGAACTCCTCTATAACATGCACATCTTTTTTAGGTGGAGAGACATGGCGCCTCACATTGCATAACTAGGTTAATCTTATCTTTCAAAATCAGGATTGAGGTTTCATGCTTAAAGATTGTGACAGTTGCTAATTTTATTAGTTATAAACCCAAAATGCAATTAGCTGTACTTGTATTCCCTGTTTGCCTCACGAGGACAGTGGTGATACATTAAACAACACTGGACTAACCAAGGGCAAATAACGAGTCAAATTGACCCCCTCGTCTGCCACTCTTCCTGTGACTGGGTTCCAACCTCCATGCCAGGTGCCTGTGGAGGTAAAGGTTTTGCCTCCTCTCCAATGAGCAGTCATACCTAGTTGTATAGCTTCAGGTTTTAATACCAGCTTTAGGTTGGTATGTAGGCAAGCAATTCATTTAATTAACCATATTGCAACCCTTTTATTAAGTTGACCGGCACTTGGACGAATCCATCATGGGCCTGACAACAGAAGAAAAATACTTACATTTGTAATGGGCTTTACATGTCCCAAAGTCCCAATGCACTCAGCAGCTTTTTGAAGCCTGTTAGTTTATTTATTGTCACGTTGTGCCTGACCCACAGTTGTGAAGACTTCTCCCTGCATTTCTCCCTTAAAACTTTAAAATCTGTTTATTAGCATTCAGCAGAGTTGTGTTTATTTGTGCACAACTTCAACTTGTGGACCGTTATCCTACTCCCATCTTCAGAAAATACAAATCTGATTGGATTATCATTTATTTTCCCCTGTGGTTCCACTTCCTGCATGTTATGTTTAGGAAGGAACTGCAGATGCTGGTTTACACCGAAGATATGCTGGAAAAGACCTGAAGAAGAGTCTCGACCCAAAACGTCGCTCATTTCTTCTCTCCAGAAATGCTGCCTGTCCCGCTGAGTTAATCCAGCATTTTGTGTCTATCTTTAGCATGTTTTGTTGCCAGGCCTGAATTGTGCATCACATAAACCAGCCTCCTCAACATCGACAATTTACATTTCACACTGCCTCAGGAAAGCAGTCAACATAATCAAGGACTGCTCACACCCCAGCCATTCTCTCTTCCAAGTCATTTCCAGATAAGCTCAATGCATTTTATGTGATGAAAAGGAGAACAATGACACACCTACACAAGCCACACAGCCCTGACAATCCTGTGATCTCAGTCTCTGAGGCCGACATCAGAGCTTTCTTCAGGAGAGCGAATCCACACAAAACATCCAGCCCAGACGTCATACCTGCTGAGTGCTAACGACCTGTACAAACCGATTGGTTGGAGTATTCAAGGACACCCTTTTAACCAAAGATCTTAGAGCAGAGCAAGTTGGGTTACTCTCACGCAAACTTGTAGTACGCTCATGGGCAGATTCATGGGTGATTCATGGACCCATATTAGCAACCAGCCCCCGCCATCTTGTTCCGCCATCTAGTTCCGCCATCTTGCTCCGCCATCTTGCTCCGCCATCTTGCTTCCGGCCAAAGATCGGATCTTTGTTTCCGCCTCCACTCCCGTATCTTCGCTTTGGTCTTTGACTTGGGCGGGGAGAGGGAGTGTGTGACCCGGGGCAGTGGAAGAGGAAGTGTAGGTCCCGGGGAGAGGGAGTGTGGGGCCCGGGGCAGCGGGAGAGGGAGTGTGGGGCCTGGGGAGAGGGAGTGTGGGGCCCGGGGCAGCGGGGAGAAGGAGTGTGCGGCCTGGGGAGAGGGATTGTGCGGCCCGGGGAGAGGGAGTGTGCGGGGGAGAGGGAGTGTGCGGCCCGGGGCAGCGGGGAGAAGGAGTGAGCGGCCCGGGACAGCGGGGAGAAGGAGTGTGCGGCCTGGGGAGAGGGAGTGTGCGGCCCAGGGAGAGGGGGTATGGGGCCCGGGGCAGTGGGGAGAAGGAGTGAGCAGCCCGGGGCAGCGGGGAGAGGGAGTGTGGGGGGAGGCGAGGGAGTGCTGGGGTGGGGAGAGTTGAGGGGTGGGATAAGGCCTAGTGTGTGTGAAGTTGCGGGGAGGTTTACAATGTTTCTTATTTAATGTCCCTTGTCTAGTCTGAAATAAAGTTCATCATTGGATCAGAAGAAATATAATTGTGTGTGTTATATGATTATATACATTTATATCACATTCATGTATGTGTGTTTGTAAACATTTTATTCTTTAACAAGAATTAACAGAATTATGAACTAACAGAATTATGAATCTAACCCTATATCACACACAAAAACATCCCCCGCAATGTTAATTACCCTGCGAGTTGGGTCGGGTCGGGTAGGTTCCGGTTACTACAAAATCAACTCAAACACTGCTTGTGAGCCATTTAAAAATAAATGATTTAAAAAACATTAAAAAAGACAATTACTAGAGTCAAATTTTATTCTTGACAAGAAGTATGAACTGACAGAATTATGAATCTAACCCTATATCACACAAACAAACTGTTACCCCGCGACATTGATTACACTGCGAGTCGGGTCGGGTCAGGTAGGCTCCGGTTACTCAAATGGGCGGTGAAAAATGCCCAGGATCCCCTCCGTAGCACTACACGTCAGCCCATTGTATTTCGCAGGAGTGGCCTATCTTGCTCTGCTCTAAGATCTTTTCTTTTAACCTCCTGCATCTGTGGTCTGAGGTTCCCACTTTCTTCAAAATCGCATCTATTGTATTAGTTCCCAAGAAGAGCATGGTGTCATGAATCAATGATCCGGTAGCACTCACATACACTGTAATGAAGTGATACGGAGGTTGGTTATGCCGCAAATTAATTCCTGTCTTAGAAACTGCTGAATCGGTTTCAGTTTGCCTATTGCCACAACATATCAGCAACAGATGCTCTCACAGGGTTTCCACTCTGCTCTGGACCATCTTTTAACACTTATATATACAGCAGGCTGATGTTCATTGACTATAGCTTGTTGTTCAACACTATAATTCTCTTTAAACATCACCAAGCCCCAAGACCTGGGTCTCCGTACATCTCTTTGCATCCAGATCCTTAATTTCCTCATTGGTAAACTTTGATCAGGGTGGATCAGTAACAAGAATAATTCTTCTCCTCATGGACCATTAACATGGGTGCATCTCAAGTCTGCGAGCTTGGCCCTAAGCTCTACTCCTTTTTACACCATGACTGTGTGACCACACACAGCTCAAATGCCATGTATAAATTCACCAACAACACTGCTGTTGGTGGCCAAATCACAGGCAGTGATGTGTTAGCATACATGAGGTGCTACCTCAGGAAGGCAGTATCTATCATCAGAAGGATCCCACCTTCCGGGCCATGTCCTCTGCTCACTGCTCAGTGGCAGGAGACACAGACACTTGAAGTCACACACCATGTTCACGAACAGCTATTTTTCCCACAATTATCAGTTTCTTGAACTAACCAACACAATCCTAATTCTACCTGGACAAGAGAAAGCTAAAGATTACTCTTGCACTACCATACATTTATATTTCTGATTGTGTTTTGCACAATTGCTGTATTTTTTCACAGTCAAGTTCTTCTTCTTACTATCTTGCAAAATAAAATGTGTGATTTATGTATAATTTATGTTTTTGTTTCTTTGTTTGAGTCTACGTGCCTGTGATGTTGCTGAGAGCAAAATTTCCATTGTGCCTGAAGCTCACAGTACTTTTGCATATTGACCAGAAACTTGATTTGACTTCTTCTCCCCTCTCCCGTCATCCAAAGACACAAAAGCTTGAAATCTCATTCCAACAGATTCATCAGTCTGAAGAAGGTTCTCGACCCGAAACGTCACCAGAGATTTTGCCTGTCCTGCTGAGTTACTCCAGCATTTTGGGTCTATCAACAGATTCAAGAACAGCTCCTCCCTGTTGTTCTCAGACTTTTAAACAAATTCACTCTTATGCTACAGATTAATTCTGATTTTCCATTTCTATCTCTTTTCAGCTCTTGCATGTTTTTTAGACAATAAACGATAGACAATAGGTGCAGGAGTAGGCCACTCGGCCCTTCGAAACAGCACCGCCATTCAATATGATCATGGCTGATCATCCCAAATCAGTACCCCGTTCCTGCCTTCTCCCCATATCCCCTGACTCCGATATTTTTAAGAGCTCTAACTAGCTCTCTCTTGAAAACAGTTATCTACAGTTTCTCAGTAGCTGTAACACTACATTCTGGATGCCGTTTATTTTCTGTTTTCAATTGCTTGGTGTACTCATCTATGGTGTGATTGGTCTGGAAAGCAAAAAAAGTAATGTTTTTAACTCTTTTGTACATGTGATAATAATAAATCAATACCAATACTTCAGATTGAGTTGTCTCTGTGATGGGACTCTTTACATCTTGAGCATAGCAGGTTTCCAATGTGAGAGTGGATAATCTTTATGTGATCGTTTCTACGTTACTGTCCTTATCGAAGTTCGAGAAATTGGAGAGTTGTAAATGGTTCTCTGAAACAAAGGGTAAATTCCCGGGATCATGTAGAAGGAGAAATGGATTAGTTTGTGTAGGGATATTTGGCAACACAGAGAGGTGAGCTGGAACCCGGAAGTCTTAATTCCATATAATGCCCAATGTATGAGGAAAGGGGGGGGGGGGGGGGGGGGGGGGGGCAAATTGATGGGGCATAGGTATTGTTATTGGTTTATTATTGTTACATGTAGGGCGGCACAGTAACACAACGGTGGAGTTGGTGCCGTACAGCGCCAGACACACAGGTTTGACCCTGACTACGAGTTCTGTCTGTACGGAGTTTCTCCCTGTGACCACGTGGGTTTTCTCCGGGTGCTCCAGTTTCCTCTCATACTCCAAAGACATAGTGGTTTGTAGGTTAATTGGCTTCGGTAAAATTGTAAATTGTTCCTAATGTGTAGTATAGTGTAGGTGTGGGGGCTGATGACTGGTCGCCGCTGACTCGGTGAGCCGAAGTGCCTGGTTCCGGATTGTATCTCTAAAGTCCGTCTAAAGTGTACCGAAATACAGTGAAAAACTTCGTTTTGCATGCTACCTAGGCAAAATAACCAAATATTTGAACATTAGGTTGTGAAAAAGAGAAATTATAGTGCAGAGTATAGCATTACAGCTACAGAGAAAGTGCAGATTTTAAAAAGTCCAGCAATTACAATGAGATAGATTGGAAAATCGGAAATTCATCTTTAGCGTATGAGAGGTCTATTTGAATCCAATAACAATGGGGAAGAAGCTGCTCTTGAACCTGGTGGTGGACAGAGGGAGACATTAAGGTAATCCTAAATAATAACTGAAAATGCTGGAAACACCTAGCAGGAAAGACAGTATCTTTGGGAAGAGAAACATTAATGTTTAAGGTCAAAGACTCTTTATCAGAGGTTTCTGACTGGGGTCTACAACCTGTAAAATCACCCAGTTTCTCTTTCAACAGGTGCTGCCTGACCTGCTGAGTGTTTCCAGTATTTTCCGTTTTTATTGCAGAATTCAACATTTGCAGGTTTCCTGATTTAGACAATAGACAATAGATGCAGGAGTATGCCATTCAGACCTTCGAGCCAGCACCGCCATTCAATGTGATCATGGTTGATCATCCACAATCAGTACTCCGTTCCTGCCTTCTCCACATATCCCCTGACTCCGCTGTCTTTAAGAGCCCTATCTAACACTCTCTTGAAAGTATCCAGAGAACCGGCTTCCACCACAGAGAATTCCACAGACTCACAACTCTCTGTGTGAAAAAGTATTTCCTCATCTCCGTTCTAAATGGCTTACCCCTTATTCTTAAACTGTGGCCCCTGGTTCTGGACTCCACCAACATCAGGAACATGTTTCCTGCCTCTAGCGTGTCCAAACGCTTAATAATCTTATATATTCCAATAAGATCTCCTCTCATCCTTCTAAATTCCAGAGTATACAAGCCCAGCCGCTCCTTTCTCTCAGAATATGACAGTCTCGCCATCCCGGGAATTAACCTTGTGAACCTATGCTGCACTCCCTCAATAGCAAGAATGTCCTTCCTCAAGTTTGGAGACCAAAACTGCACACAATACTCCAGGTGTGGTCTCACTAGGGCCCTGTACAAGTGCAGAAGGACCTCTTTGCTCCTATACTCAACTCCTCTTGTTATGAAGGCCAACGTACTTACTTTCATTGACTGATGAACAAGGACCCCCAGATCCCATTGTACCTCCCCTTTTCCCAACTTGACACCATTAAGATAATAATCTTCATTCCTGTTTTTAGTACCAAAGTGGATAACCTCACATTTATCCACATTAAACTGCTCTGCCATGCATCTGCCCACTCACCCAACCTGTCCAGGTCACCCTGCATTCTCATAGCATCCTCCTCACAGTTCACACTGCCACTCAGCTTTGTGTCATCTGCAAATTTGCTAATGTTACTTTTAATCCCTTCATCTAAATCATTAATATATATTGTAAATTGCTGCAGTCCTAGCACCGAGCCTTGCGGTACCCCACTAGTCACTGCCTGCCATTCTGAAAGGGACCCGTTAATCCCTCCTCTTTGTTTCCTGTCTGCCAATCAATTTTCTATCCATGTCTGCACTCTACCCCCAATACCATGTGCCCTAATTTTGCCCACTAATCTCCCATGTGGGACCTTATCGAATGCTTTCTGAAAGTCCAAGTACACTGCATCCACTGGCTCTCCCTTGTCCATTTCCCTAGTTACATCCTCAAAAAATTCCAAAAGATTAGTGAAGCATGATTTCCCCTCCGTAAATCCATGCTGACTCAGGCCGATCCTGTTACTGCTATCCAAATGTGCCGCTATTTCATCTTTTATGATTGACTCCAGCATTTTCCCCACCACCAATGTCAGGCAATGTCAGTCTATAATTCCTTGTTTTCTCTCTCCTGCCTTCCTTAAAAAGTGGGATAAAAAAAAATTCCATTAAAGGCACTGCTAATTGGGATTCTCCAATAAAGAACTGTGGAAATGCATTCTACAAAGTTACTCCACAGTGCCTGGGACAGCTGGAAGATGAGTATATTCTCAACTCATCTGTTTACACGCTGCTATCTAGTTTAGATCAGCACTTCAGTCTGACTCAATGTCAGTTCAACAGTGTCTGAGTAAATGGAGCCTTTAATTACAAGCCCAATCATTGTACCGGCTGGGAGCCTGGGAAGAAGCACTGATGCAAATCTCATCCCCAAAGGCAAAAGGCATGAAGTGCAGCTGATCTCAGAAGGAGTTAAAGAACAGAAGAAAGACAGACTTTGAATATTTAATTCTGGGGCAATCAAGCATATGTCTGTCACAAAATGCCTCATGTTCACCAAGTGGAGGTTCTTTATCATGAATGCCACCGCAGAATGTCTTTCCAGTGACCAGGAAGTCATAAACTGTTGCTAATTGCTCGACTGATGATCAATGGGACAAAATGTGATCACACATCATAGTAATGGGACCGTGATGGGTATCTGATTGGATTGTGGCCTGCACCATTTGTGCTCGCACTTTGCTTGCCAATTGGCCCTATTGTTTGTAGTAAGTGTTTGGTTCAAACTGGTCAGTGATTGCTAAATATCCCAGATCCATTTGTGCACACTTTGTTGGTGTAGGACCTGAACATAGACAGTAGCTCCACAATCAAAGCTACTGTATTGCATCTCAGCCTTTTAGCTAAGATCAAGTGTAGTATCTGTTCTTATCAGAAGATCAAGTGTAGTATCTGTTCTTCAGGTGAAGTTTCTGTTCTTATTAAATTAGAGGTCACATATTTAATGTCCCTTGTCTAGTCTGAAATAAAGTTCATCATTGGATCATAAGAAATATAATTGTGTGTGTTATATGATTATATACATTTATATCACATTCATGTATGTGTGTTTATAAACATTTTATTCTTTAACAAGAATTAACAGAATTATGAACTAACAGAATTATGAATTTAACCCTATATCACGCACAAAAACTTCCCCCGTAATGTCAATTACCCTGCGAGTCGGGTCGGTTCCGGTTACTACAAAATCAACTCAAACACTGCTTGTGAGCCATTTAAAAATAAATGATTTAAAATATATTAAAAAAGACAATTACCAGAGTCCAATTTTATTCTTGAAAAGAAGTATGAACTGACAGAATGATGAATCTAACCCTATATCACACACACAAACTGTTCATTGATTACACTGCTAGTCGGGTCGGGTCAGGTAGGTTCAGGTTACTAAAATGGGCGGGGAAAAATGCCCAGGATCCCCTCCGTAGCGTACTACACGTCAGCCCATTGTATTTAGCAGGAGTAGCCTATCTTGCTCCGCTATAAGATCTTTGATAGAAACAGTTAGTCTTTCAGGAATGAGGTGCCTTGCCAGTCAGACTGTGATGCCCACCCACCATTACCAGCAGATCAAACAGCAGGCAATGTGCAAGGCTCATGTGGAAAATGGCCACTGGGGCCACTGCAGTATTGGGCAAATATTGAGACCAAGAAGATGAAAGTTGTCCTCGTCACACCAAGAGCATTGTGCATTAACAGCCCAGTCAATTATGATCTGAATATTTTACCACTGAGAAGCTCAGAGCACTTGTAGCTGAGGTGCTGATTATCAATCACCCAAGAAGCAAGAGGTGGCACGCAGCACTTTAGCCTGTTCATGGGTCAAGTCCAGTCAAGAGTTTATTGTCATGTGTCCCAGATAGGACAATGAAATTCTTGCTTGCTGCAGCGCAACAGAGTATAGTAAGCATAAACACAGAACAGTTCAGTGTGTCTATATAGCATAGACCATATATATATACACATAAATAAACAGATAAAGTGCGGTAGGCTGTTATAGTTCAGAGTTTGTTTGATGGCGAGTTTAATAGCCTGATGGCTGTGGGGAAGAGGCTGTTCCTGAACCTGGATGTACCAGATTTCAGGCTCCTGTACATTTCTACCTGATGGCAGCGGAGAGATGAGTGTATGACCAGGATGGTGTGGGTCCTTGATCATGCTGGCAGCCTTTTTGAGGCAGCGACTGCGATAGATCCCTTCGATGGTGGGTGGTCAGAGACGATGATGTACTGGGCAGTGGTCACAACTTTCTGCATTCTTTTCCGCTCCTGTGCGCTCAAGTTGCCGAACCATGCCACGATGCAACCAGTCAGCATGCTCTCTACTGTGCACCTGTAGAAGTTCGAGAGTGTCCTCTTTGACATACCGACTCTCCGTAGTCTTCTCAGGAAGTAGAGGTGCTGATGTGCTTTCTTTATAATTGCATCAGTGTGCTGAGACCAGGAAAGATTTTCAGAAATATGCACGTCCAGGAATTTGAAGTTCTTGACCCTTTCCACCATCGTCCCTATCCAACCCCTTCCAAAGTTCACAATCAGTTCCTTGGTTTTGCTGGTGTTGAGAGTCCGGTTATTGTGCTGGCACCATATGGACAGTTGCTCGATCTCACATCTATGTTCTGACTGGTCACCATCAGTGATGCGTCGCACAACAGTGGTGTCGTCGGCGAACTTGATGATGGAGTTCGCACTATGACCGGCTACGCAGTCATGAGTATAGAGTGAGTAAAGCAGAGGGCTGAGCATGCAGCCTTGAGGTGCTCCCGTGCTGATTGTTATCGAGGATGACACATTTCCACCAGTACGGACAGACTGTGGTCTGTGGATGAGGAAGTCGAGGATCCAATTGCAGAGGGATGCACAAAGACCCAGATCTGAGAGCTTGGTAACCAGCTTGGAAGGGATGATTGTATTAAATGCCAAGCTGTAGTCAATGAATAACAGCCTGACATATGGGTTTTTGTTGTCCAAGTGGTCCAGAGCGGAGTGGAGAGCCAGTGAGATCGCATCCACCATTGATCTGTTGTGGCGGTAAGCGAACTACAGTGGGTCGAGGTTCATGTTGAGGTAGCAGTTGATATACGCCATAATCAACCTCGCCATAATCAACCTCGCACAGCACTTCATCACCACTGACGTTCGTGCCACTGGTCGATAGTCAT
Source organism: Leucoraja erinaceus (assembly GCF_028641065.1). Lineage (NCBI taxonomy): Eukaryota > Metazoa > Chordata > Chondrichthyes > Rajiformes > Rajidae > Leucoraja > Leucoraja erinaceus. The sequence goes on from NC_073384.1 coordinate 25,000,756, forward strand.
TGAGGCACGTCACCTTGCTCTTCTTGGGCACCGGTATTATTGATGCCCTTTTAAAGCAGGTGGGAACCTCAGAAGTAAGAGGTTGAAAATGTCCATTAAAGCTCCAGCCAGTTGGTCTGCACTGGTTTTTAGAACACGACCGGGGATGCCATCAGGTCCAGGCGTTTTCCGAGGGTTCACCTTCCTGAAGGATCTTCTGACGGCGACCTCTGTGACTGTGACTTAAATACCATTACGGCTAATGGGCGCTCGGGAAGGCACATCAGTGTTCTCCCTATCAAAGTGTGCGTAAAACGCATTGAGCTCGTCAGGGAGTGATGCTTCGCTGACAATTAAGCTGCCTCTTAATTTTGCCTTGTAGGAGGTGATGGGATTCAAGCCCTGCCACAGTTGCCGAACATTCGTCTCATCCTCCAGCTTGGAGTAAAGTCGCTTTTGGCCTTTTTTGATGGCCTTACCAAGGTCGTATCTGGACATCTTGTAGACCTCTGTATCTCCAGACATGAATGCCCGGGATCTGGACTTCAGAAGTGTGTGGATCTCATGGTTCACCCAATGCTTCTCGTTAGGATATACTCAGAAGGTTTTTGTTGGGATGCAGTCCTCCACACATTTCTTAATGAAGTCTGTAACGACTGTGGCATATTCATTCAGGTACATTGCCGAGTCCCTGAACATTGCCCAGTCTCCAGACTCCAAACAGTCCTGGAGTTGTTCCTCTGCAAGAGTGATATCCATTCCCTTGCATCAGATAGGGTCCTGTCCCTGGCCAGTGTCCTTGCACTCCTTTGGGACTCCTTTGGCATTCCCTTGCCCCTGACCAGCTCTGTACAGTCCCCACCTCTGGGGTGCGCTCTTCAATTACTGCCTACAGGCAGGAAGAAGCAGCACCGCGGTATGGTCGGATTTACCGAAGTGAGGGCAAGGGATAGGGCGATAGGCGTTTTTGATGGTCGTGTAGCAGTGGTCGAGGGTGTTTGATCCTCTGGTGCTGCAGGAGACATGTTGGTGGATGTTAGGGACCGGTTTCTTAAGGTTGGCTTTGTTGAAGTCCCCAGTTATAGTGATAAATGCCTCGGGGTAAGCCGTCTGGTGTTTGTTGACCACGGCTTGCAGCTCCCCCAGTGCCAGATGAACATCAGCCTGGGGTGGGATGTAGACCGCAGTCAGGATGATGGAGGTGAATTCCCTCGGTAGGTAAAAGGGATGGCACTTCACAGCCAGGTGTTCCAGGTGTGGAGAGCAGGAGTTGGACAGGACTGCCACGTCTGAGCACCACGTAGAGTTGACCATGAGGCAGACGCCCTCTCCTCTTCCTTTCCCAGTTGCCAGTGTACGGTCCATGCGATGGATGGAGAAACCTTCAGACTGGACTGCTGAGTCTGGGGAGCTGGGTATGAGCCATGTCTCTGTGAAACAGAACACAGAGCATTTCCTCAGCTCCCTTTGGTAAAGCAGCCTTGCCCTTAAGTCCTCCACTTTATTTTCAAGGGACTGTACATTGGCCAGTAGGATGGTAGGGCGAGGGGGTTGAAGTCCCCTACGCTTCAGACTGACCTGAAGTCCTGCCCGTCGGCCAGGTTTCCGGCCACAATGGAGGCCTCTCCGTTGTTTCCAGGTACGGTACTTACTGTGCCTGCTGTTTCTGCGAACCTGCACTGGAACGGGGATTCCCTTGCAGATGGCAGCTCCAGCTCCGTTGCGATCGGGGATTCCCTCACAGTCGGCAGCTCCAGCTCCATTGCTCCTGGGAGATCCCGCCCGTCAGCTCCGTAGGTCTTCCCGGTGTTTCCAGGTACAGTACTTGTGATCCTCAGTCAGGTCGGATATTCTCCAGCGATCAAGGGAACACTTGCAGTCGGGGGCTCCTGCAGCTGCGGGAGATCGCGATATGCACTCGCAGCTTGTCCGTTACGGCACCGATATCTGTCGTTTCTCTGATCAAGGTGAGTTGATTGAAGCTATAAATAATCCTCTTCTGTTGAGCTGCTGGCAAAATGTCACCACAGGCAGGCGCCATCTTTAATCAAGTGGGGTTTGCCCACGTCCAAGCTGCCAGTCTGTGCTAGATTTGACTGCTGCACATTGTGCAGTAGTTTGAAAGCTCCACTCCTGGCCTTGCTGTCGACAGGATTGGGCCCCTGGCCAGAGTCCTTGCACTCCTTTGGTACTCCTATGGTACTTCCAGGCTCTCTGGATATTCCACTGCATTTTGTGGCCAACAATGTATTTCTTGTCCATTTTCACAGTGCGTTGCATCAGGAGGGCTGGAAATATCGTCAAAGATACCTGCCACCCTGGCCATTCCCTTTTGTCCTTTCTACTTTCTGGGAGAAGATACAGGAGCTTGGAAGCTCGGATGTCCAGACTTAAGAACATTTCTTCCCCACTGCTATCAGACTCATGAACCAATCGCTTCTTTCACAACCCATTCCCAGAGGTTCTACCATGTACTCTTACTCTTAACTATACCACATTCTATATTTGATTATTGTACTTTAGTATTTTTGCGCTCCTAACTATGCTCCCTTACAACATCAGTGTTTTGCAAAGTGACAGTATCTAATCATTGATATCTTGTGCGGATTTCATGAAAACGGGAATTTTTTCAGTTCTTACATATGACAATAAACTCATGGGATCTGAAGTCCTTCCTGGTTAATGGAGAACCAATCATTGATTATTGTCTGAAGAAGGGTTTCGGCCCGAAACGTTGCCTATCTCCTTCGCTCCATAGATGCTGCTGCACCCGCTGAGTTTCTCCAGCTTTTTTGTGTAACCTTCGATTCTCCAGCATCTGCAGTTCCTTCTTAAACATTGATTATTGTCTCTGCTAACAAGTGTACAATGCAGTGCCTTTCAGCACTGTTGCACCAGGCCAAGATTTTATGAATATGTCTCTGGAGGACAATTTTGTATTTTCATATTTCCTCACATGCTGAAGGGGGGTATTTAGCCCCGTTGAGTCTATATTAATCAATTCTATATTGATTCACAGATCAATCCCATTCCTCCATAATTTTTTTCTGCAACCTATTCGCCCACATTCACATCATCTACTCCCACATGCTACCACCTGCGCTTTCAAGGCAATTCAATGGTTCCCACATATCTTTGGGATGTGGGAAGTAACAAAAGCATGCAAGGGAAACCTACATCATCACACAGAGAATGCGCAAATTCCACACAGACAGCAATGGCAGTCAGGATCAAACCAGGGCTGTGGAACTGTAAGGCTGCAAACTTTACTGGCTGTGCTGCCCAGAAGCTTGTGATTCAAAGGCAAAACAGTTATTAGCAGAGTTGCAGACGGCATGGGGAGGAGGCGACGAGGTAGGTCATAAATGATCACATGGTTACAATTAATAAAAAGATGAGAAATAAATAACGCAGCCAAGTAACAGGAACGGGAGTCTGTTTTGGCCTTCCTAACATTCAGGAACTGATGGTAGCTGTAGCTGGCCCTCCAATGCCGCACCAGGGATCAGGATGGTCCTGCCCCATCTCTTCAGCTCGAAGGTATCCTCTGATACAAGATTTTTCTTTATACCTGCACGCACTGTGTATGTGACACTGAACTCGACTTTCACTTTGACCACTCACACCCCGTTCTCTCTTCTTCACTTTCATAGCGGGTAGGGGATACAAACGTTCGAAATGTTTGAAACTACCAGATTCAAGAACAGCTTCTTCCCTGCCGGTATCATACTCTTGAATAGACCTCTCATAAGGTCGGGATATATCCCCAATCTTACAATCTACCAAATTGCAGCACTTGCACTTTTTATTATTTGCACTTACTCTGTAACTGAAACACTAAATTCCGCATTCTGTTTCCTTTTTCTTTAGAACTGCCTGACCTACTCTTGTATGGTATGATCTGCCTGAATAATATGCAAAACAATCTTTTTATCTGGATCGCAGTACATGTGACAATAATAAACCAATATCAATAATAAACCAATATCATTACTTCTCCCCAGACTTACTATTATGCTCTTAGTACCCCATTACATCTTTCATAATTGCACATTCAGTAATTTTTCCCTATTATTGATGTCAGTAAAGATCAGGAGGGGGAAGAAATCTCAAAAAAATGTTGGTCTGAAGGATATTATAAATGTAGGGAGGGACAATAGAGTGGACAGTTTCGGAAGTAAGGGTGAGAATTTAAAAGTGAGCAATAATTTCCCAGGTTTTCCCAGAGAGCAACTTTGAAAACAAGAAAGTATTACCTGGGGGAGCACCTCAGCCGATTGTGATCACTTTATAATTGTGTAGGAAGGAACTGCAGATGCTGGTTTAAATTGAAGATAGACACAAAAAGCTAGAGTAACTCAGCGGGACAGGCAGCATCCCTGGAGAGAAGGAATGGGTGACGATCTGGGTTTAGACACTTCTTACGATTGAAATTTTCCTCGACCCGAAACTTCACCCATTCCTTCTCTCCAGAGAAGCTGCCTGTCCCGCTGAGTTACTCCAGCTTTTTGTGTCTATCATCACTTTATATTTACTGTTTAAAGATATCAGCACATTATAGAGTTATTTCACTGACACCATATTTATATGAAAATAATTTCTGAAGCACCTGCTTTATTCCTTCCAGGACCTCCCATGACAGTTTACAATCAACAGAGCGCCTCTGAATCAAAGTGGCTTATGGGAGTGGCTGGAAACATGGCACAATTTGTGCCCCGAGAATCAGCAGCAGGCGGGGAAAGACCGAAGGGGATAATCTCCTTTTCGTGCATTGATTGAGGGATAATGAATAAATCAAGGAATGAACCTCCAATCTGTCTCGGCAATGTGGGGGATGGAGGAAATTGGCTGGAATTCCAGGATAATTTGCCTTCAAGTCTTGCCATACAGTCTCTCCTGTTGGTTGGAATAGAGGGAGTGATTGAGGAAAGATCTGATGTTGTGCTGCCTCATTCTCAGCAACAACTACAAATATCAGTAAGCTGATCCCTGATAACTTGCAATTTGTAAGCAGCACAGTGGTGCAGCTAGCAGGTTCCTTGTGGCTCAGGGAGCCAGGTTCAATTTGGTGTTTGCACGTTCTCCATGTGACTTCATACATTTCCTCAGGGTTTTCCAGAGTCCTCCCAGTTCCAAAAGGCATATGGGTCAGTAGGTTATTAGATACCACTAATTATTAGGGTCTGTAGTTCAGTGGTAGCGTTAGAGATGGGATTTGTGTACATGGGTCTTGATGGTTGGCATGGACTTGGAGGCCGAAGGGCCTGTTTCCCCGATGTATGATTCAGCAGTAAAACCAGCAGACTTCCCCAACCTCAACCCTCCTCCAACAGTACTCTCCACCAAACTCTATGTATAGCTGTTAAAGGACCCTTTGATTGTGTTTGTGGGTGAGACATTAAATAGACATCTGTGCAAGATGTTCTGAGGAAAAGGTGTTGGGGAAGTTTTCCCATGGTCACTTGTGTGAGATTGTCTGAGCACATCCTGGTATCAGAGGGACTAAAGTGCTTTCATGTGATAATGAATTCACACCAAGCTCTCCACAGGGTAAAGAGATTACCGAAGGTGTGAAACCACTGGCTGGGGTCCAATTTACAGCATTTCTACACACTGAATAAAGAATTCTTGAGAATGGTGCATATTATTCAACTCAATAACATGATAAACTGAATGATTTGACCACATTACTTTGCAAAATTGTTTCTGGTGGGTCTGTAAAATGACATAATCCTAATCCTTTGTATTGTAGGGTAGGTTCAACAATATTGAAATTGGGATTTCAAGAGAGAGTAAGATCTGGCTCTTAGAGCTAACAAATCAAGGAATTCAGATTCAGATTCAGATTCAACTTTAATTGTCATTGTCAGTGTACAGTACAGAGACAACGAAATGCAGTTAGCATCTCCCTGACAGGTAGGGGAATTGTCGATATTTCTCCAATTCTTGGGAGACACGGGGCGTCGCAATGTGCCCGCGCCGCCGCCAATCAGAGCATTGAGTATAGAAGCTGGGATGTAATGTTAAAATTGTACAAGGCATTGGTGAGACCAAATCTGGAGTATGGTGTACAATTTTGGTCGCCCAATTATAGGAAGGATGTCAACAAAATAGAGAGAGTACAGAGGAGATTTACTAGAATGTTGCCTGGGTTTCAACAACTAAGTTACAGAGATAGGTTGAATAAGTTAGGTCTTTATTCTCTGGAGCGCAGAAGGTTAAGGGGGGACTTGATAGAGGTCTTTAAAATGATGAGAGGGATAGACAGAGTTGAAGTGGACAAGCTTTTCCCTTTGAGAATAGGGAAGATTCAAACAAGAGGACATGACTTGAGAATTAAGGGACAGAAGTTTAGGGGTAACATGAGGGGGAACTTCTTTACTCAGTGAGTGGTAACGGTGTGGAATGAGCATCCAGTGGAAGTGGTGGAGGCAGGTTCGTTGGTATCATTTAAAAATAAATTGGATAGGCATATGGATGAGAAGGGAATGGAGGGTTATGGTATGAGTGCAGGCAGGTGGGACTAAGGGAAAAACGTTGTGTAGGCACAGACTTGTAGGGCCGAGATGACCTGTTTTCGTGCTGTAATTTTTATATGGTTATATGGTTATATTTTGTATCGCAAATCTGGGGAGAAAGAGGGAACGGGGTACTGATTTTGGATGATCAGCCATGATCATATTGAACGGCCGACTCCTGCACCCATTTTCTATCTTTCTATGTAAATAGTGGGTATATGGAACGATATGCCAGAGGAGGTAGTTGAGGGCAGGTACTATAACACCATTCGAACAGGTATATGGATAGGATACATTTATAGGGATATGGACCAAACATGGGCAGGTGGGACTAGAGTCAATGGGTCAAATTGGTTGGCATGGACATTTTAGGGCGAAGATCCTGTTTCCATGCTGCATGACTCTTTGACTCTCTAACGATAACCTGCATTAATGTACTCTAAAACATCACAAAGTGATTGAGAGTCAGGAATTGGAATTTATGCCCACTGGGACATAACATCATGGAAGATAATCTGTAAATCTCAGAAGGGTGTAGAAGGAAGCCTCTGTGGGGAAGACACATAATCCATGGCTAATTTAGGAAATTGGGAATAGTGTTAAATAGAAAGAAAAATCATAGATTTGTGATTTGCCAGATAATTGGGAACATTTTAGACACCAGAAAGGATAACAAAAAAAATCATAAAAAGGGAGAAGTTAGTTTGAGATTAATTTAGAAAATGAGGCTAACGGTAAGAGCTTTTGTGTGTATAGTAAAAGGAAGAGAGGAGCTATAGCAAACATTGGCCTCTCAGAGGAAGAAGCATGTGATTTACAATGGTAGAGGAGCTAAATAATAATTTTGGATTAGCCTTCACTGTGGAAAACAACCAAAATCTTATGGATTATAAAAGGGCTAAAAGATGGGAGGACCTTAAAACCATTGTATCGTCAGAACAAAATATTGGGCAACTAAAACGAAACACAAAATGCTGGAAGAACTCAGTGCACTGCAGAGCCTCTCACAATGGTTAAGGAGCATCTGAATGCCAAGGCACAGATAGCTACAGACCAAATGCTGGTCAATTGGGATTTATATGAATAGGTACTTGATGGTCAGCATAGACATCATGGGCTGAAGGACCTATTCCTGTGTTGTTTTACTCTATAACTCCAGGTTTATACATTGTTTATACAACAGGCATTGTTGGAAACACAGGAGACTGCAGATGCTGGAATTTTGAGCAAAAAACAAAATTTCTGGAGGAACTCAGTGGGTCAGGCAGCATCTGTGCAGAGAAATGGAAAGCTGATTTTTTTAGAATCATGGAGTTGAAACAAGGTAGAAAGAGGTGAGGGGAAGAGATGGGGCATGAGCTGGGAAGTGAAAGATCCAGATAAAGTGGGGCTGAATGGCAGGAGGGAGATAAGGGATGAGATGGTAACCAAGGCTGAAGGTTGGATGTTGAAAAGACTAAAGACCACAGATGAAGACGCAAGAAACTACAGATGCTGGAATCTTTAGCAAAAAAAAAACTGCTGGAGAAACACAATGGGTCAGGCAGCATCTGTGAAGGGAATGTACAGATGCCTTTTCGTGTTGTGACTCTTCTACAGTCACGAGTTTGAGCCTGAAGAAGGCTTGTCTGTCTATTCCCTCCGCAGATGTTGCCTGACGTGCTGAGTTCAACCAACAGTTTGTTTTTTTCTCAAGGGTGCAAATGGTGGAATCTGAGAAGAAAGGAAAGTGGTGAGTAATTGTTGATAAGACTCTCCCTGAGGCCATCGGTTTTAACATAGGCTGATAATCCAAGATAGTGTAAAGGGAGTGCTGCATGACTGAAGGTCCTTTAGATAATATAGTATGCTGAGGATCTTTCTGTTTGTTCAGACACATCTCTTGAGCTCATTGTTCTCCTGCTATTGTGAGACGGTTACCCCTGAAGCAAATCTCCCCTCTAAAACAAATTAAATTATCACTGGGCTCATCAGAATCTGTGCAGCCACAAAGCCAGTTGCTAGATAATTTAGAAACAAAGAACTGCAGATACTGGTTTATACTAAAGATAGACACAAAGCGCTAGAGTAACTCAGCGGGTTAGACAACTCTGGAGAAAAGGAATCCGTTTTCCTTCTGAAGAAGGGCCTCGACCCGAAACATCGCCTATTCCTTCTCTCCATAGATGCTTCCTTCACCCGCTGAGTTTCTGCAGCATTTTTTGTCTACCTTTTTCTCCTGAGATGTTGCCTGACCTACAAAGTTCCAGCACTTTGTGTCCATCTAAGATTATTTAGCTCAGTGATAAAATGCCATTCAAAATTTCATTAAAAATAACCAAAGTATTATCAGATATGTAGGAGTGAGAAAAGTAGAGTTTTAGGGATTAAAATACACAACGAAAATTCTAAAGAGTTAATCCAAAGAGGAGTTTAGGATTCTTGTCACTTGATTCGATGGAAATGGACTTGGTACATAATAGGATGCAACATTCTGTGTGCTATATCATTCAAAAACAAAAATCTTGTCTAAAATTGGGGACATCCTGTAACTCAAGGGATTTTCATTCCTGGCCGCCTTGTATCTGATGGAAAACATAGAGAAGGACCTACCCAACCCCAAAGCACAGAGGGTTTTCAATGGTATTCAAAGTATCTCTAGACACCTCTCTCTGTAAGTGCCTGGGTTACAGATGTAAGTGTACAACAGCACTCTAATCAATGTTTTACTTGATCATATACTAAAATTGTGGTGGTCGAGGTCAGAGAGTGGAGGGTTGTTTTTCACTTTGGAAGATTGTGACCAGTGATGTGTCACAGAGATTTGTGCTGGGTTTATTATGAAATGTATTAATGGTTTAGATGAGAATATAGGTGGCGTGATTAGTAAGTTTGCAGATGACTTTAAAATTGGTGATATAGTGGACTATGCAAAAGGTTGTCGCAGGCTAATAACATTTTAGACCAACTGGGAAATTGGACGAAAAAAGGAAGATGGAATTCAATTCAAACAAATGCAAAATCTTTCACTTTGGGAATTTAAACCAGGGTAGAACATATCTGCAAATTACAGGGCCTGGGCAGTGCTTTAGAAAAGAGAGACCAAGAGGTACATGTACATAGGAGACACAAGAAACTGTAGATGTTGGAATCTTGAGCAAAACACAAAGTATGGAGGAAGTCAGCAGGTCAGGCAGCATATATGGAGGGTACACAAAAAAGCTGGAGAAACTCAGCGGGTGCAGATATATGGAGGGAATGGACAGACAATATTTTGGTTCAGGAACACTTCTTCAGCCTGGTGGAATAGGGTGGAGAAAGCTGTAAAAGAGAAAAGTGGTGATGGGGCAAAGTTTAGCAAGTGATAGGTCGATACATGTGAGATGGGGGGGGGGGGGGGGGGGGGGGGGGGGGGGGGGGGGGGGGGTTGCTTGGCAGGTAGGGTGAAATAGTGTCAGTCTGAAGGTGAAAATGTCAAGAGGGTCAGATAAGGAGAGGAGCAGTAAAATGTAAAGCCAGAGGCAGGAATATGGATGGAAGGGGACGAGGGGATGGAAAGAAAGATAAAAGGAAATAAGGGATGAAGGGATGACAGAGGAATGCAGAGGGAGGAGATGAAAATAGAGCTGGGTGAGTGGATTGCTGGGTGATGGTGGGAGAGGTGGATGTGCACCATGGTGGGTGCAAGGGGGAAATAGAGGGCTGGGGGAAATTGAAATTGGAGAATTCAATGGTCATACCAATGGGCTGTAAACTACCCAAGTGGAATATGAGGTGCTGTTCTGCAAGTTTACATCTGGCTTCACTCTGGCAATGGAGAACATGTGGCCCAGGACAGAAAGGTCGATATGAGAATGCTTAACAATCGGGAGCTCTAGCAGGTCTTGCCGGACGGAGCGCAAGAGTTGGGAAAAATGGTCGCTTAATCTACTCTTGGTTTCATCAATTATGGACATAAACCTCCTCCAACCCTGTCTAATGCATTAGGAATATTGCGTGCATTTCAAATCGCCATATGATAGGAAGGATGTGATTAAGTGCATAGAAAAGATTCACAAATATGTTATTGCGACTGGAGGACTGTGATTATAAAGAGAGGCTGGATAGCTTGGGACTGTTTTCCCTGGATTGAAGGAGACTGAGGGGTGACCTTATAGATAAGGTGGATGGTCTCCCAGCATATGAAAGTCTTAAACTAAAGGGGATTATGGGGAAAGGGGAATGATTTAAAGGAGACCTGAGGACAATTTTTACACACAGGTTGGTGGGTATATTGAACAAGCTGCTAAAGGAAGTGGGAGATGGGGGTACAATTCGAACATTTAAAAGACATTTGGATATGTGGATAGAAATGGTTCACAGCGAATGCAGGCAAATGGGACCTCAGGAATGTCCTCCGTCTACGCCGTATCTGCTCCACGGATGAGGCGTTCCACACCAGGACATCTGAAATGTCCTCACTATTCAGGGAACGGGGGTTCCCCTCCTCCACCATAAATGAGGCTCGCACCAGGGTCTCTTCCATACCCCGCAACACTGCTCTCTCTCCCCATCCCCGCACTCGCAACAAGGGCCGAGTCCCCCTAGTCCTCACCTTTCACCCCACCAGCCATCACATACAAAAAATAATCCTCCGTCAGTTTCGCCACCTCCAACGTGACCCCACTACTGGCCACATCTTCCCATCTCCCCCCATATCTGCCTTCCGCAAAGACCGCTCCCTCCATAACTCCCTTGTCAATTCTTCCCTTCCCTCTCGGTCCACCCCCTCCCCGGGCACTTTCCCTTGCGGCCGCAGCAGATGCAACACTTGTCCCTTTACCTCCCCCCTCAACTCCTTTCAGGGACCCAAGCAATCGTTCCAGGTGCGACAGAGGTTTACCTGCATCTCTTCCAACCTCATCTATTGCGTCCGCTGCTCTAGATGTCAGCAGATCTATATCGGTGAGACCAAGCGGAGGTTGGGCGATCGTTTCGCCGAACACCTCCGCTCGGTCCGCAATAACCTAGCTGACCTCCCGGTGGCTCAGCACTTCAACTCCCCCTCCCACTCCGTCTCCGACCTCTCTGTCCTGGGTCTCCTCCATGGCCACAGCGAGCAGCACCGGAAATTGGAGGAACAGCACCTCATATTCCGTTTGGGGAGTCTGCACCCCGGGGGCATGAACATCGACTTCTCCCAATTCTGTTAGTCCTTGCTGTCTCCTCCCCTTCCTCAGCTCCCCTGCTGTCTCCTCCCACCCTCCAGCCTTCCGGCTACTCCTCCTTTTCCCTTTCTTGTCCCCACCCACCCCCACCCCTGATCAGTCTGAAGAAGGGTTTCGGCCCGAAACGTTGCCTATTTCCTTCGCTCCATAGATGCTGCTGCACCCGCTGAGTTTCTCCAGCTTTTCTGTGTAACCTCAGGAATGTACCCTGGACGCGATGAAAGGGTTCAGCCAAAGATGCTGGTTTCAGTTATTTGGAGTCAATTATAAAAGATGAAATAGCGGCAGATTTGGATAGCAGTAACAGGATCAGTCCAAGTCATCATGGATTTGCGAAGGGGAAATCATGCTTGACTAATCTTCTGGAATTTTTTGAGGATTCTGTCCATTTTTAACTAGGAAAATGGACAAGGGGAGCCTGTGGATGTAGTGTACCTGGACTTTCAGAAAGCATTTGATAAGTTCCCACATGGGAGATTAGTGGGCAAAATTAGGGCACATGGTATTGGGGGTAAAGTGCTGACATGGATAGAAAATTGGTTGGCAGACAGGAAACAAAGAGTAGGGATTAACGGGTCCCTTTCAGAATGCCAGGCAGTGACTAGTGGGGTACCACAAGGCTCAGTGCTGGGAACGCAGCTACTTACAATGTATATCAATGATTTAGATGAAGGGATTCACAGTAACATTAGCAAATTTGCAGATGACACAAAGCTAGGTGGCAGTGTGAACTGTGAGGAGGATGCTATGAGAATGCAGGGTGACTTGGACAGGTTGGGTGAGAGTGCAAATGCATAGCAGATGCAGTTTAATGTGGATAAATGTGAGGTTATCCACTGTGGTACCAAAAACAGGAAGACAGATTACTATCTAAATGGTGTCAAGTTGGGAAAAGGGGAAGTACAATGGGATCTGGGGGGTCCTTGTTCATCAGTCAATGAAAGTAAGCATGCAGGTACAGCAGGCAGTGAAGAAAGCGAATGCCATGTTGGCCTTTATAACAAGAGGAATTGAGTATACGAGCAAAGATGTTCTTCTGTAGTTGTATAGGTCCCTAGTGAGACCACACCTGGAGTATTGTGTGCAGTTTTGGTCCCCTAATATGAAGGACATTCTTGCTATTGAGGGAGTGCAGCGTAGGTTTACAAGGTTAATTCCGGGGAATGGTGCTGGCTCGAAGGGCCGAATGGCCTCCTCCTGCACCTATTTTCTATGCTTTTCTATTTTCTATGGCGGGACTGTCATATGCTGAGGGAATGGAGTGGCTAGGCTTGTATACTCTGGAGTTTAGAAGGATGAGAGGGCATCTTATTGAAATAAATAGATTATTAAGGGTTTGGACCCGATAGAGGCAGGAAACATGTTCCCGATGTTGGGGGAGTCCAGAACCAGGGGCCAAAGTTTAAGAATAAGGGGTAAGCTATTTAGAGCGGAGACGAGGATACACTTTTTCTCACAGAGAGTTGTGAGTCTGTGGAATTCTCTGCCTCAGAGAGCGATGGAGGCCGGTTCTCTGGATACTTTCAAGAGAGAGCTAGATATAGGTATGTTGCAAAGCATACCTGCAGCGTTGCTGAAAATCTGTCCCAGCCTGTGTGCGCGATTTTCCCTAGGCTGTTCAAATCGAGGATGTTCAGCCTAGTTAATTATTAACGAAAAATCGCTGGAAGATTCCGTCGCTTTAGCTATTATTACTTTTAACGGCTTTATCTAGTTGTTATAGTAGTTTAAAAATTAACCTCTAAACCCCTGACCGCCGGCAACGGGCTGGATCTCATACAGGGGACAACAGGAGGTAGGCTGTTTATTTTTACATTGAAAAGGGCTCCTTAAGATCCCTTTATACAAAGTTTAATGTTGCGAGTAGCTAATTTGGGCCCATTATATCCCGCAGTATTTTTCTGGGCATTTGAGGGCACAAATCTACCATAATGTGAACGTTCTAAACCGGTGCGTTCACAGGATCCCACTAGAAAGCTGATTTAAATTGACTTTAATTTACAGCAGTTGAACACTAAATTCCTTCCATTGGCCTATAAATTAATGTAAATGAGATTTAAAAATCATGTTTTATTGTGAATTATTTGTGAATTTAATTTGGACACAGGCTATTTAAAAATGTTAATCATTTATTAAGAAATGGATAGATGTTTAGATCTGGTAATTGAAGTTTGAAATTAGCTACAATTGGGTAACTAACTAATTATATGCTTTAATTTCAGGTCATCCAAGTAAGATTATTTTATATTTGTTTCAGAATGCTTCAATCTATGATAACTGAAAATTTCATTCAGTTCTCTTAATTTTTAAGAAGGTTATGGGCTTTTGACTGTCCACGATCACAGCTTTTTTGTTATGTCCATAGAAAATCAATAGGGAACAAGATGCTAATTTCCGAGTATGAAAATGGCCATAACCTTTTAAATACTTGAGATATGAAAGTGAATTAGGTGTCAAATTAAACTTCTTTTTATGCTTTATCTAATGGGATAAATTGCAGACTTGATTTTTAATATCTCAAAATTTTGTAACATTGCTACTAGATAGGGTTCTTAAAGATAGCGGAGTCAGGGGATATTTATCTGTTTATTTTATCTGTTTATTTATTCACTTTATCTGTTTATTTATTCATGTGTGTGTATATTTATATAATGGTATATGGACACACTGAACTGATCTGTTCTGTATTCATGTCTACTATATTCTGTTGTGCTGAAGCAAAGCAAGAACTTCATTGTCCTCTCTGGAACACATGACAATAAACCCTCTTGAATCTTGAATCTTGAATATGTGGAGAAGGCAGGAACGGGGTACCGATTGGGGATGTTCAGCCATGATCACGGGGTGGAAGATTGCAACATTCACGTGGTCCACCTCGTTTCGACGAATGCAATCAACCTGGCGTGCACAATCAAGTAAGATCAAATATAACAAGTTGTCCTACAACCTTAGGCTGTGCACGCCATACGCAAGAAGAAGAAGAAGCCATGATCACATTGAATGGCGGTGCTGGCTCGAAGGGCGGAATGGCCTACTCCTGCACCTATTGTCTATTGTCTATTTCTGAGCTTGATAACTATGATTTATTCCTTATGCCTTTTTAATCAACTTTTATCAATGAGATACACCAATGTTCTGCTTTATCAAGTAATATTTCATGATTAATATTTATTTTATTTCTTAACAAAGTTGGAAGTGGGGAACATTAGCATCCATGCAAATGAACAACCAAGTAAGGTCGAGCAACAATATTAACATATAAGGCTACTTCCAGAGTAGAGGCAACAACTCCACTGACTCTCCTTTCAATTCTGATGAGATGCAATGGGTGCTGGGAGATTGTGACATGTTACCCTGAACAATGCTCTTATTTCACAAGGAGCTCTTACCTTTTGGTGTGAACTGGAGGCTGAGATTGAAAATTGCGCTTTGTCTGATATTCTGTGAGAGAATAGTTTTCAAACGTGGATACTTTGAAGTGGGAAGAATCAATTTTCACACTCTTATTGAGCATTTGGTTGAAGCTCTTTTGTGAATTTTTAAAGAAGTATTCAATTGCTCTAAGTGCTAGCCTTTTGACACAATGGGAAACCTTGGGTGTAATGTAATAAAGCAGTTAATGGACTCCTGTATTCATAGGGCTGGCAGTGGGGGCTGGGGTATGGTGCTGAGCGATGTTTCTGTGTTACAGTCCCAACACCATGGCGAGCCCAGGCCAGCTCAGGCTTCCTGCTGCTGGCTCCTATTCTGTGAGTGTGAATGAGTATCATTCACACCTTTACGCAGCCTGTGTATTATGTGAGAGTTATGTGAGAGATCAGAAGCTCCTCACAGTTCACAGTGACCTGGGAAAAGGCACAAAGGATCAAGGAAAAATTGGTGGTACACAAAAATGCTGGAGAAACTCAGCGGGTGCAGCAGCATCCATGGAGCGAAGGAAATAGGCGACGTTTCGGGCCGAAACCCTTCTTCAGACTGACCGAAAATTGGTCATGTGAGTAACAAGAAATTGGTGCAGATAAACAAGCCATAAAAAGACATCCATCGCCCTCACCTGTATTCGCTGTTACCTGGTCTAACTTGTTTCTAACTTGTTGCCTGACCTGCTAAGTTACTCCAGCATTTTGTGTCTATCTTTAGTATAAACCAGCATCCAGGGCCGGCCTTAGGAGGTGCGGGGCCCAATTGAGAACAATTTTGGTGAACCCCAGGTTCCCAGCCAAGTTCTGTAGATTCATAGAAATATAATTAGTCTATAATAGACTTTATATCTCTATGGTAGAATGGAAAGTAATTAAAATGTGCGCTTAAAAAGTGCATGCGACTTAAAGGACCAAACAGATCAAAGCTACATTTTAATACAAAATTGCATACATATAAGCCTACAAGTAGCAAACAAAATGTGTAGATCACCTCTGAAAAGTACATAGTTACAATAGTTACAATAGTTGCATAGTTACAATACCACTTGTTTTAGTGGCTGAAATAAAAAAAAAAGTAATTTAATTAAATTGACTGTGGAAAACCAATAAGCATTGGTGAAAAACCAGTCCAGGCATTACATTTTGGGCTTCAGCCCCATCCTACCCTTTGGGCTTCTACCCCATCCTAACTTAGTTGTGTGTGTTAGTTGGCTGTGCGTGATGTGTGTGTGTTAGTTGTCTGTGCGTGAGTGTGGTGGGGGGGGGGGGGGGGGGGGGGGGGGGGGGGGGGGGGGAGAGATGGGAGGGTGGGAGGGAGAGAAGGGAGAGAGGGAGGGAGAGAAGGGAGAGAAGGGAGGGAGGGAGGGAGGGAGGGAGGGAGAGAAGGGAGGAAGGACGGGAGGGAGGGAAGTAGAGAAAGAAGGGAGGGAAAGAGAGAAAGAAGGGATGGAGCGAATGAGGGAAGGGAAAAGAGAGAGGAAGGAGGAAGGGAAGGAGAGAAGGAGAGAAGGAGAGGGAGAGGGCCGGTGGCGGGAGCGGATATCGGGGTCCGGGCGGACGAGTGTGAGCTGAGGCCGATGTTTGTAAATGTTGCTCCAACCCCAGGCCCGGCCCTCCGTGTATTGCCCACTGCGTCTCCCCGGGGAGAGAGAGGGGTGGAGCTGGGGCTATGTGCGTGAAGCATGGCGACTGAAGGAGTGGGAGCGCTGCCCCGGGACGGTGAGGGAACGACCCACCTCCCATCTCCCCCTTCTCCATTCCCCCTCACTTCCCCCTCCACCCCTCTCCTCTCTCTCCGACCCTCTCTCCCCCCTCCACCTGGGGTCCTCTCTGGTTGAGACCCACATCAGATGTTGCCTGACTCATCAAGTCCCTCCAGTGGACAAAAATGCTGGAGAAACTCGGCGGGTGAGGCAGCATCTGTGGAGCGAAGGAATAGGTGACGTTTCGGGTCGAGACCTTTCTTCAGACTGATGTGGGGGTTGGGGGGCGGGGGGTAAGAAGAAAGGAAGAGGCGGAGACTGTGGGCTGTGGGAGAGCTGGAAAGAGGAGAAGAAAGGGAGAAAGCAAGAACTACCTGAAATTGGAGAAGTCAATGTTCATACCACTGGGGGGTAACTACCCAAGCAAAATATGAGATGCTGCTCCTCCAATTTATGGTGGGACTCACTCTGGCCATGGAGGAGGCCCAGGACAGAAAGGTTGGATTCAAAATGGGAGGGGGAGTTGAAGTGCTGAGCCACCGGGAGATCAGGTTGGTTATTGCGAACTGAGCGGAGGTGTTTGGCGAAGCGATCGCAAAGCCTGCGCTTGGTCTCACCGATGTTGAGCAGCTGACACCTAGATCAGCGGATGCAATAGATGAGATTGGAGGAGGTTCAGATGAACCTCTGCCGCACCTGGAAAGACTGTTTAGGTCCTTGTCTACCGTAGATTTTTCCAGCATCTGCAGTTCCTTCATACCCCTCCAATGTGTCTTTTTGCTCCAGATTCTAAAATCTGCAATGTCTTTAAATGTTTCTCTTTCCTTACATGCTGACTCCACGGCATTATTTGTTGTTAGGCAGTGAAAGCAGTCTGAAAACAAAATCCTTTATCTTAGATTAATAGAAGTATTTAAGGTGGAGAGAGATATATTGTTGAGAGAGTGAATTGTGAGCTAGAAGGAACTGGCTTAGAAGGTGAGATCTGGGGCAGATCAGCCATGATCATATTGAATGGCACGACAGGCTTGAGGGACCCAGCGGCCTACTCATGCCTCTATTTTCTTGTGTTCTTAATCAAACCAGGTAATGAAGATATAGAGCAGATTTGACAACATAGAAAGACACTTTACAGGGGCAGCCTATTTGCAGATGCCTCAAATCACTAGACACAGAAAATATCCTCTCATTACGGGAGGGCCACTGATCCCTTTGTGCTTTTTCATTTCATTCAGTAATATGCTTTGTTATTTATCTTATGTTTATTCTCCATCTACATGCACATCTCAATCTCTCATATTTTATATGCTTGAGATAAGTAGATCACAGTTGCACGGTTAAATAACCAGAAGAGGATTTCCTGAAAAAAGATGTTAACTGTTAGTTTGTAACTTATAATTGTGAGCTCAAAACTTTTTGGCGGGCATTCTGTTAAATGTACAGCTTGGAGGTTGATGTTTCCTCTTGCAGACAACAATTCAAAGAGGTCAAATAGAATTAGCACCAGGCTGTGAATGACTGCTTCATGAGAGAGAGCCGATTGACCACTTGACACTGTGGGATAATGGACTGCCCACTGAACTAAACCCAGGAGTGAAGTAACTGTGTGAATGTGAAGGAGCAGGAGGATTGTGTTTGAATGAAAGGTTTAGGTCTGATCACAGTTTTTGTTGTGATCTTTGCTTAGCCAACAGGAGGGTCCATTTGCTCATGATCCTGTCAGAAATCTTGTACTTGATTTTTCAAAGGCTTACGATAAAGCTCCATCGTATCGTATTGTAGTGTATTATCTCCTGCAAAAGACGACACCTCCAATTGTGCTGCACTTCCTCAGCGCTGCACTGGGAGTGTCAGCATGGAGGCCAACGAGTCGAGAGAGTTTAATTGCACTATATCTCATATACACAGGGAACAGAATAATGAAATTCTTACTTGCAGCAGCTTTACAGGCATAATAATGCAACAACACAACAAATAAATGGACAATAAACAATAATACAATTAATTATCAGTTTTATTGGGTAATTGGACCATAATATTGCAAGCCAAAGTATGTAGTGTAAACTATAGAAAGTCCATAGCAATTTGTTGCTGAGATAGGTTTGTGGCTTGTGTGGTGCAGTATGGTTCAAGAGCCTGATGGTTTATAGGAAGAAGTAACAGTTCTGAGGCTCCTGCATTTTCCTCCCGATAAATGACTGTGGCCAGGACAGTGTGGGTCTTTGATGACAGGAAGTGCTGCTTTCTTGAGGCAGCACTTCCTGTAGATCCACTCAATGTTTTGGAAGTCAATACTCAGAGTAGGTGAATCAAGGTCCAGAGGATGTAAAACATTAAGGTGAAGGGGAAAAGATTCCAAAAGATCTGAGGGGTAGTTTTTTCACAAAGGGTGGTGGGTGTATGGAACAAGCTGCCAGAGGGGGTAGTTGAGGCAGGGACTATCCCAATGTTTAAGAAACAGTTGGACAGGTACATGGATAGGAAAGGTTTGGAGGGATATGGATCAAACATGGGAAGGTGGGACTAGTGTAGCTAGTTGGTTTGGGCAAGTTGGGCTGAAGAGCCTGGTTCCACACACTATCACTCTATGACTCAGCCTGCCCCTATCCATAATAACCTTCTCAGTCAGATGGGAGAATGTTGCTGGAGATACAGGAGACTGCAGATGCTGGAATCTTGGGCAAAAATCAGTGCTGGAGGAACTCAGCAGATCTGTGGAGGGAACGGATGGATAAGATTTAGGCTTGGGACTGATATTGTTGTTGATTTCTTCTTCTTATCGAGTCCACACACAAGATTAGAAGTTGATCAGCCGGAGCTGAACACACTTCTCGGCATCTGCATACAATGGTGTCTGTCTTGTCGCTTCTTGTCCTTCTTGTGCGTGGTGGTGGAAAGATTGGTGGAAACAGGACCGCGACATGAGCGCTCTTTCCTTGACCCCGTTGTTGACTGATTACCAGGTAGGCAGTATAACTCTATGGCTTTATCTTTGCCATTAGGATAATTGTGAAAAATTGACCTAAGATTGTAAAATTGGGTAAACGATTAAGGGCTTCAAGATACACACAACTACAACAGCTTTACTCTAAGGGTTTACAGAAGTGTTATCAAGCAACGTTTGCCAACTTAGAATTCAACACCAGGGGACACACGTCAAGAGATTTCAGGGTGATTCATACACAGAGGATATTAAACTGAGGCCCATCTCCCTCTAGGTTAGAAGACCCCAAGTCAAAGGAGAAATGTTTATCCTTTGGTTCCTGGCCACTTTTTGTACCTTCATTATGAATCCTAAAAGCAGAATATCTGGTCATTGCTGCTAGTGGGAGTTTATTGTGAAACATGGCACTGTTGTAGTTTCTCATGTTACCACTGTGACCACAGTTCACTGCTTCCAATGAAGTAATCTCCTCACTGCTCCTTGTGTATAGTATAGTGGTGCAGTGATTAAATTATTGGATTTTTAATCAAGAGACATGGACTAATGATGCAGAGCCCTGAGTTTAAATCCCACAGTGGCAGCTGTGCAATTTAGGTTCAGCTCTTGATCTGGAGTTTCTATTAAAACAATAACACCAAAGGATTTTGGTAAATTAACCATTTTGCTCATAAATGTCACTCAGTTTGCAAGACACACAAGCTCCTTTTCCTAACTCCTCCCTTGCCACCCTCACATAGTCCTGTACCTATATGTAACTTTTGGTTTGCCAATACACTAGAGGTCACAGGATCTTAAAAGAGACTAGACCGAGTGCGTGGTGTCACATGGGAGGGCTGGTCTCCGAACGTGGCTTCAGCGCTCACCCCGGAGACAGGCACCCCCGGAGTCAATCACCCCCATCACCTGCTCCCCCAACGTAACTCGTTCCCCCAACGCAACCCGGGCCGAGCCCAGCGTGCGGGGCCGGGCTGAGCAAACGTGGCTGAGAAAATGAATAAAAGCAAGGCGGGCCAAGCTGACCGAGCGGGGAGGCCCGAGCTGAGTGAGCGGGGCCGAGCCAAGCAAGCGGGGTCGAGAAAGTGAATAAAAGCAAGGTTAATCTTTTTTTAAAAAGGTGTTTACTTTCTCTTTTTAAAAAGGTGTTTTAAAATAAATCTTATCTTTAAAGATGGCGAAAATGAAGCAGTCAGAATCAAGTGTTGCAGAAGTCGATGTTGAGTCGACCTCAAACAGTGCAGATCGTTGGTGAGCTGATGAAGCTGTTTTTGAAATGAGGCCCTCTCCCTGACGTCACTGGAAGGTGGTGGAATGTTCTGTTTCACTCCAATGTTGGGGAGGGGGCATTGTGATCTCACTGGAAGCTGGTGCTTTAAAAGATGGTTCTCGCTTTTTTTGAAACGTTAATCATGAACAACCCAGGGAGGGGGGGAGGGGGCGGGGGGTGCGAATAACCCGGGGGGGGCAGGGGGGCGTGGATCGACATGTGGGGGGGGGGGGGGGTGTGATGCAGCCACTCTCTCTCTCTCTCTCGCTCTCTCTCTCTCTCTCTCTCTCTCTCTCTCTCTCTCTCTCTCTTCTCTCTCTCTCTCTCTCTTTCTCTCTCCCCCTCTCTTTCCCTCACCCTCTATCCCTCGATGGCAGCGCGCAGCATTCTCCTCGCCCCGCGGTGACCAGCGTTCACGGAAGGCCTCCAGCATCCCTGTGGACACTGCGTGTTCCCTCTCGAGGGAGACGCGAGCATGGACATAAGCCCAGAAGAGGGACAGGCAGCCGACTCTGGACTGATCATCGACCGCCCGCTGCCTGGATAATGGGCATCTTGGCCAGGCCCAGGAGCAAATCGACAGGGAGATCCCCCCCTCTCCCGATCGGCCCTCCCTGCTCCCTGCCTTGTGTCCACACACCAGGATCGTGGGACTAAAATGCAACAAGACTTGAGGAGCAGCCCCTTCAGATATTCGTACTGGGGCAGCAACCTCACACACTCCATGTACACATGGAACACGGTTTCTAGCTCGCCGCAGAAAATATAGGAGGCCGGCGAGCCCATGAATTGCCCTGTGCAAAAAGGCTCACTGTGAGAAGCTGCGGTTGCCGTGTGCAACGTCCCATTGTGATTGGTGCACTGTGAGTGGCATTGTGACATCATCACTTGAAGCTGCTGGAAAAAGGTTTTCTGTGAGAAGCTGTGGTTACCGTTGGCAACATCCCATTGTGATGTCATTTGTAAATTAAATCCATTGTGATTGGGCGTCTGTGAGATGGCATTGTGACATCATAACTGGAAGCTGTTGGAAAAAGGCTTTTCTTGAGAAGTGTTTTTTGGCTTTTTTAAAACTTTGCTCGCGAAGAGTACGGCATGGAGGGGAAAAATGTTAGTTAGAATATGTAAAGATTTAAGCACTAGCGCGTAGCATTTTGAGGAAGATACAAAACATACGTACATACACGCACGTTTGCAAGATGAGACTTTAGTATATAGATAGATGTTCGGCTGGCGACCGGAAGGTAGCCGGTTCGAATCCCGCTTGGAGTGCATACTGTCGTTGTGTCCTTGGGGCAAGCCACTTCACCCACCTTTGCCTGTGTGTAATGTAATGTAATTATGTGAAGCACTTTGGGATCAATGCAAGTTGACTGAAAATGTGCTATATAAATAGGATTATTATTATTATTATTATTATTATAGATGGGCAATAAATGCTGACCTTTGCAATGACATACAGTTCTTCCAGAAATGCAGCCAAATTTGAAGTTGTGGATAATATAATAGGGATAGGTTTGAATTACAAGTATACAAGGTAATATAAAGTTGCCGAAAGGAAATCAAGAAGATTATGAGAATGTCGGAGGATAAGATTATAGGGAGAGTCTGATATTAGATTGGAAAGTCTGATTAACTTGAATTGTTCAGATCCTAACAAGAAACAAAATACCATAGACTATAGGAGCAGGCATAGCCAATTGGCCCTTTGAGTCCCCTCTGCCATTCAATATGATCATGGTTGATCTTCCATCTTAATACTATAACCTTGCTCTCTCCCCATAGCCCCTACATCTTTTTACTCAAGAAATATATTTAAACAAATTTAACAACTTGCCTTTTATAAGCATCTGTGGTGGCATATTCCACAGTTTTACTGTCTTCTGAGTGAATACATTTCTCCTGATTTCAGTGCTAAATCTCTTGCCTGGTAACCAGAGTCTGTTCCAGCCAGTCAGCCAAGGGAAACATGTCCTTCACATCCTGTCTGTCCAGCCAGTCCTATAAGTTATAGGACTATAATGGAGTTTCCCCCATTTCCCCCATTGTTCCAAATTCTAACGAATGGTTTATTTAATCTCTTCAGTCGGCAATTCCACCCTCCCAGGAATGTGTCTGCTGAACCCACGCTGCTGCTTCTGTGGCAAATATATCTTTCCTAAGACAAGAAGACTCAAACTTAGTCTGCAAGTGTGGGTCTCCATACCTTACGAAGTGTGGCCTCACCAATACCCTGCATAAATAAATTCCTTATTGTGCGGGAAGGGACTGCAGATGATCGTTTACACCGAAGATAAACACAACATTTTGGAGTAACTCAGAGGGGACACACAGCATCTCTGGAGAGAAGGAATGGGTGACGTATCAGGTCGAGAAAACTCTTGCAGACAAACATACAATTTTACTTCGGAGTCACGTGAGTGACTACGTGAAGAGCCCGCTCAGCACGCATGCGCGGCATTGCGTTCAGCAGTGCAACAGCGGCCGCATCGGGAGTCAGGTGCTCTCGCTACAGGGTGAAAGAACGGACCATCAGGTAAGTACCATGAGTTTGGGTTTTCTTTCACAGGGAGCCTTCTGCTTTATTTCAGGCAGAGAACAAAGGCTCTTGGACAAACCTGTCCCCCGCTCGACTGCACGGAGTAGCGTTACATCTGGGGGGGGGGGGGGGGGCAGTAACAAGGCGGTAGGACCGCTTACCGGGTGTTCTGCCATCCCCGACACCGTGCTGAGCCCAGCCCGCTAGCGCCTGAGCAGCGGGCTGGAAGTAAAGCTACCGAAGAAGCATCCGGCCGGTGGCTTCCGACCCGCCCGGGGGAGAGACAGATGCCTGAGCCGCATAGAGCGGCTCTTGGAGCAGGTGCTCCAGCGAGACGCGCTTCGTGAGTGGCGCTCTCGCAGAGGGAGTTCAGGCACTCCCTCCACAGTGTCTTGTGCACTGTCCATTGCTTCCTCCTTACCTGAGGGTAGCTTTGGTGACCAGGACTGGGCTGGTCAAGAAGAGGGGACGCTGGCTGAAGATGTCAGGAGTATGCAAGGGGTGCAGGAACAGGAAGAGCTGCTGGGTGTGGTGGACCGCTACGTGGCAGCCCCATGTGCAGGAGGCCATTAATGGCCAAACTAGCGGCCAGCATTAACCACCTCTCCAACAGGCCCCCACAGGAGCAGGTGGTCAATGAGGCCTTAGAAACGTATACAGCTCCAGAGAACTGTGAGTCCCTTAAAGTGCCAGCTGTAAACAGCCAAAACTGGGGGCACGTTGGGGCAAATATTCGGAACCAGGAGCTAAAACTGCAGCGGATCCTCAGGCTCCTGACGTCAGCCATCACATCGTTTGCTCGTTCCGTGGACAAATACGGAGATGACAGATTCATTGGTTGATTACGATAACACACTTCCTCCCTCAAGGACTTCGGCAGTGAGTGAAGTAATAACTGTTACACGGTTTGAAATCACAGAGCTTTAAAATCTTCACGTAGTCACTCACGTGACTCCGAAGTAAAATAGTAAGATTAAACGAGAACTTACCAGTTTGAAGTTTGATCTGTATTTTATGAGGAGTTACGATGAGGGATTACGTGCCCTCCGCTCCCACCCTCAATAATATGGGTCAAACTGATAACTGAAGTCTCCTTTTCTTTACTATGTTTATTTCAATAACTGTGTCTATCTGTGATTCCACACCACTGCTTTGAAGTATGCCGCGCATGCGTGCTGAGCGGGCTCTTCACGTAATCCCTCATCGTAACTCCTCGTAAAATACAGATCAAACTTCAAACTGGTAAGTTCTCATTTAATCTTACTATTTTCCTTCTTTTTGCTACACCTGACTGTTTGCTTTCCAGTGTTTGGCATATAAGGGCATGCAATTCTCTTAGTACATTATCAGTTCTCAATCTTGCGCCATTTAACTAATATGGTCCCTTTCTCTTTTCTGTACATTAACATTTATCCACCTTTTTTTAAGCCATTTGCCCATTTTGCCCATTTTTGCCCATTTGCTCAATCTGTCAAAATTGCATTGAGGCTTCTTCACATCCTCCTCACAATTTGGTGAGGGGAAATCTTCATACAATTAATGCATTCAATTTCCCCATTGGAATGATTCTGCGATCTATATTTGAAGTATATCACTTAATAAATTCTGAGCATATAACGTTGATATTTCACAAATCTTTCTGATTGCGAGTAATAGAATATCCAATAATAAACAATTACATTTTCCAACAGTAGGCTTAAAAATCTCTTAGAAGAAACTTTATCAGTGGAGGGGAGCAGTTCAATTTGAGATGACAGAAGAAAATGAGGTCAAGAATGTCTTGTGGGAAAGTTGGGAAAGAATTGCAGATAGACCCTCAGAGGTAAGTGATGGCTAGCTTCTAATATCAAGACATTTGGAACAAACTTGGAGAAACAAAACTGATCAGCCATGATCTAAATCAGTGGTTCTTAACCTGGGGTTCGTGACCCCATGTCCTTTGGGGTTTTTCCGGGGCTCATGAAGGGGTTGTAAATAACATCAATTTGTTGAGCCCATTCTTAGGAACCTAACAAAGGTACATGCAACACACAGTATTTTGTTCACGCATACGTGTACGTATTCACAAGGCCTATGAAGGGGGAGGCAGGGGATACATCGTACCCGGGCCCGGAGTCCAAAAGGGGGCCCGGGAGCCGAAGGAGTGGGGCCGGAATTTCCTGAAATTTCAGAAAATGTTAGCATATATTTTGTGAAGACTAGCATTCACATTTTGTGTGAGCCTGCATAGTTTTATATATTGTAGAAATTGTGATCCATAATAAAGCGGCGATTTTTTACTGGCGCATGTGTGGTCGAGGTAACCTGACTAAAAGAGGGGGAAGGGAAGACCCATCACGACTGGTGGGTCTTCCCTGTAGGGGGGGAGGGGGGAGGGCACTCGGACCCAGCAGAGTCGTTATGGGCTTCGTGCTGTGCCTGGAACTGGTGAGGTGACGGCTCTGGCCCGCTGGTGGCCGGTGGAGAGATGAGGGTCAGTGGAGTCGCTGGTGGAGGTCCGTGGGGCGCTGGAGTAGAGATATGTCAAAAGATAAGTTAGCTCGTTTTTATGGTCATATAAACCCTACCTGTGACAGATGTAACTCTGAAGTGGCCTCACTGACTCATATGTTTTGGTCCTGCCCACTTTTGGAAAAATATTGGAAAGAAATTTTTGATACTATTTCTGTAGTTTTAGGTATTGATTTACAACCTCATCCTATTACTGCAATTTTTGGGCTATCAATGTTAGATTCTATTTATTTGTCAAGTTCCGCCCATCGGCTGATTGCTTTTACCACATTAATTGCAAGAAGATCTAATTTATTTAAATGGAAAGACTCTAACCCTCCGACCACACTCCATTGGTACTCGGAAACAATATCATGTTTAAATTTAGAAAAAATCAGGAGTGACATTGTTGAACCCTTGGCTAAATTTGATAGGACTTGGGGAAGATTTATTCAACATTTTCACACAACATAAATTGTCCCCTCTCCAACCGTAAAATAATAATTATTTTACCTTTATACGTTGGAACGGACTTGACAACAAACAGGGACTTAAATTGTTGAAATTCTTTGCAGCCCAGGTTCTGTTTTTTTTCTAGTTTAGGGGGGTTTTTTTTTTCTAGTTTAGGGGGGTTTGGTTTGTTCCTTTTTTCTCTTTTTTTTCTTTTTTTTTTAATCTTTTTGTTTTTTTATATATATAAGTTTTCTTTTAAACATTTAACTATATTTACATAGAGACCGGGAGGTATATATTCAATGTGTATTTTGACACTGGACTCATATTTAGGTTTTACCTGTTATTAATGTAATCCTGATCCCTATGTATCAATATCATTGTTATGTTTATCATTTTCTTTTTTGTTGTTGTTTTGTTTTTGTTTTTGAAAAAAAAACTGGGGAGATAACCAGGGGAGATAGGATGGAGTCGAGGTATGTGGAAATAAGTTCAGTAGGACATGAACAGGCAGAAACAATGGGTCTGCCAGGACAGTCAGGTTTGTGGAAGGTAAAATCGGGCGGGGCGGGGCTGGGGAACGATGAGGTTGGAGGCTTGGGAGGCTTGTGTTAGCTTAAGAATACTATTAACAATTCCAGTAACAGTAGCTTCTGCAGAGAGGTCATTTAGCAAACTCAAGCTGATTAAGAATTATGTAAGCTCTACAATGTCTCAGGAATGTCTTGTGGATTTGGCCAGGGTAAGTATTCAAAGTCAAAGTCAATTTTATTCGTCACTTACACCCGGAGGTGCAGTGAAATGAATTTGCCAGCAGTGATATACTTCAAAAGAACACACAATGCCCAATAAAATGTAATGCAAGCATCCACCACAGCATTCTTCATTGTGGTGGAAGGCAACAAGGTTCAGCCAGTCCTTCTCCTTTGTTCACCCGTGGTCGAGGCCATAACCCATCCTTAGTCGCCGCTATGAGTGCCCTCTT
Source organism: Leucoraja erinaceus (assembly GCF_028641065.1). Classification (NCBI taxonomy): domain Eukaryota; kingdom Metazoa; phylum Chordata; class Chondrichthyes; order Rajiformes; family Rajidae; genus Leucoraja; species Leucoraja erinaceus. Next base: position 25,028,239 of record NC_073384.1, read on the forward strand.
GTCGGGATGATCCAAACTCCGACGTTGGGGCGGACAAACACACTCCATGACTTGAAGGTCCCGACTCAGCATTTTCCTACCAGAGACCGCAGCTTCAGGATGTTATAGGCCGCAGGCCGGCGGTCGGAACTCTTCTCCGGCTATCCCCGGCTAGGGATCCCAGGCTCTGGATGGTAAGTCCACACCACGCCCGCGGCTAGAAGCTCCACAGACCGCGGCTTCAGGATGTTATAGGCCGCAGGTCGGCGGGCAGAACTCTTCTCTGGCGATCCCCGGCGAGAGATCCCAGGCTCCGGATGGTAAGTCCATGCCACGCCCGCGGTTAGAAGCTCCGCAGACCACAGCTCCATGATATCAATGTATTGAATCAATAGTAATGAACAGAACAATACATTTTCATGCTGCGATTCAAAAATGTTCACAAAAAAAACCCAGGAAAGCTCTTTATTTAAAGTAAATGCTAAGCCATTCTACCTTCTTTTACTTTTTACTAATAATTATGTTGTAAAAGTTGAGGCAGATTTCCCTTTCGAATGACACAGTCAAAAGTCGAATCTCGGATATGAGTAATGATATTCTGCTGCAAGTAGTGAGCACTGTGAAGAACAGCCCAGTGTATTCACTGCAACTGGACTAGTCAACAGTTGTTGCCTCATGTTCCCAACTGCTAGTCTACGTTCGTTACCTTGATGGAGAAGCCATGAAGGAGGAGTACCTGTTCTCTGAGCCATTGGCTACTACCATTCCCGAGTGGAAGATGGAAGATATGTTCAGAATGCTGGAAGCCTTCCTCATCAAACATGAGCTTGACTGGGAACGCCTTGTGTGTACAGATGGGGCACCTTCCATGGTCGGTTGGAAATCCAGAAGGATGTCGCTCTCCATGTCTCCTTCATGATACATTGCCAAGCTTTAGCGATGATACATCACCATGCTTTAGCGATGAAACTCTCCCTCCTGGTCTTTGAGAATTGCTTTCAGATGTGGTGAAGATTGTGAACCACATCCGAGGGAGCGCAACAAACTCAAGAATCTTCAAAGCGATGTGTGAAGAAATGGACGCCAATTTCACTGTTCTGATATTCCACATTGAGGTGCGCTGGCTTTCGTGTGGTAAAGTTCTCAATCGTGTGATTCAACTTCGAGAGGAAATAGCGCTGTTCTTGGAGAGAGAAAGAGAGTCAGCTTCATGAAAAGATGCAGGATGAACTGTTTGCGATGAAGGTTGCTTACTTGGCTGACTTCTTCGCCGAGGTGAATTCCTTGAACCTGTCACTTCAAGGAAACCTCCCAATGCTACACATGGCTCGTGACAAAGTGGCAGCGTTCAGGAGTAACCTTTACCAGAGAAGAGTCCAGGCAATGACACGACTATCTTCTCCTGGATGCTGCGCCAGATGCTGAATGCCACTTCCACGAGGAGATCTCAACCCACCTTCGGGCAATTAAAGAAACCATCGAACGTTACTTCCCCCGGACTGGACAGCCATTCTCGTGATGAGTGGATCATCCGACCCTTTTCCGTTGAAGACGGTGCCATCAGCGACACTGACGTGACTGCTCGCCACATTTTGGCTGAAAGTGAAGGACTGTCCTGTTCCTTCGAAGCGGGCCCTAACCCTATTGGTCCAGCCCCCTCAACCTATCGCTGTGAGGCTGGATTCTCAACCATGGTAACTCTGAAAATGAAGGTACGCAATAGGCTTGTGATCGACGCTGACATGAGGTGCTGCCTGTCGAGCATTCGTCCTTGTTTTGATTGCCTGTTGGCTGCGAAGCAATTTCAGCCATCCCATTAACTGAGCATGTTTTAATAAATCGGGCTGTTTTTGTTTTCAATTTTTGTTTTGGGGGTCACGGTAATGACCAAGAATGTCTGATGGGGTTGTGGGGCCAAAAAGGTTAAGAACCACTGATCTAATTGAATGGTGGAACAGACCAGTTAGGCCAATTGACCTTCTTCTGTGTTTAATGCAGTATGTGAAGTGTGAGAAGCAACTAAACCTTTGCAGTGGGATTGCATGTCCTGCCTTGTGCAGAGAAAAGGGGAAACCTTTAAAAGTAAAAGTATACAATCATGGCAACATTCAGCATTGAAACAGGCCTCTCAAGGACACATTGATTATCACAAACCCATTTACACCAATCCTACACTCATCCCAAATCATCCTCCCAAAATTCTCAATAACTTCCCACAGACTCTACTACTGACTTACATACTAGGGACAATTTAGAGTAGTCATTGATCTCACAACTAGCACATCTTTGGGATGTGGGAACAAACAAGAGCACTCAGAGGAAACCCATACAGTCACATGGGGAATGTGCTGACTATATCGTGGAAATTAATGGACATCCCAAGTCTGCATGCACTTTAAAGGGATAATTTTGCACATCAATGCTCTGTTAACAAGGGAGGAGTGGCAATTCATTTATCTTTCATTGCACATCTGCACGATTAAGACCAATGTTAATTGCTGGTATTCGGAATGGATCTATTTTCATAAATTATGGGGTATGTTGAGAACCTTGTGTGTTGGATCAGAGATATAGATTGATCCAATTTCAGTGGAAGAAGAATCCTAGTGAGAATTTCTATTTGCCAATTGAGGCGCCAATTCAAATCCTTAATGGTTTGTTTTTGCTAAAAGATTGCAGCCCTTTTAATCAGCTCCCAGAGAGGTTTGGCCATTCTCCAAAATATGTCTCCTACATGCTTGGATCAAGTAGTTAAGAGGAGACATGGAGAAATTTGATTTAATCTGAGGCCAAGTTCCACTAAAGTTACAGAACAACCATTTTTGTGGCAAGCAGATCAGAGACAAATCAAAAGGATCTTGGCCAGAAATAGAAAGAAAGACTTATGGTAAATGATGAACTCAAAGGAGCTCAAATCTGCAGACATATACCTTACAACCACAAACTACAGGCTTCCTTTATTTGACACATGATCATCCAGTGCGCACGATTACTGGGCAGAAGTTGTGTACGATCAGTTTACTTCAGCTGTTGGTTTGGAATCGAGAACAACTTTCCACAAAATACATCAAACTGCCCCTGTTCCCAATTACCCTAAGAAAATGGTTGTGTTTCCTGCACATTACTGTATGACATCCACGAGTCTATCTACCCATCACTGGCCTGGGGATAGGCATTGACAAAAAAAAAGCCTTCATGTCAGGAACGCAGTCTAAGTGTATCTGTAAAATAACAAAGTTATAATGTAATAAAAACAGAAAATGTTGGAAGCAGTCAGTAGATCAGGCAGCATCTGTGGAAAAAGGAACAGTCAAAAAGAATAGGTCCAGATACTTTATAACGCAATCTTTTCCTTTTGGATTTTCTGGAGTTTGTTTCTTTCCAAGGACCTGCTATGACAAAGCACCAACATTAATGTATAGTGGGAATTTTAGATCTGGCAAAGATCAGCAAACCTGAAACATTGGCTGTTTCTTCTTACAGGTGCAAACTGACCTGCTGAGTGTTTCTCCCATTTTCTATTTTGATTTGTAACTTACATTCCTGGTGTGACCATTCATTGCGACCGCAAACTTGGTTCGCAAAGCAGATTTTTAAACAATAATCAAGATTAGATTAATTTGGAGAGTGGGAACTCTTTCATCAGTTCATAAGTTATAGGAGCAGAATTAGGCCATTCAGCCAATGAAGTCTACTCTGCCATCCAATCATGGCTGATCTATCTTTCCCTCTCAACCCCATAACTCCTGACACCCTTACTAATCACCCTTACTACTTCCTTTCTTGTTTTCCACAATTTTAACCATGAATGCAGAGTTCAGATAGGAGTTGCTCCTGATGTTGGGCAGTAAAGTAAAATAGCTGAGAGCAAGGCATCGTACACCCCTTCTTAGGAATTGCACTCAACCATTCCCATTACTGCCACAAATTACGCCTCTGCCTCCCTACCCACTTTCTTCTCAACAGGTGAGTGGGTGGAAGCAATCTAGTGGATTCAGGGTGAAGACTCCAAACTCTTCATGTTTGAACTTCTTTGGAATTCAGTTGGAAATCAGTTGGTGATAATGAGCTTCTCACCATAGTTGGCAGCTAGAGACACAGCAGTTGTCTGTCCAAACCGAGCCCAAGAGTGGCAGAAGATGGAGGGAAGCTGATGAATGGAAGTTTGAAGAATGGAGACAGAGGTTTGTGAATCTTCATGAGGATTCATGTTCACGAGGATTCAAAGATAAATGATTGAAAGCTTGCGGAGATCTTTTGCCACTTGATCCGCCATGTTCCACTGGTCATAGAAACATAGAAACATAGAAAATAGGTGCAGGAGTAGGCCATTCGGCCCTTTGAGCCTGCACCGCCATTCAATATGATCATTGCTGATCATCCAACTCAGTATCCTGTACCTGCCTTCTCTCCATACCTCGTGATCCCTTTAGCCACAAGGGCCACATCTAACTCCCTCTTAAATATAGCCAATGATCTGGCCTCAACTACCTTCTGTGGCAGAGAATTCCAGAGATTCACCACTCTCTGTGTGAAAAATGTTTTCCTCATCTCGGTCCTAAAAGTTTATCCTTAAACTGTGACCCCTTGTTCTGGACTTCCCCAACATCGGGAACAATCTTCCTGCATCTAGCCTGTCCAACCCCTTAAGAATTTTGTAAGTTTCTATAAGATCCCCCGTCAACCTTCTAAATTCTAGCGAGTACAAGCCGATGATCAATAGTTTTGGAAACAGTGAGTTGCATCATGGAAATTTGTATCACTCATTCGCAACTGGAAATGGGTGCGGGCTCATTATCGTTGCAGATGATTCCTATAAGGGGTTGAGGAGTAGCATCTTTATATGGACAGTGGTGGGAACCTAGAGTTGGAAGCAAAGGGAATAGAACTGATGCCTTTCAGTTGAAGTTATCTTAGTTTTAGTTAAAAATACAGCTTAGAAACTGGCCCTTTGGCCCACCGAGTCCGCGCCGATCAACAATCCCCGTACACTCATACTATCCTACACACACTAGGGACAATTTACAATTATACCAATTTACAATTTACAATTATAACCTACAAACCTGTCCATTTTTGGAGTGTGGGAGGAATCCCGAGGTCCCGGATAAAACCTACGCAGGTCATGGGGAGAACATACAAACTCCGTACAGACAGCACCCATACTTAGGATCAAACCTGTGTCTTTGGTGCGTTAAGGCAGCAACTCTACCAGTGCGCCATCATTCCTTTTACCTGCTGAAAAGGAATGGAAGAATACCAGATGCTAAAAGTTGCTCTTATTTCTGATTTTTATTTGCTTAGTTCAGGATCCCACACTGGAATTCGGTATCCTCAGAAATGACTCACTCAAAACCCTTCAGAACTTTAACAACCTCTCACTGTGGTCATCAGTCAGCCTTCTTTCCCTTGAAAGGAAAGCATGACAGACTGATTAGTCCTCACATTGATCCTCCCCTATCAGCTCTGGTATCAGCCTCGGCTAGCATACAAGGTAAGGCCTCCTGAAGACCCAATCTCGGACCAGGAGCTGCTGTGTTAATGGGTATAGTCACCACTTCAAGCCATTGATTCAAACCACTGGCATCTAGGAAACTGTTGGCAAAGGGCAGTTTATCAGTTGTTTTTTTTTAACTCAGTCAAAGTGCAGCTCGGCAAAGAATAGTTTTGCCTACATAGATGCAAGAGACAGTTTGTTGTTTGAATCTCATCCAAATGGAATGAAAGATAAATTAGTAGTTAGCAGATCTTGATTCTTTACACTTTATAGTGCAAAATAAATCTCTATGACCAATATTCATTTTAGGGACAGAGGGCACATTTGACTTAAAAGTCTTCTTAGGCCCCCCCTCGGTCATGGCTGATCATGGGTGTCTTCAGGGTTGGAGGACGCCTGTGACTTTGTTTAACATAGGGAGACTGGTGCACAGACAGCCACCACACGGTCCTTGACAGATCTGGGTCAGGATCCAGTGGCATGGAGTCCAAGACGACCGGAGACCCTTTTCTGCTGCAGCCTTCATCCGCCTTCCCAGCCATTGTGACGCTCCACTAAGGTCAGCCATAATCCTCCGCTTGTTCCATCATTGAGGTCATGGTTGGATTGCTCTTTGTCAGAGACCTCCCCTCGACCTTACAGCCATGGGTGGCCCTACCAGGAGTATAGCTCCAGATGGCATCGCTCTCAGGATCTCAGGACCACAAGCTTCTCCACCACAACAAGGTGACAATCCACGGGCTTGAAAGTGATATTTAACCTTTTAGGATTCCTAAGTTTTACGCTTTAACTCTCTATTCCTTGTGCCTCTCTACAAAGAGGCATGTGTGTTGATTTGTTGATTTGATATCCGGTAGCAACCCAGTATTCCCTTATTCAAGTAAAGTAAACCACCAATTTAGGTCAAATCCTTCAAAGACTGGGTTCCCAGGATCCTCCCTCTGTGCTAACTATTCCAACACTTTCTGAAACTGCCATTTTCTCCAGTTGCACGTCGAGATGAGTTTAAATAAGGGAATGGAATTTTCTTTGCTGCTCTGGAGCTTGCAATTGAAACTTTAAACTGATTCCAGGGCACTATTTCAAATAAGAGCCACAGATTATTCTAACTGTCTGTTAAACCCTCAATCAATTGGACGAAAGCAACTTGTCTGGTGATCATAAGGTTGTTGTTTGGGGAAGCTTGCACTCCACAAATTCATGGCTGCTTTCTGCATGTAACAAAGTTTATGGTAAACACAAAGCCCTGACACCATGAAAGACATACAGGAATACTTGTTAGGGTGAGAGGGAGGGGGTTGGGCAGGAGGGGGTGACCTCCTTCCAGCTGGGCAGAATTAAGTCACAAAAAGCTGGAGTAATTCAGCGGGACAGGCAGCATCTCTGGAGAGAATGAATGGGTGACATTTCGGGTCAAGACCCTTCTTCAGACTGGGCAGAATTAACCTCAGCTCCAAGGAGCTGAGCACAGAATATAGGTTGAGATCAGCAAGGTTCTCAGGGACTGCTGCATTTCCAGTGGTGCCATTTTCTTAGGTGAGTCATGAAACCCATCCAACATTTATTTGGTTGAAAAAGATCTCCACGGCATTTAAATATCCCTGATGAAGGGTTCCGACCCAAAACATCACCTGTCCCTTTTCTCCAGAGATGCTGTTTGACTGGCTGAGTTACTCCAGAAATCTATGTTTATCACTCACCGGTTCATTGGACTGCTGCATGTGAGAGATTGCAGTGCCCAAGGAAGGCAGTTTACAACATAAGTTGTCTAAGCAAAGTTTCAATGAAGGTTCAAATGTTAAATTCTTCCTTAATAACACTTTCTGAAATTAAATAATCCTCCTCAAGCCTTGCTGATGCACCCATCTTAGCTAGCTGTGTGGAATTAGTAACTCTGACTGTGAGAAGCTTTGGGAAGTAAATGTTCAACATTATTGTCACCCGCTGTTTTTAGTGATTAGGTTAAAGCTTGACAACGTGCTCTGGCACTGAGTCAGTAGTCTACCAGCCATTCACCCTCTGCCACCCTGTCCATTCAACACATTACCATGAAATACACTTAAGAGCATTATTCGCCTGGTGAAACAGCTTCCCTCTTTCCTGCCCAAGGAACTGATCAAATCAACTTCACTGACTCCCTTTCTTCTCTCTCTTCTGGGGGTCTCCTGAATGGGCCTTTATTTCTTCCCCATTTTCACGTCAAGTGATTTTCCATTCTTTCCTTTACCGTAGCAAACTTAAAATTGTCAGCCTGATGCCCTCTAATTGATTTAGATTGATCTTTGCAAGTGTTTCTCACAGTCTGAGTCTGTTTGTTCAGTCCTCCTAACTACTGTCTCACTGAACTCAAGCGGTAGAGTGCGCAGATTTAATGAACCCTCCCCCATCCTCCCTTCTGTCACCCCAACATCCTGCACCCGCTCCAGTACAAACTCTTTCAAGCATAATTAGATTTCACCACTATCCCACCTCAAAGAGAGATATTGCTTAAAACACGGATTCACACATAGAGTCAGAGATTAGTCCCATTTCTATGGGAGATTGTTATAAACCTTGAACAAAAACAAAACCTAATTTCAATCCAAGCTGAAAATAAGGAGCCCAGTTATTCCTTTAGCACCATGGGATTTGTGCGTCAGTAATTTTTAGCTAAAAATATACGCAGGAAAATAATAGATTTTTTTAAGTCAACATTTCTCTGAGCTTATGGCAATTCTGACCCCCTGCCCACAGATAAAGAGGAATTCTAAACAAAACAAATTCCTCCAGTTTGTTATCGGCTGGATAATGTGCACATTATGAAAGTTACTGCACATGCTAATACTCTCTACCTTTTGGGGCATCCCGATAATGTGGACACTGCCACAGACGGCAGGTTGTGGCTTTTCTTTAAAATCTCACAATGAAACCTGCAGCAAATGCTTATGCGCATTGTCCATCTAGATATTTTGCTTTTATTCCAGGTGCTAAATCCAGCTTTATATGATTGTACTCAAGAACAACTTTACATTTAACAAGGCAACCTAAATCAAACATCATTGCTCATCAGAACCTGCATTTCTATATTGCCTTTCACATTGTATAGCCTTTAATTTAAGTGTCTTTCTACATCTGGAAATATCTGTTGACATGCTTCCTGTCCCTTCCTTTATCCCCCCCACCCCTCCCCCACCTTCTGCATCCTCTTGGTGAGGTACAGTTCCAAGGATGCTGGCTGTCCTCCAGGAACTGAGATCCCGCTGGACCTTGACCAAGTCTTTCTGCATGAACTTAAATGGTGAACACAAACAGGCGACTTAACCTGGCAGGGACAGCAGCCAGCCTGTTATTCTAACCCATGGGCCAAGCAAACATTCCAGCGACATACGTCACTTTTCTAGAATTTGCAGATTTTTTTCCTCTCTCCCAAAACACCCCCCACAGTAATTTCAGCATTTAATTTGTTCTTCCTATTTACAACTCCCACATTGGTGCTAGAAGAGAAGGCACTGTCTGAATTGACTTGTTGGGCAATCAATGGCAAGGCTGTAGGGTCAACATTAACACTTCTCTGCCACCTCCACACCCACCAGGACCATTTCAGAGTCTCAGGTCTCCTTGAAGACAGTTGTTCCCGTGGTTCATTCCAGCTCTTATAGACAATAGGTGCAGGAGTAAGCCATTCGGCCCTTCGAGCTAGCACCGCCATTCAATGTAATCATGGCTGATCATCCACAATCAGTACCCCGTTCCTACCTTCTCCCCATATCCCCTTTCTCCGTTATCTTTAAGAACCCCATCTAGCTCTCTCTTGAAAGTACCCTGAGAACAGGCCTCCACCGCCCTCTGATGCAGGGAATTCCACAGACTCACAACTCTTTGTGTGAAAAAAGTGTTTCTTCATCTCCATTCTAAATGGCTTACCCCTTATTCTTAAACTGTGGCCCCTAGTTCTGTAATTCCCCAACATCGGGAATATGATTCTTGCCTCTAGCGTGCCCAAACCCTTAATAATCTTATATGTTTCAATAAGTTGCCCTCTCATCCTTCTAAATTCCAGAGTATACAAGCTCAGCTGTTCCATTCTCTTAGTATTTGACAGTCCCGCCATCCAGGGAATAAACCTTGTGAACCTACGCTACACTCCCTCAATAGCAAGAATGTCCTTCCTCAAATTTGGAGACCAAAATTACACACAATACTCCAGGTGTGGTCTCACTAGGGCCCTGTACACTGTACAAGAAGGACCTCTTTGCTCCTATACTCAACTCCTCTTGTTATGAAGGCCAACATGCCATTTGTTTTCTTCACTGCCTGCTGTACCTGCATGCTTACTTTCATTGACTGATGGACAAGGACGCCCAGATCCCGTTGCACTTCCACTTTTCCCATCTTGACACCATTTGGATAATAATCTGCCTTCCTGTTTTTGCTACCAAAGTGGATAACTTCACATTTATCCACATTAAACTGCATCTGCCATGCATCTGCCCACTCACCCAACCTGTCCAAGTCACCCTGTTTTCCCATAGCATCTTCCTCACAGTTCACACTGCCACCCAGCTTTGTGTCATCTGCAAATTTGCTAATGTTACTTGTAATCCCTTCATCTAAATCATTAATATATAATGTAAATAGCTGCGGTCCCAGCACCGAGCCTTGCGGTACCCCACTAGTCACTGCCTGCCATTCTGAAAGGGACCCATTAATCCCTTCTATTTGTTTCCTGTCTGCCAACCAATTTTCTATCCATGTCAGCACTCTACCCCCAATACCACCCCCAATACATTTCCCCCATCGCAAGTTAAAAAGGGGAAAGAGTGTGATAATGGAAGGTTGTTTTCAGATTGGAGAACTGTAACCACTGGTGTACTGCATTCGTGTATTGAGTCCTCTGTTGCTTGTCATATATATGAATTAACTGGATGAGAATGTAGGTGGCATGTTTAGTATGTTTGCGGATGACAGTAATTGTAGATAGTGAAGAAGGTTGTCTCAAATTGCAACAGGACCTCGATCAACTGAGAAACTGGGCAAAGATTTATCAGGTGGAAGTTAAATCAGACAGATGCAAAACAATGCAATTTGGTAGAGTTGCTGCCTTGCAGTGCTAGAGACCTGGGTTCAATCCTCACTATGGGTGCTATCTGTACGCAGTTTGTACATTCTTCATGTGACCACATGGGTTTTAACCGGGTGCTCCAGTTTCCTCCCACACTACAAAGACATACAGGTTTGTAGGTTGATTAGCTTTGGTAAAAAATTATACATTTTCCCTAGTGTGTAGGATAGTATTATTGTACGGGGTGATCTCCAGTCAGTGCGGACTCGGTGGGCCAAAGGGCCTATTTCTGCTCTGTATGTCTAAAGTCTAAAAGGCTGGGTGTGTTGTCTATGGATGGTCAGTGGTGACTTGATAGAGATATCTAAAATTATGAGATGCATAGACAATGTAGACACCACAGTCTGTTTCCTATCACAGGAGTCTCTAAAACTAAAGGTTTAGGCTTAAGGTGAGAAGGAGGAAATTTAAAGGAGATCTGAGTAAATATTTTACACTTAAAGTAATTGGCATTTGGAGTGAGCTGCTAGAGGAGGTGGTGGAGGCAGAATCAATAAAATAATTTAAGAGGCATCAGGACAGATATTTGAATGAGCAAGGCATAGAGGGATAATAAAATTAAAGCCCCTGTCCCACTTACGTGTCCTTGGCAGGCTAATTACGCGGCCTCGTGGTCGCGTGAGATTTCATGTGCCCGCACAGCTGTCTGGCCGCATGACGTCATTTTACGCTCGTTTCGAGAGGGGCAACACCACTCCAGGTCTGCCGACTATCAACAATACTGCCAGCGGGCTGGCTACCGAAGCTGAAGGGAGGAATGTGCACACATTCTCGCTGTCCGACCACGACGTGAGAAGGGCTATGACACAGGTGAACAAGAGAAAAGCTGCAGGCCCCGATGGCATCTTGGGGCGAGTACTCAAGTCCTGTGCTACGCAGCTAGCTCCAGTGCTCACTACATTATTCAACCTCTCCCTGGACAAGTCCGTGGACCCTGCGATACCCATGCGCCTCAACGCGACGACGAGGTCGCGTAATTTGCGTGCCGAGGACACGTAAGTGGGACAGGCCCTTAATGCAGCAAAATGGTACTGTTATAGATAGGTACAATGGTCAGCATCAATATAGTGGGCCTTAAAGCCTGTTTCTGTGCTGTACAACTCTAAAACTGGATTTATTTCTAAATTTCCCACTTTCTCTGGAATTCATCAACCTGTAGCGTTAACCTAGTTTTTCACTGATGCTGCATGACCTGCTGAGTATTTCCAATTTTTTTTAGTTTTTAACAGCTATGGGCGCTGATGTGGGGTTGTTGAGACCATCAGCTAATGAAGAGCAGAACTGAACCAGAATTCTTCCAGCTCACTGCTCACCAAGTGCTTTCAAATAATTTTGATTAATTTCGAGATACTTATGTAAATCCTGCTCTGCTGCCCTTGACATCACAGTTCACGCATTCTTAAGCTGGACCTAGAGGCGTCAATTGTAGGTGGCTGTGAAGTGTTATCATGTGACCTCCTACTTCCAAACCCCTGACCCTACAGTCCTACCATTCCTCACACAACAAACCAATAATTACAGTGTTTCATCTTCCATCACCAATCGGTCAAGCGAGCAGAGTTTTCATCATCCAAATTGGATAATTCTTGACTTCCAGTCAAACCACTTGGATATTTTTCTTTAACCATTAATATCCAAAATACTCAAAACAGTTTCCGTTTAAAAAGAGTTTGATTGCCCTTTGTTTGTCCTTTGTATGACTTTTTCTCCTGGAGTCACTTATAGCGCTGTCATGGATATTATTATTTTAATTCCAGGCAACTGCAGGGCAATCCAAGGGGATTGACAACTCAGAGTGGATCTGTTGATAAAAATGAGGCTCCAGAAATCTCCAGCTGTTGTAACATCTGCAGGATGGCTAAAGATCCAGGTCAGGCTCCCAGTTTCCTGTTCCAACGGCCAACTCTCAGCATACCCTTCGCCACCTTTAAAAAAAAAAGAAAGCGAGTGTATGGGGGGGCATACAACGCAGGGCTTTTCAGTACTGTACTGGGATGTCCGTTGAGATTTTTGTGCTTCAGAGACTGTAGTAGAAACATAGAAACATAGAAAATAGGTGCAGGAGTAGGCCATTCGGCCCTTCGAGCCTACACCGACATTCAATATGATCATGGCTGATCACCCAACTCAGTATCCTGTACCTGCCTTCTGTCCATACCCCCTGATCCCTTTAGCCACAAGGGCCACATCTAACTCCCTCTTAAATATAGCCAATGAACTGGCCTCAACTACTTTCTGTGGCTATAAGATTCGTCAGACACAGATTCATCACTATCTGTGTGAATTTTTTTTTCACAACTCGGTCATAAAAGACTTCCCCCTTATCCTTAAACTGTGACCCTTTGTTCTGGACTTCCCCAACATCGGGAACAATCTTTTTGCATCTAGCCTGTCCAATCCCTTAAGAATTTTGTAAGTTTCTAGAAGATCCCCCCTCAATCTTCTAAATTCCAGCGAGTACAAGCCAAGTCTATCCAGTCTTTCTTCATATGCAAGTTCTGCCATCCCAGGAATCAGTCTGGTGAACCTTCTCTGTACTACCTTTATGGCAAGAATGTCCTTCCTTAGATTAGGAGACCAAAACTGTACGCAATACTCCAGGTGTGGTCTCACCAAGGCCCTGCGCAACTGCAGTAAAACCTCCCTGCTCCTACACTCAAATCCTTTTGCTATGAATGCTAACATACCATTTGCTTTCCTCACTGCCTGCTGCACCTGCATGCCTACTTTCAATGACTGGTGTACCATGACATCCAGGTCTCCCCTTTTCCTAATCGGCCGCCATTCAGATAATAGTCTACTTTCCTGTTCTTGCCACCAAAGTGGATAACCTCACATTTATCCACATTATACTGCATCTGCCATGCATTTGCCCACTCACCCAACCTATCCAAGTCACCTCGCAGCCTCCTAGCATCCTCCTCACAGCTAACACTGCCCCCAGATTCGTGTTATCCGCAAACTTGGAGATGTTGCATTCAATTCCCTCGTCCAAATCATTAACATATATTGTAAATATCTGGGGTCCCAGCACTGTGCCTTGCGGTACCCACTAGTCACTGCCAGCCATTGTGAAAAGGACCCGTTTACTCCTACTCTTTGCTTCCTGTCTGCCAGCCAGTGTGCGTTAAGTTGGCATACAAATCTCTTATGTGGGAACTTGTTCGGCATGGACTTGTAGGGCCGAGATGGCCTGTTTCCGTGCTGTAATTGTTATATGGTTATATGGTTATATGGTTGTCGAAAGCCTTCTGAAAGTCCAGATATAACACATCCACTGGTTCTCCCTTATCCACTCTACTCGCTACATCCTCGAAAAATTCTATAAGATTCGTCAGACATGATTTACCTTTCATAAATCCATGCTGACTTTGTCCAATCATTTCATAGAAAACATAGAAACATTGATAATAGGTGCAGGAGTAGGCCATTTGGCCCCTTGAGCCGGCACCGCCATTCAATATGATCATGACTGATCATCCAACTCAGTATCCCATCCCTGCCTTCTCTCCATACCCCCTGACCCCTTTAGCCACAAGTGCCACATCTAACTCCCTCTTAAATATAGTCAATGAACTGGCCTCAACTACCTTCTGTGGCAGAGAATTCCACAGATTCACCACTCTCTGTGTAAAAAAATATTTTCTTAACTCGGTCCTAAAAGACTTCCCTCTTATCCTTAAACTGTGACCCCTAGTTCTGGACTTCCCCACTAGGCCGTGAACACGGCAAATGAGGTCTCTGCCTGCAGTGCCCACCTGCTCCTGACATGCAGGGCTGAGCAAGATGGCCACCTCTGCTTCGAGGACTCCATTGATGTGCAGAGAGTCCGTGGCAATGAACAAGCCTCAGCCAATGGAGCCCTGAGATCCTGTTTCCCAAAGCTGCCTTACTGCCTGTGATATAATGTGCTGGAGTAAGTTAGTAGGTCAGTTATCATCCATGGAAGGAATGGATAGGTGACCTTTAGAATTAGTCTGAAGAAGGGTCCTGATCCAAAAGGTCACTTATCCATTCCTTCCATGGATGCTGCCTGACCCACTGAGCTCCTTCAGCAATTTGTATTTTACATAAGATTTTAGCATCTGCAGTTCCTTGGGACAGCCTGTACAGCAGGTGGGGCAGTGAGGGAGGGGCAGAGCCTGCTGTCTTCATGTTTTAAATCTCTAATGCAGGGGCTGCCAATCTTTTCAGCATGAGGGCCACATTATATATTTGGCACATTTTTATGGGCCGTACACACACACTCACGCACACTTACACACACACTCCCACACATACACTCACACACTCACACACACACCCCGACCCACATACACACACCCACCCACACACACACACACACACCCACACACACACACTCACACTCACACTCACACTCACACACCCACACACACACACACACACCACACACACACACACACACACACACACACACACACACACACACACACACCCACCCACACACACACCCACACACACACACACACACTCACACACACACTCACACACACTCACATACACACACACTCACCCGCGCACCCACTAACAAACTGGGACCACCGCCGCTGCTGTAGCCAATCTTCCCTGTCTCCCCTGGGCCATCGACGGTAACCTGTCAGCAGCTGCACACAAACCCTCAACTTGATAGCCTATGGCAAACTGACGTGTAAGTTCCCGCGATACCACAGAACCCGCTAAATAGCCCGCCACACGGAATGTGTTATGAGCTTGCCACGGGCCGGATAAAATCTCAGGGCGGGCCGGATGTGGCCTGCAGGCCATAATTTGGAGACTCCTGCTCTAATGCAATGAGTTTCATAAGTAATGTTTAAAACATTTTGTTTTACCTGCATAGCCAGTAGTCAGGAATGATAAGTGATGTAAGGACAGCAGACCCTTCCACAGGTGGGTCAGGAGGTGGCTGAGGGAGCTTGTGAGATGTTGCACTCCTACCATTATTTATGTACGGCTTCTATACTTTCCTCATCCACAGTCTTGAGGCTCTCAACACCAACCCAAATGCACATTCTTCACGTTGGGCCTGGGATTCTCAGGAGTAGATGGGGATGTTGCATTTAAGGCTAGGAGCACATCCTTGAAACTTTCTCTCAATCTTCCCGTCACTGAGCACGATTTCTTTCGATTTCTGTGTGGGGCATGTAACTGGCACACGCTGCTCTATGGAACAGACAGTGGATAACCAGGGCTGGGGCACTGGCCTTGGAGATGATACTGACATGGGCTAACTTGTCCTTAGAGTGTGGATAAGAACATGGAGCAGAGAGAACAACGGTGTAATCTCCCCAGCACCTTTACGTGAATTGTCAATGTTTAAGACAGTCACATAGACTCACAAACATGCACATGCACGCATTGACACAGACAACCACCCATGTACACACATGCACGTGCACACACTCATACATGCAAGGGTCACAGGTTGGTTTCGCAACTTTTTGTGGACAGCCCAGTATTTTACGCAAACCAACCTCCTCCCATCGACTCCATTGAGACTTCACACTGTTCAGAAAAGCAGCCCACATAATCAAGGACCAATCATGCCCAGCCATTCACTCTTCTCCCCTCCACCGTGAAGCAGAAGATAAAAAGCTTGAAGGCACGAACCACCAGATTCAAGATAGCTTCTTTCCCTTTTTGGAAGCAGGTCCTACGGCCCACCGAGTCCAGGCTGACCATCGATTTCCCATACTGACTTTGTCATCCACTCCCTGCACACAAGGGGCAATTTACAGAGGCCATTTAACCTACAAACCTGCACAATTTTAGGATGTGGGTTGAAACTGTAGCACTCAAAGGAAACCCACACGGTCATGTACAAACTAAGGGCAGACAGCACTTGAGGTCAGCATCGAACCCTGGTCTCTAGCACATCTACCAGCTATGCCACTGTGCCACCAACTTAGGATATGCTAAGGATGTATTCCCAATCTCCCAATCTATCTTGTTGTAGCCCTTGCACATTTTGTATCTGCACTTTCTCTTAGCAGCAACATTATATTCTTTACTCTTTTTCCTTTATCCTTTGCACTACCAATTCCAATCATGTACGGTTTGACTGCACGCGTGTATGGTCTCAATGATTTTCCATGGTATTGGAGTACACGTGATAGTTATAAGCCTATACCATTATATACGTGTACACAAACACACAGGTAGCAGAAAGCCATTTCCCTGCGCACACAATCACAAACATACCCACACTGGCACAGATACACATTTTCACACCATACACATATACTGTACAAGCACACACTGACAGCCAGAAAGATACTTCCTCACACACACATAGACAGACCAACAAAGAAAAGGTTTGCATTCCTGAACTCAGGATGTGAGACTCTTCAGTGTTGAGGAGCAGCAATTAATGTTTATCTGAGGGATGTACCAGATGGAAACAGAGCTGGAAAACCGATTGTCCTATTCCCCTCTTGAATGTCAGAGCCCACCTTTCCTCAGTTACAGGAAGCAAGACTCAGAGGGAAACCGATGTAAAATAAACAATGTGTGAGATTCACGAGGGCAGGGCGGCCCAGGCACAACTATGATGTTTTATATGAAGCTGAATACTTCCTCTTATCAGAAAGCTGTACAAACTGACAAGTTCTGGAAAGTGTCCAGTATTCACAAAGGATCTGAAGGAAGGTTCCTCGTGCTGGCGAGAGCAGGAACAGGGAGATACGGGACCTGAATGTGTGGCTGAGGAACTGGTGCAGGGGGCAGGGATTTAGATTCATAGATCTTCTTTACTCAGAGAGTGGTAGCTGTGTGGAATGAGCTTCCAGTGAAGGTGGTGGAGGCAGGTTCGTTTTTATCATTTAAAAATAAATTGGATAGTTATAGGGATGGGAAGGGAATGGAGGGTTATGGTCTGAGCGCAGGTATATGGGACTAGGGGAGATTATGTGTTCGGCACGGACTAGAAGGGTCGAGATGGCCTGTTTCCGTGCTGTAATTGTTATATGGTCATATGGTTATATGGTTATCACTGGGATCTGTTTTGGAGTAAGGGGGAAATGTACAAAAGTGACGGATTGCATCTTAACAGGTGGGGGACCAGCATTCTGGCAGGCAGGTTTGAAAGTAGGCATGCAGGTGCAGCAGGCAGTGAAGAAAGCAAATGGTATGCTAGCATTCATAGCAAAAGGATTTGCGTATAGGAGCAGGGAGGTTCTACTGCAGTTGTACAGAGTCTTGGTGAGACCACAACTGGAGTATTGCGTACAGTTTTGGTCTCCAAATCTGAGGAAAGACATTCTTGCCATAGAGGGAGTACAGAGAAGGTTCACTAGACTGATTCCTGGGATGTCACGACTTTCATATGAAGAAAGACTGGATAGACTTGGCTTGTAATCGCTGGAATTTAGAAGATTGAGGGGGGATCTTATAGAAACTTACAAAATTCTTAAGGGGTTGGACAGGCTAGATGCAGGAAGATTGTTCCCGATATTGAGGAAGTCCAGAACAAGGGGTCACAGATTAAGGATAAAGGGGAAATCCTTTAGGACCGACATGAGAAAAACATTTTTCACACAGAGAGTGGTGAATCTCTGGAATTCTCTGCCACACAAGGTGGTTGGCTATATTTCAGAAGGAGTTAGATGTGGCCCTTGTGGCTAAAGGGATCAGGGGGTATGGAGAGAAGGCAGGTACAGGATACTGAGTTGGATGATCAGCCATGATCATATTGAATGGCGGTGCAGGCTCGAAGGGCCGAATGGCCTACTCCTGCACCTAGCTTGTATGTTTCTATGTTTGCCACTGCTACACAGGTGGTTTTAAACTGAATAAGGGTGGGGTGTCAAATGGGGTAGTCGAGGATGGAGTTAAAGGGAAAGTGAGTAAAGGGATGGTTAATGACCCCAGAATTAATGGGAAAGGAAGCTCACAAAGGGATAGGAGAGTATGGCCAAGTGTAATAGGGATCGATGTGAAAGGTGAGATGCGTAAGGAATTAAAAGTATTGTATATGAATGCGCGAAGTATAAGAATTAAAGTAGATGAGCTTGAGGCTCAGCTAGAGTTTTGTAGATATGACATTGTGGGGATTACTGAGACGTGGCTGCAGGAGGTTCGGGCCTGGGAACTTAATATTTAGGGTTATCCATACTATAGAAAGGATAGGCAGGTGGGCAGAGGAGGGGGAGGGGGTAGCTCTGCTGGTGAGGGAGGGAATTCAGTCCCTGGCGAGGGAAGACATAGGGACTGAAGAGGTAGAGTCCCTGTGGATTGAGTTGAGGAATTGCAAAGGCAAGAAGACACTAATTGGTGTTATTTACAGACCCCCAAATAGCAGCCCAGATGTAGGGTGTAAGTTGCAGCAGGAGTTAAAACTGGCATGTAACAAAGGTAATGCCACTGTGGTGATGGGGGATTTCAATATGCAGGTAGACTGGGAAAATCAGGATGGTTCAGGACCCCAAGAAAGAGAGTTTGTAGAATGCCTCCGAGATGGATTCTTAGAGCAGCTTGTAATGGAGCCGACCAGGGAAAAGGAAATTCGGGATTTAGTGTTGTCCAATGAACCAGATATGATAAGAGAACTCGAGGTAAAGGAACCGCTTGGAGGTAGTGATCATAATATGATTAGTTTTAATCTGCAATTTGAGAAGGAGAACCTTAAATCGGAAGTGGCAGTGATGCAGTTGAACAAAGGGGACTATGAAGGCATGAGAGGGGAGCTGGCCAAACTAGACAGAAAAGGGATCCTAGCAGGAATGATGGTGGAATAGCAATGGCAGGAACTTCTGGGCATAATCCGGGAAGACGCAGGATCATTTCATTCCAAAAAGGAAGAAAGATTCTAAGGGGAGTAGGAGGCAACCGTGGCTGACAAGATAAGTTAGGGATAGAATAAAATTAAAAGAAAAGATGTATAACACAACAAAGAGTAGCCGTAAGGCAGAGGATTGGGAAACTTTCATAGGACAACAGAAGGAAATAAAACGGGCAATACGGGCTGAAAAGATGAAGTACAAGGGGAAGTTGGACAGGAATATAAAGAAGGACAGTAAAAGCTTCTTGAGATATGTTAAGGGAAAAAGAGTAGCAAAGTCAAATGTGGGTCCCTTGAAGACAGACACGGGTGAAATTATTATGGGTAACAAGAAATTGGCAGAAGAGTTGAATAGGTACTTCGGATCTGTCTTCACTAAGGAAGACACAAACAATATCCCAGATGTACTGGAGGACAAAAGATCTAAGGGGGTAGAGGAACTGAAAGAAATTTTCATTAGGCGAGAAATGGTATTGGGTAGGCTAATGGGACTGAAGGATGATAAATCCCCTGGACCTGATGGTCTGCATCCCAGGATCCTCAGGAAGGTGGCCCTAGAAATAGTGGACGCATTGGTGATCATTTTCCAATGTTCAATAGATTCATGATCAGTTCCTGGGGATTGGAGGATAGTTAATGTTATCCCACAAGAAAGGAGCGAGAGAGAAAACAGGGAATTACAGACCAGTTAGCCTGACTTCGGTGGTGGGAAAGATGCTGGAGTCAATTATTAAAGAGGTAATAATGGAGCATTTGGATAGCAGTAAAAGGATTAGTCCAAGTCAACATGGATTTATGAAAGGGAAATCATGCTTGACTAATCTTCTGGATTTTTTTGAGGATGTGACAAGTAAAATGGATGAAGGGGTGCCAGTGGATGTAGTGTATCTAGACTTTCTGAAAGCCTTTGATAAGGTCCAGCATGGGAGACTGGTGACTAAAATTAATGGTATTGGGGGTAGGGTGTTGACATGGGTAGAAAATTGGTTGGCAGACCGGATGCAAAGAGTAGGAGTGAACGGGTCCTTTTCAGAATGGCAGGCAGTGGTGAGTGGAGTGCCGCAAGGCTCAGTGTTGAGGCCGCAACTGTTTACCATATATATTAATGATTTGGAAGAGGGAATTAGGAGCAACAGTAGCAAGTCTGCGGATGACACAAAGCTGGGTGGAAGTGTGAACTGTGAAGAGGATGTTACGAGGTTGTAAGGTGACCTGTGCAGATGCGTGGCAGATGCAGTATAATACAGATAAATGTGAGGTTATCCACTTTGGCGGTAAAAACAAGGGGGCAGATTATTATCTCAATGGAGTTAGGTTAGGTAAAGGGGAGGTACAGCGAGACCTGGGTGTCCTTGTACACCGGTTAATGAAGGTTGGCGTGCAGGTACAGCAGGCAGTGAAGAAATCGAATGGAATGTTGGTCTTCATAACAAGAGGATTTCAGTATAGGAGTAAAGAGGTTCTTCTGCAGTTGTATAGGGCTCTGGTGAGACCACATCTGGAGTATTGTGCACAGTTTTGGTTTCCTAATTTGAGGAAGGACATCCTTGTGATTGAGGCAGTGCAGCGTAGGTTCACGAGATTGATCCCTGGGATGGCGGGACTGTCATATGAGGAAAGATTGAAAAGACTAGGCTTGTATTCACTGGAGTTTCGAAGGATGAGGGGAATCTTATAGAAACATATAAAATTATGAAAGGACTGGACAAGCTGGATACAGGATAAATGTTCCCAATGTTGGGCGAGTCCAGAACTGGGAGGCACAGTCTTAGAATAAAGGGGAGGTAATTTAAGACTGAGGTGAGAAAAAACTTTTTCACCCAGAGAGTTGTGAATTTATGGAATTCCCTGCCACAGAGGGCAGTGGAGGCCATATCACTGGATGGATTTAAGAGAGAGTTAGATAGAGCTCTAGGGGCTAGTGGAGTCAAGAGATATGGGGAGAAGGCAGGCATGTGTTATTGATAGGGGACGATCAGCCATGATCACAATGAATGGCGGTGCTGGCTCGAAGGGCCGAATGGCCTCCTCCTGCACCTATTTTCTATGTTTCTAAGGCTCAGGCGAGGGTTTGTGTGAATCCACTGTATCACTATAATTGAATGAATGGGCGAGCTTGGGACTTGTGTAGCTGGGACATGTTGGCTGGTGTGGGGAAGTTGGGCCGAAGGGGATTTTTCCGTGCTGTGTCACTCTATGTCTTAAACAAACCTCTAAACTTCATCAGTAGACTATAGACAATAGCAGGAATAGGCCATTCAGCCCTTCGAGCCAGCACCACCATTCATTGTGATCATGGCTGACCATCCACAATCAGTACCCCGTGCCTGCCTTCTCCCCATATCCCTTGACTCCACTATCTTTTAGAGCTCTAACTATCTCTTGAATGCATCCAGAGAAACGGCCTCCACTGCATTCTGAGGCAGAGAATTCCACAGATTCACAACTCTCTGGGTGAAAAGGTGTTTCCTCATCTCCATTCTAAATGGCCTACCCCTTAACCTTAAACTGTGGCCCCTGGTTCTGCACTCTCCCAACATCAGGAACATGTTTTCTACCTCTAGCGTGTCCAATCTCTTAATAATTTTATACTGTATGTTTCAATAAAATTCCTATCATTCTTCTAAATTCCAATGTATACAAGCTTAGTCGCTCCATTCTTTCAACATATGACAGTCCAGCCATCCCGGGAATTAACCTTGTGAACCCATGTTACACTCCCTCAATAGCAAGAATGTCCTTCCTCAAACCTGGATAACAAAATGCACACAATGCTCTAGGTGTGGTTTCACCCGGGCCCTTTACAACTGCAGAAGGACCTCTTTGCTCCTATACTCAACTCCTCTTGTTATGAAGGCCAACATGCCATTCGCTTTCTTTACTGCCTGCTGTACTGCATGCTTACTTTCATTGACTGATGTACAAGGACACGCAGATCTCGTTGTACTTCCCCTCTTCCTAACTTGACACCATTCAGATAATAATCTGCCTTCCTATTCTGCCACCAAAGTGGATAACCTCACATTTATCCACATTAAACTGCATCTGCCATGCATCTGAGCACTCACCCAACCTATCCAACTCACCCTGCATCCTTATAGCATCCTCCTCACAGTTCACACTGCCACCCAGCTTTATGTAATCTGCAAATTTGCTTATGTTACTTTTAATCCCTTCATCTAAATCATTAATGTATATTGTAAATAGCTGAGGTCCCAGCACTGAGCCTTGGGGTACCCCACTAGTCACTGCCTGCCATTCCGAAAGTGACCCAAAATTTTCTATTTATGTCAGTCCCCTACCCCCAATACCATGTGCTCTAATTTTGCCCATTAATCTCCTATGTGGGACCTTATCAAAGGCTTCCTGAAAGTCCAGGTACACTACATCCACTGGCTGTCCCTTGTCCATTTTCCTACTTACATCCTCAAAAAATTCCAGAAGATTCAACGAGCATGATGTCCCCTTCGTAAATCCATGCTGACTCGGGCCGATTCTGTTACTGCTATCCAAATGTGTTGCTATTTCATCTTTTATGTTTGACTCCAGCATCTTCCCCACCACTGATGTCAGGCTAAGTGGTCTATAATTCCATTTTCTCTCTCCCTCCTTTCTTAAAAAGTGGGATAACATTAGCTACCCTCCAATCCACAGGAACTGACCCTGAATCTATAGAACATTGGAAAACGAACACCAATGCGTCCACGATATCTGGTGCCACTTCCTTAAGTACTCTGGGATGCAGACCATCAGGCACTGGTGATTTATCAGCCTTCAGTCCCATCAATCTACCCAACACTGATAATTGCTCATTTCTAAGGCTTCCTCCAGTCTAGTTTCAGTAAAAACACTGAATCAAGCATTAGAAACAATTACATTTTATTTTACCAAAAAGCGCGTTACAGATCAACTACTGTACATATACCACTGCAGGTTCGATCCTTGTGTCTGCCTGTTCAAGCCCTCTAGGCCTCGCTCAGACAGAGACACTCCAGAAGTTCACGTATTCCCGAGCATTCTTCCAGAAAACCGATGCTGAGCCTCATGATCGCGGGCTTTTATATGTCCTGGGACCACAAGGGGCCGAACCACATGGGGGTGGTCTCTTAATAACCCAATTACAAATATCGATTAACCCCATACATAATAGGCATTTCCATAACCCAATAATACAACAGCTCATATATTGTATAAGAAAGAAAACTCTCGAAGGAAGCTAACAAGAACAAACATTGAAACATGTGCCCCGAGATTCAAACAATTTCTCCAAGGCTCAACAATTCGACCAATTCATCAATTAAAGGATGACCATCTTGCAACATTATGTATACTATTTTACAATGCTTTTGCAGCGACCCAACAGCATTTAAGGTGAGTTTGCAAAACCACTATACATGTTATCAGTTTAAGAGAAACATGGAGAACACCTGAACTCCTTACCATCCTGCATATCAGTCTGAGCCTAGACTAGCTGGCTCCAATCAAAGCCTGTAAAGTTCAGCTGACAAGGGTTAAGCAATTCTGACAAGTGCAGGGATCCTCCATTTTATGATGTCTTTAATTTAGCCAATATTAACATTCCCCCATTTTATCATTCATGATAAACCTCATCATAAATGATAACTCCAGAAAACAATGATGACTGCTATACTTTAACAATGTTCCAACTAGAAGATGTTGATGTAGCTTCCAGAATCTTGTCAAGCATCCCAAGTTCTCATGGGCATAACTTCACAAGTTCTGTCTGAGGAGTCTTCACCTCCCGAGTTTTCGTGGGAGCAAATTCCCTCCATCCATCTTGATAGTCCATTAGTCCTTGATTAGAATTCCTAAGAAAACCTGAGAGAAAACAAGTTAACTACTGAAACCGTCACTAATGCTTTTACAATGATGAAGATGCACCTTCTTCCTTCTACCTTTACTGCAGTCGGAGTCATTAAAAGGACTTGGTATGGTCCTTCCCAATGAACTTCTGATCCTTTCCTTACCCAATTTCTATACTAAAACATAGTCTCCAGGTTTTACTTTAATGGGAGTTACTAGTGAAGGCATATCCTCATAGGCTGCTCTCACTCTACAATGTAAATCCCTTAAAGCTCTTGACAAGGCTAAAATATAGTCGTTCATCTCTGCAGTCATATGATGGAAATTAACTATTTTCATTGCATTCTGGTTCCAAGGGGTTTTCAGGGGTCTACCATTAATAATTTCAGATGGGCTTAATCTACATTTTCCTGCAGGCGTGACTCGCATCTGAAATAGGGCTATTGGGAGTAATTTTTTCCAGTCTCTGCTTTTAATTTGGCTAATTTGGTTTTAAGGGTCGGGTTTGCCCTTTCTACAAGTCCGGCAGCCTGTGGTCGATAAGCACAGTGTAATTGCTGCTGGATCCCCAGCTGTTCACAAAATTCTTTATTGATTTGTCCAATAAAGTGTGGACTGTTATCTGAGCTAAGTCGAATGAGAATGCTGAATCTAGAACAATTTCTCTCATCAGCACCTTGACAACAGTAGCCGCTTTATTGTCAAGGGTTGGGTGGGCTTCGATCCACCTGCTGAATACATAGTCAATGTATGACAAGAACGTATTTGTACCCATGGCATCTTTCTAATTCAATATAGTCCATTTGCAATGTCTCAAAAGGACCCACAGGCAATGGTGTTTTCCCTGCTTCACATCCTGTTCCTTTCTCTGGATTGTATTTCTGGCAGACCAGGCAATTACTGCTAATCTTTTGAGCAAAAGATTGTAATTTTGGATGCCACCAAGTAGCTAATAGAGTGCCCCTTGCACCACAGTGGGTTGCATAGTGCATACACTCAATAACTCATAGGGCCAATGAGTCTGTCATGCAAGTTTGCCCTGCTGGAGTGGTCCACAGCCCAGTCATACAATCCAGTACACATCCCAGTTGCCTCCATCTTTCCTTATCTCCTTCAGTAGCCTCTTCTTGTAAGTGAACAATTTCTTGGATGGTCGGCATCAGTTTCTCCAAGAGGGACCTGTTAGTTACGCTTTTAGTCTGCCTCATCATTCTAGGTACCACCACTTTACGTTCTCATGATACTTTTTTAGCAACTAAGTCGGCATTACAATTTCCAATATCTACTGTGGTCTGTCCTTTAGTATGGGCACTACATTTTATTACAGAAATTTGTCTGGGTAGCATTAAGGCCTTCAAAAAATTGGTCACCAATTGTTTGTGTGATATTTGGGTTCCTGCAGAAATAGAAACCCCCTATTTTTCCATAATTGACCGAAATCATGCGCCACCCCAAATGCATATTGAGAATCAGTGTAAATGTTTACTTTTAGATCTTCCCCAATAATACAAGCCCTAATTAAAACGAATAATTCAACTTAACCATATAACATATAACCATATAACAATTACAGCACGGAAACAGGCCATCTCGGCCCTACAAGTCCATGCCGAACACATTTTTTTCCCCTTAGTCCCACCTGCCTGCACTCGTACCATAACCCTCCATTCCCTTCTCATCCATATGCCTATCCAATTTATTTTTAAATGATACCAATGAACCTGCCTCCACCACTTCCACTGGGAGCTCATTCCACACTGCCACCACTCTCTGCGTAAAGAAGTTCCCCCTCATATTACCCCTAAACTTCTGTCCCTTAATTCTGAAGTCATGTCCCCTTGTTGAATCTTCCCTATTCTCAAAGGGAAAAGCTTGTCCACATCAACTCTGTCTATCCCTCTCATCATTTTAAAGACCTCTATCAGGTCCCCCCTTAACCTTCTGCGCTCCAGAGAATAAAGACCTAACTTATTCAACCTATCTCTGTAACTTAGTTGTTGAAACCCAGGCAACATTCTAGTAAATCTCCTCTGTACTCTCTCTAGAACTTGGTGTGCTGAGGGTGATTCAAACGCATCTGCTTGCACAATTTCCGTCTTTTGATTAATAATTGCATACCCAGACAACCTCTCACCTCATGGTCCAATGGATGCACTATCGTCCACATATAGTGTGATGCCATGGGTACATCCCTCAAGTCCTCTCTCACTGCTGTTTCCTCTATAACAAATAGACAGTCGTGTTCAGCTTCTGCTCACTCTTCTGGGGGTGAAATAAGAAAGGAGGCTGGGTTAATTAATGTACAGTGTTTGAACTGCAATTTCGGATTGTTTAGTAGGTAAATCTCATACTTATTTTGGCGGGCCATTGTCAAAAGCTGGGTTTGAAGCTGCCCCAACAATGTCAATACTGAATGTGAACTGTACACTACAATTTCCTGCTGGAGTAACAAATTAGCAGTCGATTGTATACTATTGTAATTTGCAGTTAAGATTTGAGTGCAAAGAGGATGTCCCCTAGCTAGTGGGTTCAATTTGGAGGAGTAATATGCAACTGGTCTATGTCTATCCCCATGCTTTTGTGTTAATACTGAAGTGGCACAATCAGATAAAATTCTACAATACTGCAGTTGTATAGGGTCTTGGTGAGACCACACCTGGATTATTGCGTGCAGTTTTGGTCTCCAAATCTGAGGAAGGACATTATTGCCATAGAGGGAGTGCAGAGAAGGTTCACCAGACTGATTCCTGGGATGTCAGGACTGTCTTATGAAGAAAGACTGGATAGACTTGGTTTATACTCTCTAGAGTTTAGGAGATTGAGAGGGGATCTTATAGAAACTTACAAAATTCTTAAGGGGTTGGACAGGCTAGATGCAGGAAGATTGTTTCCGATGTTGGGGAAGTCCAGGACAAGGGGTCACAGCTTAAGGATAAGGGGGAAATCCTTTAAAACCGAGATGAGGAGAACTTTTTTCACACAGAGAGTGGTGAATCTCTGGAACTCTCTGCCACAGAGGGTAGTTGAGGCCAGTTCATTGGCTATATTTAAGAGGGAGTTAGATGTGGCCCTTGTGGCCAAGGGGATCAGAGGGTATGGAGAAAAGGCAGGTACGGGATACTGAGTTGGATGATCAGCCATGATCATAT
The DNA here is from genome assembly GCF_028641065.1 of Leucoraja erinaceus. NCBI lineage: Eukaryota > Metazoa > Chordata > Chondrichthyes > Rajiformes > Rajidae > Leucoraja > Leucoraja erinaceus. Next base: position 25,055,586 of record NC_073384.1, read on the forward strand.
TAAATGGCGGTGCAGGCTCGAAGGGCCGAATGGCCTACTCCTGCACCTAATTTCTATGTTTCTATGTTTCTATAATACAGCTGGAAGCGATGATTGTATAATGGCCATCCCAATGCCGGGGCTCGCATCAAAGATCTTTTCAAGTTCTCAAATGCTTCATGTGTTAGTTTAAATTCACCCTCCTTGCTGGTATAGGGTGTTAGCTCCTTTGTTTCTAGAGCTATATTTGGAAGCCAGGGCCTGCAATAATTAACCATGCCAAGCCATTGCCTCATTTGTTTGGCTTCTTTTGGGATTGAAAATTCGCAAATTCTGTTCAAGTCTGTTCTTCTCAAGGCTTCTTTCGATGGCCAAAATTATAATCCCTAAAAAATGTATTTTCTTCTGAGCTACCAGTACTTTTGATGGGGAAACCACATATCCTATATCGGCGAGATGATTTAGTAATTGTGCAGTGCCTTCATGATTACTGGATTCATCTTTACTGGCCACCAATAGGTCATCAACATACTGCACTAAGGTGGAATTAATTTAAAACTTTAAAGTACTTAGCTGATTCTGCAGACAGCTGGAAAACAACGTAGGTGAGTTGACAAGTCCTTGAGGCAACCTGGTCCAGGTATATTATTGTCCCTTATAGTTGAAGGCAAACAAATATTGACTGTCTTCATGAAGAGGAAGAGAAAAGAATGCATGTTGTAAGTCGACTATTGAAAAGACTTTGGCTTCAGCCGCTATTTGGGCTAGGATATGAATGGGATTTGGCACTAGGGCATGAAGTGGTTCTACAACAGAGTTGATTTTCCTCAAGTCTTGTACAAGTCTATATTGACCCTCCTTTCCTGGTTTCGGAATGGCAAGAATACGGGTGTTACAGATAGATTGGCACTTCACCAATATTCCTTGTTCTAGAAAACCCTGAATTAATTTGTCTATGCTGCTGATGGCCTGTAGTTTCAATGGATATTGTTGGATTGAAGGAAGTGTTACTCCTTTCTGGAGAGCTACATGGATGGGATTGATGTTCACGCACCCTACCTAAGCAGTGTCCTCCACCCATACTTGAGGGTTCACATACCTCGCTCCCCAGATGATGACGTAAGTGGGTAACAACCTTCCTTGGGGCCTGGTAAAATTCAACAACAAATTGGTTAGACAAATTCTGCTTTTGATAATTATTCGGGTTTGCCAAGGTAATTGCCTTTCTTACCATTGTTCCTAGGTCTTTAGCTCTAGCCAGGAAATTCACCTTTCGAATGATATGAGGAGCGGCCTCGTCCGTTCTTTTCCATAATTGTGCTGGTATTTTAGCATATTCGGCAGCTCCCTCTTTCCCTTCCACTAGTGCCAACACTTCTATTTCCCATCCCTGTCCTTCATATGATTTAAATAAGGCTTCCAGATCACTATTCTTTCCACTTCTATCATTCCAGTGTAATATAAAGTGGGGGTTCTTCGTCTAGATCTAAGGACCACCATTGAGGGGTCACTATGGAGTAACATTGTCGTGCAGGGGCCCCGGGGGTCACTACTATACCTCTATTGCCACATTCTATTTTTAGTTGGAAAGCACAGAGTAAATCTCTTGCCATCAGGTTGCAATCTAATCCAGTGGTTATCACAAATCTATGTTTGATTGTCTTTCCTCCATACACTACTTCGACTGGCTCAGAGATGGGATAGGGGCAAATTTGTCCTTGAAACCCAGAGAGATTCTGAACTTCTTTTGATTCTGGTAAATTATAAATTGATTGAAGAGACGACATGGATGCGCCTATGTCTACTAGGAAGGTGCATATTTTACCTTCAACCTGTAGAGACAACATAGGTTCCTCGTCAGACTTGCATCCAGTCACTACCAGGTTTTCTAATCATAGGCATGTGAATGGGTTACTTTGAGAAAAGGAGATTTGTCCAATTGGCTCCTGATTTTCCTACCAGTTCCCTCTGTGCTCTCTAGAATCCCGTTGATCCCTCCATTCTCTTTGATCTTGGAGATTTCTTCTGTGGGCCCCCTCTGTCGTTCCTCTCTTTATTTGGGCACCCTCTACTCCAGTGACCTGCCCCTCCACAATAATAACAATAGCTAATTCCTGGTGGCTGGCCTATCATTAATCCTGGTCTTTGGAGGACTGGCTCCAGGGCAGATGCTTCGCTACAACATCTGTCTGGATATTCCGGAACTCTTAACTTCTCCTAGTCTATAGTTTGCTGGTACTCTAAGTATCCAGGACTCAGAGTCGAATTTTGGTATTTATTTTCTAATCACATATTCAGTTCTTGGTTTTACTGCAGGCGGGCTATCCTGCTTCTTTATTTCCTTCCAATTATATCTTTCAGCCCTTGTCATTTGGCTTGCACTATTTTCAGTCCAGTCCACGTTATTAGTCTTAATGGCTTCTGCTACGTTGGTGGGGAGACAATTCAGTAGGATGGCCCAATATTGACGGGAATTTACTCCATTTCTGTAATTTGTCACCCGATTGATCCATATATAATTCTGAAAATCGCTCTAAAAACTTATCTGCTCCTTCTCCCCTTTTTGGTCTTATATCTAATATTCTGGCCAGATCGATTGGTTTCTGATGGGGCTGGCGATGTCTTACCGGGGGTCGCCGTCTGGAGCCTGGAGTGCTGAACCTGCTGCACCGACATCCTGGAGCTGCGGTTTGCGGAGCTCCCAACGCAGGCGGCGCTGACGGACAGCGCGGGGTCCTGTGACTCTGCCCGGCTCAGCCTGCGGATTCAGGAGCTGCAGACTCCGGCAGCGGGAGGCGGCTGATCAGGTGGTCCGGGCCGCTGAGGAGGAGGATGCTCACCGTCGGGGTTCGGCGTCGGCGTTCCACCAGCCCGGCGTGAGGGCCTGAACATCGGGCCACCCGGGGCGGCGACTGCAGGTGCTCGGAAGGCCCCGACCACGGATGAACACGGAGGGGAGGCTGGCTGGACTATGGTGCCTTCCTCACCTTGGTGCCATTTATGTTATGTTGTGTCGTGGACTTTCTGTGTTTGTGCTTTTTTTTAATTCAATTTCAATTTTATTTTTAATATGTTTTATTATTTATTTATTTATTTATTTATTTTTTAATTTATTTTTTTATGATACTGCCTGTAAGGGAAATTCATTTTGTTGTCTCAAATTGAGACAATGACAATAAATTTGAATACAATACAACAATACAAAAGTGTTGGCAAGAGCTGTTAAAACAGCTTCCTCCCTTGCCCCATTATCTGCTATTATATTTGCGAGAGCTTCATGCGATGGATGTCCTAAATTCATTAGGAATCTGGCATGCTCACTTGGGGTAATTATTTGCTGGATCATCGCCCATAAATCCCGGGAATCAGCATGATAGACGCGCATTGTAGTTCTTAAGTGATCCACAAAAGAAGCGGGTGATTTTCTACGATCGGGTATTTGACTCAAAATAGCCATCATCTCGTTAGGCTTCCATAGGGAGTAGACTCTAATTGTACGGAGATTATTTGCACTTACTGCATTGGCTGGATCAAAAGAAGGATTAGGCATTTCCCTTACAGGGAACTGTCTAAGGGTTGTTTGTTTAGCTTCAGTATCTACTTTAGCCTCTTCAATTATGATCTTCCTCTTCACCAGAGGGTTCACAATGTTTTCTAAAGGATTTCCTTCCTTCCTTAACTGCTCGTTCAATTGGTCTAGGGGTATGCTCTTCTTTTTCCATAACTAATTTAGTCTTTTTCTTAGTTTGGTTTCTGGTACCGTGAACTCTAGGACTATCTGTGATGGACAGAGTGGTTGAGGTTAAGAAAGTTTGTACCCTGGGATTTGATTGTCCATTCCTATTACAAACTCCGCGATGTGCATTTGAGGTATTGGGATTGCTAGATGAATAAGGTGGTGGCCCTGAATTTCTAGTTCTAACACTCTCCCAGTCTTCTAAATAATCATCGTCATCTCCCTCGCAACCAGTACCAACCATCGGGTCCTAGCACCTAAGACTTAAGGGCCTGTCCCACTTGCATGCGATTGCGTGCGTTTGGTGCGACCAAACGGAAGCGGAGTTTACGCGAAGTTCGCGCTAAGTACGCGCTAAGTTCACGCATGACGTCTTTTCTTCATGTTTACCAATCAGCTGGGCAGGAGGCGGGCCGACTGAATTTGGGCATCGCACGGCGTCGGGTGATGACGTCATCACGCAAAGCCATGCCGGGCGGTGACGTAATCGTGCAACGCCACGCGCTAGGCATACGCCATCACGACGTTGCGTACGCCGTCAAGATGCTGCGTACGACCGCAATGCGCCTGCGTGACGACAGGCCGTTGGCGCGCAAAGATTTCGGCCACTGTCAGAATTTCGGAGCCCCGCGTGATGTCGGGACCAGCCCCGCACAACTCCGCGCTTCTAAGTGGGACCGGCCCCGCGCGGCCATACGGTGCCTGTACGCCTCAAGCGACCACGAGGTCGCATAATTTGCGAGCCAAGGTTGCGTAAGTGGGACAGGCCCTTTATGGATGATAATCTTTCTGTGAAAGTTTTCTTTTTCCTTTTGTCTTTAACACTCTCAGGCTCTTCCCTTAGGCTACCCGAAGGTTCAAATGCTTCAGTATCTTCTAAGACTATCCCCCGTTTTAGTGTTGCTTCTTTCCAACTTGTCATTCTTTCCTCCACTCTACTCGCTTTCTGTTCCTCGTTATAATTTCTCCACAATTCAATTAATTCCTGTGCCTCTATTATTGCTGCACTGTAATATAATCTGCTCAATGTATTTTAATCCCTTTACTGTATCTATGCCCCCTCGGGGCCATAATTCGTTCCCTAATTCTCTATTTAGCGATCCGAAAAGGATTCTCAATCGATCAGCTTTTTGTGGAAATTCACTGCATATTTCTTGTAGGGGACTGTCTGAGTCAATTATCATATCTTTATTGGCGTGGTTTCCCATTCTGTTGGATAAGGAAGCACCTCTTAACAATTTCCTTTTTAATTAACAAATTAATAAAGTTGTTTTAGACAATTTTCAAATCAAAATGCTCCAGGGAACAACCAATCATACTCACATATGTTTTCGCAGCCCATCTCCTATCCCCGATCTTATTCTGAACGCATGTAAATGAACTCTAAACACGTGAGCAAAATTGAACACAAAAAATAAATGAGTCCACTTATCTTATACCTAACCACACTCCTGCATAAATCAAAAATATTCACTTATTACAAATCGCACACTCAAAAAAATCCTCCTCGTGGCGTAATCAATCATGGGGATGACTCCTCCCCCAGCACAACGATCAAAGGAGTACAACCCCTGATCAAACCATTTTGTCACATACAAAAGGTAATCCTCCGTCAGTTTCGCCACCTCCAATGTGACCCCACCACTCGCCACATCTTCCCATCTCCCCCCATATCTGCCTTCTGCAAAGACCGCTCCCTCCATAACTCCCTTGTCAATTCTTCCCTTCCCTCTCATACCACCCCTTCCCCGGGCACTTTCCCTTGCAACCGCAAGAGATGCAACACTTGTCCCTTTACCTCCCCCCTCGACTCCGTTCAAGGACCCAAGCAATCATTCCAGGTGCGACAGAGGTTTACCTGCATCTCCTCCAACCTCATCTATTGCATCCGCTGCTCTAGATGTCAGCAGATCTATATCGGTGAGACCAAGCGGAGGTTGGGCGACCGTTTCGCCGAACACCTCCGCTCGGTCCGCAATAACCAAGCTGACCTCCCGGTGGCTCAGCACTTCAACTCCCCCTCTCACTCCGTCTCTGACCTCTCTGTCCTGGGTCTCCTCCATTGCCACAGCGAGCAGCACCGGAAATTGGAGGAACAGCACCTCATATTCCATTTGGGGAGTCTGCATCCTGGGGGCATGAACATCGAATTCTCCCAATTTTGTTAGTCCTTGCTGTCTCCTCCCCTTCCTCAGTCCCCTGCTGTCTCCTCCCATCCCCCAGCCTTCGGGCTCCTCCTCCTTTTTCCTTTCTTGTCCCCGCCCCCGATCAGTCTGAAGAAGGGTTTCGGCCCGAAACGTTGCCTATTTCCTTCACTCCATAGATGCTGCTGCACCCGCTGAGTTTCTCCAGCTTTTTTGTGTACCCTGATCAAACCACCCTGATTCAGATTCTTGCAAAATGATATTAAACAAATACGAATATTTAACTTAAACACACTCTCTCTTCAGGTTTTAAATCTGTAAACACTCACACAATCAGTAACACAAATGACAGTCCACGGACTTAACGTGATCTAAATCTTAACTTTTAATTACTCTAAGTTTATTTACATACAGAGAATATTTACAAAATCCGGATCCTATGACAGTACGGAAAGCTAGATTTTTACAATTTACAAAATGATTTAAAGCACGAGTGCACAATTCACGAACACTCGATCTTTACGCCGCATCACGTTGTTATCACGCAGTGACCTCTCCCTCTGATACCAAAGATTTTCCCCTTCCTAGTTTACTCTTTGCTGAGGGGTTCTATTCCTTAACTGATTACTTTTCCTCCTGAATGTTACTCTCCCTCTGCTAAGACTGGACTTCTATAGGGGGACCTCTATCCCTCCTTTCTAAGTTCGACAGAATGAGGGGTACCCTTCACTATTCGGATTATTTTTCATCAAGTAAGGAAGCTCCCGTCTCTCAGATACTCTTCACTATCAAGTACTACTCAACAATCGACCAGAGGATTAGTATTCACTGTTGATCAGCCACTGATTCACATTGATTCCAGACTGATTCCAGGGATGTAAGGACTTTCATATGAAGAAAGACTGGATAGACTCGGTTTGTACTCGCTAGAATTTAGAAGATTGAGGGGGGATCTTATAGAAACTTACAAAATTCTTAAGGGGTTGGACAGGCTAGATGCAGGACGATTGTTCCCGATGTTGGGGAAGTCCAGAACCAGGGGTCACAGTTTAAGGATAAGGGGGAAATCTTTTAGGACCGAGATGATGAAAAATCTTTTCACACAGAGAGTGGTGAATCTCTGGAATTCTCTGCCGCAGAAGGTAGTTGAGGCCAGTTCATTGGCTATATTTAAGAGGGAGTTAGATGTGGCCCTTGTGGCTAAAGGGATCAGGGGGTATGGAGAGAAGGCAGGTACAGGATACCGAGTTGGATGATCAGCCATGATCATATTGAATGGCCTACTCCTGCACCTTTTTTCTATGTTTCTATGTTTCTACTATTCAGAATCGATCACGGACGTGCACCAACTTCGAAGTTCTATATACAGGAATTTGAATTCCACCTTACGCAGAACTTCAATATGAAATCCAGTATTTGAACATTTGGCTACAAATATAGACTCAGACTTGAACTCGATCTCCTAATATTTAGTGCATATCTCTCTTACTACACGGGCTCTCGAATCAGCTGAAATTGCCCAATTAAATTCTTGAACGAACTGGAGTATTCCGGCCATTCTATACTCTGTTCGTCCAAGGCCGGTACCTTCTCGAGGCTCTTCATCCGTCACTTCAGGTAGAGACTCAGATACCTACACACAGATTCACCCTTCTGCTAAGTACCAAGGGTCCAGCACCTAGCCGCTTTGTGCTGTGAAATATCTATGCCGTTTTTTGGAGCGCACCTTTTCAATTCTCGCTCCCGGCAACGAAGGCGAGACCTGTCTTTTAATACCCCACCAATTTTGTTACCAAGTCTAACCCTGGGCCACTCCTCACCTGATGAAGCGCATTTGGCTCTGGTTGAAGGCAGCTGCAGTCTGCCCAACTATGACCAGTTTTGGGCCTCTAACCCAGGAAAAGGCCTCTAACCCAACCCCACCGGGGCCTCTATCCCCAGCCTGGTTTTATGGGCCTCCAACCCAAAGGCATGCTAACCACTCCCCCATGCTTGCTAGACTCTGTTCTAATTATCTCGATTGGACCATTTCCCAAGCCCGCGAATGATCGATCCGCTCCGACTCACTAGGTGCTGAAAATCAATGTGAAAACCGCACCGTCGGCCCGATTTCTGCATTCGTGATCGAAACAGCTCAACACCCTTGATTGCAAACTTGTGTTTTGGGGGTCTTTTGACACCCCGGATGTGCCCTCAATGATAATTGCTCGTTTCTAAGCTTCCCCCCAGTCTAGTTTCAGTAAAAACACTGAATCAAGCATTTGAAACAACTACATTTTATTTTACCAAAAGCGCGTTATAGATCAATTACTTTACCTATTCCACCGCCGGATCGATCCTTGTATCTGCCTGTTCAAACCCTCTAGGCCTCGCTCAGACAGAGACACTCCAGAAGTTCACGCAGTCCCTAGTGTTCCTCCAGAAGACCGACGCTGAGCCTCGTGATCGAGGACTTTTATATGTCCCGGGACCTCGAGTGGCCGAACAAATATCGTGGTCTCTTATTAACCCAATTACAAATATCGATTAACCCCATACATAACAGGCATTTCCCTAACCCAATAATATCACAGCTCATACATTGTATAAGAAAGAAAACTCTCGAAGGAAGCTAACAAGAACAAACATTGAAACATGTGCCCCGAGATTCAAACAATTTCTCCAAGACGCAACAGTATGACCAATCATCAATTACCAGGATGCCCGTCTTGCAACATTATGTCTTACAATGCTTTTGCAGCGACCCAATAGAAATGATGCATTTAAGGTTAGTTTGCAAAACCACTATACATGTTATCAATTTAAGAGAAACATGGACTCCTTACCATCCTGCATATCAGTCTGAGCCTAGACTAGCTGGCGCCAATCAAAGCCTATAACGTTCAGCTGACAAGAGTTAAGCAATTCTGACAAGTGCAGGGATCCTCCATTTTATGATGTCTTTAATTTAGCCAATATTAACAACACCATTTCCTGCCTAATGTGAATTTCCTTCAGTTCCTCCGTCACCCTAGGTCCTCTGGCTACTAGCACATCTGGGAGATAATTTGTGTCTTCCTTAGTGAAGACAGATCCAAAGTACCTGGCCAACTTGTCTGCCATTTCCTTGTTCCCCTTAATAAATCCACCTGTTTCTGTCTTCAAGGGACCCGCATTTGTTTTAACTAATGTTTCCTCTTCACATACCTAAAGAAGCCTTTACTATCCTCCTTTATATTCTTGGCTAGCTTACCTTCATACATCACCTTTTCTCCCTGTATTGCCTTTTTAGTTATCTTCTGTTGCTCTTTAAAAGTTTCTCAATCCTCTGGCTTCCCACTCATCTTTGCTATGTTATACTTCTCATTTATTTTTATACTGTCCTTGAGTTCCTTTGTCAGCCACAGATATCTGTTACTCCCCTTAGAATCGTACTTCCTCTTTGGAATGAACTGGTCCTGTACCTGTATTATTCCTAGAAATATCTGCCATTGTTGTTCCACATCATCCCTCCTAGGGTCTCTTTCCAGTCAACTTTGGCCAGCTCCTCCCTCATGCCTCCATTGTCCCCTTTGCTCAACTGTAATACTGACACTCAAAGGGAATGCAATCAGAGGAGACACCTCTACACAACCTGACAGCAGTGCTGAACATTTCCCTTGATTTCCATTTTTTTGATATAATCACTTCAGTTGTCTACAGTAGTCAGGAGGCACAATACTCCCAATGGACTTTGGATCTCAAATCTCCAAAGGAATGCTGGAGGAATACTGTATAAATATGATGTGTCTGAGGACTTGAAAGTCAATTATTCTTCTGCAATTGTAGGTTCTGTTCAATGTGTAAATGAAACAGCAAGTGCCAGGTAAAAGAGTCAAAGTGGTACACCACAGAAACAGGCCCTTTTGTCTACTAATTCCATGCTGACCATCAACAGCCCATCTACATTAATCCTGCATTAATCCAGCTTAGTTCTCTCCATATTCTAAACAATGTCCCCAAAATTCTACCAGTCACCTGCACACTGAGGGCAATTTACAACAGTCAATTACCCTACCAACTCGCGTGTCTTTTGGACATGGGAGGAAACTGGAGCACCCGGAGGAAACCTTAGTGTCACAGGGAGAATGTGCAAATTCAGTCAGCACCTGAGGGCAGGAATGAACCTGGATCTCTGATGCTGTGAGCCAACGTTCTACCAGCTGTGTCGCCCAACTAGATATATTGGCGGGTGCACTGGGAAAGATTCCCCAGGTCACCCAGTTTACACATAATCTGAGAGCCCACACCTTCCTTTGATTATTTTTTCCAGGATGTAGGCTTGTCTAGCATCTATCACCCACCCCTAATTGTCCCTTAACAGGTTGGATTTTGGGACCAACCAAAATCATAGTGTTTTACAGCCCCAGAATTATCCACTCAGTCTGTTTCTTCACCCCAACCTCCAAAACATTCTTTCTTCCTTTCCAAAATAGTTACCAACAGCATTTTTAGAAGCTGCAAGTGATTCCTCTCTATCACTGTACAGCGAGAGATGCATTGACCAATTCCCAGCAGGGTTCTTCCAATCCCTCCCTTCTGGTGACTTTTGCAATCCTATAATGAAAGTCAGTGAAAGATTAACACTCCATCCAGAAGCTAGACTTTATGCAACACTCCACAGAAACTGTCCTAGTAGAAATTTACTTCTTCATTGTTGACTGATTGAAAATTACAGCATGGCAACAGGTCCTATGACCCACTGACACGCCGACCATTGATCATGCATTCATACTAGTTCCATGCTACCCCATTTTAGCATCAACTCCCTACACATCAGGGCAATTTATAGCGGTCAATTAACCTACAAACTCGCACGTCTTTGAGATGTGGGAGGAAACCAAAGCACTTGGAGGAAACCCACACAGTCACAATGAAAATGTGCAAACTCCACACAGACAGCACTCGAAGTCAGTAGTGAAGCTGGGTCTCGAGTACTATGAGACAACAGCTCTACTTGCTGCACCACTGTGCTATCCATAATTTGAGATGTTCTCAGTACAAGGATCTGACAGAACCTATGTAAGTGTCAGATTTTGCTTCCAATGGTAAAATTGAAGGGTATCCTTCCTTGAGTATGTGTAGGAGAACACTTAAAGCACTCAGGAGAGCAAAAAGAGGACATGAAATAGAGCTGGCAAATAAGGTAAAGAAAGATCTGAAGATATTCGACAGGTGTTAAGGGTAAAAAGGTAGCTTGGGAACAAATAGGTCCCCTTAAAGATCAGCATGGATGTATTTTTGTGGAACCACAAGATATGGGGTAGATATTAAATTAATACTTCTCATCCAATTTTACTGTGAAGATAATGGAAATTAACACATGTAGGGGTAGAATTTGTGATGATAAATGAATTATAAATGAGGAGATATTTGCACTTTTAAAGCACATAAATTTGGATAAATCCCCAGAGCCTGACCAAGTACATCAGTGAACCTTTTGGGAAGCTAAGGAGGAAATTGCAGAGGACCTTGCAGTGAGGTCCTGCATCATCTTTAGCCACAGGTGAAGTTCACAAAGACTGAGGAGTAGCTAATGTTGTACCATTATTTAAGATGGGCAGCAAGAACATGTCAGGGTACTGCCAGCCATTGTGCCTGACATCAGTGGTGGGAAAGTTTGACCTGATTCCAAGGGACAGGATCTACCGGTCGGTGTTGGATAGCCACAGACTGATTAAGGACAGTCAGCACGGCTTTGTCCCTGGGAAACAAATGTCTCACAAATCCAAGAATTCTTTGACGAGGTCACTGTGTGTACGTGAACAACAACTGGTGTACTGACACAGTGATTGTAGACAGTCACTGCTCCCCGGACCAGACTGATTCCTGGGATGTCAGGACTGTCTTATGAAGAAAGACTGGATAGACTTGGTTTATACTCTCTAGAATTTAGGAGATTGAGAGGGGATCTTATAGAAACTTACAAAATTCTTAAGGGGTTGGACAGGCTAGATGCAGGAAGATTGTTCCCGATGTTGGGGAAGTCCAGGACAAGGGGTCACAGCTTAAGGATAAGGGGGAAATCCTTTAAAACCGAGATGAGGAGAACTTTTTTCACACAGAGAGTGGTGAATCTCTGGAACTCTCTGCCACAGAGGGTAGTTGAGGCCAGTTCATTGGCTATATTTAAGAGGGAGTTAGATGTGGCCCTTGTGGCCAAGGGGATCAGAGGGTATGGAGAGAAGGCAGGTACGGGATACTGAGTTGGATGATCAGCCATGATCATATTAAATGGCGGTGCAGGCTCGAAGGGCCGAATGGCCTACTCCTGCACCTAATTTCTATGTTTCTATGTTTCTATGTTAAATGCAGGCCCATTTATCTCCCTAGAGAGTTTACAGTCGTCATGATAACTGCTGTATGCATACCACCTGATGCTAATGCTAACTCGGCTATCGGACATTTGTATGGTAGCACTAGCAGCCAGCAGAGCACATATCCTGACGCTGTTCACATCATAGCAGGGGACTTTAATCACGCGGACTTGAAGGCAATGCTCTCCAAATTCAACCAGCATGTTAAATGTGCTACAAGAGGAGCTAACACACTGGACAAGGTCTACTCCAAAATCAAGCTGGGCTACAGGGCTAGACCACTACCACACCTGGGCCAGTCTGACCATATGTCCCTGCTTTTAATTCCTGCATATGACCCCCTCAGGAAAACCGCTCCTACCATCACAAAGACCATCACAACTTGGCCTGATGGTGCCTCTCAGCAGCTGCAGGACTGCTTCGACAGAACCAACTGGGATGTGTTTGAACACCAGGACCTGGACAGTGTACTATGTTACATTAAAAACTGCATGGACACTGTCACAGTGGACAAACGCATCTGGGTCTACCCCAACCAGAAGCCCTGGATGACCCGGGAGGTCCAGCGGCTGTTAAAAGAGAGGAACGTTTAGGTCTGGCAATAAGGCTTTATACAGCACGGCCCGAGCTAACCTGAAGAGAGGCATCAGAGAGGCTAAATCAGACTACAGGAGGAGGATAGAGGACCACCTGGACAGTAGTAACAGCAGGCAAGTGTGGCAGGGGATCCAATACCTCACCAATTACAAGACCAACCTTGCTGAAGGTGATGCCTCGTTGGCAGAGGAGCTGAACCTATTCTTTGCTCGCTTTGAAGTGGAGCCACCAGGGACAGCCACATCACACCACATGGTCCACAACAGCTTAACCCTCAAAATAGAGGAGCATGAGGTGAGGCGCACGCTGCAGACCATCAACCCGAGGAAGGCTGCTGGACCCGACAGCGTCTCTGGACACGTGCTGAAGTACTGCGCAGACCAGCTGGCTGGAGTCTTTATGAGGATTTTCAACCAGTCTCTGGCCCAGTCCACTGTCCCACCCTGTCTGAAGTCCTTCACCATAGTCCCTTTGCCCAAAAAACCCCACATCTCCAGCCTCAACGACTACCGGCCAGTCGCACTCACACCAGTGGTGATGAAGTGCTTTGAAAAACTGGTCTGGGGTCACATCACATCACTCCTGCCCCGAAGCTTTGACGCCCACCAGTTTGCGTATAGAGTGAACAGATCCACAGAGGACGCTGTAGCCACAGCCCTCCATGCTGCACTGTCCCACCTGGAGCAGCGGGGGAGCTACGTGCGGATGCTCTTTGTGGACTACAGCTCTGCTTTTAACACCATCCTTCCCCACAAACTGGTGGACAAACTGGGGGACCTGGGACTTCCATACTCCACCTGCATGTGGATAAATAGCTTCCTGTCGGGTCGCAGCCAGAGAGTCAGAGTGGGCCATCACACATCCACGGCCCTCAGCCTCAGTACCGGCTCTCCACAGGGCTGCGTGCTGAGCCCCCTGCTTTACACCATCTACACATATGACTGCACCCCCGCCCACCACAGTAACACCATTGTCAAATTCGCGGATGACACCACAGTGGTGGGGCTCATCTCTGGGGGGGATGAGTACGCCTACAGGGATGAGGTGGAACAGCTGACGGAGTGGTGTGGAGAGAATAACCTGCTCCACAACACCTCAAAGACTAAGGAGCTCATAATAGACTACAAGAAGAAGAAAACGGACATTATGCCATTAATCATCAGAGGGGACTGTGTGGAGAGGGTGGCGGATTTCCGCTTCCTGGGAATCCACATTGAGGAGGACCTGACATGGAGTGTGAACACCTCTGCACTGCTGAAAAAGGTCCAGAAGAGACTGCACTTCCTGAGGGTGCTCAGGAAGAACAACATCACCCAGAGACTGCTGCTGTCCTTTTATCGGTGCTCCATAGAGAGCATCCTAACATACTGTGTATGTGTGTGGTACACCAGCTGCACAGCGGCTAAGAGGAAAGGGCTCCAGAGGGCTAATGACAACGCCCAGAAGATTGTCGGCTGCCCTCTCCTCACCTTGGAGGACCTACACAGTTCCCACTGTCTCAAGAAATCCCAGAACATTATAAAGGACATTTCCCACCCCGGACACTCCCTGTTTGAACTGTTGCCGTCAGGCAGACGGTACAGATCAATGAGGACAAGGACAAACAGACTCAAAAACAGTTTTTATCCCACAGCAATAACTACACTTAATATAGCCACCAAATGAGCGCAGGTGCGCTACATACCAAAGGGAGTGTGCAATCGACAGAAGAATGTATGGTTGTTAGTTTATGTTTGTTTTTTTTCATGTTATTTATTTTAGTTGTTTATTTCAGATATTTCTCTTTTACATATCGTTAGCTTTTAGATAATGTGCGAATGGTGCACTGACTGGTTGGCATTTTTAATTTTGTTGTACATGTTTACATGTTATAATGACAATAAAAAACAATTTCAATTTCAATTTCAATTTCAAGATTAACGACCTCAGGCCAGTGGACATAGCCTTTAGCAAGGCTTTTGATAACGCCCTACAAAAGATCAGAAAATACAAATTCCAAAAGCATTTAGAGAGTTAAAGGGTTACAAGATGGCAGAGAGGGAAATGAGATAAAGAAAGTGGGAGAGACATGTGTAGGGTGTAAAACAGTGACTGGGAAACTGGGTGAAACAGGTTGAGAGAGAAATAAACAGAATCAGGATAGGGAGTGAGAGTGACATGGAGACTTCAGGTCATACTACAATCTCTGCACCATTCTGCTGTTTTGCACTTGTGTTGTTTCATCTATCATTACAGTATACTGTATGAGTTTCATATGAACAATGAGTTTCATTGCAATCTGGTGCATTTGAAAATAAATGAATTTGAATCTGAATCCAAACCAAAGACTATGAAAAGTAATGACAGCTGTAACAGATAGGCATTTAAACAAAGACAAGATATGAGAAAGTGAGAGACAGAAGCAAAGAGACAAAGATAATGTAGCACCTATTTCATTAGCAGTTACCACACAAATTTTGTTTATACCTGGAGTGGATTGTTTTAGCAATCAGTTCTGGTGGAAATCTCACCATTCATAAAATTGGTATGGGCATTTCACTGTGTGACCCTCGTTGACCTTCATCAGGGGTCAGGTGTAACACTGTCACTGATTATCGTGGCCGCATTGATGATAATTTTCCAATGTTCTATAGTTTCAGGAACAGTTCCTGTGGATTGGAGGGTAGTTAATGTTATCCCACTTTTTAAGAAAGGTGGGAGGGAGAAAATAGGGAATTAGAGACTAGTTAGCCTGACATCGGTGGTGTGGAAGATGCTGGAGTCAATTATAAAAGATAAAATAGCGTCACATTTGGATAGAAGTAACAGGATCGGTCCGAGTTAGCATGGATTTATGAAGGGGAAATCATGCTTGACTAACCTTCTTGAATTTTTTGAGGATGTAACTAGGAAAATGGACAAGAGAGAGCCAGTGGAAGTAGTGTACCTGGACTTTCAGAAAGCATTTGATAAGGTCCCACATAGATTAGTGGGCAAAATTATGGCACATGGCAGACAGGAAACAAAGAGTAGGGACTAACGGGTCCCTTTCAGAATGGCAGGCAGTGCCTAGTGGGGTACCACAAGGATCAGTGCTGCGACCGCAGTTATTTACAATATACATCAATGATTTAGATGAAGGGATTCAAAGTAACGTTAGAAAATTTGTAGATGACGCAAAGCTGGGTGGCAGTGTGAACTGTGAGGAGAATGCTATGAAAATGCAGGATGACTCGGATGGTTGGGTGAGTGGGCAGATGCATGGCAGATGCAGTTTAATGTGGATAAATGTGAGGTTATCCACATTGGTAGCAAAAACCAGGAAGGCAGATTACTATCTAAGTAATGTCAAGTTGGGAAAAGGGGAAGTACAACGGGATCTGAGGGTCCTTGTTCATCAGTCAATTAAAGTAAGCATGCAGGTACAGCAGGCAGTGAAGAAAGCGAATGGCATGTTCGCCTTTATAACAAGTGGAGTTTATAGGAGCAAATAGGTCCTCCTGCAGTTGTATAGGCCCTAGTGAGACCAAACCTGGAGTATTGAGTGCAGTTTTGGTCCTCTAATTTGAAGAAGGCTATTCTTGTTATTGACGGAGTGCAGCGTTGGTTTACAAGGTTAATACCCGGGATGGCGGGACAGTGTTTATGCTGAGAGAATGGAGTAGCTGAGCTTGTATACTCTGGAGTTTAAAAGGATTAGAGGGGATCTTATTGCAACATATAAGATAATTAAGGGTTTGGACATGCTAGAGGCAGGAAACAAGTTCCCGGTATTGGGGGAGTCTAGAACCTGGGGCCACAGTTTAAGAATACGTGGTAAGCCATTTAGAACGGAGACGAGGAAACACTTTTTCTCACAGAGAGTTGTGTGTCTGTGGAATTCTCTGCCTCAGAGGGCGGTGTAGGATGGTTCTCTGGATACTTTCACGAGAGAGCTAGATAGGGCTCTTAAAGATAGCGGAGTCAGGGGATGTGGGGAGAAGGCAGGAACGGGGTACTGATTGGGGATGATCAGCCATGATCACATTGAACGGTGGTGCTGGCTCGAAGGGCCGAATGGCCTACTCCTGTACCTATTGTCTTTTGTCTGTTGTCCCCTGCAAATGTTTGCCCGTACCAACACCAATTGGAGCTGGAAAATTCCACATTACAGTTTTGTGGAATTGGAGCACATTTCTTTACTTTGTTGTAAAAACAGAAAATGCTGGAAGCACTCAACAAATCATGCAATGTGCATGGAAAAAGAAACAGAGTTAATGTTTCAGCCCAATACCATTTTTGTCAGACTTCTGACCTATATGTTGTCTCCCCTCTGTGGCAGCCTCTATGAAGCTACTATATAACCATATAACCATATAACAATTACAGCATGGAAACAGGCCATCTCGACCCTTCTAGTTCGTGCCGAACACGTATTCTCCCCTAGTCCCATACACCTGCGTTCAGACCATAACCCTCCATTCCCTTCCCATCCATATAACTATCCAATTTATTTTTAAATGATAAAAACGAACCTGCCTCCACCACCTTCACTGGAAGCTCATTCCACACAGCCACCACTCTCTGAGTAAAGAAGTTCCCCCTCATGTTACCCCTAAACTTCTGTTCCTTAATTCTCGTCATGTCCCCTTGTTTGAATCTTCCCTACTCTCAGTGGGAAAAGCTTATCCACGTCAACTCTGTCTATCCCTCTCATCATTTTAAAGACCTCTATCAAGTCCCCCCTTAACCTTCTGCGCTCCAAAGAATAAAGCCCTAACTTGTTCAACCTTTCTCTGTAACTTGGTTGCTGAAACCCAGGCAACATTCTAGTAAATCTCCTCTGTACTCTCTCTATTTTGTTGACATCCTTCCTATAATTAGGCGACCAAAATTGTACACCATACTCCAAAATTGGCCTCACCAATGCCTTGTACAATTTTAACATTACATCCCAACTTCTATACTCAATGCTCTGATTTATAAAGGCCAGCACGCCAAAAGCTTTCTTCACCACCCTATCTACATGAGATTCCGCTTTCAGGGAACTGTGCACAGTTATTCCCAGATCCCTCTGTTCACCTGCATTCTTCAATTCCCTACACTTTACCATGTACGTCCTA
Organism: Leucoraja erinaceus; assembly: GCF_028641065.1. Taxonomy (NCBI): domain Eukaryota; kingdom Metazoa; phylum Chordata; class Chondrichthyes; order Rajiformes; family Rajidae; genus Leucoraja; species Leucoraja erinaceus. Next base: position 25,073,458 of record NC_073384.1, read on the forward strand.
TTTTGATTTGTCCTGCCAAGATGTAGCACCTCACACTTATCAGCATTAAACTCCATCTGCCATCTTTCAGCCCACTCTTCCAACTGGCATAAATCTCTCTGTAGACTTTGAAAATCTACTTCATTATCCACAACCCCACCTATCTTAGTATCATCTGCATACTTACTAATCCAATTTACCACACCATCATCCAGATCATTGATGTACATGACAAACAACAGTGGACCCAACACAGATCCCTGTGGCACCCCACCAGTCACTGGCCTCCAACCTGACAAACAACCATCCACCATTACTCTCTGGCATCTCCCATTCAGCTACTGTTGGGTTGTGGATCTTTGAGGGTAACTCTGTCCCCAGTTGAAGCCTCTCTGGGTGTTGTGAGCTGTGCTAGACTGAGCAATGTTCCACTGGAAAAATGCACAGGTCCTATTTTTGCACAAATTTATGAATATAAACATCCCTATTGTCTTTTGGATTAAATCTTGCTCACAGTCAAGGGATAACAGGCAATAGGTGCAGGTGTAGGCCATTCGGTCCTTTAAGCCAGCACCGCCATTCAATGTGATCATGGCTGATCATCCCTATTCAGTAACCCGTTCCTGCCTTCTCCCCATATCCCCTGACTCCGATAACTTTGAGAATCCTATATAGCTCTTTCTTGAAAGTAACAGGAGAACCGGCCTCCATCGCCCTCTGAGGCAGAGAATTCCACAGACTCACAACTCTCTGTGTGAAGAAGTGTTTCCTCGGCTCTGTTCTAAATGGCTTACCCCTTATTCTTAAACTGTGGCCCCTAGCTCTAGACTCCCCCAACATCGAGAACATTTTCCTGCCTCAAGCTTGACTAAACCCTTAATAATATTTTTATTGTGATTTTCGGGATTTTATTGTGGGGGGGGGGGGGGGGGGGGGGGGGAGAGGGAAGGGAATGGGGGTGGGGAACCCATTTTAGCTCTACAGCAAAGGATAAACAATAATGTGCCATACCAAAAATAAGTGAGACCAATTTCAAAGAAAATGTGAGAATAAGGGGGACGAGAGAAAGACTTAGAAGCAAAGAGAGAAAGAGAAAAACATGGAAGATTAGATAATAAGACAGAGAAACTAGCGAGAGAGGGTTAAAATCACATAGGTGAATAAAGGACAAAGGTTTGATTCCTGGTCTGAGTTAGGTTAGAGATGCCTACCACACCACTGGGCTGATAGGACTATCACATTCTGGTTATGCCTGGGTTGTGTGCCTTGGTTAACACATGTCTGAAATCTATGGTGACTGTCTGTGGTCAAAGGCCATTTTGGTTTACAGACAAGTATTAGCACAGCTTTGGAATAATAGGCAGTAACAAAGAGTAGGCATCAGATTGTGTGGAAGACCTTACCATTATGTTGTCTTATGTTGCACAGTTCAAGAACTAATGTGCTGTAAATTGTGGCTAATTGTGGTGCAAGAGTGCCACCTGTTGCAATTCCTTTATAATACATTGAAATCACACATTGGAGCAAGAGGAATTTTATTCAAACAAAAGGCAAAAATTTGACCTTCAGTGCAGTTGGCATACAAACCAACCATTGGATGACATGCCACTGAATTACACAGGAACAGGTGGAAACTTTTCAGCCCTTCAAATCTACCCCACCATTTCCTGTGATCCAACTCCATGCTCCTGCCCTTCCACCACATTCCTCAATATCTTTATAGTTTGCAGAAAGGATTCAGTCTCAACTTTAAAACTAATAATGATCCCCGCATCAATTGCTGTGTGGTGATGTAAGTTCCTGTTTTACAACTTCAAGAAATTCTCCCTCTGGTGAGTATATCTGGAATAAAGAGCTATAACAGGCACCGCTGCCGCTATGTTTGAGAACTTCAAGGAACCCTGCGTAGCGAGAAGCACGACCTGAGCAGCAGTTTAAAGTCGCAAAGTGACAAATCCAATTAAGTAAAAGTTAAGAAGTACAGATGATTTGCCGAAGTGTCTGCAGGAGCTAAGTTATTATGCAGGAAACAAAAGAGTAAAATCATTGCTTTGAAAGTTAAGTTGGATGAAGTACATGCCCGTAAGGCTCGTGACAGGGAGAACTCACAGCAACAGAAATTGAAAGAGCGACAAAAGTTTTTTTTTGAAATGGATGTCCGCCTTCCAGATGGAGCAAGTCACTGAGACAAGGCGGAGAGCCAGCCCAAGGTAGCGCCCTGTAACCCAGGATAGAAACCTGTAACCCAGGATAAAGACCTATCGCCCAGGATAGAAACCTGTAGCCCAGAAAATAGAGCCCTGTAGCCCAGGACCGAGACCTGTAGCCCAGGAGAGAGACCTGTAGCCCAGGACCGAGACCTGTAGCCCAGGACCGAGACCTGTAGCCCAGGACAGAAACCTGTAGCCCAGGATAGAGCCCTGTAGCCCAGGATAGAGCCCTGTAGCCCAGGATAGAGCCCTGTAGCCCAGGATAGAGCCCTGTAGCCCAGGATAGAGCCCTGTAGCCCAGGATAGAGCCCTGTAGCCCAGGACCGAGACCTGTAGCCCAGGACCGAGACCTGTAGCCCAGGACAGAGCCCTGTAGCCTAGGATAGAGCCCCGTAGCCTAGGATAGACCCCTGTAGCCATGGATAGGCCACCTGCAGCCAGACGCCAGAGCAAGTCTCCCAGAAGCGGCGAGAAACCTAGATCTAGAAATAGGAATGTTAGAAAACCTACCTGAATCGTGGCTGAGCATCTGCCCTACCCCGTGTGCGCGATTTTGGCGCTGTTTAGAGGGGGCGGGTTTAAAACGCGATTTTTACTAGGCTGTTGCAATCAAAAATGTTCAGCCTAGTAAATCATTAACGGAAAATCGCTGAAAGACCCCGTCGCAAAAGGTATTATTAGTTTTTATGGCCTTGTATAATAGTTATAGTAGTTTAAAAATCACTCTCTCAACCCGCAACCTCTTACAGCCCCAGGGTTTTATAAAGCAAACAATTAAAGGTATGTACCTTATTTTTACATTAAATGGGGCTTGTAATATAACCCTGTTATAAAGTTTTCTATAGCGAGTAGTTCATTTTGGGCTCTTTATATCCCGTAGTATTTTTCTGGGCACTTGAGGGCACAAATCCAGCGCAATGTGAACGTTCTAAACCAGCGCGTTCACAGGAACCCACTAGAAAGCTGATTTAAATTGACTTTAATTTACAGCAATTGAACACTAAATTCCTTCCATTTGGCCTATAAATTGATGTAAATGAGATTTAAAAATCATGTTTTATTGTGAATTATTTGTGAATATTATTTGGACACTTGGGCTATTTAAAAATGTTAATCATTTATTAAGAAATGGATAGATGTTTAGATCTAGTAATTGAAATTTGAAATTAGCTACAATTGGGTAACTAACTAATTATATGCTTTAATTTCAGGTCATCCAAGTAAGATTATTTTACATTTGTTTCAGAATGCTTCAATCTATGATAACTGAAAATTTCATTCAGTTCTCTTAATTTTTAAGAAGGTTATGGGCTTGACTAAGGTTGACTGTCCACGATCACAGCTTTTTTGTTATGTCCATAGAAAATCAATAGGGAACAAGATGCTAATTTCCGAGTATGAAAATGGCCATAACTTTTTTATTACTTGAGATATGAAAGTGAATTAGGTGTCAAATTAAACTTATTGTTATGCTTTATCTGATGGGATAAATTGCAGACTTGATTTTTTAAATCTCAAAATTTTGTAACATTGCTACTAGAAACCGAGGAGTCAGTCTCCCAGATGCGAGATACCTAGATGGAGGAGCCAGTCTCCCAGAAGCAAGAAATCATCTACCAGATGGGGCCAGTCCCTCAGACGACATGATGCACCGAGACGCAGTGAGGCGCAGTAGCCCGTCTCCCAGACGCAGCGAGAGGCAACGAGACAGAACCCTAGAGTTTGTAGATTTTCTGGTTAAACTGGAAAACAGCAGCAATCTTAATTGATTCTAATGTAAAACTTTATGTGGATATTAAAGTTCATAAGCATAATTTAAATCGAATGCAAAAGAGTATTGAAGGAAAATATATGGGAAATGTACAAATGTTCTGCTGAATTAAATTAAGCCAAATCTAAATGGCTTTAATGGTACAGTATTGTAATTTATATGCCGTGGACATACATGCAAATGAAAACCCAAAGTTGAAAGGGGAGATGTAACGTTTGTATTTGTCATCAATATAAGTATTAAAAATAGTTTATTAACCACATTAAATTGATTAAAGGTTAAAAATAGCTTGCATTGTACGTTCAGAGTGTCTCTGAGGATCTTCCAGTGCTTCTATTCAGCGGCTGTGGTAAGCACCTTGTCCGGAAATATCACGATTTGGTTTGGGAACTGCTTTGCCCAGGACAAGAAGGCTCTGCAGAGAGTAGTGCGTTCGGCCGAACGCACTATGGGAACTTAACTCACCCCTCTGCAGGATTTATACATCAGTAGGTGTAACTCCGGAGCCAATAAGATCATGGGAGACCCCTTCCATCCCTGCAACGGACTGTTCCAGCTGCTACAGCCGGGCAAACGCCTTTGTTGCCATGCTGTGAGAACGGAGAGTTTGAGATGGAGTTTCTTCCCAGAGGCCATTAGGACTGCAAACTCCTACCTCACCAGGGACTAACTTTACTGTACCATTCTACTGTTTTTTTGGGGGGGTTTTTTTATTGCTGTTTTTTTTCCTTTTTCCTTCCTCCCACAATATGTAATATGTAAAAGAATATGTGATTCTGTTCCATTCTGTTGTAGTTTGTTGTTTGTATGTTTGTTTTTTGCACAAAGTCCGCGAGCATTGCCACTTTTCATTTCACTGCACATCTCGTATGTGTATATGACGAATAAACTTGACTTGAATTTGTGACCCCAACGTTGAAGGGGGAGATGTAATGTAAATAAAGTTGAAGAGGGATATGTAATGTAAATGTAATGTAAATGCCAGCACCCCTTGAGGCCTGGAGTAGAAGCAGCGTGCCTGTGCCTCCTGACTGATAACATGTGACCTTCTAGAAATTTCTGTTAGTTGTTGGATATAAGCTCTTCTTACAAGATGTCGGACGTGTATTCATTGTGCTAGCCACAACAGGGTTAAAGAGAAGACATTACAGGCGCCAGAAACATGGTAACACGTGTCCTGTCTAAGTGACGTCTGCTATGTGATTTTATCCATATGATACAAAATGGCGGCAGCGCGGGCACACCGCGGCGCCCTGTGTCTCCCTAGAATGGGAAAACTAGCGACGATCCCCTTACCTGCTTCAAGGCTGCTCACTCGGAGCAGTCTTGTATCCATCTCGTACAGCCGACAGGAACTTCTGGACTTCGGTTCCTGCGGCTGCAACAACTTTCTGGGCGATCTCCCTCTTCCGTCTGAGCTCATCAGAGCAACAGAGCACCCGACTGGAGACTGCCAGGTGAGTTGTGGTGTTGGAGAACGCCATCCGACCTGCGGAGCCCAACCGACCCTCGGCCCTCACCCGACCCTCGGTCCTCACCCGACCCGCGGAGCCCAACCGACCCGCGGAGCCCAACCGACCCGCGACCCTCACCCGACCCGCGGCCCTCACCCGACCCTCGGTCCTCACCCGACCGCAGAGCCCAAACGTCCCGCGGAGCTGGAGAACGCCAGGTGAGCCCCGGAGCTGGAGAACGCCACCCGACCCGCGGAGCTCACCTGACCCGTGGAGCTGGAGAACGCCACCCGACCCGTGGAGCTGGAGAACGCCACCCGACCCGTGGAGCTCACCTGACCCGTGGAGCTGGAGAATGCCACCCGACCCGCGGAGCTGGAGAACACCACCCGACTTGTGGAGCTCACCTGACCCGTGGAGCTCACCTGACCCGCGGAGCTGGAGAACACCACCCGACGTGGAGTTCACCCGACCCGTGGAGCTGGAGAACACCACCCGACCCGTGGAGCTCACCCGTCCCGTGGAGCTGGAGAACGCCACCCGACCCGTGGAGCTCACCTGACCCTCGCAGCTGGAGAACACCACCCGACCCGCTGGGCTGGAGAACGCCAGGTAAGCCCCGGGCTGGAGTCCATCAGCAGAGCCACGGGGCTGAAGACCGCCTGCGGAGTAACGCAGACGCGGAGCAATGGAGCGGCAGAACACCAGCGTGCACCAAGCCAGCTCGGCCCACCAGAAGCACCAACAGACGGCGACGCGTACGAAAACACCGCTGGGGATGCAGAGGTGGGTTAAAGGCCAGGTTAGAGCTAGCCCCACACAGGGTAGCGATTCCTAGCCTTTTCCTCGCCAACGTGCGGTCACTGGCAAACAAAATGGATGAACTCCGGCTAATGATCACCTCCCAGAACTGGATCAAGGACTGCAACATCCTGATCTTCACGGAAACTTGGCTCAACACTGACGTTCCTGACAGCGCCATCCAGCTATCGGGGCGTCATTTACTCCGAGCGGACAGGACATCAGACTCCGGTAAGACCAGAGGTGGGGGCCTGTGCATTTATGTAAATAAAGCATGGTGCACGGACTCCACCATCATCGAGAGTCACTGCTCAGCTAACCTTGAGTTCCTCTTGGATAGATGCAGACCGTTCTATCTGCCCAGAGAGTTCACCTCCACTGTTGTGACTGCAGCCTATATCCCTCCTGATGCTAATGCCAAGCTTGCAATGAAAGAGCTGCATAATGCCATTAGCAATCAACAGTCGCACAACCCCGAGGCAGCCTTCATTGTTGCGGGTGACTTCAATCTCTCCAACCTGAACACTGTACTCCCCAAATTCCACCAACATGTCTCCTTCCCCACTAGAGTAGACAAGACACTGGACAAAGTCTACACCAACATGGCTGAAGCTTACAAAACCATCCCCCTCCCCCACCTTGGTCAGTCTGATCACGTCTCATTGTTCCTGCTCCCTAAGTATTCCCCACACATCAGACGGGTTAAACCAACTGTGAGGACAGTTAAAGTCTGGTCAGAGGAAGCGGACTTCACACTTCAGCAGTGTTTTGGAAACACTGACTGGAAGACGTTTGCAGCCCAGTCCACCCTTGACTCCCACACGGACATTGATTCCTACACATCCTCTGTTCTGGACTTTTATAAACTCCACCATCAATAGTGTCACCTCCCTCAAACAGGTGACCATATTCCCGAATCAGAAGCCATGGATGAACAGCGAGGTCAGGCTACTGCTGAAAGCACGGGACACCGCTTTCAGGTCAGGCGATGCTCGAGCCTACAGTTCATCCAGGGCTAACCTGAAGAGGGGCATCAGGAAGGCCAAGCACTGCCATAAGCTCAGGATTGAGGAGCACTTCAACAACAACTCCGATCCCCGACGTATGTGGCAAGGCATCCAGGCCATCACGGACTACAGACCCTCCAACATCACCCCCACATCCAGCGACGCCTCCTTCCTTGAGGAGCTTAATCACTTCTATAGCCGCTTCGACAGGGACAATCTAGAGACAGCCATCAAGGCTGTGCTACCTGCCGATCACCAGCCCCTCACACTCACCCCCTACGACGTATACGTGGCACTGAGTAGGACTAATGCACGTAAAGCTGCTGGCCCTGACGGCATCCCTGGGCGCGTGCTGCGCAGCTGACAGACGTCTGGACTGACATCTTCAACCTGTCACTTGCCCAAGCAGTTGTCCCCACTTGCCTTAAAACCACCTCCATCGTGCCAGTGCCAAAACACTCCACTGCGGCAAGCCTCAACGACTTCCGCCCAGTTGCACTTACCCCCATCATCACCAAGTGCTTCGAGAGGCTGGTCCTGGCACACATCAAAAGCTGCCTACCCCCCACACTGGATCCCTATCAGTTTGCCTACCGCAAGAACAGGAGTACGGAGGATGCCATCTCAACAGCACTTCACTCCGCCCTCTCCCACCTCGACAACAGAGACACTTACATAAGAATGCTGTTCATCGATTACAGCTCAGCATTCAACACCATTATACCATCAAAACTGATCACCAAACTCGATAACCTGGGCATCGACCCCTCACTCTGCAACTGGATACTGGACTTTCTAACCAACAGACCCCAGTCTGTTAGGTTAGACAAGCACACCTCTTCAACCCTCACCCTGAACACCGGCGTTCCACAGGGCTGTGTGCTGAGCCCCCTCCTCTACTCCCTCTTCACCTATCACTGCACACCTGTACATGGTACTAACACCATCATCAAGTATGCAGATGATACAACGGTGATTGGCCTCATCAGCAACAACGATGAGTTGGCCTACAGGGAGGAGGTCCAGCACTTAGCAGCATGGTGCGCTGACAACAACCTGGCCCTTAACTCCAAGAAGACCAAGGAGCTCATTGTAGACTTCAGGAAGTCCAGAGGCGGCACGCACACCCCCATCCACATTAACGGGACGGAGGTGGAACGTGTTTCTAGCTTCAGGTTCCTGGGAGTCAACATCTCCGATGACCTCTCTTGGACCCACAATACCTCAACTCTGATCAAGAAGGCTCACCAGCGTCTCTTCTTCCTGAGGAGACTGAAGAAGGTCCATCTGTCTCCTCAGATCCTGGTGAACTTCTACCGCTGCACCATCGAGAGCATCCTTACCAACTGCATCACAGTATGGTATGGCAACTGCTCTGTCTCCGACCGGAAGGCATTGCAGAGGGTGGTGAAAATTGCCCAACGCATCACCGGTTCCTCGCTCCCCTCCATTGAGTCTGTCCAAAGCAAGCATTGTCTGCGGAGGGCGCTCAGCATCGCCAAGGACTGCTCTCACCCCAACCATGGACTGTTTACCCTCCTACCATCCGGGAGGCACTACAGGTCTCTCCGTTGCCGAACCAGCAGGTCGAGGAACAGCTTCTTCCCGGCGGCTGTCACTCTACTCAACAACGTACCTCGGTGACTGCCAATCACCACCCCCCCCCGGACACTTATTATTATTTATTCAAATAATTTGCTATGTCGCTCTTCCAGGGAGATGCTAAATGCATTTTGTTGTCTCTGTACTGTACACTGACAATGACAATTAAAATTGAATCTGAATCTGAATCTGAATCTGAATCTTATCAGGTTGTATGCAAAACAAAGTGTTCATTGTACATAGGTACATGTGACAATAAAGTATCATTGAATCATTGAGATTTAAACTACACAGAGCCATCATTGGGTGTAGAGACAAAATATGATAGTGGTGCTGAAGCCATAATCTTACTGAATGACAGGACAGACTGGTGGCCGACAAGCCTGTTGTTTCTTATGTATAATTCTAGTAAGTATACCCCGCCCTCCCTCCAGTGACAGAGAACACTTCCTGTGTGTGAACCAAACTGCTCCTAGGGGTCTGAGATGATCTGACCAGGCTTCTGCATGGGTGCAGGCTGCAGCTCTCTTTCATGTCCTCATTCTAAATCTCCCCTCAATAACCACTTTAAACTCACTGCACAGAGATAAATCCCAGTTCAGATATTGTTCTTTGTTTAAATTTCCTTCCACTCTGCAACATCTTAAGGCCAAACTACTATCACACGTTTACTTCAATTAAAGCTGGATGCTGTGTTGTAGGCTCTTCTCACACATCAGGCATCACAGCCAAACATGTCCTCACCTGATGTTCCCAGCACAAACACATGCCAGAGGGAGAGGACTGGACACTAGACACCAGGCGGGGGGGTTTAAAGGGATGGTAAAACTTATGGCCCTGGTCTCAGCCAGCACAGCGCAGACTGAGAAACAAGGATTAATCCCTACAGCTTTCCCTTGACTTTTATGGAGTGCACAATCTCAATATGAACATTTATGGCATTTGTAAAGCATATGTAGCATCAAACAGAAGAGATTTTGTTCAATAATCTATTTTTATCACAGTTCTGGGATTTAACAATGCACAGCAGAGGAACAGGTGGAGAAATTAAAACAACATTAAACCAAGCAGCCCTCAGCAATCTATCGTCTCTTTAAAACAAATCACCAGTATGAGCACTGCAGCCCCTGGGGAACATTCTTGAATAGCCTGGATAAGTGCAGCACCAACAACACTAAACTCAGCACCACCAGGACATACTGGCCCGTTTAATTGGCACCCATTCCTCCACCCTACACCCTATTACCATCACACCATGGCTGCAGTGTGAACCACACACAAAATTAATGTCAACAACATGCCAATCTAAGCATTGCCCATTTCACATGACAGGTCCTGCAAATTAAAGCAGCTAATAATTAAAACAAAGCATGTTCCGTTATTTTGCTGCAGTATTATCTCACAAGTAGATCTGCGCGTTATTATCCTTTATCTTGGAGAATGCGCTGAAAACTGTTGCTTACCTGACAGACTTCACATGCTTTTATGTACAACTGTGTTACATCATTGAGGAATTCTGCTACACATATTAACGTAAAATTTGCATGATGTCTGTGTATGTGTATCTATGATAGTATTAAAATATTAAAAGTTTCGAAGGGCGTAGAATGAGGCAATTTGGCACACTACTCCATTGCTAATACAAGATACAAGATACAAGATAGATTTATTCATCACATGTGCCAGATGGCACAGTGAAATGAAATTCCCATACAGCCATACAATAAAAAAAGGGACACAACACACTATAGGATTTGACATTAAACATCCCCACACAGCAGAATCAAAGTTTCCCACTGTGTGGGAAGGCACCAAAGTCAGTCTCTTCCTCCATTGTTCCCCGTGGTCAGGGCCTCCCCGTGCCCTCTGCAGTTGCCGCTACGGGTGGCCCGATGTTCAGGACCGCTCGCTGGGGTGTTGTATTGTATTCTTGTATTGTATTGTATTCAAATTTATTGTCATTGTCTCAATTTGAGTTTCCCTTACAGGCAGTATCATTAAAAAAAAATCACAAAAAAATAAACAAATAAATAAATAATAAAACATATTAAAAATGAAATTGAAATTTAATTTAAAAAAAGCACAAACACAGAAAGTCCACGACACAACATAACATAAATGGCACCAAGGGGAGGATGGCACCATAGTCCAGCCAGCCTCCCCTCCGTGTTCATCCGTGGTCGGGGCCTTCCGAGCACCCGCAGTCGCCGCCCCGGGTGGCCCGATGTTCAGGCCCTCACGCCGGGCTGGTGGAACGCCGACGCCGAACCCCGACGGTGAACATCCTCCTCCTCAGCGGCCCGGACCTCCTGATCAGCCGCCTCCCGCTGCCGGAGTCTGCAGCTCCTGAGTCCACAGGCTGAGCCGGGCAGAGTCACAGGACCCCGCGCTGTCCATCAGCACTGCCCGCGTTGGGAGCTCCGCAAACCGCAGCTCCAGGATGTCGGTGCAGCAGGTCCAGCACTCCGGGCTCCAGACGGCGACCCCCGGTAAGGCATCGCCAGCCCCGCGATGTTCCAGCGCTGCCCCGCCTCTGCTGGAGCTCCGGTCGATCCCGGCAGGAACGGCCGCGCCAATCCAGGTAGGTAGGCCGCTGTGGGGGGAGGGGGGGGGGGGCGAGGACGCGACTCAAATAATAGTCGCGTCCTCACCAGGAAGTGGCTGAAGGACGGTATCCCCCGCACCGTGCCCTCTTCCCCCACATAAAAACACCAAAAAAAACACAAAAAAACACACTTTTACATAACTAAATAAACAAAAAAACAAAAAGATACCGGCTGTAGGTGGAGGCTGCTGGCACCAGCGCCACCGGAAGTACAACACTGTTTCCAAGTCTCTTCCTGTAAGTCCAACGTCAGGGCTGCGGGACGTCCTCAGCAGCGTGGACACCAGAGTCGGCCCCCTCCTACCGGAGTCGGCAGCTTCCAAAGTCCGCAGGCCGCGCCGGGTGGAAACTGCTGCTGGAGACCCTCTGCAAGGCGCCCCAGGACTGCACGATGATGGTCAGCGCCGTCCGTGTTGGAAGCTCTCCGCACCAGAGCTCCACGATGTTGGAGCAATGGCCCAATGCTCCAGAGCTCCAAACGGCAACCCAGGTAGGCATCGTCCACTCCGCGGTGACTCCAGCCCTGTGCCGTCGCTGTAGCAGCCCTGGTCCGGTTCACGGTCCCCGGCAGGAAAGGCCGCTCCGATCCAGCTGGTAGGCCGCGAGGTGGGTGGCGAGGACGCGACTCGGAGAAATAGTCGCGTCCCCGCCAGGAAGAGACTGGGAAACGGTTTCCCCCTTACCCTGCCCCCCTCCCTCACATAGAAAAGTAAAAGTTTCGCCCAACACAAGACTTTAGACTAACTAAAAAAAAATAAAAAGATAGAAATAACAGACAGGCTGTAGGTAGAGGCTGCTGCCAGTGCAGCGCCCCTGGTGAATACTTTGAAGGAGCAATTCGCTTGTCCAATGTGGTCTTTCCATGCAAACAGTTTGCCTTCAAATACAGAAGCAACTCGCTTTCGACAAGTTCAGCCACCATGTAAGGCAGTGAATTCCAGACTGTGGTATTCAGGTCCTCGAGTCATACAATGTGAGCCGGTGATTAATAAACATTCCAGCGTCTGTTTCATCTCTTGGTGAGACCTCAACCACAAGTTTGGTACCACCAGATATAACTACACCACAGTCTCCTGTCCAGCCTCCCACCCTGTAACTGACCCCTGAAAACCTCTGGCTTATGTATCCTCAAAATGGAAAAGGAAAATTTGGGATGGACCAGAGAAGCCCAAAATAAATGGCAGTAGTGACCATTTCACCATGCTTCTTGATCTCACCTTCTACATCACAGGAGCCAAACTTTCAACTGAAGATAGACACAAAAGCGGAAGTAACTCAGCAGGACAGGCAGCATCTTTGGAGAGAAGGAATGGGTGACGTTTCAGGTCGAGACTCTTCTCGACCCAAAACATGATCCATTCCTTCTTTCCAGAGATGCTGCCTGTCCCGCTGAGTTACAGGCAGCATCTCTGGAAAGAAGGAATGGATCATGTCCAAGGAATGGATCTGAGTCCAGCATTTGGTGTCTATCTTTGGTTTAAACCAGCATCTGCAGTTCCTTCCTACACAAACTTTCAACTGACATCTATTATAAACCCACTGACTCCCCTAGCTATCTAGACTACATTTCTTCCCACCCTGCTTCCTGTAAAGACTCTATCCCCTACTCCCAATTCCTCCGTCTACGCCGCACCTGCACCCAAGATGAGGTGGGCCATACCATGTCATCAGAGATGTCCTCTTTCTTTAGGAAATGGTGGTTCCTCTCTTCCATTATAGACTCCCTCGTTAGGGTCTCTTCAATAACAAACAGCTCCGCTCTTGCTCCCTCTCCCCCCATTCACAACAGGAACAGTCCCCCTTATCCTCACCTTCCACCTCATCAGCCCATACAGCACATAATCCTCTGACATTTTCGCTACCACCAATGGGATCCCACTACTAGCCACATCTTCCCATCTCCACCCCTTTCCACTTTCTGCAGTTCCCTCCACAACTCCCTGGTCAACTCATCCTATCCCACCCAAACTACCCCCTCCCCAGGTGCTTTCCCCTGCAACAGCTGGAGATGCAACACCTGTCCCAATACCTCCCTCCTCGACTCCAAGGATCCCAACGGTCTTTTCAGGTAAGGCAGAGGTTCACTTGCACCTCCTCCAACCTCATCTACTGTATCCGCTGTTCCAGGTGTGGACTCCTGTATATTGGCAAGACCAAGTGCACGCTCGGCGATCATTTCACTGAACATCTCTGTTCAATCTGCCTAAACCTACCTGATCTCCTGTTTGCTCAACACTTTATCTCCTCTTCTCAGTCCCACACTGACCTGTCCTGGGCTTCCTCCATTGTCAGAGTGAGGCCTAGCGTAAATTGGAGATGCAGCACCTCATATTTCGCTTGGGCAGCTTACACCCCAGCGGTATGAACTTTGACTTCTCTAACTTCAAGTAACCCTTGCTTTCCCTCTCTCTCCATCCCCTCCTCCTTCCCAGTTCTCTGATCAGTCTTATTGTCTCAGACTACATTTTATCTCTGTTTCCTGTTACATTCTCCCAACCAACAATGATCTATTCTACATTTTCCTTGATCTTTATTCCCTTTGTCCTGGTTTCACACCTTACACTTCCTTATCTATACACTTCCTAATCTATGTACTCCCCACTCCCCTGACATCAGTTAAGGAAGGGTCTTGACCCGAAACATCATCCATTCCTTCTCTCCAGAGATGCTGCCTATCCCACTGAGTTCTCCAGCATTCTATGTCTATTCTCAATTTAAACCAGCATCTGCAGTTCCTTCCTTCACACTCACCATGTTTCCTGTTGCCCATCCCATCAGGCACCTCTTCCCCATCTGTGGAAACCACATTGGCCTCATCAGTCACCTGAGTACCCACAAGACAAGAGTGGAAGCAAGTCAGCCTCGATCCCTGAGGAAATGCCAATGAAAATGTAATAAAACACGTTTCTTGAACGTTGCTGTTGTTGTGCATATTCAGAGAAGTGCAGATAATTCTTTCAAACCTATGACTTGTGCATAGTAGGAAGTGGAAGAGCTCTGGAAGAGTTGGTAGATAAGCCAATCACTACACTAGGCGCAGGCTCTGACTTCCTAGTATCTTCATGGCAGATCAAGAATCTTCATTAACGTTTCAGATTTCATAGTTTCCCTTTATTTGATTTACAAACTGCTTTGCCTATGGCAGTTCAGAAACATTTTGGAATCTTATTCTACATTAAAGACACTATATAAATACAATATGGGCAGCACGGTGTCACAGCTGGTAGAGCCACCAACTCACAGCACTAAAAACCTGGAATTGATCCTGACCCCGGATTCTGGCTGTGGAGTTTGCATGTTCTCTCTGTGACTGCATGGGTTTTCACCAAGTGCTCCAGTCTCCTCCCACATCCCAAATATGTGCAGATTGGTAGGTTAAATGGCCTCTGTAAATTGTTGCTAGTGTGTAGGGAGTGGATGGGAAAGTGGGATGATATCAAACTAGTGTGAACGGGTGATCAACAGTCAACATGGACTCAGTGGGCCATAGGCCCTGTTTCCATGTTGTAGCTTTAAACTAAATTAAACTAAACTAAATTGATGCACTGTGTAGGGAGGAACTGCAGATGCTGGGTTTAACCTGTAGATCAGAGAGTATTGCTGATTTGATCCGTGGCTGGTTTTGCTGCTGATGACCTGATCCATAATCCATGTCAGGTTTTCCACACCACCGCCACCTTGTGGCATGAGGGCAGCCATGATGTTTTTTTAGTTTTACCTTACGATTCAGAGCCTACAGTACAAAACTCGAGGGTCTCTGTATCTATAAAAATTAAAGTACTTGATATGATATATAATATAGCGATGTTACAAAACTTAGCTTCAGCAGCGCTGCAGCTCTGCCACTGGCCGTGTGCGCGACTTTGGCGCCTTTGAGGGTGGGGGGGGTGGGATTAAAATATTGTTTTCTCCTGCCTGTCGGAGGCGAACTTCCTCGGGCTGCCAGCTGCCGCAGAACAATCGACCGGACTTCCGTTCTTGGAAGTTTAAAAATAAAAATCGCTGGACAATTTAATCACTGGAGTAAAATAAAAAGCTGCTTCTAATGCCCTCAACACCTACAATGGGACAGATCTCAAGTAGGGTACAAAACATAATGTAAGTCGTATATTTTACATATAAACTTGCTTCTTACGATGACTTTAATCCAAATTTAATTGGCGAAAATTTGATTTTCGCCCCATATGAACCAGCAGTGTTTTCCCTGCCGATATGGGGTTCAAATTCACCGCAACCGCAACATTCCAATCGATCGCGTTCCACAAAAACCCACCCGTAAGATGATTTAAATGCCCATTCATTTATGGGTATTACGCAACAAATTCCTTCCATTTGCCTATAAATTCATGACAATGAGATTTAAAGATCATGTTATATTGTGAATTCTTGTGTGAATGTTATTTGGACACTTAGGCTATTTAAAAATGTTAACCTTTTCTTAAGAAATGGATAGATGTTTAGATCTAGTAACTGGATTTTGTAATTAGCTACAATTAGGTAACTAACTGAAATATTTCAAATGTCATTAGAAACGGGAATAGTCCCCGAGGATTGGCGTACTGCGCATGTTGTTCCATTGTTTAAAAAAGGTTCTAAGAGTAAACCTAGCAATTATAGACCTGTTAGTTTGACTTCAGTGGTGGGCAAATTAATGGATGAGATACTTAGAGATAATATATATAAGCATCTGGATAAACAAGGTCTGATTAGGAACAGTCAACATGGATTTGTGCCTGGAAGGTCATGTTTGACTAATCTTCTTGAATTTTTTGAAGAGGTTACTAGGGAAATTGACGAGGGTAAAGCGGTGGATGTTGTCTATATGGACTTTAGTAAGGCCTTTGACAAGGTTCCTCATGGAAGGTTGGTTAAGAAGGTTCAACTGTTGGGTATAAATGCAGGAATAGCAAGATGGATTCAACAGTGGCTGAATGGGAGAAGCCAGAGGGTAATGGTGGATGGCTGTTTATCGGGTTGGAGGCAGGTGACTAGTGGGGTGCCTCAGGGATCTGTGTTGGGTCCTTTGTTGTTTGTCATGTACATCAATGATCTGGATGAAGGTGTGGTAAATTGGATTAGTAAATATGCAGATGATACCAAGATAGGGAGTGTTGTGGATAATGAAGAGGATTTCCAAAGTGTACAGAGTGATTTAGGCCATTTGGAAAAATGGGCTGAAAGATGGCAGATGGAGTTTAATGCTGATAAATGTGAGGTGCTACACCTTGGCAGGACAAATCAAAATAGGACGTACATGATAAATGGTAGGGAATTGAAGAATACAGTTGAACAGAGGGATCTGGGTATAACCGTGCATAGTTCCTTGAAGGTGGAATCTCATATAGATAGGGTGGTAAAGAAAGCTTTTGGTATGCTAGCCTTTATAAATCAGAGCATTGAGTATAGAAGCTGGGATGTAATGTTAAAATTGTACAAGGCATTGGTGAGACCAAATCTGGAGTATGGTGTACAATTTTGGTCGCCCAATTATAGGTAGGATGTCAACAAAATAGCGAGAGTACAGAGGAGATTTACTAGAATGTTGCCTGGGTTTCAACAACTAAGTTACAGAGATAGGGTGAATAAGTTAGGTCTTTATTCTCTGGAGTGCGGAAGGTTAAGGGGGGACTTGATAGAGGTCTTTAAAATGATGAGAGGAATAGACAGAGTTGATGTGGACAAGCTTTTCCCTTTGAGAATAGGGAAGATTCAAACAAGAGGACATGACTTCAGAATTAGGTTATAGGGGTAATATGAGGGGGAACTTCTTTACTCAGAGACTGGTGGTGGTGTGGAATGAGCTTCCAGTGGAAGTGGTGGAGGCAGGTTCATTGGTATCATTTAAAAATAAATTGGATAGGCATATGGATGAGAAGGGAATGGAGGGTTATGGTATGAGTGCAGGCAGGTGGGACTAAGGGAAAAAAAAGTTGTTCGGCACGGACTTGTAGGGCCGAGATGGCCTGTTTCCGTGCTGTAATTGTTATATGGTTATAACTGATTATATGCTTCAATTTCAGGTTATCCAAGAAAGATTGTTTCATATTTGTTTCAGAATGCTTCAATCTATAATAACTGAAAATGTCATTCAGTTCTCTTAATTATTAAGAATGCTGTGTGCTTTTGGCTGTCCTCGATCACAGCTTTTGAGTTAAATCAATGGAAAAGCAATTTGCTTATTTCCGAGTATGAAAAAGGCCATAACTTTTTAAATACTGAAGATATGAAAGTGAATTAGGTGTCAAATTAAACTTCTTTTATGCTTTATCTGATGGGATAAATTGCAGACTTGATTTTTTAAATCTCAAAATTTTGTAACATTGCTATATAATAACTGTGTATCCTAAGTACTTTAACTGTGTATTATAAGCACCTATTTTTTGAGACAAACGATACACCAGATATATTGCCCACTTTACTGTGGGAATCCTTCAAAGCATTTATTAGCGGAGTCATTATCTTGTATCAAGCTTTTCAAAACAAAAAGAATAAGAATGAACAAAGACAATTAGAAGAACAAATCAAACAACTAGATATAGATAATGCTAAAGATCCAACTATGGATAAACATAATAACATTTTAATACTGAAATTTAAACTAAATAAATTATTGTCAGAGAAAGTTATAAGACTATTCAAAATTACAAAACAAGAAAATTTCGAATTTGGGGATAAACCCCATAAACTTTTGTCACGCCAACTGAAAATACGGGAAAAAGATCATGCAATTTTAAAGATTAAATCAGATAGAGGGGAATTATTAACACTACCTAATGATATCAAT
This sequence comes from Leucoraja erinaceus, assembly GCF_028641065.1. NCBI lineage: Eukaryota > Metazoa > Chordata > Chondrichthyes > Rajiformes > Rajidae > Leucoraja > Leucoraja erinaceus. Next base: position 25,091,671 of record NC_073384.1, read on the forward strand.
AAAAGCTTTGCTCAATTTTACCAGAATTTATACTCATCCAAAACGTTAATAGACAATAATAAAGTTTCAGAATTTCTGGACAATTGTATCCTTCCAAATCTAGAATTGAAGGAACAAAAGGAACTGGGAGCACAAATTACATCTACGGAAATAGAAGACACAATAAACACACTTAAGAATGGAAAAACACCAGGACCAGACGGGTTCAGTAATGAATTTTATAAATGTTTTTACGACATAGTTACACCACGTTTACAGAAAATGTATACATATGCTTTTAAAGAACAAATCTTACCTGAAACACTAGCAGAATCAACGTTCACATTAATACTCAAAAAAGATAAAGATATAGAAGAACCAGGCTCATATAAAGTTATTGCTTTGTTAAATACGGATCAAAAAATATTAGCGAAAACACTAGCTAGAAGACTAAGTAAATATGTTAGTAAATTAATAAACGAGGATCAAACGGGATTTATACCTAAGAGACATTCATTTAATAACCTGAGACAACTGCTTAACATAATGCATTCACACAAACCTCAAGAACAAGAGTTATCTATCATTTCATTGGACGCAGAAAAAGGGTTTGATCAAGTAGAATGGGATTATATGATTAAAGTATTGCAAACATTTCAAATGGGAGAGGACTTCATCGCATGGATAAAATTATTATATAACAAACCCACGGCTAGAATATTAACTAATAATATACTATCTACGAAATTCCAATTATCAAGGGGCAATAGACAAGGATGTTCGTTATCACCGCTATTATTTGCTCTAGTAATTGAACCTTTAGCTGAAAAAATCAGAACACACCCGGATATTTACGGTTATAATACAAACTATTCAAATAACATAATACCTTTATATGCAGACGATGTACTACCGTACATCACAAAACCCTAAATCAGTATACCAAATCTAATTGAGGACTTTGCATCTTTCTCAGGATACAGAATAAACTGGAACAAATGTGAAATTATGTCGATAAATCCGAAAAACTCAACACATCTCTTGAAATTCCCCTTTAAAATAGCCACAGAAAAATTCAAATATTTGGGAATTGAAATTACTAGAAACTATCACGCGATGTTTAATGCCAATTACAGTCCCTTACTTAAGAAACTAAATAATCTAATCAAATTCTGGAAAACACTCCCGATGTCTTTAATAGGTCGAATAAACGCTATAAAAATGATCTTTTTACCACAAATCCTATATTTATTTCAATCAATACCTATATATCTTCAAAAAAATTTTTCAAAAAATTGGACTCAGACATCACAAATTTTATATGGGATTATAAATCCCACAGAATACAAAGAGCACACCTTAGTAAACCAAAAGAGATGGGTGGTCTAGCGCTCCCCAACTTTATGTACTATAATTGGGCAGTAAATATTAAAAATATGATTCACCTGCTGGACAACTCTGCCCAGCAGGTGGACTGGATTGTAATGGAGAGAGAGGACTGCTCTCCGTGTAATACATGAGCGACTCTCCTCTCACCAATGAATCTGAATAACAAAAATTACAATAAAAACCCAATTATACACAGCACAATTAGAACTTGGAAACAAATAAAACAGAATCTAAAATTAAGAAATCTATCTCTTTTAATGCCAATAGTCAATAATCCGTCATTTAAACCTTTAAACGGGGGTTGCTGTCACTCCCTTCGGGGGAATACAACCTTTTTGTCGTATCCCCCTTTTCTGCCTCCGTCTACGCTGAGGCCTAGCGGAGCCGGCGACCTCGGGACTCTGGAGGCAGCTGACAGGACTCGTCCTGGGCTCGCTCCCGGCCCAGCCCAGGATTGAAAGGTGCTCCCGTGAGAGCGGCCTGGTGAGGGGCTGGAATGGTGAACAGCGTTCCCGCTGGAGTGGCCCAGCCCGAGGGAGGAACGGCGCTCCCGCTGGAGTGGCCCAGCCTGAGGGAGGAACGGCGCTCCCGTGAGGGCGATCTGGTCCGGGCCTGGGACGGTGCTCTGATGGCTGGGACGACGTTCTGGCGGCAGTGTCCAGAGTCCTGGGTTCAGCTGCGGGCCAGCGGCTGCGTGTACTGGACTGGAGGTGCGGCGGCTTCGACCACCCCAGGCCGTGGTGTTTGAACCGGCCCGTTCACGGGGTTCGGTGAGCCGCGGGACTGTTTGTACCATCGCCCGGTGGGGAATCGCCTCAGCGCAGAGGGAGAAGAGGAGGGAAGAGACTGCAGCCCTAAGATTTTTGCCTCCACCACAGTGAGGAGGTGTTTGGAGGACTCACTGTGGTGGATGTTAATTTGTGTTTATTGTTGTTTATTATTGTATTATTGTATGTATGACTGCAGGCACGAAATTTCGTTCAGACCGTAAGATCTGAATGACAATAAAGGAATTCAATTCAATTCAATTCAATTCAATTCAATTATAGATAAATCATTTACACAATGGGAAAAAATGGAAATCAAGACGCTCGGAGACGTGTGAATTAGGAAAATTATTATCATTTCAACAATTACAACTGAAATACAATTTGAGAAATAATCGATATTTTAAATATCTTCAAATCCGTGACTATCTGAAAAAATACACAAAAGACTATCATAACATGCCTCCAGACTTACTGGATGAAGCAATGAAGCCAAAGGCTGAATCAGCAAATCTAATTTCATACTTATACAACACTATTTCAAACATAGAAATACCTACAACTGATGGTATTAGAAGAGACTGGGAACAAGAACTAGCTATAAAAATTTAAAAAGAGAGCTGGGATAAACACTTACTATATGTGCATAAATGCTCGATCAACGTACGGCATACTCTAATTCAATTCAAAACATTACATCTTTATATAACTAAATGTCTGTTCTTGACCGGTTTTGGCCATCTGTGCTGCGATTTCCGAAAGAACGCCGCCACCTACGGCCGTCATTTTGGCCACCTTGCTCAGAGCCCCCCTCCGCCACATATGTGCCGAGGACTTTTCCCGTCGATTAAAAATGACAGAGATATTAATGATTTTACAAAATTCCCCATTCTCTCTGCTGCCCCCACTGGCGGCAGGATGAAGGGACTATAAAATCAGGAAGTGGTGTGCCACACAGTCTCTTCAAGATGGAGGAAGGCAGAGGATCACGTTTCTCTGAGCTGTGAATAACACTGAACATATGTACTCAAATGTAAGTGCCCTTAGTGGTTCTAAAATACTTGCAGAATGTGTCTATTGGTTCTAAAGCTTGCAAAAAGGTGTCTATTGGTTCTAAAGCTTGCAAAAAAATGTTTATTGGTTCTAAAGCTTGAAAAAAATGTCTATTGGTTCTAAAGCTTGCAAAAAAATGTCTATTGGTTCTAAAGCTTGCAAAAAGTGTCTCTATTGGTTCTAAAGCTTGCAAAAAATGTCTATTGGTTCTAAAGCTTGAAAAAAAAATGTCTATTGGTTCTAAAGCTTGCAAAAAATGTCTATTGGTTCTAAAGCTTGCAAAAAGTGTCTATTGGTTCTAAAGCTTGCAAAAAAATGTCTATTGGTTCTAAAGCTTTCAAAAAAATGTCTATTGGTTCTAAAGCTTGCAAAAAATGTCTATTGGTTCTAAAGCTTGCAAAAAAATGTCTATTGGTTCTAAAGCTTGCAAAAAATGTCTATTGGTTTTAAAGCTTGCAAAAAGTGTCTCTATTGGTTCTAAAGCTTGCAAAAAAGTGTCTATTGATTCTAAAGCTTGCAAAAAAAGTGTCTATTGGTTCTAAAGCTTGAAAAAAATATGTCTATTGGTTCTAAAATGGTTCATAGTAGCGCTCCAGAAAGCCCCACCCCAAAGCTTGGTTGCTTTGGCTTGAAATTGAAAGGCACTACTTACTGCAAATGGTGGCTTGGGTGTGGCTTGAAGTTGAAAGACACCACTTCCTGCAAATGGTGGCATGAAGTTGAAAGTCACTACTTACTGCAAATGGTGGCTTGGGTGTGGTTTGAAGTTGAAAGACACCACTTACTGCAAATGGTGGCATGAAGTTGAAAGGCACTACTTACTGCAAATGGTGGCTTGGTTGCTTTGGCTTGAAATTGAAAGGCACTACTTACTGCAAATGGTGGCTTGGGTGTGGCTTGAAGTTGAAAGACACCACTTACTGCAAATGGTGGCATGAATTTGAAAGGCACTACTTACTGCAAATGGTGGCTTGGGTGCTTCGGCTTGAAGTTGAAAGCACTACTTACTGCAAATGGTGGCACTACTTACTGCAAATGGTGGCTTGGTTGCTTTGGCTTAAAGTTGAAAGGCACTATTACTGCAAATGGTGGTTGCTTTGGCTTGAAGTTGAAAGGCACTACTTACTGCAAATGGTGGCTTGGGTGTGGCTTGAAGTAGAAAGATACCCGTTACTGCAAATGATGACTTCGGTGTGGCTTGGGTGTGGCTTGAAGTTGAAAGACACCACTTACTGCAAATGGTGGCTTGGGAGCTTTGAAGTTGAAAGGTACTACTTACTGCAAATGATGGTTTGGGTGTGGCTTGGGTATGGCTTGAAGTTGAAAGGCACTACTTACTGCAAATGGTGGCTTGGGAGCTTTGGCTTGAAGTTGAAAGGCACTACTTACTGCAAATGGTGGCTTGGGAGCCTTGGCTTGAAGTTGAAAGGCACTATTACTGCAAATGGTGGCTTGGTTGCTTTGGCTTGAAGTTGAAAGGCACTACTTACTACAAATGGTGGCTTGGGAGCTTTGACTTGAAGTTTTGGTGGCAAAAACGGGAAAGCAGACTATTATCTAAATGGTGGCCGATTGGGAAAGGGGGAGATGCAGCGAGACCTGGGTGTCATGATACACCACTCATTGAAGGTAGGCATGCAGGTGCAGCAGGCAGTAAAGAAAGCGAATGGTATGTTAGCTTTCATTGCAAAAGGATTTGAGTATAGGAGCAGGGAGGTTCTACTGCAGTTGTACAGGGTCTTGGTGAGACCACACCTGGAGTATTGCGTACAGTTTTGGTCTCCAAATCTGAGGAAGGACATTATTGCCATAGAGGGAGTGCAGAGACGGTTCACCAGACTGATTCCTGGGATGTCAGGACTGTCTTATGAAGAAAGACTGGATAGACTTGGTTTATACTCTCTAGAATTTAGGAGATTGAGAGGGGATCTTATAGAAACTTACAAGATTCTTAAGGGGTTGGACAGGCTAGATGCAGGAAGATTGTTCCCGTTGTTAGGGAAGTCCAGGACAAGGGGTCACAGCTTAAGGATAAGGGGGAAATCCTTTAAAACTGAGATGAGAAGAACTTTTTTCACACGGAGAGTGGTGAATCTCTGGAACTCTCTGCCACAGAGGGTAGTTGAGGCCAGTTCATTGGCTATATTTAAGAGGGAGTTAGATGTGGCCCTTGTGGCTAAGGGGATCAGGGGGTATGGAGAGAAGGCAGGTACGGGATACTGAGTTGGATGATCAGCCATGATCATATTGAATGGCGGTGCAGGCTCGAAGGGCTGAATGGCTTACTCCTGCACCTAATTTCTATGTCTATGTTCTATGTTCTAAGTTGAAAGGCACCTCTTACTGCTAATTATGGCTTGGGTGTGGCTTGAAGTTGAAAGGCACTACTTACTGCAAATGTTAGCTTGGGTGTGGCTTGAAGTTGAAAGGCACTACTTACTGCAGATGGTGGCTTGGGTGCAATGGCTTGAAGTTACAATGCATTACTTGCTGCAAATGGTGGTGTGGGTGCATTGGCTTGAAGTTGAAATGCACTACTTACTGCAAATGGTGGCTTGGGTGCTTTACTTACTACAAGTGGTGGCTTGGGAGCTTTGGTTTGAAGTTGAAAGGCACTAACTGCAAATAGTGGCTTGGGAGCTTTGGCTTGAAGTAGAAAAGGCACTATTACTGCAAATTGTGGCTTGAAGTTGAAAGACACTACTTACTGCAAATGGTGACCTGGGTGCTTTGGCTTGAAGTTGAAAGGCACTACTTACTGCAAATGGTTGCATGAGGCTGACAGGCACTACTTACTGCAAATGGTGGCTTGGGAGCTTTGGCTTGAAGTTGAAAGGCACTATTACTGCAAATGGTGGCTTGGTTGCTTTGGCTTGAAGTTGAAAAGCACTGCTTACTGCAAATGGTGGCTTGGGTGTGGCTTGGGTGTGGCTTGAAGTTGAAAGGCACTACTTACTGCAGATGGTGGCTTGGGTGTAATGGCTTGAAGTTAAAATGCATTACTTACTGCAAATGGGGGCGTGGGTGCATTGGCTTGAAGTTGAAAGGCACTACACTGCAAATCGTGGCTTGGGTGTGGCTTGGGTGTGGCTTGAAGTTGAAAGGCACTACTTACTGCAGATGGTGGCTTGGGTGTAATGGCTTGAAGTTAAAATGCATTACTTACTGCAAATGGGGGCGTGGGTGCATTGGCTTGAAGTTGAAAGGCACTACTTATGGTAAATGGTGGCATGAAGTTGAAAGGCACTACTTACTGCAAGTGGTGGCTTGGGAGCTTTGGCTTGAAGTTGAAAGGCACTACTTACTGCAAATGGTGGCATGAGGTTGACAGGCACTACTTACTGCAAATGGTGGCTTGGGTGCATTGGCTTGAAGTTGAAAGGCACTACATACTGCAAATGGTGGCTTGGGTGCATTGGCTTGAAGTTGAAAGGCACTATTTACTGCTAATGGTGGGTTGGTTGCTTTGACTTGAAGTTGAAAGGCACCTCTTACTGCTAATGGTGGCTTGGGTGTGGCTTGGGTGTGGTTTGAAGTTGAAAGCCACTACTTACTGCAAATGGTGGCGTGGGTGCATTGGCTTGAAGTTGAAAGGCACCACTTACTGCAAATGGTGGCATGAAGTTGAAATGCACTACTTACTGCAAATGGTGGCTTGGGTGCTTTGGCTTGAAGTTAAAAGGTACTACTGCAAATGCACTTGCATCCTGTTTGCACTGTATGTTGATTTTAGATAAAACGCTACCACTTACGGCTGTGATTTTGGGCCATCTTACTCAGTCCCCCTCCGCTGAGCAGATGCAGAGAATTCTTCCCATCAATGAAAAATAAAAGTGTTATTAGTTAAAAAAAAAAAGTTGAGAATCTCTCTCCTGTCAATCACTCCATGAAAGCCACACCTTTTCCGGGGGGGGGGGGGGGGGGGGGGGGGGGGGGGGGGGGAGGGGTTATACAACCAGGAAATGTGGGTGTGGCTCAGTCTCTGCAAGATGGAGGAGGGAGAGGTCACGACTCGCTGTCTTTAGTGGCTTTGCACCCTACTTCAAATGGTATGAAACTGCACTTGAATTTGGTGGCCTTGCACCCTGCTAGAAGTGGTAAGAAACTGCACTTGAATTTGGTAGCCTTATAGAAACATAGAAACATAGAAATTAGGTGCAGGAGTAGGCCATTCGGCCCTTCGAGCCTGCACCGCCATTCAATATGATCATGGCTGATCATCCAACTCAGTATCCCGTACCTGCCTTCTCTCCATACCCCCTGATCCCCTTAGCCACAAGGGCCACATCTAACTCCCTCTTAAATATAGCCAATGAACTGGCCTCAACTACCCTCTGTGGCAGAGAGTTCCAGAGATTCACCACTCTCCGTGTGAAAAAAGTTCTTCTCATCTCGGTTTTAAAGGATTTCCCCCTTATCCTTAAGCTGTGACCCCTTGTCCTGGACTTCCCTAACAACGGGAACAATCTTCCTGCATCTAGCCTGTCCAACCCCTTAAGAATTTTGTAAGTTTCTATAAGATCCCCTCTCAATCTCCTAAATTCTAGAGAGTATAAACCAAGTCTATCCAGTCTTTCTTCATAAGACAGTCCTGACATCCCAGGAATCAGTCTGGTGAACCGTCTCTGCACTCCCTCTATGGCAATAATGTCCTTCCTCAGATTTGGAGAGACAAAACTGTACGCAATACTCCAGGTGTGGTCTCACCAAGACCCTGTACAACTGCAGTAGAACCTCCCTGCTCCTATACTCAAATCCTTTTGCAATGAAAGCTAACATACCATTCGCTTTCTTTACTGCCTGCTGCACCTGCATGCCTACCTTCAATGAGTGGTGTACCATGACACCCAGGTCTCGCTGCATCTCCCCCTTTCCCAATCGGCCACCATTTAGATAATAGTCTGCTTTCCCGTTTTTGCCACCAAAATGGATAACCTCACATTTATCCACATTATACTGCATCTGCCAAGCATTTGCCCACTCACCCAGCCTATCCAAGTCACCTTGCAGTCTCCTAGCATCCTCCTCACAGCTAACACTGCCCCCCAGCTTAGTGTCATCCGCAAACTTGGAGATATTGCCTTCAATTCCCTCATCCAGATCATTAATATATATATTGTAATAGCTGGGGTCCCAGCACTGAGCCTTGCGGTACCCCACTAGCCACTGCCTGCCATTGTGAAAAGGACCTGTTTACTCCTACTCTTTGCGTAGTCCCCAATGTCTCACCCACTTGTGATAAATGTCAGACTCAAGAAGCTACCATAGCGCACTCTTTTGTTTTTTGTATAAAAATCCAAAAATTCTGGAACAAAATATTTGAGATCTTATACCATGCTTGAAATAGAATTTCAAGGATTAGCCGTGAGTCAACTACCAGCCCACCAGCCGTGAGTGAGTGAGTTGCCAGCAGAACAGGCTTGATTGACTGAGACGCCGGCCCAAGAATCCATTTGGCGCACAATTTGCATACTAGCCCTCTGGAAACCAGTCCCTTCAGCCAACAACACCCATACTAGCTCTCCAGAAAGCCGCCCCCCCAACTGGCCACCAATATTAGAATTGGTGGAGAGGTGGAATATTGCGTTGGATGACCAGCCTTCCTGTGTGATGCTGGGACCCAACGGGTTCCACTTAGTCTAGTAGACTATATTATTCAAAAACCAAAATAAATAAACTTTTCCCCAATGTCTCACCCACTTGTGATAAATGTCAGTCTCAAGAAGCTACCATAGCACACTCTTTTGTTTTTTGTATAAAAATCCAAAAATTCTGGAACAAAATATTTGAAATCTTCACAAAATTAATTAAAATAAAACTTGTACCAAAAGCAGAATGGATCATTTTTGGAATATTGGAAGGTAACCCCGAACTAAACGTGTTTCAAAAGAACTTACTTAATTACGGGCTAATAATGGGGGGAAAAGCTTATACTCAAATTCTGGAAAAACGCTCCAATACCAACAATAAAAATGTGGATTTCAAACATGTTCGAAACATTACACCTGGAAGAGATGAGACTCCTCCTAGCAGGCATTTATGGAACTATTACAAGCATAAGGTGCAATAGTAATTAAAAAAATAAATGGTACCAGGATCTGGTAACGGGGGGTAAAAAAACATGGTTGGTATATCCTTTTTGGCGGAGTTTTGTGTTATAATGGAGCGATTGTTTCTCCTTTTTTTTCTTTCTTTTCTAGGGTCTATTTCCTTTCTTTACTTCCTTCTCTAACTTCTTTTCTAAGGGGCTTTCTTTTCCCAACACTTTCCTGCACCTTCAAGACTCTTGCTCACTTTCCTTACTTCTTTTATTTCTACCTTTTTTAAAGCTCGAAAAATGAAGTGGTACAACAAATGTAATAAGATATATGTGATGTGTATTACTGTAATTTACTGTACTTCTAATTTAAATAAATAAATAAATACATTTTAAAAAATGACAAATAAAAAAGTACTTTGCACATGGTGTCAGAAGTGGGATCACGTGGAATGTTGCGGAGATTGAGAAGATCCAAAAACACGTCAGACCCAGCTCTGCTGGACTTCTCCATGAGCTCCTTTGCACTGCGGACAGTTCGCTCAGCCGGCCCGTTGGACGGGGGTATTCCGGACTGCTGGTGATGTGTCTAAAATCCCATTCCCTTGCAAAGCCCTTGAAACGCTGACGTGAATTGGCCACCATTATCAGACATGAGTGTTTGAGGTACCCTATGGACCAAAAAATGCCTCCCATGTTTCTTGACGAAGATGTGGGGAGCTGATCAATCTCAAACCACCCGGAGTGGTTGCCACTCCAGTCGAAAATGTCAGTAGCCACCATAGACCACGGCAAGTCAGGAACCGGGTGCTGCAAAAGGCGCACTTTCTGTTGATGTGGAGCCATGTTGTTGCACACAGCGCAGGACTGCACCCTCTGGCATATATAATCTGACATGGCAGGCCAGCAAAACATGCTCTTTCCTCATTGCATCGTAGATTCAGAACCAGGATGACCTCCGTGTATGGTGTCAAAGTACTACTGTTGGAGTGAAGCCAGGATCACTGCCTTATAGCCCTTTATGATAACCCCACCTTCAATGGCCAGTTCATCTTGGACAGAAAAGTAAGGCCGAACAGCAAGCAGAAGCGAATGCTGATTACCAGGCCATCCGTGATTGATGACCGAGGTGAGCATCTACTGGGTGGCATCTTCGCCGTAGGAACCACCAAAGTATCCAGATGTGAAGGATGAGTGAAATCAATTGCCATGACGTCAAATGTGTCTATTTCTGATGTGTGCTGGACGCCCAACCTCCTGGGAACACGGGATAATGTGTCAGCCAGATACATGTGCTTAACCTGCTTGTAAGTGAGAGAGATATCATACTTTTGGAGCTGCAGCATTATGGTTTTCAGCCGTGCTGGAGCAGCATGTATAGACTTGTTTAAAATGGTAACCAAAGGTCGGTGGTCGGTCTCTATGGTAAGAGCCTTGCCAAAAATGTAATCGTTGAATTTGACACATGCAAAGACCACTGCCAGTAATTCCGTCTCGATCTGAGCATACCTGGCCTCCGTGTCCATAACACTTCATCTGGGACATCTGCATAATCATACTGAACCTGCCTCAATGGCACCGGCTAATTTACTGGCAGAAAATGTTGTCGGTTTCGTCTGTATAGACCTCCGCCAGATTGAATCAAATAAGACCTTGGTTCCAGACACATCTCCTTGACCGTGCCCATATGCCTTCTGGGTTTGGAGACGGAACACCTGGCCCCCCGAAAATGGTTGGAGAGGAGAACTAGAATGGTCGTAGTACGTCTTCTGTGTCAGTTTTTTACGCTGCAGACGTGCCCGAACCACCTCGGGCTCGCAGACTTGTGCCTGGAGCAGCTGCTTCTAGACTGGAAGAGTAGCCCAGGTCTATCTGGACATGAGACGGTGAGCCGGCGAACCAACTGTGAAGGTATTCGAGCGTGCCAGGGAAACATAAAAGCATAGAAACATAGAAAATAGGTGCAGGAGGAGGCCATTCGGCCCTTCGAGCCAGCACCGCCATTCATTGTGATCATGGCTGATCACCCCCTATCAATAACCCGTGCCTGCCTTCTCCCCATATCCTTTGACTCCATTAGCCCCTAGAACTCTTTCTATCTCTCTCTTGAATCCATCCAGTGATTTGGCCTCCACTGCCCTCTGTGGCAGGGAATTTCAATAAATTCATAACTCTCTGGGTGAAAAAGTTTTTTCTCACCTCAGTCAAAAATGACCTCCCCTTTATTCTAAGACTGTGGCCCCTGGTTCTGGACTCGCCCAACATTGGAAACATTTTTCCTGTATCTAGCTTGTCCAGTCCTTTTATGATGTTATATGTTTCTATAAGATACCCCCTCATCCTTCTGAACTCCAGTGAATACAAACCTAGTCTTTTCAATCTTTCCTCATATGACACTCCCGCCATCCCAGGGATCAATCTCGTGAACATACGCTGCACTGCCTCAATCACAAGGATGTCCTTCCTCAAATTAGGAGACCAAAACTGTACACAATACTCCAGATGTGGTCTCACCAGAGCCCAATACAACTGCAGAAGAACCTCTATACTCCTATACTGAAATCCTCTTGTTATGAAGGCCAACATTCCATTAGCTTTCTTCACTGCCTGCTGTACCTGTAAGCCAACTTTCAGTGACCGGTGTACAAGGACGCCCAGGTCTCGCTGCACCTTGCCCTTACCTAACCTAACCCCATTGTGATAATAATTTGCCCCCTTGTTTTTGCCGCCAAAGTGCATAACCTCACATTTATCTATATTATACTGCATCTGCCACGCATCTGCCCACTCACTCAGCCTGTCCAGGTCACACTGCATCCTCCTAACATCCTCTTCACAGTTCACACTGCCACCCAGCTTTGTGTCATCCGCAAACTTGCTAGTGTTGCTCCTAATTCCCTCTTCCAAATCATTAATATATATGGTAAACAGTTGCGGCCCCAACACCGAGCCTTGCGGCACTTCACTCGCCACTGCCTGCCATTCTGAAAAGGACCCGTTCAGTCCTACTCTTTGCTTCTGGTCTGCCAACCAATTTTCAATCCATGTCAACACCCTACCCCCAATGCCATGTGCTCTAATTTTAGTCACCAGTCTCCCGTGCGGGACCTTATCAAAGGCTTTCTGAAAGTCTAGATACACTACATCCACTGGCACCCCTTCATCCATTTTACTTGTCACATCCTCAAAAAAATCCAGAAGATTAGTCAAGCATGATTTCCCTTTCATAAATCCATGTTGACTTGGACTAATCCTTTTACTGCTATCCAAATGCCCCATTATTACCTCTTTAATAATTGACTCCAGCATCTTTCCCACCACCGAAGTCAGGCTAACTGGTCTGTAATTCCTCGTTTTCTCTCTTGCTCCTTTGTTGAAAAGTGGGATAACATTAGCTATCCTCCAATCCACAGGAACTGATCCTGAATCTATAGAACATTGGAAAATGATCACCAATACGTCCACTATTTCTAGAGCCATCTCCCTGAGGACCCTGGGATGCAGACCGTCAGGACCAGGGGATTTATCATCCTTCAGTCCCATTAGCCTACCCAATACTATTTCTCGCCTAATGAAAATTACTTTCAGTTCCTCTAACCCCTTAGATCCTTTGTCCTCCAGTACATATGGGAGATTGTTTGTGTCTTCCTTAGTGAAGACAGATCCGAAGTACCTATTCAACTCTTCTGCCATTTTCTTGTCACCCATAATAATTTCACCTGTGTCTGCCTTCAAGGGACCGACATTTGACTTTGCTACTCTTTTTCCCTTAACATATCTCAAGAAGCTTTTACTGTCCTTCTTTATATTCCTGGCCAACTTCCCCTTGTACTTCATCTTTTCAGCCCGTCTTGCCCGTTTTGTTTCCTTCTGTTGTCCTATGAAAGTTTCCCAATCCTCTGGCTTCCGGCTACTCTTTGCTGTGTTATACATCTTTTCTTTTAGTTTTATTCTATCCCTAACTTCTCTTGTCAGCCACGGTTGCCTCCTACTCCCCTTAGAATCTTTCTTCCTTTTTGGAATGAGATGATCCTGCATCTTCCGGATTATGCCCAGATATTCCTGCCATTGCTGTTCCACCATCATTCCTGCTAGGATCCCTTTTCTGTCTACTTTGGCCAGCTCCCCTCTCATTACCTTCATAGTCCCCTTTGTTCAACTGCATCACTGCCAATTCTGATTTAACGTTCTCCTTCTCAAATTGCAGATTAAAACTTATGATCACTACCTCCAAGCGGTTCCTTTACCTCAAGTTCTCTTTATCATATCTGGTTCATTGGACAACACTAAATCCAGAATTGCCTTTTCTCTGGTCGGCTCCATTACAAGCTGCTCTAAGAATCCATCTCAGAGGCATTCTCCAAACTCTCTTTCTTGGGATCCTGAACAAACCTGATTTTCCCAGTCTACCTGCATATTGAAATCCCCCATCACCACAGTGGCATTACCTTTTTTACATGCCAGTTTTAACTCCTGCTGCATCTTACACCCTATGTCCCGGCTACTATTTCGGGTCTGTAAATAACACCAATTAGTGTCTTCTTGCCTTTACAATTCCTCTACTCAATCCACAGTGATTCTACCTCATCAGTCCCTATGTCTTCCCTCACAAGGGACTGAATTCCACCCCTCACCAGCAGAGATACCCCCCCCCCCCACCCCTCCTCTTCCCACCTGCCTGTCCTTTCTATAGGATGTATAACCCTGAATATTAAGTTCCCAGGCCCAATACTCCTGCAGCCACGTCTCAGTAATCCCCCCAATGTCATATCTACCAACCTCTAACTGAGCCTCAAGCTCATCTACTTTACTTCTTATACTTCGCGCACTTGTATACAATACTTTTAATTCCTTACGCATCTTACCTTTCACATCGATCCCTATTACACTTGGTCATACTCTCCTATCCCTTTGTGAGCTTCCTTTCCCGTTAATTCTGGGGTCATTAACCATCCCTTTACACTCTTTCCCTTTTACTCCATCCTCGACTATCCCATTTGACACCCCATCCCCCTTATTCAGTTTAAAACCACCCGTGTAGCAGTGGCAAACCTGCCTGCCAGAATGCTGGTTCCCCACCTGTTAAGATGCAAACCGTCCCTTTTGTACAGTTCCACCTTACTCCAAAACAGATACCAGTGATCTAAGAATCTTAATCTCTGCCCCATGCACCAGTTCCTCAGCCACACATTCAGGTCCCGTATCTCCATGTTCCTGCTCTCGCCAGCACGAGGAATTGGAAGCAAACTGGAGATAACAACCCTGGAGGTCCTGCTTTTCAGCATTTTTCCGAGCTATCTAAAGTCACGCTGCAGAATATTCATCCCCTTCTTTCCGACATCGTTTGTGCCGACATGTACTACCACTTCCGGCTGTTCACCTTCGCCCTTGAGGATTTTCTGCACTCTGTCTGTGACATCCTGGATCCTGGCACCAGGAAGGCAGCACACCATCTTCGAATCCCGTCTGTTGTCGCAGAAACCCCTGTCTGTACCTCTCACAATGGATTCTCCAACTACAATGACGTTGCCTGACGTTGGCCTCTTTGGTTTTGGCTCAACAGCCCTTTTTGCTTCGCAAGTGTTTCCAAGCCAGTCCACCGTTCAGTGTAATAACGTCTTCTGTCCCGACAGCTTCTAAGTGGGTGAACCCGTTAACATGAGGTACAACGCCCGGGGACGTTTGCATTCCATGCTTCCCTCCCTTTCTCACCGTCACCCACCTTCTCTCTTCCAGTACCTTAGGTGTAACAATCTTACTGTAGGACTTGTTGAGGAACGAATCAGTTTCTCGGACGAACATGAGGTCATCCACTTGCTTCTCCAGTTCCCCAACACGGTCCTTCAGTAGCTGTACCTGGATGCACTTCTCACATTTGTAGCAGCCAGAGGCACCAGCAGTGTCCTTGGCCTCCCACATACTGCAAGCATCACACTGAATCAGCTAGCTTGACATCTCCTTCTTTCGTCTCTCCCTCTCCAGTGTTTTGCGTAGCCTCCTCTCCTCAGCCTCCTCGCCGAAAACTCTACGAGACAAACACTCACACGTTTCTCACAATGAATCTCAAGCCAAAAACTCACTTTTCACAGAGGGCACTTCCCTCACAAGGCCGCTCCCTCACTGCCGCTCCCTGAGAGTCGTCTTGTTTATATTGACTGATAAATTGCCTAATTTACCAATTTACAAAACAAATTCCTCAGTTTTCAACTGTGTTCCCCCTCTGACTCACTTCTAACTCTCCTCCCACTCGG
This sequence comes from Leucoraja erinaceus, assembly GCF_028641065.1. Taxonomy (NCBI): domain Eukaryota; kingdom Metazoa; phylum Chordata; class Chondrichthyes; order Rajiformes; family Rajidae; genus Leucoraja; species Leucoraja erinaceus. Next base: position 25,107,147 of record NC_073384.1, read on the forward strand.
ACTAGAGCCAATCAGTGCTTTCTCCTGCTTCTCTTTGTTGCTGTTGCTTCCAAATCCACGGGAGCTCTGAGTAAAGTCTGCCTGTGCGTTGCCTCTCCTTTTCAACTGTTTTCCCCCTCTGACTCATTTCTAACTCTCCTCCCACTCGAGCTAGAGCCAATCCGTGTTTTCTCTTGCTTCTCTTTGTTGCTGTTGCTTCCAAATCCACGGGAGCTCTGATTAAAGTCTGTCTGTGCTTTGCCTCTCCTTTTCAACTGTTTTCCCCCTCTGACTCACTTCTAACTCTCCTCTCACTCGGTAGTGAACTTAAAACTGAATCCCCAAAAATGTTGGTTCCGTGTTAACCAGGTGAGCTACATGGTCATATTTTCATGGCTGATGGTCTCATGGCGGATCCTTCTAAGACTGTGGCTGGTAGCAAAATGTCCACACCACTGATGTTGCAGGCATGCAGAGATTTCTGGGCATGGTTAATTACCTCGGAAAATTTGTTCCCAATTTCGCCGAGATCTCGGCTCCCTCGAGGCAACTTACTCACAAGGACACTGCCTGGACATGGCACAAACATCAACAACATGCTTTTGACACTCTAAAACATCAGATGTCATGCCCACCTACTCTGGCTTATTATGATGTCAATAAACCTGTTACTTTGACCTGTGATGCATCCCAGTATGGCCTCGGTGCAGCATGTCTGCAGGATGAGCAACCTGTTGCTTATTCCTCCAGGCCAATGACAGACACGGATCAAATCGGCAATACAGTTTGATCTATAAAACCGAAGATAGATACAAAAAACTGGAGTAACTCAGTGGGTCAGGCAGCATCTCTGAAGAAAAGGAATAGGTGGCGTTTCGGAATCAGACCCTTCTTCAGTCGGAGAATCAGGGGAAAGGAAAACAAGAGATATAGACGGTGATATAGAACAAATTTATGAAAGATATGCCAAAAGTAATGATGCCCATAATGGTCCATTGATGCACTAACTGGTGATCAATTGATCCATTCCTTCCGCAGAAGCTGCTTGACTGCTGATTTCCTCCAGCATTTTATGTTTTACTAAATTGGTCCTGTGTAAGTTGACAGTAAATTTCATATTTATTTCCTTATAAAACAGGAGGAGGACATTTGGCCCATTGAGATTTCTGCTGGCTCAAAAAACAATTTCATCCATTTCACCTCTTCTCACTTGAAGCTTGGCAACCAATTCTGAGCAGAAGCCATAACTGAAAGATGGCACCATCTAGTGGTCAGAGCCTGCAAACACAAAACCTGCAAAAACAGTTAAACTGAAAAAGGTATTTTGACTAAAATGGTCTAATGACACAGATCATCCCTAGCGAGTACATACACCGCAAAAGTTTATTCAACCTATTAAAAATGGGCTGTGATAATGTGAGCAGTTGAAACAGTCCACATTTTTGGTATAGTGAATTGAATTTATTTGTTTTACTATAAACCCAAATCTTAAGCAAATCTTCATTAGTTTGCTGTTATCTGCACAGTACAATGTTGTCAATCTTGATCCATTGCTCCAATTTCTACATAAATTGAGATTTTTGCTTTTTTGTTCCTTTCACAGAAACGCACATTAACATTTAGTGTCGTTAATTGCCCTTGAGGTGGCCTTGAAAAGGCCCTTAAGAAGGTGGTGCGAGCCATCTAGTCGAAGTTCCCCCTCTCAGTGCCATCAGTGAGGTTTATGCCAGGGCTTAGACCCAACAATAATGAAGAAATATTGATATACAGGTGCACAACCTTTTATCCGACAGCCTTGGGACCAGACACTTTTCGTAATTCAGAATTTGTCGGTCTTCGGAATGGAATTTTTTTAGCGTAGATTTTAATGGCTGGCTCAGTGGTAGAGTGCTCGGCTCATATCCGCAAGGTCGCGAGTTTGCGCCTTGATCCCGGCAGTTACTCGGTCGCGAGTTTGAGACTTCAATGTCGTTTTTTCAAGCAGAATAAATGTCTGTATGAAATGCAGTGTAGGAGAGGTGTACTGACTGTGTGGGCAGAACTTTGGAAGTGATTGCCCACCAGTCTAAAACGCCGCTGTGTCTCCCTGTCCCTGGGAAAGCAGGAGGCGATCAAACAGCACAATACCCCCTTCCCCCTCCAACTCCAGAGGAATCCGCTCCCCGATGGGCCGCTACGGCGACAAGTGGCAGTTTGCCCACAGCCCGAGCTGCGCCACCCCAAGAACACCTTGCACACCATCAGCTTCTGCCCCTACGTGTTCCTCTGGAGTTGGAGCGGGGCTGGGCTGGGCTGGAGTTGCTGCTGGCTGTGGGTCTCTGGGATCTCCGTGCTTGCAGTGGGCCTGGGGGTCGCTGTCCCGTTGGTCCTGACGTCTCCGGCCACCCCCCTGGACTGGAGTTGAGACTGGGAACAGTACCGCCCTTGCCCCCTCCCTCTGCAACTGCAAACAACCCCACTCTCCTGCAAGGGAGGTACAGTTCCCGGAGGATAGCAGGTGGCCGGAGACGTCAGGACCAACAGGAACCCGCTCCCCGATGGGCCCCTACGACGCCCTGAGCTGCGCCCCGTCATCCGCAACCCAGGTTCCTCTGTAGTTGGAGCGGGGCTGGGCTGGGCTGCTGTTGGCTGTGGGTCTCTGGGTTCTCCGTGCTTGCGGTGGGCCTGGTGGTCGACGTCCAATTGGTCCTGACGTCTCCGGTGACTGCACTAGCCTGCTGGCTGCCATCGCCGACGTGAAGACGGTACAAAGCCCCCGCGCCGGTGCAATGAGCGGGAGCTGGAGAGGGGAGGGAAGGGGTCACACACAGGGCCGGGGAGCAGAGGGGTGTAGGTGGGGTGAAACTGAAGGGAGCAACAATCTGCTGCTGCCTGCACGCTGAGTTAGAAAGTTCCCACGCAAGACTCACGATACACTGTGTATCGTGTCTACCGTGGGAACTTTTTAACAGCGGGCAGGTAGCAGCATATTGTCAACTATTAACCCTCCCGCGCAATATACCCTCACCTCTTTTATGGATGGGGATTTAGTTCCCCTTTCTTCGCGGACCGACCGGAGGTTCCGCTGTCACCTCTGCGGGCCGCCCTCGGTGAACGTCCTGTCTCCCTGTCCCTGGAATAGTAGGGGGCGATCAAACAGCACAATACCCCCCTCCCCCTCCAACTCCAGAGGAATCCGCTCCCCGATGGGCCGCTACGGCGACAAGTGGCAGTTTGCCCACAGCCCGAGCTGCGCGACCCCAAGAACAAGACGTACCCCTTGCACACAATCAGCTTCTGCCCATACGGGGAGCGTGTTCCTCTGGAGTTGGAACGGGGCTGGGCTGGAGTTGCTGATCTGGGATCTCCGTGCTTGCAGTGGGCCTGGGGGTCGGTGTTCCGTTGGTCCTGACGTCTCTGGTGACTGACACTGTGCTGCTAGCATCGCGAAGTGAAGACAGTACAAAGCCCCCGCGCCGGTGCAATGAGCGGGGAGCTGGAGAGGGGAGGAAAGGGGTCACACACATGGCCGGGAAGCAGAGGGGTGTAGGTGGGGTGAAACTGAAGGGAGCGACAATCTACTGCTGCCTGCACGCTGAGTTAAAAGGTTCCCACGCAAGACTCACGATACACTGTGTATCGTGAGTCTACCATAGGAACTTTTTAATGCAGCTGGCAGGTAGCAGCATATTGTCAATTATTAACCCTCCCGCGCAATATACCCTCACCTTCTCTTTTATGAATGGGGATTTAGTTCCACTTTCTTCGAGGACTGACCGGAGGTTCCGCTGTCACCTCTGCGGCCGCCCTCGGTGAACGTTTTCAAGGACCTTTCTTCAAGGACCGAAAAAATGTCGCTATTCGGAGGTTTTCGTTATTTGGATCTTCGGATAAAAGGTTGTGCACCTGTATATTCCTGAGTCAAATGTACACACTGCTCAGAAAGGAATTTGTTGATGTAGTTTCCAAAATATCCTGAAGCTTTTGTCCATCTTACCATAGAGGTTGTGGGTTTGGCAGTTCTAACGGGATCCTGAGCGAGATTTGCAGATATTTTACACTAGCACTATGGCGTATAGATGGATGAAATGAATGTTCAGGGCAGGCTCGTCTGTGCGAGATGGTGTTTAACTCTGAGAGTTTTTGGAGCTGCTCCCATCCAGGAAAATGGAGAGTATTCCGATGCACTCCTGACGTGTCTTGCAGATGGAGAAAAGATTTGGGGGCGGGGAAAAGTCAGAGGTAGAGTTATTTGCCACAAGAAACCCAGCCTCTGGCCTGCTCTTATGGCTGCAGATTTTATGTGGCCGGATCAGTTAAGTTTGTGGTTAATTGATATCCCCTTCTTCTAATTGATATCCTCTGCATGCCTCACCAGATATTGATGGTGAGGGAAATGGCAATGGTACATGGTTAGACTTTCACATCAGGCACAGTGAATTCCTCGTCCTTGTGTGTTGCTAATGCAATCGCATTACATGCAGGCACGGACCGCTGCATTTGTTGATGATTTACAAATAGAATTCAACATTATTCATCAATGATTCACATTTTTATTCGGAGTGGGGGGAGGCCATTGATGGTCAGTTGCAGCACACTGCCCAGAGGAGCTCCTGCAGCAATAACTAGATTCTTCTCGGGTCGCCAGGCCATGATTAGTGCAGTGGTGCCAGAATCAGTGCTCAGGCCCTAGCTACTAACAACCTATTTCAATGATTCTGATGGTGATACCAACTAGGTGGTGTTATGAGTAGGGAAGAGGATGGATGAAACTTTGAACAGATCTGGACATGGAGTGAGGTGCAAGAACGTGGCAGATCTAATATAATGTGGAAAAAATATCCACATTGTTTAAATATGATATACTTGCCATTGAAGATGCAGATGAAAAGCTGCTATGTCAAAGGGCAGTCAGCAATCCACCACGTTACTGCAGTTCTGTAGTCACACAAGGGGAAGGATGGTAGATAGTAAACCAGCTGAGCTTTTACAATTTGTTGAATGCCTCAAACCGTCCAAAATATTTATTGAGTTCATTGAGGAAGTTTATGTTGTCTTCAAAGGGTGGTGGAGCAGTGTTATAGTTCGTGATTGTTTGGATTCCCTGCCACATGTGCCTGGTGTTCATGGGGTCATGAAAGAAGCTCTGGATTTTCTGACCATGGGCACGCTTTGCTTGCCTGATGATTCAGTTCAGGTTGGCTCTTGCGGATCTGAGTGCCACCAAGTCACCGGATTTAAACACGGCATTTAGTGCTCTCAGCATTCCATGTACCTCAGGGGTCATTCAGGGTTTCTGGTTGGCCAGTATAGTGATGGTCTTGGTGACACAGACATCCTCTATGCACTTTTCCATGTAAGCAGACACGGACGCAGCATACTCCTCCAGGTTGGTGTGTTGATTGTCACATGCAGCCTTCTTGAACATGTCCCACTCCGTGCACTCAAAGCAGTCCTGTAATGCTGTCATAGCTCCCTCTGGCCAGACCCTGACCTGCTTCACAGTAGGTTTTTCTCTGGTAAGCAGGGGCCTGTATGCAGGAATTATCATCACAGAGATATGGTCTGTGGAGCCAAGGTGGGAGCGGGGGACTGCCTTGAATGCCTTCTTGATGTTTGTATAGGCTAGGTCCAGTGTGTTCACTCCCCTGGTTGCAAAGTCCACATGCTGGTAGTAATGTGGGAGAATTGCCTTCATGTTGGCCTGGTTAGAATCCCCAGCAACAATGCAAGCACCATCTGGGTGTGTAGTTTGCAAGTCACTGATGGAGCGATAAAGAGCATTCAGGGCCTCCTTAGTGTTTGTACTGGGGGTGGGGGGATGTACATGGCTGTGATGGTTATGATAGTAAATTCCCTGGGCAGATAGAAGGGTCTGCACTTTATTGTCAAAAACTCAATGTCTGGGGAGCAGACCTCTAACATTACAGATTTAGCAGCACATATCCCCAGAGAAATAAAGTTGGTTATAGAGGTAGGGGAAGAGATGCATAACTTTAATAAAGGTGGAGAATGTTGGCCATTTGGCATGTTTGGAGGAATATGGGGGATGATAATTCACTTTGAATCTATTGTACTGCTGATTGTTGTATTAATCTATGTACTGAAATGCCTGAAGCCTTTACTGTGTACCAACCAAGGACTGTAGTGTTATTGTTAAAATCAATAATAGGAGGGAATGAGAATATTCCAGTTATATAATATGAATTATAACATAAGATATTTTATTAAGTAAAGATTAATTTGACTTTCTTTGTGTTCTGAATAAGCTGAAGTTGCAAAGATGTGGGAATCAAGAATTTGATGGTCTGCATTCAAGCTGCTTCCTGTTATGCCTAAGCAAAAGACATTGACAATCGTGGGAGCAGATGTATTTCCTTTGGAGTTGGTAGCTTCTGTGAACAGCAACTCCTGTGGATAGCTGACAGATGATTACATTGTTAAGACGGAATTGTTACTGTTGGGCTTTTGACTGTTTAGAATGTAATCAACAGTTTGTGATTGATGTGTTAGAAGTCATTGCTGCAACTCTGTATAAACATGTGACTATGTTTCCAAAATGGTATAAAAAAATGTTGTATGACTTTGTTCATTAAAGTGGTGGCCCAGGAGGGTTAAGTATCTGTTGCATACTTGACTTTGTATCCCTGGCACTCTCGCCGGCTAATGATCAGTAAAGAATGTGTTGGTTTACCTAACCTATTGTGAGTTCTCTGTTTTATGAAATGAACCTTAACACTCATAGCATCCTCCTCACAGTTCACACTGCCACCCAGCTTTGTGTCATATGCAAATTTGCTAATGTTACTTTGAATCCCTTCATCTAAATCATTGATGCATATTGTAAATAGCTGCGGTCCCAGCAACGAGCCTTGCAGTACCCCACTAGTCACTGCCTGCCATTTTGAAAGGGACCCGTTAATCCCTACTCTTTGATTCCTGTCTATCAACATGTCAGCACTCCACCCCCAATACCATATGCCCTAATTTTGCCCACTAATCTCCTATGTGGGACCTTATCAAATGCTTTCTTAAAGTCCAGATACACAACGTCCACTGGCTGTCCCTTGTCCATTTTCCTAGTTATAATCCTGTCTCACGGTGCGAGCTGACCCACGAGGTATCCCGAGTGAAAGACTCGTGGTTGTGTATGAGATTCCAAGTGTATGATCAAGATTTAAACCGAGTTCCCATGTGTGTGTATAAGTTTACTTCTCATTTCCGCGATGTGTCAAGTTCCACTTCCGAGTTACCAAGTTCCTCTCCCAAGTTACTCTTGTTTCAGTTCCCACTTCGGACCCAAACTCATTGTTTCACACGGCCTTCCTCCCGTATTAGTGGAATTATAAAACAAGTATTAATAATTGTATTATGAAATAAGACATATGGGGTGAATTCAGTAGGTCAGGCAGCGTATGGGAAAAGAGGAATAGTCAGGGTTTCGGCTCTTCTCCTTCCTCGTTAAATTGGAAAACTACTGTTGGAAGGAAGGTGGATGAGCTTAGAGTCTGGATAGACACCTGGAAGTATGATGTTGTGGCGATCAGTGAAACATGTTGCAGGAGGGCTGTGATTGGAAACTAAATATTCCAGGATTTTGTTGCTTCAGATGTGATAGAATTGGAGGGGCAAGAGGTGGAGGTGTTGCATTGCTAGTCAGGGGAGATATTACAGCAGTGCTTTGGCAGGATAGATTGGAGGGCTCATCTAGGGAGGCTATTTGGGTGGAACTGAGAAGTGGGAAAGGTGTAGCAACACTTATAGGGGTGTATTATAGACCGCCAAATGGGGAACGAGAATTGGAAGAGCAAATATGCAAGGAGATAGCAGATATTAGTAGTAAACACAAGGTAGTGATTGTGGGAGATTTCAACTTTCCACACATAGACTGGGAAACACATTCTGTAAATGGGCGGGATGGTTTGGAGTTTGTAAAATGTGTGCAGGATAGTTTTTATTTTTTTATTTTTTTAATTTTATTAGAAGTTAATACAGCACAAAACAGTACAGTGGCACCTAATTTTAGGTGCCAACTATGTAATACCGTAATCCATTCTATGTACAACCTCTAGTTTTATGTTATAAGAAAGAAGTAAGCAGAACAAGAAAAAGAAAGCAATAGAAAGGGGAAAAAGTGGAAAAATAGATGGTAGAGAGTAGAAAAACGTGAAGTGTGTATATAAAAAATAAAAAAAGGAAGAGAGAAAGAGGAACGTAGAAATAGAAGAGAAGGCCCCTTAAAAGAGAATTTTTCAAATCTGTATTCGGAGATGTAGCTCTATCCGCGTCATGAACTGAAATCAGCAATCCTTACGGCACCGCTGCATCACATGATTCCAAAAAGTCGATGAAAGGAGACCAACTCTTTAAGAATTGGTCATATTTATCTATTAGTCGGAGTCTCATTTCTTCAAGGCGTGCTATGTCCATCATATTCCTAATCCACATTTTAACAGTTGGTGTGGTTGTATTTTTCCAAAATTTAAGTATCAATTTCTTTCCAATTATTAACCCATAATTAAAAAAAAACATTTTGATCTTTATTTAAATTGGTATCTTCTCCTATTATTCCAAATATAATCCATTCCGTTTTGGGTTCTATTCTTGACTTGAAAATCTTTGTAAATATATCAAATATATCACTCCAAAATTTATTCAACTTTGTACATCCAACAAATGAGTGTGTTATATTAGCGTTTTGAAACAAACATTTATCGCATCTGGGAGAGACGTTTGGATAAAATTTATTCAACCTCGTTTTTGAATAATATAGTCTATGTAATAATTTGAATTGAATTAAATTATGTCTTGCATTAATAGAACAGTTATGTGTATTCATCAAATACTTTTCCCATCTATCCTTCGAGATCTTTATCATTAGCTCTTGTTCCCAATCTTCCCTTAATGCTTCTGTTGAGGGTGATTCTCTATTTAATATATTATTATAAAAGTATGATATTAATTTTTGTGAATCAGCCTTAATATTCATTGCTTCTTCTAAAGGATCTAAAAATATAGTTTGAAATCTATGTGTATGTTTCTTCATAAAGTCACATACCTGTATATATTTAAAATATTGATTATCCTTCAATTTAAATTTTAATTTTAATTGTTGAAATGATAACAGTTTGCCCACTTCATACATGTCCCCTACTTTCCTAATCCCCAGTCTATCCCATTGTTGATATGTGTTGTCGATGAGAGAAGGTTTGAATGCGGGGTTGTTCAATAGTGGGGTTAGTACTGATAAATTATTTAATTTCAAGGATACTTTTATTTGTTTCCAAATTCTTATTATATTGTGAATAATTGGGTTCTTCTTATATATTATACTATTCAATTTTATCGGTGAGAGCAGGATCGTTCCTATATCGTGCGGATAGCACTCCTCTTTCTCCATTCTTATCCACTCCAACTGCTGAGTGGAACTATCCAGCCAGTATATTATGTTCTTAATATGCACTGCCCAGTAGTAATATATAAAGTTAGGTAATGATAAACCCCCCACTTCTTTAGATTTGCACAAATGCTTTCGTTGAATTCTATGTGTTCTGTAGTCCCATATAAAATTAGTGATAGTGGAATCTAATTTTTTGAAAAAATATTTTGGAATATATATTGGGATTCCTTGAAACAAATATATTAATTGTGGTAAGAAAGTCATTTTTATAGCGTTAATTCTACCTATCAATGAGAGTGGAAGCGTTTTCCAAAATTTAATCGTATCAATCAGTTTATTTAATAGTGGTATAAAATTGGCACTAAATAATGATTTGTGTCTTCTCGTAATTTGAATACCCAGGTACTTGAATTTTTCTGTTGCAATTTTGAAGGGGAATTTTAGTAAGTGTCTCGAATCCTGTGGTTTTAAAGACATAATTTCGCTTTTATTCCAATTTATTCTATATCCTGAAAAAGAGCCGAATTCCTCAATTAGTGTTAATAAGGTGGGTATACTCGTTTGTGTATTAGTAATATATAAAAGGATATCATCAGCGTATAATGAAATTTTATTCTTTGAGTCCTTGCTGTTATATCCGTGAATATTCGGGTGATTTCTAATCCTTTCGGCCAGCGGTTCTATCATAAGGGCAAATAGCAATGGTGATAAGGCACACCCTTGCCTATTACCCCTTGATAAGTAAAATTTTGGAGATAGCGTATTGTTAGTTAATATTCTTGCCGTAGGTCTATCATAAAGTAGTTTAATCCATCTGATAAAATTCTCTCCCATATTAAATTTTTGGAGTACCTTGTATAAATACTGCCATTCTACTTGATCAAATGCCTTCTCTGCATCCAACGTGACCACTGAGATATCTTCATTGTCCTTCTTATGAGAGTACATTATATTAAAAAGCCTTCTCAAATTATTAAATGATTGTCTTTTGGGTATAAATCCCGTTTGATCCGTATTTATTAAATTGTTAATATAATTATTTAGCCTTCTAGCTAGAATCTTTGCTAAAATTTTCTGATCCGTATTTAGAAATGATATAGCTCTATAAGAACCAGGCTCATCTAAATCTTTATCTTTTTTTGGTATAAGCGTTATTGTTGCTTCTGCTAGGGTTTCTGGTAGTTTATTTTCAGTATAAGCCTGCGTGTATAAATTAAATAATCTTGGTACAATAGACTCCTGAAATCTTTTATAAAATTCATTACTAAAGCCATCTGGTCCTGGGGTCTTCCCATTTTTCAATGAGTTTATTATTTGTTTTATTTCTTCACTAGTAATCCGTGCTCCTAATTGCTCTTGTTCTAAACTATCCAATTTTGGGAGCTTGCAATTATCTAAAAAATTTGTAATGTTACTTACATCTGTCTTTATTTTGGATGTGTATAAATTATGATAAAATTGGGCAAACCTCTTATTAATATCCTTAGGCAATGTTAGCAACTCACCATTGTCCGATTTAATTTTTGTAATAGTTTTTTCCTTTTCTCGTTGCTTCAGTTGCCTCGCAAGCAGTTTATGTGGCTTATCCCCAAATTCGAAGTGTGCTTGTTTTGTAATTTGGAATAATCTTATTACTCTAGCCGATAATATTCTATTGACTTTATATTTCAGTAAAGTTATCTTATTATGTTTATTTATGGTTGGGTCAGTTGCATTGTCCAGTTCTAGTAATTTTATCTTCTGTTCTATCCGCTGAAGTTCTCTTTTATTTTCCTTATTTTGAAAACTTTGGTAAGAGATTATGACACCGCGAATATATGCCTTGAAGGTTTCCCATAATAGCGGTGCAGAAATACCCGGTGTGTCATTTATTTCGAAAAAAAAGTTTTGTTTGTTCTTTTATATACTCATAACCCTGCGGGTTATTTAATATGTGTGCATTGAACCTCCAAAAAGGCTTTATACTCGGCATTCCCTCAATTTTAAGTATAAAAGTCAATGGTGAGTGATCAGAAATAATACTATTATGATATGATGGTTTATTCGTATACGGGATCAATTTTGTGTCCAGTAAGAAATAGTCAATTCGCGAATAAGTTTTGTGAACTGATGAATAAAATGAGTATTCCCTACCACTTGGATTTGCTATTCTCCAAACATCAGCTATGTTATTATTTTTTATATAAGTATTTAAAAATTCACAGGTCTTGGTTTTAACAAGACGCTTCCCTAGCTTTATTGATTTATCTAAATATGGATCTATAACACAATTGACATCTCCCCCCATTATTATATTTTGAAAATTATGCTCTGCGATTAAATCTATTATTTTCCTAAAAAATTGTGGGTTATCAAAATTAGGCGCGTAAATATTTATCATAGTTAATGGTGTATTGTAAATTTCTCCTGTGACTATAACATATCTTCCCTCTTTATCAGATATGGAATTCTTTAATTTAAAAGGTATGCCCTTCCGAATTATAATGGCCGTGCCTCTTGCTTTAGAGGTGAATGAGGAGTAATAGGTTTGACCTATCCAATTTGCCCTTAATCTGATCTGAGTTTGTTGTTTCAAATGTGTCTCTTGTAGGAACGCAATATCCATATTTAATGATTTTAATTGTGCCAGAATTTTACCTCTTTTAATTGGCTCATTCGCACCTCTGATGTTCCAACTACAGAAGGTGAGACCTCCGGTATTTATTCGACTATTATCTTGCATTGGCTATTATTACCAGACTGTATGCTTCATGTGATGCAGCCAAGTACCTCAGAATCCCGAATCCAGAGTTGTCCTTCATAATTTCTACAGTAGTTCTACATCTCCTGACATTATTAAACATAATTGAGGGGAAGAGAAAAACATAAAATAAAGTGTACATAAAAATGATTAAATCATGCAACACATAATTGTGAATAAACAAAAAAAGTGAATGTAACTTATCAAAAAAGCGATAAATTACAAAAAAGCCACCTAAGGTAGCTAGATTTGTTTTGAATTGTGTGCAGGATAGTTTTTTGCAGCAATACATAGAGGTACCTACTAGAGGAGGGGCAGTGCTGGACCTCCTGTTAGGAAATGAGACGGGACAGGTGGCGGAGGTATGCGTTGGGGAGCACTTCGGGTCCAGTGATCAGAATACCATTAGTTTCAATATAATTATGGAGAGGGTCAGAATTGGACCTAGGGTTGAGATTTTTGATTGGAGAAAGGCTAACTTTGATGAGATGCGAGATGATTTAAAAGGAATGAACTGGGACATTTTGTTTTATGGGAAAGATGTAGAAGAGAAATGGAGGACATTTAAAGGGGAAATTTTAAGAGTACAGAATCTTTATGTTCCTGTTCGATTGAAAGGAAACAGTAAAAATTGGAAAGAGCCATGGTTTTCAAGGGAAATTGGACATCTTGTTCGGAAAAAGAGGTAGATCTACAATAATTATAGGCAGCATGAAGTAAATGAGGTGCTTGAGGAGTATAAGGAATGTAAAAAGAATCTTAAGAAAGAAATTAGAAAAGCTAAAAGAAGATATGAGGTTGCTTTGGCAAGTAAGGTGAAAGTAAATCCAAAGGGTTTCTACAGCTATATTAATAGCAAAAGGATAACAAGGGATAAAATTGGTCCATTGGAGAGACAGAGTGGACAGCTATCTGCAGAGCCAAAAGAGATGGGGGAGATATTGAACAATTTCTTTTCTTCGGTATTCACCCAGGAGAAGGATATTGAATTATGTGAGGTAAGGGAAACTAGTAGAGTAGATATGGATACTATGAGGATCAAAGTAAAAGAAGTTCTGACACTTTTGAAAAATATAAAAGTGGATAAGTCTCCAGGTCCTGACAGGATATTCCGTAGGACATTGAGGGAAGTTAGTGTAGAAATAGCCGGGGCTATGACAGAAATATTTCAAATGTCATTAGAAATGGGAATAGTCCCCGAGGATTGGCGTACTGCGCATGTTGTTCCATTGTTTAAAAAGGGTTCTAAGAGTAAACCTAGCAAGTATAGACCTGTTAGTTTGACTTCAGTGGTGGGCAAATTAATGGAAAAGATACTTAGAGATAATATATATAAGCATCTGGATAAACAGGGTCCGATTAGGAACAGTCAACATGGATTTATGCCTGGAAGGTCATGTTTGACTAATCTTCTTGAATTTTTTGAAAGGTTACTAGGGAAATTGACGAGGGTAAAGCAGTGGATGTTTTCTATATGTACTTTAGTAAGGCCTTTGACAAGGTTCCTCATGGAAGGTTGGTTAAGAAGGTTCAACTGTTGGGTATAAATGCAGGAATAGCAAGATGGATTCAACAGTGGCTGAATGGGAGAAGCCAGAGGGTAATGGTGGATGGCTGTTTATCGGGTTGGAGGCAGGTGACTAGTGGGGTGCCTCAGGGATCTGTGTTGGGTCCTTTGTTGTTTGTCATGTACATCAATGATCTGGATGAAGGTGTGGTAAATTGGATTAGTAAGTATGCAGATGATACCAAGATAGGGGGTGTTGTGGATAATGAAGAGGATTTCCAAAGTGTACAGAGTGATTTAGGCCATTTGGAAAAATGGGCTGAAAGATAGCAGATGGAGTTTAATGCTGATAAATGTGAGGTGCTACACCTTGGCAGGCCAAATCAAAATACGACGTACATGGTAAATGGTAGGGCATTGAAGAATACAGTTGAACAGAGGAATCTGGGAATAACCGTGCATAGTTCCATGAAGGTGGAATTTCATATAGATAGGGTAGTAAAGAAAGCTTTTGGTATGCTAGCCTTTATAAATCAGAGCATTGAGTATAGAAGCTGGGATGTAATGTTAAAATTGTACAAGGCATTGGTGAGACCAAATCTGGAGTATGGTGTACAATTTTGGTCGCCCAATTATAGGAAGGATGTCAACAAAATAGAGAGAGTACAGAGGAGATTTACTAGAATGTTGCCTGGGTTTCAACAACTAAGTTACAGAGATAGGGTGAATAAGTTAGGTCTTTATTCTCTGGAGCGCAGAAGGTTAAGGGGGGACTTGATAGAGGTCTTTAAAATGATGAGAGGGACAGACAGAGTTGATGTGGACAAGCTTTTCCCTTTGAGAATAGGGAAGATTCAAACAAGAGGACATGACTTCAGAATTAAGGGACAGAAGGTTAGGGGTAACATGAGGGGGAACTTCTTTACTCAGAGAGTGGTAGCGGTGTGGAATGAGCTTCCAGTGGAAGTTGTGGAGGCAGGTTCGTTGGTATCATTTAAAAATAAATTGGATAGGCATATGGATGAGAAGGGAATGGAGGGTTATGGTATGAGTGCAGGCAGGTGGGACTAAGGGAAAAAAAGTTGTTCGGCACGGACTTGTAGGGCCGAGATGGCCTGTTTCCGTGCTGTAATTGTTATATGGTTATATGGTTAAGGAACTGCAGAGGCTGCTCTCAGTTTGCACAAAGCCTGCCTTCCCAGTAACGAGATTGGGGCTGTTCTAGAGATTATAAAAGTACAGTAAGTGACGCTATATTTAAGAGCGGGTTCTGATGAAGGTTTTATCATGGGGACGCCGGCAACCCCAATAGTATTAATATTTGACTGACTTACGGATATGCCCACGGAGCGGAGAACAGATTACATTGTGGCCACTTTATAAGCTTGAGCCTGTTCTCGCTCCCCCAGTCACGGATCTCAGGGAATCCCGGTCATGACCTCGGGGAATCTCGGCCACGGACCGCGGGGAACCCGCTACGGAGACCGCGGAAGTGCGGGTAGCAGGCGGCGGTCAAATCCGCCTTTCGAGCCGCTGGCGGTGGAGCCAGCGGCTTCAGACTGGTGCCGGTAGCACCTAGGCAAACCCGCTTGGAGGGTAAGCCACAAAATTATATCTCCCTCTCTGAGGAGGAGAGCGTAGGGAAGAGGAAAAGAGGCCCGTTGACTCAAACGAGTCGGGCCAGGAGGATTCCTGATGAAGAGGATCATTCAATGGGTAGCATCTTTGAACGCTCTAACCCACATGGAGCACCTGATGGAGAGGTGCTCCACAATGATATGGTCCAAAGGAGGGAGCTATATCACCCCGGGTCTCCTCGGGGGCCCACGGCAACGGCACCTGTTACAAGGCTGCACAATGTCTCCCTCTCTGAGGAGGGGAGCCTTTGGTGTCAGTTCCTGTCTGACTCAGAACAAAAATCCTGATATAGGTCCATATGAGGGGCCATGTCAGTGCAGGTAAGTTTTTTTGGCCTTCCATCACAGTTATGTGATGGATGTTTATGTTAAATGTAATTATGTTGTGTCTGGGGTCTATTTGTGTGTAATGTATGGCTGCAGAAACGGCATTTCGTTTGGACCTCCAGGGGTCCAAATGACAATTAAATTGACCCTTGACTCTTGACTCTTGTATCCTCAGGGGCCTGCGGCAGCACCTGTTTTCAGGGCTGCCTACGAATCTCCCTCTCTGTGGAGGGGAGTGCGAGTGGTTAGTGTGTAACTGACTTCAAATTCGAAGTATGTACGTGGAACATACTGGAGCACATGCATATGGTTCCAAGGAAATACTCGCAAACGAAAGGGTTACTGCCGTGGGCAGAAAACCCGGAAGGGGCCAATGTTCCCCTCATGGCCGGCAGTGAACAGCGCTATCAGGGGTGACATTGGTGAAAAGAAACCAGTCGCCGAAGCTTCTCTTCAGGTAAAACTTATCCAACAGGAACACCTGGATGAGGAAGCAAAAGCTGTCGGACTAATCAAGGAACCAACGACGAACAAAGCTTTATCGTTTCGGCGACGGCACATCCCATGCCTCATCGGCAGTAAGCAGTTCACCGAAGCTGGTGGCAGATTGAAAGCTGGGCAGAGGTCTTTCAGGCCAAGGTCCAAGCAGGCCTCAGGAAATATGGAATCCACACACCCTACCAGTCCTACTCTTCAATCAAGGACGGGAACCCACATCAGGGGCCTTTGGGCTTACCATAAGACCACCGGTAGCCATGGAGGTAGGTGGTTCTGGTTCTTCCGAAACATGGGGTATGGGACCATTTACAAGTTGGTAATATTTACGCTTGTTTTTTGTACAAATGACAATGATAACATGAGATTCAGATTCATTGATAAACATGTGATTGGTTTATTTTTGCATAGTATACAAGGGTTCCAAGCATAGCTAGGAATTAGGGCCAGAGTTGTTTTTCAAGGCAGGCTCAGTATTATGGCCGGGATTGTCTTCCGAGGCAAGCTCGGAAATATGGCCAGAGTTGTCTTTCGAGGCAGGCTCAGAATTATGGCCGGAGTTGTCTTTCAAGGCAGGCCCAGTATTATGGCCAGAGTTGTCTTTCAAGGCAGGCTCAGTATTATGGCCAGAATTACCTTCCGAGACAGGCTCGGGAATCTGTTAATTGTCGTTCGAGGTAGGCACGGAATTATGGCAGGTGTACCTGTTCATTATGAACGGTGGAGGATGTCGGTTTATCTTTGATTTAACTTGTATGTGCAACAGAGACATTTCAGAATATGGAATTTTGTTACTGTTAAACAACTGATTTCCATTCTCAGGGATCACCGGAGACATTTGAAATTTATCTGAATGGGACAATGATAACAGTTAAAGCGTTGCAAAATGGGCTAACTTCAGCTCCCAGGTTATTTACCAAATTATTAAACCGGTGCTTGGACTGCCAAAAGCTCAAAAACACTTATTCTGGCTTATCTGGGTGGTATTCTAACGCTGCATTTTGCTAAAATCAACTGTTTCAGCTGCAAACTATAATTGAGAAATTGAGATTCCTCATCCATCCAGTTAAATTTAAGTTGATGCCAACTAGCGTTATTGATTATTGGGGTTTACCTTTAATTATTAATTTGTCTGTGACTCCGCCCTGGGGCAAGAGATTGGAAACAATTGAAGCCTGTAACAACCTTGTTGTTATGAAGCAGCCTTCTATTCATTAAGTGTAATTGGCAATATAGCAGCTGTGCAAATTGGACCTTTGCATTATCAGAACTTACAACGTGCAAAGTAGTAACCTCTTAGGTGCCATGTAGGTCATTGTTAACAGACCTATGCTATTACCAGCTGAAGCTACCAAAGTGGACACACAATATTCAGCATTGCTCCAGTAGGTTTTGTTCACTAAATCTTCAGTTATATTACAAAACTGATGCTAGTGCTCAAAGATGAAAAATTACGAATGCTATCTCTAGTCACGGAGGCCGAAGAGATTTGCATGAGTTACCAATTCTCCAGTTATTGGTATCAACTATCTATAGACACTACAGTGGCTTGCAAAAGTATTCATACCCCTTGAACTTTTCCTCATTTTGTCACGTTACAACCACAAACGTAAATGTATTTTATTGGGATTTTATGTGATAGACCAACACAAAATGGTGCATAATTGTGAAGTGGAAGGAAAATGATACATGGTTTTCAAATCTTTTTACAAATAAAAAACTGAAAAGTGTGGCGTGCAAAAATATTCAGCCCCCCTGAGTCAATACTTTGTAGAACCACCTTTCGCTGCAATTACAGCTGCAAGTCTTTTGGGGTATGTCTCTACCAGCTTTGCACATCTAGAGACTGAAATATTTGCACATTCTTCTTTGCAAAAGAGCTCAAGCTCAGTCAGATTGGATGGAGAGCGTCTGTGAACAGCAATTTTCAAGTCTTGCCAGAGATTCTCAATTGGATTTAGGTCTGGACTTTGACTGGGCCATTCTAACACATGAATATGCTTTGATCTAAACCATTCCATTGTAGCTCTGACTGTATGTTTAGGGTCATTGTCCTGCTGGAAGGTGAACCTCTGCCCCAGTCTCAAGCCTTTTGCAGACTCTAACAGGTTTTCTTCCAAGATTGCTCTGTATTTGGCTCCATCCATCTTCCCATCAACTCAGATTCAGATTCAGATTCAATTTTAATTGTCATTGTCAGTGTACAGTACAGAGACAACGAAATGCGTTTAGCATCTCCCTGGAAGAGAGCAACATAGCAAACGATTTGAATAAATAATAATAAGTGTCCGGGGGGGGGAGGGGGGGGGTGGTGATTGGCAGCCACCGAGGTACGTTGTTGAGTAGAGTGACAGCCGCCGGAAAGAAGCTGTTCCTCGACCTGCTGTTTCGGCAACGGAGAGACCTGTAGCGCCTCCCGGATGGTAGGAGGGTAAACAGTCCATGGTTGGGGTGAGAGCAGTCCTTGGCGATGCTGAGCGCCCTCCGCAGACAGCGCTTGCTTTGGACAGACTCAATGGAGGGGAGCGAGGAACCGGTCATGCGTTGGGCAATTTTCACCACCCTCTGCAATGGCTTCCGGTCGGAGACAGAGCAGTTGCCATATCATACTGTGATGCAGTTGGTAAGGATGCTCTCGATGGTGCAGCAGTAGAAGTTCACCAGGATCTGAGGAGACAGATGGACCTTCTTCAGTCTCCTCAGGAAGAAGAGACGCTGATGAGCCTTCTTGATCAGAGTAGAGGTATTGTTGGTCCAAGAGAGGTCATCGGAGATGTTGACTCCCAGGAACCTGAAGCTAGAAACACGTTCCACCTCCGTCCCGTTAATGTGGATGGGGGTGTGCGTGCCGCCTCTGGACTTCCTGAAGTCTACAATGAGCTCCTTGGTCTTCTTGGAGTTAAGGGCCAGGTTGTTGTCAGCGCACCATGCTGCTAAGTGCTGGACCTCCTCCCTGTAGGCCAGCTCATCGTTGTTGCTGATGAGGCCAATCACCGTTGTATCATCTGCATACTTGATGATGGTGTAGGACCATGTACAGGTGTGCAGTCATAGGTGAAGAGGGAGTAGAGGAGGGGGCTCAGCACACAGCCCTGTGGAACGCCGGTGTGCCAACTCTGACCAGCTTCCCTGTCCCTGCTGAAGAAAAGCATCCCCACGGCATGATGCTGCCACCACCATGTTTCACAGTGGGGATGGTGTGTTCAGGGTGATGTGCAGTGTTAGTTTTCCGCCACACATAGCGTTTTGCATTTAGGCCAAAAACTTCAATTTGGGTCTCATCTGACCAGAGCACCTTCCTCCACATGTTTGCTGTGTCCCCACATGGCTTATGGCAAATTTCAAATGTGACTTCTTATGGCTTTTTTTCAACAATGGCTTTCTTCTCGCCTTCTTCCATAAAGGCCCGATTTGTAGAGTGCACAACTAATAGTTGTCCTGTGGACAGATTCTCCCACCTGAGCTGTGGATCTCTACAGCTCCTCCAAAGTTACCATGGGCCTCTTGGCTGCTTCTCTGATCAATGCTCTCCTTGCCCGGCATGTCAGTTTAGGTGGACGGCCATGTCTTGGTAGGTTTGCAGTTGTGCCATACTCTTTTGCATTATCAGATGATGGATTGAACAGTGCTCCGTGAGATGTTCAAAGCTTGGGATATTTTTTTATAACCTAACCCTGCTTTAAACTTCTCCACAACTTTATCCCTGACCTGTCTGGTGTGTTCCTTGGGCTTCATGATGCTGTTTGTTCACTAATGTTCTCTAACAAACCTCTGAGGCCTTCACAGAACAGCTGTATTTATACTGAGATTAGATTACACACAAGTGGACTCTATTTACTAATTAGGTGACTTCTGAAGGCAATTGGTTGCACTGGATTTTATTTAGGGATATCAGAGTAAAGGGGGCTGAAGACTTTTGCACGCCACACTTTTCAGTTTTTATTTGTAAAAAAATTTGAAAACCATGTATCATTTTCCTTCCACTTCACAATTATGTGCCACTTTGTGTTGGTCTATCACATAAAATCCTAATAAAATACATTTACGTTTGTGGTTGTAACGTGACAAAATGTGGAAAAGTTCAAGGGGTATGAATACTTTTGCAAGCCACTGTATGTGCATTCCATGGGTTAAAGGGTTATTGTGCGAATATGCATAATTTGCATGCTCAATTCCAAGTTGATACACTGTGGTGGTGGCATATGTTAGTCCCATGGGTGCAATCCAGTCAAAGTTCCGGTCATATTTACCTAACCTCATTTGGCGCTGGTGTATCATCACGTAAAATGAATGACAACACAAAATGGATGTTGGATCACAAAGTATTTTATGACATTATGGTTCGATGGAACGCCAAATATCGAAATGTTTGTATCCAGGCACATTCACCGGTTGCAAAAATATGAGGTTCACAGTGGCGAGAGATACATCCTCGCTACATGGGGGAGGAATGATCTTTTATGTCTTTTCTCTATTTTGCCTCATCAGTCAGGTCTTGCAATAAATTCAGCAAGATCCCGCTTCAGGGGTTTTCGTACTGTCTGACTGGTCTGTGCAGCCATGGTTCCCACTTATGTTGGGAATATAACAAAGCCTTATATGGTTATTCTAAACATACAATTTGCTGGTTCAGCCTGTGCCTCGGGAAACCAGCCCTGCATGATAAAATCAATTCATTGACTTGCAGACTCTAAGAAGACTGCTTCTGCGGCTCGGGTTGTCAGACCGATCTATGTGTGTGCTCACTGCAGAGTGCAGGGGTAGCACCAAAAAATCAGTACATTTCCTCTTCAGGAGATGGGAAGCGTGTTGTTTAAATACTATGTTACATATAATATGGCATGGATTACTGACGTCCTGGAGTTTATTTCAAATGGGTCATTGACAATAAATTAGGTTATAAAACCATTAACTGAGCCCAACGGGCCTTCTCATCATATTTCCTGCAGCAAGCGGGACCCACTCTGGCGGGTCTCACTCTCTGATATCCAGTTTATAAAGGATATCTTTAACACAAGTTCTCCCAGGCCCAAGCACACAGAAGTATGGGATATTGACATTGTGTTAACACTAATTCACCAGGGGGCTCCAGCAACATCATTATCCTTGGCCTGGCTCACATAAGGTAGTTATCGTCAGGGCGCTGGTCTCAGCGCAATGGGTCCACTCACTACATAAATTGCGACTGGACAAGACGGTTACACCTGCAAATAATATAATATTTTGCGTTTATGATTTAGTTAAGTAGAGCAGGCCAGGGGCATTAGGTCTCAAACTTCTCAGGGCATACTCCATGAACCTTCGGTTCTGTGTGGTCACACATTTACAACAATACGTCACTGTGCCTAGACACTAGCAATGTTTGTTAGTTATGAAAAACCTCATAAAAAGGTATCAGTTCAGACCATCTTCAGGTGGTTAAAACGGGGTTTTGGCTTATGCAGGAGTAGATACTAATATTTTTTCATCTCACTCCACCAGGGCTGCTACAACATCAGCAGCAAGAGTTATGTATGCTCCGCTGGACCACATCCTAGCAACTGCAGGATGGCCTAACAAATTAGCTTTCCAAACATGTATAATAACCCATAGCCAGACCAGGGGTATTTGCCAACTCTATTTTAGGTTCTATTTTATAGTTTCTCCCGGATGAGAGGGGTTACTATTATTATTATTTGTTCATTAAATAACATCAGCATGTTTTAAATCCATGTCATGTCTGTATGAATTATCAATGTTTCCCTTATCTCACAATTGATGCAGTTGTGTTTGTGTGGACTTTTCCATGGCATGAAATCACAGAGCTTTGAAATCTTCACGGAATCACTCACGTGATTCTGAAGTAAAATAGTAAGATTAAACAAGAACTTACCAGTTTGAAGTTTGATCTTTATTTTATGAGGAGTTACGATGAGCGATTACGTGCCCACCGCTCCCAACCCTCATATCATGAAGGTCATCTGGTAGTTCTAGTTTTCCAATCTTACTATGTCACTTCAATTACTGTTAACTGTGATTACACACCACTGCTTTGAAGATTGACACGTGTGCGCTCTGGCGGGGTTCTTCACGTAATCGCCCATCGTAACTCCTCATAAAATAAAGATCAAACTTCTTACTGGTAAGTTCTCATTTAATCTTACTATTAAACTTGACCATATTATGGTCACTACCTCTTAATGGCTCCTGAACCTCGTTCCTTTATCAAATCCGGTTCATTACATAACACTAAATCCAGAATTGCCTTCTCCCTGGTAGGCTCCAATACAAGCTGCTCTAAGAATCCATCACGGAGGCACTCCACAAACTCCCTTTCTTGGAGTCCAGTACCAACCTCATTTTCCCAGTCTACCTGCATGTTGAAATCTCCCATATCAACCGTAGCATTACCTTTACTACATGCCAAATTTAACTCCTGATTCAACTTGCACCCTATATCCAGACAATTGTTTAGGGGCCTGTAGATAAGTCCCATTAGGGTCTTTTTACCCTTACAATTCCTTAGTTCTATCCATACTGACTCCACATCTCCTGTTTCAATGTCACCCCTTGCAAGGGACTGAATGTCATTCCTCACCAACAGAGCTACCCCACCCCCTCTGCCCACCTGTCTGTCTTTTCAATAGGAGGTATACCCTTGAATATTCAGTTCCCAGCCTTGGCCCTCTTGCAGCCATATCTCTGTAATTCCGACAACATCATACTTTCCAATTTTTAACTGAGCCTCAAGCTCGTCCACTTTATTTCTTATACTTCGCGCATTCATATACTACACTTTGACCTCTGTATGCACCTCCCCTCTCGCACTGCTCACAATTGGCCCTGAACTTACTCTCTTATCCCTTCTCAAACTTTCCTTCCCATTAATTCGGGAGTCTTTTGTAACTTTTCCTGTACTCATTTCCCCTTCAACTTCATCTTTATACTCCCAATTTGTCAATCCCTCCCCCCATTATTTAGTTTAAACCCACACATGTAGCCCGAGCAAACCTGCCTGCCAGAACTTCGGTCCCCCTCCAGTTCCTGCTTTCTCCCCATATCATTTGATTCTATTAGCCCTAAGAGCGATATCTAACTCTCTCTTGAATTGGCTTCCACTGCCTTCTATGGAAGATAATTCCACAGATTCACAACTCTTCGGCTGAAAAGGTTCTCATCTCAGTCCTAAATGGCCTACCCCTTATTCGTTAACTGGTTCTCGATACCTCCAACGTGGGGAACTTTTTTTCCTGCATCTAGCCTGTCCAATCCCTTAAGAATTTTATGTTTCTATAAGATAGCCTCTCATCCTTCTAAATTCCAGTGAGTATAAATAAGCCCAGTCGATCCTTTCGTTTATCGCCATACCGGGAATTAACTAATGCTGCACCTTCTCAATAGCAAGAATGTCCATCCACAAACCTATCCAAGTCATCCTGCAGCCTCATAGCATCCTCCTCGCAGCTCACACTGCCAGTTGACATCAGTCCAGTTGTCTGCATGCGGTGAAATGCAGTGACTAAACACTCTAAACCTTCGTAAACGGATGACTGAAAACGGTGACATCGATAACGAATGTATGTCGAGTTTTGGGCCAAGGATTGGAGCGAGGACTGGTGTGATATGTTCCTCCATCAAATTATAACACCCTCACCTGCCACTGGCAGAGCCAAAGATCTTAGACTGAGCTATGACATGGCATGAGGGTGGGGGGTTCGGTCGAATAAGGAGTAAATTCCGCACCCCACGTGACGCGGCAGCCGGTTGCGGCGCGCGTGGGTAAAGGGATGCGCGTGCCGGCCAACCGCCGCCGGGAGGTGGCGAGAATACGGGGTGGGATGGGTGCCGCCGCGATGTTGCTGCTGCTGCTGCTGGTGGTGAATGTTGCCTCGGCGGTGTGGAGGTGAGGAGATGGCGACGTGATGGAGAACATGGGTTGGTGGGGTGATAAGTGAATGGCGGGGGAGTCGGCTGTCGTCCTGGAGGGGATCGGGTGGACGAGGCAGATTCGGGTTGGGCGCGCCGCAGGGTCCAAGGTGGGGGGAAGTGGAAGTCCTGGGTGGGAGGAGCTGAGGTCCTGGGGGAAGACGGATGGGAGAGGTGCGGAGCTGGGGAGTGTCCTGGCACGACATGGGGTGAAGAACCTGGGTCGGAGTTCTTGGGTGGGTGGGCAGGACCTGGGTCGGAGGAGGACATGAGTGGGAGGGATGGTAGTGGCAATCGGAGGACTGTATGATCCGAAGATTGGGGGAGGGAGGGCAATTCAATTGATTGTAAAGTTATCTTGTTAATAGTCAATTTTATAGGATGGTGCAAAGGCAAGTATGATGTATTATTTTCAGTTAAAAGAAGGCAAAAAAAAAATCATGGCTTCTGAGAGTTTGTATTGTACAGATAGCCAATAAAAAGGTTACATTGACAAGCAATACATCTTATATCAGCAATGTTACAAAATTTTGAGATTTTAGAAATCAAGTCTGCAATTTATCCCATTAGATAAAGCATAAACAGAATTTTAATTTGACATCTAATTCAGTTTCATATCTTCACTATTAAAAATGTTATGGCCATTTCCATACTCGGAAATTAGCATCTTGTTCCCTATAGGGGGGTTGCACGTAAGGTCACTGGGTCAGAGGGCTTGACGTACGGAGCCGCTCAATCCATCTGGAGGACATCCGTCACTATACGTATATGTTATTAATGCTAGAAACGTGTACTTTCCTACCTGTTAAAAACTGCCAAAATGTTGAATTTTTACGCTGAAAGAAATTGTGGAAGTCGGGGTAAGTGTGAGAGACATGTACCCAACTTTATAATTCCAAAAGTGAAGCGAAATGAAGGTAAAGAGAAGCGAGAGCTGTAAGGGACAACAGCAGCTAAAGTAAACATTGGCTGTGCAGATATTGGAATTGAAAATATTGGGAATTATCACGTTTGCTGCATTTCATCAAAAGTAAGGCATTATTTGTGTTTTTTCTTGATTCAGCTCTCACTTCTATCTACCGTAATTTCTCCTCACTTTTGGAATTCTGAAGTAGGCTAAATGTCTCTCAAGCTTATCCCGATTTCCATAATTATTTGCAGTGCAAAAATTAACATTTTCGTGGGTTTTAACAGGCCCGCTATGTTGGAAACAATGGTAAGTGCCTACCTGCAGTACATCGCGTGTAATCCATTTGGAGTAGCGTAGCAACAGTATGTGTCATGGGTCGTGACCCGACTGCCGTGAAACCTCCCTATTGCTTTTCCATTGACTTAACACAAAAGCTGTGACCGAGGACAGTCAAAAGCCCATAACTTTATTAAAAATTAAGAAAACAAATCAATTTTCAGTTATTATAGATTGAAGCATTCTGAAACAAATATGAAACAATCTTACTTGGATGACTTGAAATTGAAGCATATAATTAGTTAGTTACCCAATTGTAGCTAATTACATAATTCAATTACTAGATCTAAACATCTATCCATTTCTTAAGAAAAGATCAACATTTTTCAATAGGCTAAGTGTCCAAATAACATACACACAAGAATTCACAATATAACATCATTTTTAAATCTCATTGTCATGGATTTATAGGCCAAATTTAAGGAATTTAGTGTTTAAATTAAATGCCAAATTAATGACCTTTTAAATCATCTTGCGAGTGGGTTTTTCTGGAACGCGATCATTTGGAACGTTGCAGTTGCAGCGATTTTGAACCCCATATCGGCAGGAAACATACTGCCGGTTCGGAGGGGCTCCAAGTCACCTTCTCTCAACTTAAAATTTTGAAAAGCGAACTTAAGAAGCACTTTTTAATGTAAAAATAAACAGCCTACCTTGCCTTGTCCCCTACGTGAGATCCGTCACATTGTTGGCGTTCACGGCTTTAGAAGATGATTTTTAATTTACTATAACAATTAAATTATCTAACTTAGCTTAAAAATAAGTGCAGAGAACGGCAGTCGCAGCAATTTTTCTTGAGCAATTAAACAG
Organism: Leucoraja erinaceus; assembly: GCF_028641065.1. NCBI lineage: Eukaryota > Metazoa > Chordata > Chondrichthyes > Rajiformes > Rajidae > Leucoraja > Leucoraja erinaceus. Next base: position 25,133,172 of record NC_073384.1, read on the forward strand.
GCTGATGAACATCGATTTAAACAGCCTGGAGGAAATGGCATTTTAAACCCGCCCTCCTCTCAAAGGCGCCAAAGTCGCACACATGGGCAGTGACAGAACTGCAGCGCGCTGAAGGTAAGTTTTGCAACATACCTACTTATATGTTAAACTGTTTGGGCAATTTTAAACATTAATTTTAAGATTTTTTTTTCAGATATTCCAATACTATGGAAAGTAAATTTGCCATGAATACACGAAGTAGTGTAAGTGATTCGACCACACTGACAATGATTTAAAGATTTGTTCATCACTACATACTTTGATAAAGTCCCCCTTGGTAGGCTTTCCAGAAGATTAAAATGCACAGGATTCAGTATACAGATTCAGAATTAGTTTACCAATGGAAGACAGGGGGGTTGTGGTGGAAGGGTGTTAATTCAGGCTGGATGTCTGACCAGTGGTGTTCCACAGGGATAAGTTATTTTTGATATGCATCAATGGCTTGGACGTAAGTGGGTTGGTTAGTAATTTACAGGCAAAACCAAGATTACTGGATTTGAAGACTGTGGCAAATTATGTTAAAGTGCACACTAAGATATAGATTAGCTACATAAATGGGCAGAGCAAAGACAGGTGGAGTTTAATCCAAACAAGTGTGAGGAGTTGCACTTTGGGAAGTTGAATGTAAGGGGGAATGAATGAATGGCAAGACCCCTAAACGTATTGATGTACAGAGGTATCTTGGGTTTCAAGTCCAAAAATTCCTGAAAGTGGCCACAGTAGATGATAAGGTTAAGAATAGGTATGGTACGCTTGCCTTCATTGGTCAGAGCATTGAGTATAAGTGTCAGGCTGTCATGATGCAACTTTATAGGACTTTGGTTAGTCTGCAGTTGGGGTATTTTGTGCAGATCTGGTCACCCCATCACAGGGAGGGTGTGGAGGCTTTAGAGGGAATGCAGAAGTTTACCAGAATGCTTTCTGGTTTAGTGAGTATTACCTACACAGTCATAAGTGATAGGAGCAGAATTAGGCCATTTAACCCATCAAAGCTACTCTGCCATTCAATCATGGCTGATCTATCTCTCCCTTCTAACCCCAATCTCCTGACTTCTCCCCAAAACCTCTGACACCAATACTAATCACGAATCCATCTATCGCTGCTTTAAAAATATTTATTGACTTGGCTTCCACAGCCTTCTGTGGCAAACGATTCCACAGATTCATCACCCTCTGATTAAATAAATTCCTTCCCATCTCCTTCCGAAGGAACGTCCTTTAATTCTGAGGCTATGGCCTCTCATCCTAGACTCTCCCATGTGTGGAAACATCCTCTCCACATCCACTCTATCCAAGCCTTTCACTATTCAGTACGTTTCAATGAGGTCCCCCCTATTCATCTAAACTCCAGCGAGTACAGGCTCAGTGCCGTCAAACCGTCATCATAAGTTAACCCACTCACTTTCTGAGATCATTCTTGTAAACCTCCTTTGACCCTCTCCAGGGCCAGCACATCCTTCTTTATTTATGTGCCCAAAATTGTTCACAATACTCCAAATGCGTCCTGACACATGCCTTATAGAGCCTCAGTCTTTGTAGTCTAGCCCGCTTGAAATAAATCTCGATTCTGGTTACGCATAGTTTCTACCTCAAACTCGTGCATTCTTGGCTCATCAATTTGGTAGTCCCTGGTCTGATCCCCAACTGTCTCCACTTCAGTCTGCAGCGTCTCTTGACTATCACAACGGTGATACGTTTTCAAATATGACGTGTTTATATCATGCGACTCCTTCGGGCGACTTAATCCTTTCTCTGGACACCACAGTGTATGATTGTGGAAAGATGGCTGTGTTCATTTAACTTGGACTTTCTCTTCTCACTAGCACCTCATCTCCTGGCATCACATCTGATGGTCTGGCACCTCGTCTCCTGTCTGCATAAAGCTTTGATGCCCCTTTCTTTTCTGCATCATGTTCTCTCACTTCTTGGTTATTTATCATGTCACTAACCCATGGTATCTTGGTCCAGATTTTCCAAACAGCAATTCTCCTGGACTCTTCCCTAATGTGCTGTGTGTTGTAGCTCTATGCACTACTAGATATGATGAGGATCCCCTTCCAATCTTTGCCGTCTCCTTGGGCAATTCTCATCCTCTTCTCTGAAAATTGGTTCTGAAATTTCACTTACGATACGATAGAAATGTATTTATCCCAGGAGGGAAATTGATCTGTCATAAAGCACATGAACCCTAAAATTAAAATTAAGAGTTGAAAGGATAGGGATGTGTAAATATTTGGAGGATGGAGGGGGAAGAGGGGACTCAATCTATCCCATGACAGAAGGGGTAGTTATGCTGTTTGATAGCTACAGGATAGAAGGATCTCCTGTGGCGTTCTGTACTGCATCTTGGTGGAACCAGTATGTTGCTGAAGGTACTCCGCAGGTTAACTAGTGTGTCATGGAGAGGGTGAGCTATATTGTCCAAGATGCTCCACAGTTTGAGGGAACATATAAACATAAAATATGGCTGCAGGGTAGGCCATTCAGCCATTCAATATGATCAAGGAGATGGCCAGCCCTGTTCGGCAGTCTGTTCGTTTTTTCACCTTTTTGTTATTTTTAGCATCTGTTAAAGGTTTGTTTTTATGTTCTTCGGTTTGTTTTATGTGGGGGGTGGGAGGGATGGAGGTGGGGGGGGGGATCGGGGGAAACTTTTTTTCAAGTTCTTACCATCCCAGAGATGTGATCAATTTTCGGATCACATTCTCCGTGCTCTGCGGCCTACCATCGCTGGAGCTGAGAGCCGCCTCGGACTGTCATGAGCCCCACCGCGGGGCGCGGACTTAACATTGAAGCGGATTCCTCGCCTGGGATGGCTCCCACTGCGGCCTGCAGACTTACCATCAAGGGCTCGCAGTCTCGGGAGAGGCTTATCTGGAGCTCCAACGCCGCAGAAGGTTCGTCCGGCCCCGATGCGAGGTTCGAATGCCCGGCGCGGGGGAGCTGACATCCCCCCCGATGCGGGAGTAGATCGCCTCGACATGGAGACCCCGATCGCCGCCGGCTACGGGAGTCAAGACCGTCCCGTCAATGGAGGGCTCGAGGCCCCCGACCGAGGAAGAACAAAAGGAAGAGACTTGATCTTTATTTCGCCTTCCATCTAAGTGAGGAATGTGTAAGAGTCACTGTGGTGGCTGTACATGTTAAAAGGTGTTTTTGAGTCTGTTACTTTTAATTGTATGACTGACCTGGCCAGTGAAATTCCTCGTATGTTGCAAAACATACTTGGCAAATAAAATCTGATTCTGATTCTGATATCAAAACAACACCTTTTTACTCCATTTTTGTGTTCTACATAGTAAATGCAAAGTCAGCAACATTATATAGTCTTGGCACAGTCCAATATCTGTAAAGTTTGGCAACATTGTACAGACTTGGCACGGAGTCACTCTATTGTCCTTTACCAGACCACGTGTTTTTAGTTTCCATCTTAAATTAGTAAGAAGAACAATTATAACGACTCAATTTTGTGAACCCAATTACATTTGGTTGTATTAACTCTTTCATTCCCTTCTCCTAATCTGACACCATTCAATAATAATCTGCCTTCCTGTTCTTGCCACCAAAGTGGATAACCTCACATTTATCCACATTATACTGCATCTGTCATGCTTCTGCCCACTCACCCAACCTATCCAAGTCACCCTGCAGCCGCATAGCATCCTCCTCGTAACTCACACTGCCACCCAGCTTTGTGTCATGTGCAAACTTAGAGATGTTGCATTTAATTCCATCGTCTAAATCATTAATATATATTGTAAACAACTATGGTCCCAGCACCGAGCCTTGCGGCACCCCACCAGTCACTGCCTGCCATTCTGAGAAGGACCCGTTAATTTCTACTCTTTGCTTCCTGTCTTCTAACCAGTTCTCTATCCATGTCAATACCCTACCCCCAATACTATGTGCTCTAATTTTGCACACTAATCTCTTGTGTGGGACCTTGTCAAAGGTTTTTTGAAAGTCCACATCCACTGGCTCTCCCTTATCCATTCTCAAAAAATTCCAAAAGATTAGTCAAGCATGATTTCCCCTTCATAAATCCATGCTGACTGACTGATCGCATCACTACTTTCCAAATACGCTTCTATAACATCTTTAATAATCAACTCCAGCATCTTCCCCACTACCGATGTTACGCTAACTGATTCAAGATTCAAGAGAGCTTATTGTCATGTGTCCCAGATAGGACAATTAAATTCTTACTTTGCTTCAGCACAACAGAATATAGTAGGCATGAATACAGAACAGACCAGTGTGTCAATGTACCATCATATAAATATATACACACATGAATAAATAAGCAGATAAAGTGCAAATAATGGTCTATTAATGTTCAGAATTTTGTTTCAGTTGAGTTTATTAGCCTGATGGCTGTGAGGAAGAAGCTATTCCTGAACCTGGACGTTGCAGTCCTCAGGCTCATGTACCTTCTACCTGAAGGTAGCAGGGAGATGAGTGTGTGGCCAGGATGGTGTGGGTCCTTGATGATGCTGCCAGCCTTTTTGAGGCTGGCATTCCCCATTTTCTCTCTTCCTCCTTTCTTAGAAATTGGAGTTACATTGGCTACCCTCCAGTCCACAGTCAAGAGAACATTGGAAAATGATCACCAATACATCCACGATTTCTCGGGCCATCTCCTTTGGTACCCTGGGATGCAGACGATCTGGCCCTGGGGATTTATCTGCCTTCAGTCCCAACAGTTCATCTAACACTGTAATTCAGCTCCTATTCTCACCCCGTTAGTCTGGTTCAGTAAAAGCACTGAGTCGAGCACTGGATCAAGTAACTTTATTTCTCACTCACAAACACACTACCCTATACAATAACTAACCAACACAGCGGGTCCGATCCTTGTCTCTACTCGTCCAAGCCCTTCAGCCTCGTGCGAATAGACATCTCCAGCAGGTCAGCATGGTCTCAAGTGCTCCCCCAGAAGATTGACACAGACTCCTGTGTTCTCCCCTCTTATATACCATATCGGACCCGTAGCGCAAAATACATGGGGGTGGGGGTGGGGGGGAAACCTCTACAAACCAATCATAAATAAAGATCTTACAATACCTTAATTGACAGTTCCCTAACCCGATCACAAAATATCCCATTGCATTGTTTCTATAGAAAGTTCCTGATGGAAGACAGTTCCCCTAAGTAAAGAAACATTTTACCAGGTAACATAAAACATTTGGGCAAGGCTCCCCTCCTTGACCAATCACAAATAACAGTGCAAAGACCATGCAACACAGTTAACAGTGATATTATAACATACCATTCCCCAACCAATCCTGATCATGCATTTGCAGCAGGACTCATCTCCTTCTGCAAAACCCTCATACATATTAACAATTAAGAGGACATCTGGACATCACCCTGTACTTAATCTCCTCCCAGGATCCAGACATTCTGGAGCCATGATCCTCATGGTCTTTGCAGCCTTTGCAAAAAGATGCCAAGCAGGTTTTGCAAAGGCAGAAATCCTCCATTTTGTCAGACACTAAAATTACTTACTGCCTATTATGCCTCCTGGCATGTAGGGCAGCAACGAAGGTCCTCCACTCAGTGGTGTTGATTCCTTCAGTTGCTGTTTCCGTAACATATTTGTTTTACGAGACAGGGTTGTTAGCCCTGTGCTCAATCTCCAACCTGGAGGACCAGTGAATTGCTCTTCATCTCGCCTCTACCCTTCGACTTGTCCAGCATAGGAGACCCTAACAGGAGACAAATCTCCCGCTGGCATAGCTCTAGGGGTCACTGAGACACATAAGCTCCCCGACAACGACAAGGTTGCAATCCAATGGGGAGCAGACACTAAAATGGCCAATATTATCAACACCATTTTCTGACTAATGTGGATTCCCTTCAGTTCCTCCCAGCCACTAGATCAGTGTTTCTTAACCTTTTGATCATTGCAGAACCCTTTAAATAATTTCTCAGAGAACCCCTACATAAACATTATTATATATCTTTATTAATCTCTTTCTTTTTCTTTCATAAACTTAAAGTTCATAAGGCAAACATAATATATTTTTCTGATAACTGGTTTAAGCAAAAAAATACCATGTTTTTCTCAAGTATTGACAATGCAAAAAAAAAACTGAAATCAAACTGCTTGTTCAAGAGACCCCATAAAGAGGTTTTCATGTACACAAAAAAATCAACCATATTTGTAAACACAAAAAATAAACATAAATATCCAACATCATAAATAACGCATATAAACAGATGAAAGCAGATCCAACCACCACAATAACTTAATTGTTTATTGACAATGTTGAAAAGGCATGATAAATCAAGGCAATATGTCATGTGAACAAATAACACTTAAACAAATAATACTGAAGCAAATAAAGGCAAACAGAACTAACCTTGGAGGAGAGAGAGAGAGAGAGAGAGAGAGAGGGAGAGAGAAAAAACATTTGTGGGTCTAGGCAGCGGCCAGTTGATGGTCACAACAGAGTCGGCTGCCAGCTCCCCTTCCGGGCCTATGTCCGTGTTCGAGTGTCCCTGAAGAGGGGGGGTCGAGAGCATTGTTAATATTGATTGTACCATTGTATTATAATGGCTGCTTGATGTATTGTAACCATTGAACGTTTAAGAGCCTGTCCCACGAGCATGCGACTGCATGCGGCAAGCGCGCATGCGGCAAGCGCAACCTAACGTGGTCACTTGAGCCATACGGCCTCGCGGGGCCGGTCCCACTTTGATCGCTGGAGCCGTATGGAGTTGTGCGGAGCTGGTCCCGACATCGCGCGGGGCTCCGAAAAACTGACACTGTCCAAAAATTCCAGGCGGCAACGGCGTGCGCAGCGTCTTGACGCTGTACGTCACGCGCGCACTTCCCATGGACTTCGCTGGAACTTCACGTCAACTCGTACGGGATCACTCGACCTCCGCGCGGCCCCCACTTCCAATTTGGTTGCGCTTGCCGCATGCAGTCGCATGCTCATGGGACAGGCCCTTTGCGTACGTTTGGTATGCTGTAATATGCAATTGCTGAATAAAGTCCTTGGAAAGGAGAGAAAAAAGAGAGAAAACACACACAAACTTTTCACAAACTAACAAAATAAACTTTTGATAAACTAACACGAATAAACATAAACATACTTACATCTACAAATTCCTGAGGGGTCTTGTGGCGGTCTGGGGCTTTATCCTGTATCATACATTGTTCATGTGGTTTCCATGGTCCATATATCTGCATGGTATCTTCCTGATTGCTTTGTCCTGCCCTAGCATTTGGTACAGTTCTCATAGGGTGGTTCTGTGCAGCCCTTCTAGGGTTATGTTTTACTCGCGCTCCGATTGATCCCTCTGGATCAATTGGTATATTTTGTGCACTTTCTATTACCTCACTCATTTCTTCCTTTCGTTTTTCCCATCTGGGTGTGTCTTCCCGTGCTCCCAATTCTGGGGATTTAGTAAGGGCGGAACTTCGGGGTATATGGGTGTTACTACCGGAGCTGCTACAGGTAAGGATGCCATTGCTACCGGTGGTGCATAGGGAGGTGGGTGCCTCCCAGGATTATCTAAATCCTCATCTTCACGACCAAATATGGTCGCCGTGCCTCATCTTCACTACCAAACATGGTCGCCGTGCCAGACATGAGGTCTCCTCCGGAGAATTTACCAGTACTGGGTTTTTTATTAACCATCACCTGTTTTTTACCTTCCGCCTGTCTCTTAGTTCTTTTCTCTTGTTCCTCTGCCCACTGGCATTCCAGCTGCAACACTTTCCATCCTTTCATAGTGCCATCCTTGTTCCTTAACTCTCTCTCTTACATGCATTATCCATCCAACTCCGATCCCTACTCTCCTTGTGCTTCTTCTCTGCCTCCGCTTTCCATTCCTTAATTCTTTTTTTCCATTTCTTTCCTGCATCCCTTTCCCATATTAACATCTCTGCTCTTTTAATTGTCTACATTCCAAGTGCCTCCTGCTGGCCAGAACTCATCTCCCAAACGTTTGGTTAGCTTATAACTTAATATTTTACTTCGGAGTCACGTGAGTCACTACGTGAAGACCCCGCCAGCACGCATGCGTGGAAAAGCGCCTCACGCAGTGCAACAGCGACGGACGGGAGTACGAGCTCTCCCGCAACAAGTTTAAAAACGGGACCTCCAGGTAAGTAAACTTACTCTGAGGTCATGTTTTTGGAACCCTTGTTCTGCTTTACTTCAACTGGAACATGAACAAGGGACAACAACCAAGGAAGGTCGTATCCCGTCCGATTGCAATGGACCAGGAGGGTCCCAGCAGTGGGGGGCGACCGGCGGCACCTGGACCGCACACGCTGCGGTCCTCAGTCACCGACAACATTTCCGAGCCAAGCCCAGCACCGCTAGCACAGCTCGAACAACCGCAGCATGCTGGAGGCAAGGCTAAACGGAAGTCGGACCGGCCGGTTTACTCGGATGAGTCCGGTGCGGAAGACTCACCGCCCGAGAGCGGCAAAGGTGGCCGTTTGAGCCATATGGAAAGGCTCATGGAGCAAATGCTCCAGCGAGACTTGCTCCGGGAGATGGGGCAAGCTCGCCAAGGGAGCACAAGCACTCCCGCTCCAGTGCACTATCAAGCACTGGCCATTGCATCACCCTCAGCAGAGGGGAGCCTTGGCGACCAGGACTGGGCTGGTCAAGAACAGGGGTCACTGGCTGAAGAACCCGGGAGTATGCTGGGGGTACAGGATCAGGAAGAGCTGCTGGGAGTGGTGAATCGCTACGCGGCAACACCGCGAGTGGGACGACCGTTCAGCCTAAACTGGCGGCCAGCATTGACTACCTGTCCTTTAAACTACTCCAAGAACAGGTAGTCAATGAGGCGTTGGACCTTTACATGCCTCCCAAAAATTGCATTTCGCTCAATGTGCCTGCCGCTAATACAGGTGCACAACCTTTTATCCGAAAGCCTTGGGACCAGGCACTTTTCGTAATTCAGAATTTTTCGGCTTTCGGAATGGAAGATTTTTAGCGTAGTGGTAGAGTGCTCGGCTCATATCCGCAAGGTCGCGAGTTTGCGCCTCGATCCCGGCAGTTACTCGATCGTGAGTTTGAGTCTTCAATGTAGTTTTTTCTTGCAGAATAGGAGAGAATAGGGAGGGTTAGGCTGGGATCATTCTCTGCGAGATGATCTTAGTGCGGGAGACAAGTGTAGGGGAGGTGTACTGACTGTGTGGGCAGAACTTTGGAAGTGATTGCCCACCATTCTCAAAAGCCGCTGTGTGTCCCTGTCCCTCCAACTCCAGAGGAATCCGCTCCCCGAGTCGCCGCTACGGCGACAAGTGGCAGTTCGCCCACAGCCCGAGCTGCGCCCCCTCATCCGCAACCCGGGTTCCTCTGGAGTTGGAGCGGGGCTGGGCTAGAGTTGTTGCTGGCTGTGAGTTTCTGGGATCTCCGTGCTTGCAATGGGCCTGGGGGTCGGTGTCCCGATGAGGGGGCGCAGCTCGGGCTGTGGGCGAACTGCCACTTGTCGCTGTAGCGGCCCATCGGGGAGCGGCTTCTGGTGGTCCTGACGTCTCTCAGCTCCTGTCCAAGGGGATGGCCGGAGACGTCAGGACCAACAAGAACCCGCTCCCCGATGCGCCGCTACAGCGACAAGTGGCAGTTCGCCCGCAGCCCGAGCTGCGGCCCCTCATCCGCAACCTGGGTTCCTCTGGAGTTGGAGCGGGGCTGGGCTGGGCTCGAGTTGCTGCTGGCTGTGAGTCTCTGGGATCTCCGTGCTTGCAGTCGGTGTCCTGTTGGTCCTGACGTCTCCGGTCGCCCCCCTGGAATGGAGCTGAGACTGGGAACTGTACCGCCCTTGCCCCCTCCCTCTGCAACTGCAAACAACCCCATTCTCCTGCTCACCTGCAAGGGCGGTACAGTTCCCAGTCTCAGCTCCTGTACAGGGGGGTGGCCGGAGACGTCACAGCCCGAGCTGCGCCCCCTCATCCGCAACCCGGGTTCCTCTGGAGTTGGAGCGGGGCTGGGCTAAAGTTGTTGCTGGCTGTGAGTCTCTGGGATCTCCGTGCTTGCAGTCGGTGTCCCGTTGGCCCTGACGTCTCCGGTCACCCCCTAGAATGGAGCTGAGACTGGGAACTGTACCGCCCTTGCCCCCTCCCTCTGCAACTGCAAACAACCCCACAGTTCCCAGTCTCAGCTCCTGTACAGGGGGGTGGCCGGAGACGTCACAGCCCGAGCTGCGCCCCCTCATCCGCAACCCGGGTTCCTCTGGAGTTGGAGCGGGGCTGGGCTAGAGTTGTTGCTGGCTGTGAGTCTCTGGGATCTCCGTGCCTGCAGTCGGTGTCCCGTTGGCCCTGACGTCTCCGGTCACCCCCTAGAATGGAGCTGAGACTGGGAACTGTACCGCCCTTGCCCCCTCCCTCTGCAACTGCAAACAACCCCACAGTTCCCAGTCTCAGCTCCTGTACAGGGGGGTGGCCGGAGACGTCACAGCCCGAGCTGCGCCCCCTCATCCGCAACCCCAAGACCAAGACGTACTTTGCACACCATCAGCTTCTGTCCCTACGGGGAGCGTGTTCCTCTGTAGTTGGAGCGGGGCTGGGCTGCTGCTGGCTGTGGGTCTCTGGGATCTCCGTGCTTGCAGTGGGCCTGGGGGTCGGTGTCCCGTTGGTCCTGACGTCTCCGGTGACTGGCAATGGCTCCGACGTGAAGACAGTGCAAAACCCCCGCACCGGTGCAATGGGCGGGGAGCTGGAGAGGGGAGGGAAGGGGTCACACACATGGCCGGGAAGCAGAGGGGTGTAGGTGGGGTAAAACTGAAGGGAGCGACAATCTGCTGCTCCCTGCCCGCTGAGTTAAAACGTTCCCACGCAAGACTCACGATACACTGTGTATCGTGAGTCTACGTGGGAACATTTTTAACTCAACGGGCAGGCAGCAGCAGATTGTCAATTATTAACCCTCCCGCGCAATATACCCTCACCTTCTCTTTTATGAATGGGGATTTAGTTCCCCTTTCTTCGAGGACCGACCGGAGGTTCTGCTGTCACCTCTGCGGGCCGCCCTTGGTGAACGTCTTCAAGGACCTTTTTTCAAGGACCAAAAAAATGTCGCTATTCGGAGCTTTTCGTTATTTGGAACTTCGGATAAAAGGTTGTGCACCTGTAGTCAAATCTGGGGGTACATTGAGCAGGGTATCAGAACCCAAGAACTTAAACTGCAAAAAATACTGAAGCATATGAAATGATGGACGTCGGCCATCACTTCATATGCTCGTTCCGTGGACGGGGTTGACATGACAACAAACCAACAGGACACCCTGGCTCTACTGTGCAACACACAGTATGAGATCAACAACCTCCGGAAGGAGGCCATAAGTCCTGCCCTCAACCCAAAATTCGCAGGACTGTGTAGAACGCCGACCTCAGAACCACAAATCCTGCTATTTGGCAAAGACTTACCAAAGCAAGTCAAAGATCTGGATGAAGAATCCAAGGCATTTGGTCTCATGAGGGCAGGTCCCGGAACGAGCAAAACCACGCAACCCAGACGGCAGTAACCCTACGCATCCACCAGTAGGCGTCTATTTCATGGTACTGGTGAAAGCACACCATTCCCGGAAGTTTTTTTAGGACAGGGGCCAGAGCGGGCCCCATGGAAAATGCGCCACCCCCCAACAGCACCACCCCGACAGACAAGGAACCAGAACCGAAGAAGTGAACACTCTACCAATAACAATGGAGGTAGGTGGGTCTGGTTCCTACCAGTGCATAAAAGGTGGGGGGATTGTGCTAACAGGGGGGAGACTACACCCGTTTTTGGAGGACTATCACATTTGATAATTATATACTAAAAAGTATTCAAGGATAAAAAATTGAATTTATTCAATAAAACATGCCACCAGTTCAGCAAGCACCCCAAAGGGGTTTTACCCTCTCACTAAAAGAAAAACGTGAGGGCCAAGCAGAACTGGTGAGGTTACATACAAAGGGAATCATAAGAGAAATCTAAACATGAACCTTTGGAATTTCGTATCAAATATATTTACTAAAACCAAAAAAGATGGTGGATGTCGCATCATCATTGACTTAACCACATTGAATACTTTTGTTAGTTATATATACTTTAAAATGGAAACATTTGTGACTGCCAAACAATTGATTTCCAAAGGATACTTTATGGCAAGCATCGACTTAAAAGATGCATACTCTACAGTACCCATTCATAAGGATCATCGTAGATACCTAATATTTAACTGGATGGGGCAAAATGGCAGTACAAATCATTGCCTAATGGCCTAACATCAGCCCCAAGACTGTTTACCAAGATATTAAAACCAGCCCTGGCAATATTAAGAAAACAAAAACATATTGTCATGGCATATCTTGATGATATTTTGATTATAGGCAAAACCATGGAATTAGCTAATTCAGCAGTATTAGCTACTAAACATTTATTTGAAACCTTGTGCTTTGTCATACATCCAGATAAATCTAAATTGACGGCATCCACAACTATGGACTGTCTGGGATTCACAATTAACTCAGTCCACATGTCTGTAATGTTGCCAAAAGAAAAATCAGCAGAATTGGCACAAACCTGTAACAAATTAATGGTTAACAATCAACCATTCGACAATTGGATGAGTAATTGGGAAATTAGTAGCAGCATTTCCAGCTACCCAGCTTGGACCTTTGCATTATCAAAACTTACAAAGAGCAAAGGTGCAAGCGTTAAAACAACATGCAGGCCACTTTGAGCGAACCATGAAATTACCTATCGAAGCAATATCAGAGTTACAATGGTGGAAAGAGAACATTTGGCAAAGTTCCAGTCCCATCATTATCAATAACCCAACATTACCAGTTTGAAGTTTGATCTTTATTTTATGAGGAGTTACGATGAGGGATTACGTGCCCTCCGCTCCCACCCTCAATTATAGATATCAACTGGTATCTTAGTTCTCCTTATCTTTACTATGTTTATTTCAATTATTGTGTTGTTTCTGTGATTCCACACAGCTGCTTTGAAGTATGCCGCGCATGCATGCTGGTGGAGTCTTCATGTAATCCCTCATTGTAACTCCTCATAAAATAAAGATCAAACTTCAAACTGGTAAGTTCTCGTTTAATCTTACTGTTCTATAGTCTTTGTTACTTTTAGGATTCAAATAACACATATGTTGGACGGACGTTCCCCCATCACTTTTATCCAGATTATTCCCCATAGCCGCGAGTCTTATCTCTTCCTGGCTACTTTGTGAACGACAAACTTTTTTAGTTTGCGGAGCCAATTTCCAAAATACCGTACCAACTACTTTGTACTCTCTTGTACTCTCCTGGTAGCAAAAATGTATTAATTTAAGACAAAACTTCTCCTAGTAGTAAAAACATATACAATTGGTCTTACCTTCGTTGTCTGTATTAAGGACCTCGGCAGGGAACCAGATCAACTTCTGACGAAGGACCACAGATGTACCTGGGAATTTCTACAGGAGTCGGTCTCAAAGGGTTCGATTAGAGCTCAGTTTTCTCCCTGTCGGCGGGGAACCAGATCAACTTCTGACAAAGGACCACAGATGTACCCGGGAGTTTCTACAGGAGTCGGTCTCAAAGAGTTCGATTAGAGCTCAGTTTTCTCCCTGCCCAATCCTGGTCACTTTGTAGCCTCTTGCACATTCATCTGTTGATGGTCCCAGCGAGGTCCTGCCGACTATAAGCCAATGTTAAAGTTCATTTCTTAAAACAGACAACTCACAATAAGTTAGGTAAAACCAACAAGCTTTACTGACCATTGAGCCGGCAAGAGTGCTAGGAGATACAAAGCCAAGTATACAGCCGATACTTGGCTCTCCCTGGGCTAACACTCTAATGAATGAAGACATACAGCTTCTTTTATGGTGTTTTGGAAACTTAGTCACATGTTCATACAGAATGGCAGCAATGATGTTTAATACAAATCAATCGCAACTCTCCCCTTCAAAGTATGCTTGTCACTGATACAATAGTCTTGCCATCCTGTGCTTCTATCAATCATAAAACTGTTGATCACAAACATTCGAAAGCAGGAAGTTAGTCAAGAAACACAACCATTACAATTCTGTCTTAACAATATAATCTTTGAATGTCAGCTACCCACAGAAATTCACGTTAGCAGAGAATACCAAGTTCTCAGGAAGCTCATCCTATCCCAAGGTTTCTGTTTGCAGAAGCCTGAACCTTCTCAGGAAGTACATCCCCTCTCACCATTGTGAATGGTGTTCTACTTGGCACATAACAGGAACCAGCTTGAAAGCTGGCCTCCAATTTCCTGATTCCCACATTTCTGCAAACTTCAGCTTATTTCAGCACCCAGAAAAAGCTGGGGTTATACTCAGGCTATACTCAAGCTAATATTTTACTTAATCCATTCTAAATATAATATACTTTATCATTAACTAGGATATTATCAGAGCTGGTTGATGCATGGCAGAATCTCCACCCTGAATCCAATGCTTTTTCGCGGAGGTCTGAGGGGGGTTGTTCCCGCATCGATCGCATGTACATCTCCGGTACGTTTGTCTCCCATGTCTCAGTGGCCTCAATGCTGCTGGTGCCTTTCTCGGACCACTGTCTGGTGCATGTGGACTTTAATCCGTCGCGTGCACGGGCTGGGTCTGCGTACTGGCATTTTAATAACCGGCTGCTGGAGGATCGGTGTTTCCCGGAGTCATTCAGTCGGTTTTGGGTGAAGTGGAGAGAGAGGCAGAGGAGCTTCTCTTCCCTTAGGCAGTGGTGGGATGTGGGAAAAGCTCACATATGTCTCTTTTGTAAGGAATACACGTGCGGGTCGACCGGATGGCGGGGCTCAGTGGTCGAGAGGCTTGAGAGTGAGCTACTGGACGCCTGGGTCGGATTGGTGAGGACTCCTATGAATGGGGAGAGTTTCAGGAGAAGAAGGAGGCCTTGAGAAACCTGCTGCTTGAGCGGTCTCGGAGCGCTTACGTGAGGTCGCGGGTCCAGATGTTGCACGATCTGGACCGAGCTTCACCTTTCTTTTTCTCTCTGGAGAAAGGGCGGGGAGCCGGCAAATAGCTCGTAGAGCTGCTCACGGATGATGGCTCTGTCACAGATCCAGAGAGGATCAGTGCTTTAGTCCGGTCCTTTTATGGGTCCCTATTCTCCGCAGATGGATTCAGCGGGGATGCTCAGCGGGTCCTGTGGGAGGGTCTACCGACTGATGACCCCTTATCATTGGAGGAGTTGACTCGTGCCCTGCACCAGCTCAGGAGGGGCAAGTCCCCTGGGCTGGATGGGTTGACGGTAGAATTTGTAAGAGCCTTCTGGGATATCCTGGGGGGTGATTACATGATGGTTCTGGGGGAGAGCCTGGCGACCGGGGAGATGCCCCTCTCATGGTGTAGGGCAGTTGTTGTCTTGCTGCCCAAGAAGGGCGAACTCCGCTTGTTGAAGAACTGGCGCCCGGTCTCTCTCCTATGTACTGAGTACAAAGATTTTTCACGGGCGATGGCAAATCGCCTGGGCCCCGTGCTGTCTCAACTGATTAATCCTGACCAGTCTGATACAGTCCCTGGCCGGTCCATTCAGGGTAACATCCACCTGGTTAGGGACCTGATTCATCTATCTCAGGGTACTGGTCAGTCAGCTACTTTTCTGTCTCTTGATCAGAAGAAGGACTTTTGACAGGGTAGAGCATGACTACGTCTTCGGGACATTGCAAGCGTTCGGATTTGGGCCGCATATTGTAGCCCAGGTCTGGCTATTGTACGCTGCAGTGGAGTGTCTTGTGAAGGTTTATGGTGTGTTGTTGGCTCCCATTCATTTTGGGAGGGGGGTTCATCAGGGGTGCCCCATGTCTGGTCAGTTGTACTCGGTCTGTGTGGAGCCATTCCTGTGTCTTCTTCGGAGGTGGTTGACAGGCCTGGCCCTACCTGGCCCGGGGGTGGAGGTGGTTCTTTCCGCTTATGCCGATGACGTACTCCTTAGGTTCACTGGCCCTGGTGACCTGTGGAGGATGCGTGACTGCCAGAAGATTTTCTCGCCTGCGTCATCTGCCAGGATTAACTGGAATAAGTGTTCCAGACTTTTAGTGGGTCAGTGGCAGGTAGACTCCCTGCCTGAGGAGATGCCATTGTATCTGTGGAGCACCACGCACCTCCTCTATCTGGGGGAGTACCTGAGTCCCACTGAGGATGCTTGGCCGGAAAACTGGCAGGAGCTGGAGACGAAAGTCATCGCCCTGCTGGGGCGCTGGTCAGGCCTGCTTAGAGTTCTTTCTTTTCAGGGAAGGGTGATGGTCATAAAGCAGCTGGTGGCCTCCATGTTATGGTACCGGCTGGCTACTCTTGTCCCTCCCCCTCTATCTTTGCAACTGCTTTACAGAAGAAGCTGGTGCATTTCTTTTGGGGAAATAGTAAGCACTGGGTTTCCGCAGTGGTCCTGAGTCTCCCATTAGAGGAGGGCAGCCAGTCTTTGGTATGCGTGCGTACCCATGTGGCGGCACTCCGTCTCAGGACACTGCGGAGGTATATGTATGTGGAGAATCACCCCAGATGGCATGCTCTGGCCATGTATTTTTTCCGTTGGGGTCGTTGCCTAAAGGGGGTTTTGCGGCTCCCGGTGCCGGGCATCAGTCGACCCGCCTTACGGGGTCTGCCTAGTTTCTATCGTGATGTGCTAAGAGTGAGGAATTTGGTTGTTTTCAGCCAGCGTGTTGCTCCACAAGGGGTGGGAGGTGTGGCTACAGGTGTGGCTGGTCCTCACCCTGTCATGGCGGGTGTCGAGGAGAAGCATGCGCTTAGAGTGGTTCTGACTGAGCTTACCCCCGCTCCGTCGGATTTGCTCATTGGGCTTAGGCTCCGGGATATTTCTCGGGCGCCAGCTCCACACAACGTGAGCCGCCTTTCCGAGATGCCCAGCGTGCCGTTTCGTGATGCGAAGAGATGCATACTGTACAAATTGGTCCTGCACATTCTGCACCTCCTTGCCTTCGTCTTCCATCCTGTCACATCTTGGCGGGCTGTGCTACCACCTGAAGGCGGGGGTGGTCCCCAGTGGGGGCCTCAGTATAGGGGAGTTGTCCCTCTTTACATTGGGGACCTGGGTTGGAGAGTGTTGCACAGAGCGGTGGCGTGCAATAAACTATTGAGTCGGTTCACAGGCTCGTTGGCCGGCTGTATTTTCTGCGGTGAGGATGAGACCGTGTTCCACGCGTATATGGAGTGTGAGAGGTTATTGCCCCTGTACCAATATCTGAAGTGTTTGTTCCTTAAATTCTGGTTGCATTTTAGTCCCACGATTCTAGTGTTTGGACACAAGGCAGGGAGTGGGGTGAGCCGATCGGGGGTTGGGAGCTCCCTGTCAGTTTGCTCCTGCGCCTAGCCAAGATGGCCATTCGTGGGTCCAGGCAGCGGGTGGTCGTTAGTAATGCTAGTTGGGTGTCTGCCCCTCTTCCTGGGTTTATGTCCGTGCGCATGTGTTCCTGGAGAGGGAACACACGGCGTCCATGGGGACTCTGGAGGCCTTCCGTGGGCGCTGGTCACCACGTAGGGTTGAGAGTATCGTAAATAATTAATGCATCATTGTAACATAATGATTACTTGACACATTGTAACCGCTGATTGTGTTTTTGATGTGATGTATGTGTTTGAACTGAATAACGTTTTTGAAAAAGAGAAAAAAAAGAGAGGTTGTGTCTCTCTGCTCCAACGGCTGAACAGTTTCAAAGCAACCTTTCGAGGTTTTTTGTCAAAGAAAGAGGGACAGAGGCAGTGAAACGTCAAAATTTGACAACGCCGGGCTGCAAAAACTTTCCTTTGTTAAAGGATCTCTCCATTAAGTGTGAAATTCCTGCGTTCTTCTGAAGCGCCGTGGAGGCGGCTGGCGGATGGCCAAGAGTGCCTGCAGACCTGGGGGGGAGGAAAGTGTTTTTGTTGTTTCTAACACCGGATCTCTGCCCTCATATCATTTTGCCCAGAGGAAGCTGCCTAGGCTGAATAAGGAGAAGGTAATTTTCGCTTCAGGCAGTTTCCGGAGGTTCGGAAAGGCTGTGAAAAGCCTCCCAAGAGCTGCTCTCAGCTGTGGAGTTGAGCGTGGGGATTTTTCTTACTCGACTGGAGAGAACTGCTTCTGTTGCTTTTTCGGACTGTGACTGACTCTGAGATATCGCTCTTGAGCTGAGACTGCTGGTGTCCCTGGTGCTGGTTTGTGTCACTGTCAAGATGGGGGGGACTCGGTCTTGGACTCGGAGTGAGGTAGCTGCGACTTTGTCTGCGACTTCGGGGTCAATCGAGGATGAGCCTTATGTTGACTTGAGTTGTAATAAATACTTGATCTCAGTCCAAACCGGGTTCCTGTGGAGTAGGGATACTATAATGAAGGACCTGCATGATCTTTTCCAGAAGGATGTAATTGCTTCTGCCGAGGTTGCAAGGGGGAAGTGTGGGATTATACTAAAGTCCCAGGAGGATGTGGCCTTAGATCTGGAGAAGGGGATCACAGTGGGGGGGGGATCTTTGTAACAGTGGAACCATGGGTGTCCACCGTGAGACCGGTTCTCCTGCGGGACATTCCCACGTTCATCCGGGATGCGCTCCTTCTTCCACACTTGGCAAAGATTGGGGAGGTGTGGTCTAGGTTAACTAGGCTTATGCACCCCTGGGGTGACCCATGTCTCAAAGGGATCTTGAGTTTCAAGAGGCGGGCTTTCATGAAGGTGGAAGTGGGGTCGGGCGCTGAGGGGATCTTTTTTGTGGAGCATGAGGGTGAACCCTACCGCGGGCGTTGGAGTTGGGGAGAGGCACGGTGTCATGCGTGCAGAGAGTTTGGACATTTCCGCAGGGATTGTCCTAATTGCCGGGCCGATGTTAGAAATCCTAATGCAGCGGCCCAGGAATGCACTGCTGGCCCATCCGGGGAGGCCTGTTCTGCCTCGATGACCCGGGTCGGCACTGCTGACCTGGCTTGGGCTGCCAGTTCCGCATCGGTGACTCGGGGCGGCACTCCTGACACATCTGGGGCTGCCAGCTCCACCTCAGCGACCCAGGGCTGTGCTGCCCCCCGCCCCCTATTTCCTGAACCTGTGGCGGTGGTTGACGACGAGGTGCAGGGGAAGGGCGGGGGGGGGGGGGGGGGGGGGAAGAGAGAGGGGGGTGAATGATGGTGCAGAGGAAGAAGAAGTCCAAGAAGAAGAATAAGCACCTCCACGTGAGTCAATCACAAGTGGATGGGCCCTTGCCCAGACCTGAGCCCACGCAAGTAGTGCCTGTTGGCCCCGGTGAGGTCCAAGACGTACCTGGTGTGACTCAGCAAGGAGCTGAGGCGGTTCAGAAGGGGGCAGGGGAGGTTGAACGTTGGGGCGGAAAAGAGTTAGCTGGTAAGTGGAGGCGGAGGACCCTTCCTTTATGGAGGTCATCGTACCGCCACATGCCAGCGGGACTAGGCATTCCGCCGCTGCCGCCTACGAGGCCTACAAGTCCAAACTCAACGCGGTCTCCCAGAAGCTGCCTACATTGTGGACCTCGCAGCCGGGGATTTGCCACAGATGGCATGTCCGGGCCACGTATTTTTTCCGCTGGTGTCGTTGCCTTAGGGGGGTTTTGTGGTTCCCATTGGCGGGCATCAGTCGACCCGCCTTACGGGGTTTGCCTAGTTTCCATCGTGATGTGGTAAGAGTGAGGAATTTGGTTGTTTTCAGCCAGCATGTTGCTCCACAGGAGGACTGGCATTGTGGCCGGTCCTCACCCTGTCATGGCGGCTGTCGAGGAGAGGTGTGTGATTGGAGTGGTTCTGACTTAGCTTACCCCCGCTTCATCGGATTTGCTCATCGGGCCCAGGCTCTGGGATATTTCTCGGGCGACGGCTCCACACAACTTAAGTTGCCTTTCCGAGATGCATACTGTACTGAATGCTCCTGCACATTCTGCACCTCCTTGCCTTCGTCTTCTGTCCGGACATGCCTTGGCGGTCCGTGTTACTACCTGAAGGCGGGGGCGGTCCCCAATGGAGGTCTCTCCAAGGGAATTGTCCCCTTTACATTGGGAACCTGGGGTGGAGAGTGTTGCACAGAGCGGTGGAGTGTAATAAACGTTTGTGTTGGTTCACGGGCTCGCTGGCCGCCTGTATTTTCTGCGGCGAGGAAGAGACCATGTTCCAGGCGTATATGGAGTGTGTGAGGTTGCTGCCCCTGTACCAATATCTGAAGAGGCTGTTCTTCACGTTTTGGTTGCATTTTAGTCCTATGATCCTGGTGTTTGGACACAAGGCAGGAAGTGGGGAGAGTCGATCGGGGGGTGAGAGCTCCCTGTCGGTTTGCTCCTGGGCCTGGCCAAGATGGCCATCCGTGGGTCCAGGCAGGGGGCGGTCAATGGTCATGCCAGAGTCGGCTGCCTTCCCCTCTTCTGGGCCTATGCCTGTGCTCGCATGTCACTGTAGAGAGAACACGCGGTGTCCACGGGGACTCTGGAGGCCTTCAGTGAACGCTGGTCACCTCGTGGGGTCGAGAGCATTGTTAATATGACTGTACCATTGTACTATAATGATTGCTTGATGTATTGGAACCTTTGAATGTGTTTTTGAAAACCCCCCAAAAAAACAACACACAAAAAATGTTCACAAACTAACAAAAACATACATAAATAAACGTTTGATAAACTATCAAAAACAAACGTAAACATATTTAATTAAAAAAAATTCATATAACATCCCTAAGTGATGGGTTGTGGCGGCACCTGGTGGTAAGCCACGGGCACAACGAACCCTCAGCTCTGGAGGGAGGCGTCTCAGTGTGGAAGGCACCAGTCAATGAGTGAGTATTTAAGGCCGGGCAACGCCTGTGACCAACGCGGATTAGGGAGCTGTATTCAACTGAATAAAACACGTCTCGTGCACATAACTTGTGTCCACTTGTTTTTTTGCTGGACTCCTGCGAGTCCCTGCTACACTGGTGACCCCGACGCCCAGGAGTGTAATCCTGGAGGGAAAATTTTGAAAGAAAATGCATTCCGCCGCTGCCGCCTACGAGGCCTACAAGTCCAAACTCAACGGCGTCTCCCAGAAGCTGCCTACATTGTGGACCTCGCAGCCGGGGATTTGGTTCCGACAGGCCGAATCCCAATTCTACATCCGCGGCGTAACGGTTGACGGGACCCGTTATCACTATGTGGTAAGCACTCTTGATCAGGAGAGGGCTGGTCGGGTCGTACCTTACCTCGATAATCCGGCGGTTGGGAAATACACAGGCCTCAAGGAGCTGCTGCTCCGGATCTATGGGCCGAACCGCATGGAGCGAGTGTATCGGGTCCTCAACATGGGCGGGTTCGGCAACCGGAAGCCCTCGGAATTCATGAGCAAGATGCTCACGCTCATGGGCGACCACCTGCTCTGCCCGCTGTTTGAATTCACTTACCTGCAGCAGTTGCCGTGCGACATCCACCAGCAGCTCTCGGGGGAGAGCTTTGAGTAGCAATGTTACACAATTTTGAGATTTTAAAAATCAAGTCTGCAATTTATCCCAGGTTTAATTTGACACCTAATTCACTTTCATATCTTCAGTATTAAGAAAGTTATGGCCATTTTCATACTCGGAAATTGTATTGTATCCCTATTGCTTTTCCATTGACTTAACAAAAGCTGTGATCGAGGACAGTCAAAAGCCCATAACTTTCTTAGAAATTAAGAGAACTGAAAGAAATTTTCAGTTATTATAGATTGAAGCATTATGAAACAAATATGAAACAATCTTACTTGGATGACCTGAAATTAAAACATATATTTAGTTAGTTACCTAAATGTAGCTAATTACAAAATTCAATTACTAGATCTAAACGTCTATCCATTTCTTAAGAAAATATTAACATTTTTAAATAGCTTAAATGTCCAAGTAACATTCACACAAGAATTCACAATATAACATGATTTTTAAATCTCATTGTCATGAATTTATAGGCTAAATGGAAAGAATTTAATGTTTATTTCCCGTAAATTAATGGCCATTTTAATCATCTTTTGCGAGTGGGTTTTTGTGGAACGCGATCGATTGGAAATATTGTAACACACCTACTTTGAGGTTCCACTGAAGCTGGTGGCACGCACCAACGAGCTGTGTCTGTCCGACCGGCAGGAAGTGGGTGCGCTGGAATCCCTGGACCGGATCGATTCAGCGCCCTGAAAGGCGCAGCGACCCAGGACCACACCCACAAGAGGCCCACGCCCATAAGAGCCACAGACCAGACAAGTGGCACAGGAAAGGAAGATGGCTGAGCAGGACCCAGGAGATCCGGGGAAAAGGATGTGATGTTATTGTAGTGACTGTGGACAATATCTACATCCAGATACTGGGTGAGTTTCTGGACATTGTCACCCCCAAGTTCGGCTTGGCCAGCCTGAGGCATGGTGTCATGCACCATATTTTGACATCGGGTCCACTGCTCCAGACCCGTGCTCGCAGGCTTGCTCCCGACAAGCTCCTCATAGCCATGGCAAAGTTTCGGAGCATGGAGGCCATGGGCGTCATTCGATGCTCCAACAGCCCATGGGCCTTCCCGCTACACATGGTGCTGAAGGTGTCCGGTGGCTGGAGGCCGAGTGGGGACTACCGCCGCCTTAATGAGGTCACGACCGCTGACCATAACCCCGTTCCCCTAATACAGGACTTCTCAGCCCATCTAGCCAGGGCTAAGTTCTTCTCAAAGATCGACCTAGTCTGGGGATATCACAAGATCCCCATGCGACCGGACGATGTCCCCAAAAAGACAATTATCACCCCATTCGGGTTGTTCGAGTTCCCGCGGATGCCCTTTGGCCTTAAGAACGCCGCGCTAGCCTTTCAGCGCCTGATGGACACCGTTGGGCGCTGGCTTGACTTCCTGTTATTCTACCTGGATGACATCCTCGTGGCGAGTCGCTCGCGAGAGGAACACTATGCCCACCTGCATCTACTTTTCCAGCGCTTCAATGACCATGGCCTCCTGACTAACCCTGGCAAGTGCCAGTTCGGCCTCCGGGCCATCAACCTCCGGGGGCATTGGGTGACACGGCACGGAGCAGTGCCTCTGCTGGACAGGGTTGAGGCAATCCGTCAGTTCCCGCCGCCTGCAACAGTACGTGGTCTCCGGGAATTTGTTAAAATGGTCACTTTTTACCACCGGTTCGTTCCGGCGGCTGCCAAACTGGCAGGCAAGCAACGGGAGATACAGTGGGATGCTGTTGCCATGGCGGCATTTGAAGGGGCGATGGAGGCCTTGGCTCAGGCAACTATGCTCCTGCGACTAACCGTCGGCCGACGCCCCACAACCCTTACCGTGGATGCCTCGGACTCTGTGGTCGGCGGCATTTTGGAACAGTTGGTTAATGGCTGTTGCCGGCCTCTCGCCTTTAGCTGTCAACTGAGCCCTGCGGAACAGCGCTGCAACACTTTTGAGCCGGAGCTGATCGCCTTACAACTTGCAGTGTGGCACTTCCGGTACTTCCTGGAGGACCATTCCTTCGTAGCCTTCACGGACCACAAGTCCCTCATGTTTGCTTTCGCCAAGGTTTCGGATCTTTGGTCCGCCCGCCAGCAGCGCCAGCTGCGCCAGCTGGTGGCTATTTCAGAGTATACAACGGACGTCCGACACATCGCCGGGAAATGCAACCTAGTGGCAGATGCTTTGTATCGTCCGGCAATTGCAGCCATGCTTAACCTGGCCTCTGGAATAGATTACTGGCGGACGATGAGATGACGGCTTACAGCACCGTGATCTCTGGCTTGGTGCTTGAGGACGTGCCGTTAGGTCCCTCGGGTTCCATCCTCTGCGACGTATCCACGGGTCATCCGAGGCCAATCGTTCTGGCGGCCTGGCGCCGTCGCATGTTTGAGGTGATCCATGGGCTGGCCCATCCATCTTTCCGGGCCACGGTCGCCATGGTGATCGCAAGGTTTATGTGGCATGGGCTTCGGAAGCAGTTTAGTCGCTGGGCCCGGGTGTGCATCCCGTGCCAGACATCAAAGGTGCATCGACACGTCTGGGCTCCTGTGCAAGACTTCGCAGTGCCACGCCAGCGGTTTGATCACGTAGCCGTGGACATTGTGAGGAGACTGCCTCCGTCCCGGGGTGTTTCACACCTGCTTACGGTGGTGGACTGTTGTATACGGTGGCCGGAGACCAAAGGTATCAAAGGTATTTTATTGGTCACACTCACATACACCGAGGTGTAATGAAGTGAAATGCTTTTTGCCATTTTGCAGCACACAAAAAAAGAATACAGACATAACACCAATGAGAGTCTTAAACACAAGAACATCCCCCCACAATGGTTCCCACCATGAGGGAAGGCACAAAGTCCAGTCCCCAACCCCAGTTCACCCATAGTCGGGCCTATTGAGGCCTCTACAGTTGCCTCTACGGAGGCCTGATGTTCCTGGCCGTTCTCACCGGGTGGTGGTGCTCCGGCGTTGGGAGAGTCCTCACAGCGGCATGGGAACCCTGGAACGGCCACCTCCGTCCTGGAGGCCGCAGCTTCCGAAGCCGACAAGGCCGCGACGGTTGGAGCTCCACAACTGGTGATCTCGTCGCGCGATCCCAGGCTCCCGATGTTAAGTTCAGCGCTGCCGCCCACAGCTGGCCGCTCCACAGTCCCGCAGCTCCGCGATGTTTTACCGGGCGGTCTCAGCTCACCGAAGCTCCAGCGCGGCGACCCAGGCAAGTCATCGCCTGCTCCACGATAGCGCTCAAGCGCTGTGCCGCCGCCAAAGCCGAGGTTCTGGGTGGTCCGCGACAGGAAACGCCGCTCCAGGCCCCCTGGTAGGCCGCGAGGATTGGTCGAAGCTGCAGCCCGGAGAAAAGCTGCCCCTTCGACCAGGTAGGGACCCAGAAAGGCAGTTTCCCCCTTCCCCCCCCCACCCACCCACCCCCCACATTAAAACGTCTAGACCTCCAAACAAAACACTTAACTAACTAAAAATAAAAATAAAACGGTGAAAAGACAGACAACTGCCGCTCCATCCCGCTAACAGACACTTTGACCCAGTCGTGCACTCGTGGCAACTTTGGGGTTCCACTACACACCACATCTGACCGGGGCGACCGGTTCACGTCTGAACCGTGGTCCGCCATGGCCGGCCTGTTGGGGATGCAGCTATACCACTCGACAGCGTACCATCCCCAGTCGAATGGGTTGGTGGAACGGTTCAACCGCTGTCTGAAGGCTCGTCTCACGGGCCCTGGGTGGATGGACGAGTTGCCATGGGTCCTGTTGGGGATTCGGACGGCCCCCAAGGAGGATCTGTCATCGTCCTCTGCGGAGTTGGTGTATGCTGCTCCGCTCACCGTCGCTGGGGAGTTTGTCCCTGCTGCTGATGGGTCTCAGAAACCGCCGTCATCGCTGCTGGTCCACATGCGGGAGAAGGTCGGCGCCCTGTCTCCCGTCCCAATGTCGCATCATGGGGTGGCCCCTTCCCATGTGCCACTGCTGCTGATGGGCGGCTCGTACTTTCTTCACTATGACTCCCACAGGTCGCCCTTGCAGTGCCCATACAAAGGTAACTTTCGTGTGTTGCAGCACGGGCCTACTACATTTGATTTGGACATGGGAGGCTGGCACAAAACTGGGTCCGTGGCTCATTTGAAGTCAGCCCACTTGAACCTGAGTGAGCTAGTCCATGTGGCTCAACCACCCCGTCGCGGAAGTCCGCCGTCCCGGACTCCCGGAGATTCTTCTGAAGCGAGCAAGCCCCCAGGGCGTGGGGCCGTACCAATCGCTCTGCAGTACTCATTAAGCCCGAGGGCTTTTTAAAAATGTAAAATTATTTTCTTTTTTTTAATGTAAAATTCATAGGCGGTTTTTATGCAATTTGTTTTGTGTATTGTATGTGGAATGGATGAGGGCCTTGCTACCATTTATCATTACCAAAGCCCTGTTAACATAATGAGATTTCCTTAACACAAAAGTGACTGAAAAATGTATTTACACATGATTAGCCTATTCATCACTATTTCTCTAGAAACCCCTAGCGACCTCTCGCAGAACCCTAGTGTTCCGGAGAACCCTGGTTGAGAAACACTGCGCCTAATATATCCGGAAGATTGTTTCTGTCTTCCATAGTGAAGACAGAACCAAAGTACTCGTTTAACTGCCATTTCCTTGTTTCCCATTATAAATTCACCTGTCTCTGACTGTAAGGAACCAACATTCGTCTTCACTAATCTTTTCCTTTTTACATTCCTACTGAAACTTTTACAGTCAGTTACAGAGCATCCTCCCCTCCAAGACCACCTCCCATGAATCCAATTCCGCCCCCAGGTCGGAGCCAGCATTCCTCATGAGTTTGTTAATCCTGTTGGCGTCCGTGGTCTTGCCCTGCTGCCCCAGAACACAACAGCGAAGAACATGGCACTGGCTGCCACTGATTGGGAGAACATCTGCAGCATGTAAAAATACAGCCGGCTCAGTCCCTTCTTGTACAGGGCTTCAGCATTGCTTTTCCATTAGCTTGCGACCACTTTGGTGTGACTTTGTGATATGTAGTCGGCAAACATCTGATAAATGAACTGAGGCCCATTGTCTGAATATAATGTCACTGGTAGACCGTGTCTTGCGAAGATTTCCATCAAAACTGATAGTCTTTTCCGATGTTGTAGACTGCATTATCACATACTCTTTTTTTTTTTTTTTTTAATATTTTATTTTATTAGAAGTAAGCACAGTCATATGGCACCAAAGTGCCTAATATATATTTTCATAATACATTTTATGTACAACTTCTTTTTTTTTTTGTTACATTGAAAAAAGATGAGAATAAGAAAAAGAGGTTAGATAGTAAAGGATAGAAAAATGTGAAATATATAGTGTGTGAAGAAAGAAAATGAGTAAATGAAGAAAGTTGAGAGAGAAAATAGTGAAAAGAAAAGGAGATCATTATTTATAGTCTTGACCAACCCTCGTCCAGTCCTGAAACAGTTATTTTTTACAATTGTGTTGCACCATATGATTCCAAAAAAACGACGAATGGAGACCAACTCGTTATGAATTGGTCTGATTTATCCATTAGGAGGAATCGCATTTCCTCAAGATGCGCGGTGTCCAACATACTTGCAATCCACATTTTAAGCGTTGGTATTGATGTACCCTTCCAAAATTTAAGTATTCATTTTTTTGCTATTATTAAACCATAATTAAGGAATAGATTTTGAGATGTGTTCAATTTATTCCCATCTTCCATTACACCAAATATAATCATTTCAGTATTAGGTTCCATTCTTGTCTTGAATAATTTTGTAAGTATCACATACTCTTAATATCTGCTGTAGTAGTCAATCACAACTTGTATCACAATCACAACTAGACTCTCCTGATGGGAGTGGGCCTAGGTAATCTACAGCAACATCTTCCCATGGTCCTGCCAGTAACAACGTGCTTTGTATTGCTCAGGTGCATTGGGTCTGCCCACCATCTGACTTTGCATGTCTTTGCATGTCGTTTCACATCTTTTTCCATCTCAGGCCACCATACTTTTGTACGGAAATTTTGTTTAGTTTAATACATGCAGTTGAAATGTAGCATTTGTTCTCACCACATAATATTTCTTCAACACAACGTAATCCACTTTGCCTCCACTCTTTGGAAGTGTCCAGAAAGTCTCCCAAATTGATCTCCAGCAATGCTCTCCACTGTGTGACCTGCAACAGCATCTCAGGCTGTCTGCGTAGGCATCAAATTCCTCTGACCAGGTCTCCCACCGTGCACTCGCCACACTCGCTTCCCCACTCGGGTCGAATGAATTCAAACTCTTCTTCCTAGCTGCTTTGATTACATTAAATGCCATATCTGCTTCAAAAGTTGAACTAAACGATTCCTAGTTCGTCCTCATCGCAAAGTCAGATCCTCGCCTTGATCCGATTATAATAAATACACTTCAACAACACTGAATACAAATGTACTGTTTTATTCTTCCATTCATTACATCCTGACCACAGGAATCCTCTGACCTTTCTGACTCATAGTAACACGTGATACATTTAAATACAACGTCAGTTACCATGACAGTTAATAGAGGGTATTCTGAGGGGTAAGATGGACAAGGGCTGGTTGGGGTTAGTCAGCAAGGCTTTGTATGTTGGAGATCATGGCTCGCGAATCTTATTGAGTTTTTTGAAGATGTGACCAAAAGGGGCACAGATGTTGAGGTATATATGGATTTCAGCAAGGCATTTGACAAAGTTCTGCATGGTAGGCTGCTCTGGAAGGTTAAATTGCGTGGGATCCAAGGAGAGATGGCCAACTGGTTAGAAAATTTGCTTCATGACAGGAAACAGAGGGTGATGGTGGAAGGTTGTTTTTGGATGGAGGCCTGTGACTAGTATTGTGGGATGTCATGTTCCAGTTATACAGTACATTCATGATGGAATATTGTGTTCAGTTTTGGTCACCCTATCATAGAAAATCTATCATAGAAAGCTGAGCAGGCTAGGGCTTTATTCCTTGTAGTGCAAGAGGATGTATTTATAGAGATGTATAAGATCATGAGTGGAATAGATGAAGTAAATCCAGTCTTTTACCCAGATTAGGGGAATCAAGAACCAGAGGTTTAAAGTGAGGGGGGAAAGATTTAATAGGAACCCAAGCGGCATCATTTTCACACAAAGTGTAGTATGTATATGAAACAAGCTGCTAGAGGAGGTAGTTGTGGCAGGTACTATCACAACGTTTAAAAAACATTTGGACAAGTCCATGGATAGGATAGGTTTATCCGCCAAATACAGGCAGGTGGGACTATTGTAGATGAGTCATGTTGGTCGGGGAGGGCAAGTTGGTAAAAGGTGTGTTTCCTTGAAAGTTCTCTAAAAGTTACCAGGGGGAAAAAGCAGCAACCATTGCATCTTAAGAACACATTCTGTCAGCTTCATTAGAATTGGTCAGTGCTATTGACAAACAATTGCTTCTATTGACACTTGTGCAATGTAACATGTCGCCTTTGTTTAAGAAAGAACTGCAGATACTGGAAAAATCGAAGGTAGACAAAAATGCTGGAGAAACTCCACGGGTGAGGCAGCATCTATGGAGCAAAGGAATACGTGATGTTTCGTGTTGAGACCATTCTTCAGACTGATGTGGGGGGGCGGGAAGAAGAAAGGAAGAGATGGAGACAGTAGGCTGTGGGTGAGCTGGGGAAGGGAAGGAAGGAGAAAGCAAGGACTACCTGAAATTGGAGGTCAATGTTCATACCGCTGGGGTGTAAACTACCCAAGCAAAACATGAGGTGCTGCTCCTCTAATTAATGGTGGGACTCACTCTGACCATGCAGGAGGCCCAGGACAGAAAGGTTGGATTCAGAATGGGAAGGGCAGTTGAATTGCTGGGCCACCGGATGAGGTGCTGCTCCTCCAATTTGCAGTGGGACTCACTCTGGCCATTGAGGAGGTCCAGGACAGAAAGGTCGGATTTGGAATGGGAGGGGGAGTTGAAGTGCTGGGCCACCGGAACATTGACTTCTCCAATTTCAGGTAGTCCTTGATTTCTCCCTCCTCCCCTCCCCTTCCCAGCTCTCCCACAGCCTACTGTTTCCGCATCTTCCTTTCTTCTTCCCGCCCCCTCCCCCACCTCCACATCAGT
Organism: Leucoraja erinaceus; assembly: GCF_028641065.1. NCBI lineage: Eukaryota > Metazoa > Chordata > Chondrichthyes > Rajiformes > Rajidae > Leucoraja > Leucoraja erinaceus. The sequence goes on from NC_073384.1 coordinate 25,162,735, forward strand.
CTGAAGAAGGGTCTCAACCCGGAACGTCACCTATTCCTCCGCTCCATAAATGCTGCCTCAACCGCTGAGTTTCTCCAGCATGTTTGTCTACCCAACATGTAGCCTTTACATAGAAACATAGAAAATAGGTGCAGGAGTAGGCCATTCGGCCCTTCGAACCTGCACCGCCATTCAATATGATCATGGCTGATCATCCAACTCAGTATCCTGTTCCTGCCTTCTCTCCATACCTCCTGATCCCTTTAGCCACAAGGGCCACATCTAACTACCTCTTAAATATAGCATCTTTAGTACAGGTGGGTACCTTTATCCGGTGTTTTGAAACCGAAAAATCCGAAACCGGCCATTTTTTCCAATGTCGTCTGCGCACGCTACCCAAAAAACCCAGACTTTAATGCCTCCTCCCTGAAAATCTGTAAAGAATGAAACTTTATTATGTGAAGGGGGGGTGAAGGGTAAACTTTAATTCTTCCTGGTCAATGCCTTACCGGGTCGCTGTGCAAAGCTCCGCAGCGCTTAGGGCGGCGCCAGTTGTAGCTCCGCCAGTTGTAGCTCCGACCCCGGCAACTCTACCCCTGGCTGCGAGGCGCTCCAAATCCAGCGCGGCCCGCGCCGGACGCCCCCTTTTTCCTATTGACACAAGCGGGGTGCGGGCAATTTTTCTGTACACACATCGCGGAAGTCGCTTCTTAGGAGCCGCGCATCAGGGGTATTGCGTGATCATAGCTAATCGCCGCCCGCGGCCGGACGGAAGCTCGGCTCCAAATCCAGCGACGCTCCGTGAATGTTGGAAGAAGGCGGCCACAGCGCTCCGGAGCTTTTTATTGTCATTGCACATCAATGCAACGCTGGGACGTTTAGTTGCCGGGGTCGGAGCTACAACTTCGGACGGAAGCTGAGGTTGTCGCCGACCAGGTAAAAAAATAAATACCAACCAGATAAAATCCCTCCAAACTAACTGTAACATTTACAATGTTCTCCCGGTCATCTGAGGGAGACAGTCCAGACTTTTCAAGGGGGATGGGGGGCACTTCCATTCTGAAATCCATGTCCGAAATCCGACAAGTGCTGGTCCCAAGGCTTTTCAGAGCCGTATCTATAGCTCTAACGGACCTTTAATGTTTGAAAATGCTGCAAAGAAAGCTGCTTAGTCTCAAATCCCCTTTTTCTATTGATTTTTTTTTTCTGGAGTTTCGGGCGTGATAGAAGGCCTTGTCAACATCTGCAACCGTATGAGAGAAGTGACGTGTTCGAACAGTCCAGGGGGGATGGGGGCACCGTTACAAGAATAAAGCTGTGTCTGGAGGTTCGGGCGTCTTTAACATATGAAGATCGAACTGACGGGTGTGAGGTGTCTTTATGGATGCTGACGGCCTTCCTGAGGCACCGTGTGTGGTAGATGCCCTCCAAGGCTGGTAGCTGTGTCCCAATAATCCTCTGCACTCTGTGGACGATGCGCTGAAGTGCTCTCCTCTCCGCCTCCGTGCAGCTGAGATACCACACTGAGATGCCATACGTTAATATGCTCTCTGTGGTGCAGCGGTAGAAGGTTGTCAGCAGCTGTTGGGGCATACCAGTCTTTTTTAATGTCCTCAGGAAGAACAGTTGTTGCTGTGCCTTCTTGACCAGCGCAGCGGTGTTGGTGGACCATGTGAGGTCCTCTGAAATGTGAGTGCCCAGAAACTTAAAGCTGGACACTCTCTCCACACTTTCCCCGTAAAGATTTACAGTGAAGAAACAAGCTCTGACGCACGACATCTATGCTAAGCATTATTCCTGTCTATGCTAATCCTACATGCCTGCATTAATTCCATATCCCAGCTCATTCAAGCACCTTAAACAAACCTCTTAAATGTTATTACAGTTCCTGTCTCTACCATCTCCTCTGTAGTTGGTACCTGGATTCTTTGTTGGAAAGATTTATCCCACAGATCCCCTTTAAATACCTCCCTCTCTCATACCTGTGCTCCCTTGTTGGCCATTTGCATTTACTATGTCTTTTACAATTTGATGTATCTATTATGTCATTTCTCAACCTCCTTCATTGCGGGGAAAACAAACCATATCTATCCAATCCCTCCTGTTAACTCAAAATCTTCAATCCAGACAACATCCTTATGAATCTATTCTGCACCCTTTCTAGCTCAATCACATATTTTAGTGGTGACCAGACATGTGTGTATTGCTTTTCATGATATGCTGAATGTTTCCCGATCAATTCTATATAACTGGACCAATGAAATATTCACAATCTCCATATGTACAGTGCATTCAGGAAGTATTCAGACCCCTTCACTTTTGTTATGTTATACCCTTATTTTAAAATGGATTAATTCATTTTTTTATCATCAATCTACACACAATACCCCAGAATGAAGAAGCACAAACAGGTGCTTAGAATTTTTTGCAAAATAATTGAAAATAAATAACTGAAATATCACATTTACATAAGTATTCAGACCCTTTGCCATGACACTCAAAATTGAGCTTAGGTTTATCCAGTTTCCATTGATTATCCTTGAGATGTTTCTACAACTTAATTGGAGTCCACCAGTGGTAAATTAAATTGATTGGATATGATTTCGAAAGGCACATACCTGTCTATATAAGATCCCACCGTTGACAATGCATGACAGGGCAAAAACCAAACCAGGAAGCCAAATGAATTGTCCGTAGACCTCCGAGACGGGGATTGTGTCAAGACAGAGATCTGGGGAAGGGTATAAAACAATTTCTGCAGCATTGCAGGTCCAGAAAACCACAGTGGCCTCTGTCATTCTTAAATGGAAGAACTTTGGAACCACCATCATAGAGCTGGTCACCCGGCCAAACTGAGCAATCGTGGGAGAAGGGCCGTGGTGAGGGAGGTGACCAAGAACCCGATGGTCACTCTGCAGAGCTCCAGAGTTCCTCTGTGAAGATGGGAGAATCTTCCAGAAAGGACAACTATATCTGCAGCACTCCACCAATCAAGCCTTTATAGTAGAGTTGCCAAAAGGCATATGACATCCCATTTGTAGTTTGCCAAAAGGCATCTAAAGGACTTTCAGAGCATGATAAACAAGATTCTCTGGTTTGATGAAACCGAGATTAAACTCTTTGGCCTGAATGCAAGCGTCACGTCTGGAGGAAACCAGGCACCGCTCATCACCTGGCCAATACCATACCTACGGTGAAGCATGGTGGTGGCAGCATCATGCTTCAGGGATGTTTTTCAGCTGCAGGAACTGGGAGACTAATCAGGATCAAGGGAAAGATGAACAGAGCAAAGTACAGAGATCATTGATGAAAACCTGCTCCAAAGCGGTCTGGACCTCAGATTAGGACAGAGGTTCACCTTCCAACAGCACACAGCCAAGAAAGCGCAGGAGTGGTTTTGTGACAAGTCTGTGAATATCCTTGAGTGGCCCAGCCAGAGCCTGGACTTGAACATGATTGAACATCTTTGGAGGGACCTGAAAATAGCTGTGCATCGACACTCCCCATCCAACCTGTCAGAGCTTGAGATGATCTGCAGAGAAGAATGGGAGAAATTACCCAAATGCAGGTGTGCCAAGCTTGTAGCGTCATACCCAAGAAGACTTGTGGCTGTAATTGCTGCCAATGGTGCCTCAACAAAGTACTGAGTAAAGGGTCTGAGTGCTTATGTAAATGTGATATTTCAATTTTTTTTTTTTCATTACTTTGCAAAAATTTCTAAACACCTGTTTTTGCTTCCATTCTGGGGTATTGTGTCTAGATTGATGATAACAAAAAAATAATTTAATCCATTTTAAAATAAGGCTGTAACATAACAAAATGTGGAAAAAGTGAAGGTGTCTGAATACTTTATGAATGCACTGTATGCAGCTGTTCTGGACCGTGCCCCTCTGCTTCCCTTTTTTACATTTACTTTCATCTTCAACTTTTTTCTTTTTTTTGTAAAACTTTAAAAAAAACACTTCTCTGGTCTTCACATTTGCTTTCATTTCATCATTTTCAAGTATTTAAAAAGGAGAAAGTAAAGGTTTTAGGGTAAGTTCGTTTCCACCAAATAAAAGGTATCAGCTAGAAAACAGGATCCTTCCTGAATATCAAGAAACGTGCAAAATCGCTTAAGACAAAAAAGGGAAATATGGCAGATACCAAAAGTTCAATATTGTTAAAATCCTAAATGTACATGGAAAACATGAGATCAAAATTGTGATTAAGCAGGTAAAATGCACAGTAGTACATCAAATGAGTCAACTATGTTTTATAAATGAAAGCCAAGTGAATAACGAAAAAGAGTATGTATAAAATAACTCGTGAAGAGACAAAGATGAAATGATTCTGAAGTAACATTTTACATTGTTCTTCTCAGTGGGAAATGATGCAGACATTTTGTTAAAATGTGAAATGTTGAGGGGAGTGGTGGGGGGGGGGGGGATGAAACCAGATGAAACAGTAGGGGTAGAGAAACAAGGGAGAAAATTCCATTTATGTTCTCTTCATTTAAACTGCTGTATAAAGAGACGTTATTGTAGAATTTAGGCATGCATTGGACTCAGTTCAGTATTTAATGCCAATTATATACAATTTACAGCTCCGTCTAGATTATGAAGGAAACTCACTCATTCAATGGATCGTTCCAAAACCCTGTACAGTCAGCTCTCTAACGTAAGATTAAATGTAACATACTGGTGAAAGGAGTTTAGAACATTGAAAAGAAGTATGATCTTTTGTAAACATCTTTGTCCAGAAATTTATTGAGTGATGCTATTCTTTTGTGTTATGTAGTTGAAATGTATTTTTTTCTCTCTGAAGTGAAACACACCAATTATTATTTCTGGGTTGTAGTGCCATTGGTATTAATATTGGTGTATTATTATTCAGTGTTTAGAGATACAGTGAAAAACTTTGTTAACTTGCTATCCAGTCAAATCATGCATACACGAGTACAATCAAGTTATTTATAAGTGCACAGAGAAAAATAACCGGAGGGCAGAATATGGTTTTATTAACAATGATCTATTCTACATTCTCTTTGATCTTCATCCCCTTGGTCCTGTTTTCACACCTTACACTTCCTTTTCTACACATTTCCTTATCTATGTACCACCCACTCCCCTGACATCTGTCTGAAGAAGGGTCTCGACCCGAAACATCACCAGAGATGCTGCCTGTCCCACTGAGTTACACCTGCATTTTGTACCTTCAATTTAAACCAGCATCTGCAGTTCTTTCCTACACATATGGTGTTATGGCCAGTAGAAAGAATGAGTGATTTAGGTTGGGAGATCAGGCCATTGTGAGTTAGGTTGGGAGATCAGGACTACATCCTTGAGTGATAGTTTCTTGATTAGTAAGGGTCAAAGTCCATTGGGAGAAGGCAGGAAATTGGGGTTACGAGGGAAAGATAGATCAGCCATGATTGAATGGGGGACCAGTCTCGATGGGCAGAATGGCCTAATCTGCTATTTTGTCTTATGAATTTTGAGGAAAGACTAGTTTGTTTGATGTACTGGGCTGCATCCACAAATTCTTGCTGTCTTGTACAGATTGGTTTCCAAACCAAGTTTTGATGGTGATTCACAATGTGGTTGGACCAAGGCAAATTGTTGGTGATATTTATGCACAGGAAATTGAAGCTCTCAACCATTTCCACATCTGCATCATTGATGCTGAATGGGGAATGTTCACCACCCCATTTCCTAAAGTCAACGTCTGGCTCCTTTGTCTTGTTGACATTGAAGGTTGTTGGCTCAACACCACATTACCAATTTCTCTGACTCTTTCCTACCATCTGTTTCACCGTTGCTTCAGATCCTGCCCTCTAGGGTGACGTCATCTGTAAACTTGTGAATTATGTTACGACAGAATTTTGTTTAGTTTATTGTTGTCATGTGTACTGAGGTACAGTGAAAAGCTTTTGTTTGCGTGCTGTCCAATCAAAGAAAAGATTATACATGAATACAATCAAGCCATCCACAGTGCACAGATAAAGGGTACAGCATTTAGTGCAAAGATGTAACATTGTCATGAGTTTATAAGGAATATAGTAAGGGCCTGAAAGCAGATACATGCGGAACACCATATTACTATAGAGAATAACATGTATCATATTGTTCAGAAAATGTTCCTGGTGTCAGTCATCCTTGCAGGCCTAATGTGTTGGACAGTGAGGCCTGATTGCGATATTTTCTTTCAACAGTTGCCAAACTCATCCTGACCCTTCCCCTTGCACGTTTAAAGCTTTCCACACACATATTTCTCCTGCTTCTGATTTATTCAGCTAAAACAATTGTTGATCTTTCTCATTCCCAGCTCTTCCTTCTTCTCTTCCCATCACTGAATCCTAGGCCCAGCACTGAGCCTTGCGGCATCCCTCTAGTCACTGCCTGCCATTCTGAAAAGCACCCGTTAATTTCTACTTTTTGCTTCCTGTCTGCCAACCAGTTCTCTATTCAAGGTACACAAAAATGAAGGAGAAACTCAGCAGGTGCAGCTGACAGAGGTTCACCTGCATCTCCTTCAACTTCATCTATTGCATCCGCTGCTCTAGATGTCAGCTGATCTACATCGGTGAAACCAAGCGGAGGCTTGGCGATCATTTTGCCGAACACCTCTGCTCGGTCCGCATTAACCAACCTGACCTCCCGGTGGCTCAGCATTTCAACTCCTCCTCCCATTCTGTATCCGATCTCTCTGTCCTGGGTCTCCTCCATGGCCAGAGCGAGCACCACCGGAAATTGGAGGAACAGCACCTCATATTCCGCTTGGGGAGCCTGCATCCTGGGGGCATGAACATTGAATTCTCCCAATTTTGTTAGCCCTTGCTGTCTCCTCCCCTTCCTATCTCTCCCTCAGCCCTCGGGCTCCTCCTCCTCCTTTTTCCTTTCTTCTCCCCACCCCACCCCCCATCAGTCTGAAGAGGGGTTTCGGCCCGAAACATTGCCTATTTCCTTCGCTCCTTAGATGCTGCTGCACCCGCTGAGTTTCTCCAGCATTTTTGTGTACCTTCGATTTTCCAGCATCTGCAGTTCCTTCTTAAACAGTTCTCTATCCATGTCAGTAACCTACCCCCAATACCATGTGCTCTAATTTTGCACACTAATCTCTTGTGTGGGACCTTGTCAAAGTATAGATACACCACATCCACTGGCTCTCCCTTATCTATTCTACTTGTTACATCCTCAAAAAATGAGTCAAGATTAGTCAAGCATGATTTCCCCTTCATAAATCCATGCTGACTATGTCACTGCTTTCCAAATGTGCTGCTATTACATCTTTAATAATTGATAAGCATTTCCCCCACTACAGATGTTGGGCTAACTGGTCTATAATTCCCTGTTTTCCCTCTCTTCCTCCTATCTTAAACATGCGATTTCATTAGCTCCCCTCCAGTCCATAGGAACTGATCCAGAGTCTATAGAACATTGGAAAATGATCACCAATGCATCCACAATTTCTAGGGCTACTTCCTTGAGTACTGTGGGATGCAGTCCATCAGGCCCTGGGGATTTATCTGCCTTAAGACCTAATACCATTTCCTGACTAATGTGAATTGCTTTCAGTTCATCCCTCCCGCTAGATCCTCGGTCCCCTAGTATTTCTGGGAGATTGTTTGTCTCTTCCTCAGTGAAGACATAACCAAAGTACTTGTTTAACTAGTCTTCCATCTTCTTGTTTCGCATTATAAATTCACCCGTTTCTGACTGTAAGGGACCTACATTTGTCTTCACTAATCTTTTCCTGTTCACAAACTATAGAAGTGTTTACAGTCGATTTTTTTATTCCCCACAAGCTTTCTTTCATGCACTATTTCCCCCTTCTTAATTAACCTCTTTGTCCTCCTCTGTTGAAATCTAAATTTCTCCCAGTAGGCTGTGGGCCGCGGAGCTTTATCATTCAGGTTTGAGACCCAACTCATGGAACTACCTGAATTTTTAAAAACGTTTTTATAAATATTTTTATTAGAAGCATTTATACAAATAATAGTAAGCGACAATTTAATTACAGATTTCTTACATAGCTTCAGATTTTTTTTTTAAAGAATAAAGATAAAGGGAGAAAACGATGAAAGTAATAGAGAGAGAAAAAGTTAAAAAAAGATGCAGAAGAAAACTACCAATAACAAGATTATGGCGATAGATCCGGGAAATGTTGAGTATAACTATTCATCCAGTCCCAAACTCAGGTTTCAACCCTGATTTTACTTCGGAGTCACGTGAGTGACTTCGTGAAGAAGCCCGCCCCAGGACGCATTGCGGCATTACGTTTCAGCATGCAAAGCGGCAGCCGGGAGTCAGGGCTCCCGAAGAAACGAGAAAATCTAAGTTTAGGTAAGTACTTACCTTTACTGTTACAGCCCCTTTGCGTCTGCTTGTTTCCCGCAGGGCGTGCAAGCGGCCCCCTTGGACTCCGGGAGGAGTTTTCCGTTCGAGGGAGGGGAGGAAAGACGCTACTAGGGAGAGAGAGCGCCGGCGGACCATGAATGGGAGCTGTGCCGGTGCCGGTAAACTGTTCACAGGGGCGACATTGAGAGCGCAGGAAGACGGCGCTAGCACTGCGTTGGGGTCCCCCTCAGGCCTCGCTCGCTCGCGAGTACTGTCCAGGTGAGGCAGGCAGGCGGGCGGGAGGAGGCTTCCGACATTTGCGGAGCCGTTAGGGGGACCCACTGTGCAGTGCTGGCGTGGAGTGCGCTGCAGCCCGAGTGCAGGTGAGCAGCAGCCCGAGTGCAGAGAGAGAGAGAGCGAGGACCGCTAATCAGCGCCCCGCTCCCGACTCTGCATCAAGCCGTCAGCATCAGCTGCGGGCTTGGGGGGAAATGCTGCACCTGCCCGCTCGACGAAAGGACGTCGTTGGGCAGCAAACAGGGGTGGACCGCTTAGCGGGCGGTCCGCAAACCCGACACCGCGACCGAGCCAGCCCGCTAGCACCTGAGCAGCGGGCTGGATGTGTGTAAAACCCGGCGGTGGAGCTGACATCGGACTGGGACGTCTCTCCACCCAGGAGGGGGAGAGACAGCCGCCTGAGCTGCAGGAGCGGCTCTTGGGCATTGGAAAGGTGAGTTTGCAGTTGTGTTTTATTACAGATTTCAGGAACTCAACGCAAAAAACTCGCAAAGAGAAACTGCCCCGCTCCAACTCTACCAGCGGGGCAGCAACCGGCGGCAGCGTCGTCGCAGAGCGTTTTCGCTATCCCTGAGACCGAGCCAAGCCAGTCTCGCCAGAGCCTACACGGCGGACTGGGAAAGCGGCCAGGAAGCCAAACGGCCGGTCGTCTCCGATTCGTCGGAGGGGGACATGTCTCTACCAAAGCAGAGAGAGACAGCCGCCTGAGCTGCACTTAGCAGCTCCTGGAGGAGAAGGTCCACCGGGAACAGCAGCGCTCCCGGCGAGACAGGACAGGCACCTCCTCCATAGTGTCGTTCAGGCACTGCCCTTTGCTACCCTCATACCACGGGTTGGAGCAGGAGGCTAGCATTGGTGACCAGGGCAGGGCTGGTCTGCAAATGGGGCAGGCGGACAAAATCGGGAGTATGCATGAGGTGCAGGATCAGGAACAGCTGTTGGGTGTCGTGGACCGCTTCGTAGCAACCCCACGGGCTGGAGCACCGCCGGAGCCAAAACAATGGCAGCCAGCAAGAATATACAGCACCAGAGAACTATGAGGCCCTTAAGGGGAATAAGCCTAAAACAGCAAAATCTGGAAGTTGTGGGGGCCCTTATGCGGGCATAAAAACTCAAGCTACAGCGGATCCGAAGGCTCCTGATGTCAGCTATCACAGCCTATGCTTGTTCTGTGGAGATAACGAGATCAACACGATTCGAACTAAATAATCTCTGAAGGGAAATACAACACCTGCTCTCAATCTCAAAGATGCAGGCTTGAGCAAAGCCCAGCAGCGGAGGCAGACTCACTGCTATTTGGGAGAGATCTGAACAAAAAGCTGAAGGAGATCGAAGAGGTATCAAAAACCTTCGGCATCATGAGGGCAGGCCAAGGGACGAGCAAACCACGACTTTCGATACCCTAACAGCAGCACCTCACGGCATCCACCAGTCTATGTCTAGAATATGGGACTGGTGAAAGCTTGGGGCCGCACTATCCCCAAAGATCTTTTAGATCAGGGCCCGCCGCGGACCCCCTGGAAAATGCGCCCCCCCCCCAACGTCGCCAGCACATCCTCAGAACAAAAGCACTCAGAAAACAGAAAACATAAAACCGCCAATAACCATGGAGGTAGGTGGGTCTGGTTCCTACCAGCATATAGAGCGCTTTCTTGGACTATCTTGGCTTTCATATTAATTCAGTCCACGTAACTATAAGGATGCCAAGAGACAACATAGTTGAATTGGCACAAACAAGCACAAAGTAATGGTCAAACTACCAACTACTCGACAAATAACAGAGTAATTGGGAAAAAATGGTACCATTTCTGTCTACATCATTCAGATGTTAGTATCAAAAACAACATATAGGTTGTCATTGAGCATCTCATGAAGTTACCCACTGAAGTAATATCAGAAAGACAGTGGTGGGGTTACCACTTATACTGGGCATTAATTATCTAAAAAAAATGTTCGGGTGAATTTTATGAGTTTTAAAGCACTTGCATGTATGGGTATAAATAGACTACACTATGGAGGTGGCCTATATTAACCATATGGCAGCATAAAGTCGGTATCATATGAGAAGTTGGTCAAACCAATTTGGCAATGGTATATCCATAGATGTATTTGACTATCAACAACTTACCTGGGCGGTAAGAAAAATACAGTGACAGACACCAGGTCACATAATATTAAGGACTACATCAATTAGATGTTTTCATATAAAGTTAACAAAACTATTAAGCTATATGATGCAACAGATATTAATGCATTTCATTGTCGCTGTACTGTACACTGACAATGACAATTAAAATGGAATGTGAAACTGATATCGATTATTTGCATTAACGCTATATCACCAGGTGTTCGGGGATGTCCTATGTATGTCGCGGGGGGAAACCAGACCCTGGGCCAGTGGAATCCTCATTAAAAAAAAAATTTCTCTGGGACAGATAGTTCCAGCAGAAAGATCGTCAGCTATATATATTAACTTTTCTGACCTATAGGTCATGTTGTCATTCAAGAATGTATTTATAATATTGATAGACAAATGCGTTCACGCTGCATTGGTGAAATTAATTCTATGTATTTTTCCCTTCTGCCTCACCAATCGAGAACAACGCACAGTACAAAAGGATTCTGCTTCAGGTATTTGATTGTACCTGACGGACTTACGCAGGCCTTGTTTCACTTCACGCCATGACATGGCTGTTGAAACTTGGATGGTGTTTTTCCAGTACCCAGAATTATTAATATCGGAGCCGGGCACAAATCAACTGTGCCATGAGAAATAAGCTCCTGAGCTGCAGATTCTGCGCAAGCCTCTGGGACTGGGATTGTTATACTGAATAATCGACACCATGTCAGCATCCTTTTGAACATCCACTGGACTACAACACTTGTCCAGCATCAAGAGAAGTACTGCAAGGATAAAGGGGAAAACCTACTCATCCGATACAGGTACTACGAACTGGAATTCCTGGAGAACCTTCATCATGATGAAGGATTCGGCTACAGTGCCATCAACACAGCTAGAATTGCCCTGCCTGTTCTTTTTCAAAACAGCTACAGGACAACAGGCCATGGGGTCACTGGCTGGTGGTAAATTTGAAGGGTATTAAAACTCTAAACCCCTAGACTAGGTACACCTATATATGGGATGTCACAGTGGTTAACCACACTTCAGGGGATCCCACCAGCCAGAGTCCTAAACCTGAACCTTCTATGCACTAAAAACATATGTTAAAGGCACATGGAGCAGCACAGAGTGTCCAGTCACTACTCCTATTTTCAACTAGACACCATGCTCACAGCTTCAGACCAGATCTCTATCATTTGTTCAGGGAATGGTCAAACCAGACCAGGAACACCTTATCCAGTCATAAAAAACGGGCTACCCGCCAGAAAACACGGTATGTGCCAAGACCCTATTACCTTACATAGACACAACCTAATTATGCGAGGGAGATGAAAAGCCTTGTGGGTTGGTCACAAAACACCTTGTGGTCGGGTAACAAGCCTTTTTTGAAATGGCTCAAGCAGGTTAAAGCTCCTGGGATAAAACTAACATGTATAAAGTTGTCATCCCACAGGAGAAGCTTCCACGTCAACGGCAAAAGAATGGACGTGCCTGTAAACCACATCCTGGCTACAGCAGAATAGTGGGGGTAAAACGTTCAGAGAAATAAATTATTATAAACTGTTGACAAAACCTGTTTTTATTTGCAGGAAGATTCCAATCTGCAAATATGCAAATTAGCCAAGGGGAGCATTTAAAATTCTTCAGTGTTATTGTAAAATGGGGCGACAGATAGCACAATGGGCTAAGAGTTCGGCTGGCGACCGGAGGGTAGCCGGTTCAAATCCCGCTTGGAGTGCATACTGTCGTTGTGTCCTTGGGCAAGACACTTCACCCACCTTTGCCTGTAATGGAATGTTACCGCGGCAGGCGCGGGCACACCGCGACGCCCTGTGTCTCCCTTTCAAGGGAGATGCTAAAAATGCATTTCATTGTCTCTGTACTGTACACTGACAATGACAATAAATTGAATCATTTTCATTTTCATCATTTCATACCATTGGGTTTTTCTATAAACAGAATCATTGGTTGATTATGATAACACGCTTCCTCCCTCAAAGGCTTCGGCAGCGAGTGATATAAGCTGTTACACGGTTTGAAATCACAGAGCTTTGAAATCTTCACGAAGTCACTCACGTGACTCCGAAGTAAAATAGTAAGATTAAACGAGAACTTACCAGTTTGAAGTTTGATCTGTATTTTATGAGGAGTTACGATGAGGGATTACGTGCCCTCCGCTCCCACCCTCATTACATGGATCAAACTGATAATTGATGTCTCTTTATTCTTTACTATGTTACTTCAAATACGTGTCTGTCTGTGATTCCACACCGCTGCTTTGAAGTTATGCCGCAATGCGTCCTGGGGCGGGCTTCTTCACGTAATCCCTCATCGTAACTCCTCATAAAATACAGATCAAACTTCAAACTGGTAAGTTCTCGTTTAATCTTACTATTTTGTGTTAAACCAATTAACTTTTTCAAAAATTCAACAAATGGAGACCATATTCTAACAAAAAATTCTGGTTTGTCAATTAGGACAAATCTCATTTTTCTCAAATGCAAGGTCTCAGTCATTTTCGTAATCCACATTTTAATTGTGGGGACTGCTGTTGTTTTCCCAAAATTTTAGTATTAATTTTTTTGCAGTTATTAGACTGTAAACAAGAAATTGTCTCTTTTCGTAAAGTTTGTTGTAATCCTAATATTATTAATTTGAGCTCTGGGTCCAATTGGATATTGAAATAATTTAAAAAATGTCCACCCAAACATTTTTAATTTTTATACGTTACAAAGGTTGGCTTCTTGAAATTGACATCTATCACAGAGAGGGGAAATATTTGGAAAAAATCTTATCTAATTTTTCCTTTGAATAATGTAGTCTATATCGTTTTGGCACCGTCCTGTAGGGGGTATGGCTGCCTAGCCTGCAGCTGTCTGTTTTTTTCATCTCTTTTTCTATTTTTAGTTAGTGTAGTGTTTTGTTTTGAGGAGTTCTAGCTTTTTTGAGTGTGGGGGAGGGGGAAAGGGGGAAACTAATTTTCAGGGTCCCCACCTGGTCGGAGATACTGCTTTTCACCGGGCTGCAGCTTCGACCCATCCCCGCGGCCTACCAGCGGGCTTAGAGCGGCGTCTCCTGAGGGGACCGCCTGGAGCTTCGGCATCGGCTGCGGCGGCGGCACCGGCTCAGCAGCGGCGGCGGCACCGTCTCAGCGGTGGCGTCACCGACTCAGCAGCGGCGGCGGTGGCACCGGCTCAGAGGCGGCACCGGCTCAGCAGCACCGGCGGCACCGTCACCGACTCAGCAGCGGCGGCGGCGGCACCAGCTTAGCAACTGCGGCGGCACCGGCGGCAGCGGTACCGGCTCGGCATCAGCGGCGGCGGAGCTGTGGGTTGGAGGACGGCGGTGCAGCGCTGGAGCGCCATTGCGGGGCTGGCGGTGACTTCGCTGAAACTCCGGTAACTGTTGCGGAGCTGCGGGTCTGTGGAGCGGCTGCGGGCGGCGGCGCTGAACTTTCCATCGGGAGCCTGGGATCTTCTGATGAGATCGCCAGTTGAGCTCCATTCGGCGTGGCCCTGTCAGCTCCGGAAGCCACGGTCTCGAGTAAGGAGGCCCGACTATGGGTGGACATGGGGAAGGGACTGGACTTTGTGCCTTTCCCCACAATGGGAACCATTGTGGGGGGATGTTTTGATGTTGAAACTATCTATTACTGTCATCTTGTATTCTTTTTTAATGTGCTGCATGGCAAAAAGAATTTCACTACATCTAGGTGTATGTGACAAAATAAATTTGAAATTTGAATTTGAATTTGAAGATTATTTTGAATTGTATCAAGGAGTGTCTAGCATTTAACGAACAGTGATTTATATATTGTAAGCTTTCATCCCCTGTGTCTTTTATTATGGATTGAGCCAACTCGTCTTCCCATGCTCGTCTATATGATTCTGAAGACGGAACCTCAGTATCTGAGAGGATATTATAAATATAAGATATTAATTTATTTGTATTGGGATGTTTATTCAAACATTCATCAAGGGTTTCTGGACCCCTAAATCTATAGTCTTGCGTATGTAGTTTTACATAGTCTCTGGGTTGCAGATATCTAAAACAGTTATTAGCGTGTAACTCTTATTTCTGCTGTAGTTCGTGAAATGAGAGAAAAATGCCATTTTGGTAAAGGTCTCCCACCGTTTTAATTCCATGGGTTTTCCATTGAACAAATCCTCTATCTAAAATGGTTTAAAAGAAGGGTTATTTGCAATCGGGAGAAAATGCGATAAATTACCCAATTTTAGAGTGGGTTTTAATTGTTTCCACATACGTATACCACTATGTATAATCGGATTTCCTCCGTATGTTTTTTTATTCAAATTAATCGGAGCTAGAAGAATCGAGCCTATTTCAAAAGGTAAGCAGTCCTCCTTCTCCATTTTTAGCCAGTCTGGTTGTTGATCAGTGTCATCCAGCCAGAAAGTAATATTTTTTTTAATATTAACTGCTCAGTAGTATAATAGAAAGCTTGGTAAAACTAATCCTCCATTAACTTTGGACTTGCATACATTTTTTTTAATTTATTCTGTGGTTCTTATAGTCCCAGATAAAATTTGTAACAGCTGAATCATTTTTTAAAATAATTTTTTTGGGAGATATATTGGAATTGATTGGAATAACTATAATAATTGTGGGAGAAAAATCATCTTTATAGCATTAATTCTACCAACTAAAGAGATGGGAAGCGTTTTCCAATATTGGATATTTCTGTGTAATTTAGTAAGTAAAGGAGGAAAAATTGATTTGAATAAAGAAGTATATTTCTTGGTCACATAGATTCCAAAGTATTTAAACTTTTCAGAGGTAATTTTAATACTGTTGAAGTATGTGGGTTTTGTTCCATTATTGGCTTCATTTCGCTTTTATTCCAATTAATTCTATATCCGAGAATGAACCAAATTGAGTTATGAGATTTAATAAATTCGGAATGCTAATTTCTGGGTTTGTGATGTATAATAATACATCGTCTGCATATAATGAAATTTTATTAACTGTATGTTTAGTATTATACCCATGTATTTCTGAATGGGATCTAATACTCTCTGTGAGTGGTTCTGTAACAAGGGCAAATAGAAGCGGGGACAGTGGACATCCTTGTTTCACACCCTCTGGATAAATTAAATTTAGGTGACAACATTTGATTTGTCAATATTCTAGTTGTTGGGTTTTTATATAGGAGTTTCACAAACTACCTGAATTTTTAACAGCTGAATCATTGTAAAAATATTATATAAATCATACCTCAAACTCGTCAAGACCAAAACCTGCACATTTTTAAAAAATGTGGTAATTACGAGTAGTAATTGTCCAATCAATGCACGTTTGACATTGAGGTCGGACCCAAATTGACCAATCACGCGCTTTGTTTTATGATCGCTAGGGATCAATTGTTGTATAACCTTGGGATCATGGCTGCCTCCTCATTACATCAAAACAATAATAAGGTTTCCAAGGAATAAAGATAATGCTAACCTTGCTGATCATTTTGTTTTTCAATTGATTTATCTTTATAAAGTTATGATGTGAACTGTTAAATAAAAATGATAAATAACAAATGTAGAGCTAGGATTAGGATTAGGGTCAGTCAGTCGGTTGGTCAGTCGGTCAGTCAGTTATTCAGTCAATCAGTCGATCAGTCTATCGGTTAGGCTGTCGGTAGGCCGATAGATGATGTGGAGGGTCGGTTGGTCTGTTGGGCCGTCGGACGGCCGGTGGGCGCTGCGAATGGTCAGACTGCCGGTGGGTGCTGCGAGTGGTCGGACGGCCGGTGGGTGCTGCGAGTGGTCAGATGGCCGTTGGGTGCTGCGAGTGGTCGGATGGCCGGTGGGTGCTGCAAGTGGTTAGTCGAGCTGTCGGTAGGCCGGTGTTGCAGCGAGCGGGCGGACTGACAGAGCAGGCGCTATGGGGGTGCTGAAGGCAGGCCCGGGCGGTGTGCAAGGCAGTGCTGCTCCCCAACAGAAGGGCATGCTGGCCGATGTGGATGCGCTGCGGGGCCACACGTACGGAGCCCGCAGCCGGTCCCAAAGGGGCTCCAGCTCCAGCCGTGGGCAGCTCTGGAAGGGGGGCGAGTTAGGGTTAGGCATTTTCCAGTCAGTGGAAGATACCTTAGCCTTCCCCTAGCCTGGCACTACCTCAGTTCCCACTATGGCCGTGACCCCCACTCTGCACACTGGCAGTCAGTGAGGTTCAGTAAATGGGGGAACCCACAGGAACTACCCTCACCCATTAATTAGGCTGGTTCAGGAGCCAGACCTCTGCAACAGTCTCATTCAAAATACCCACTCACAATTATATTAATTACTAGATTAAGTGGGACCCGTTGGGTCCCATGTTCACATGGGAGGGCTGGTCCCTCAACTCAATATTTCACCTCACCACCAATTCCAATATTGGTGGCCAGGGGGGGGGGGGGGGGGGGGGGGGCTAGTATGGGAGTTGTGGGCCGAAGGGATTGGTTTCCAGAGGGCTAGTATGGACATTGTGGTCCGAATGGATTCTTGGGCTGGCAGCTCAGTCACTCAGGCCTGGTGGGTTGGCAGCTCAGTCACTCAGGCCTGGTAGGCTGGCAGCTCAGTCTCTCAGGCCTGGTGGGCTGGTAGTTCAGTCACTTAGGCCTGATGAGCTGGCAGTTCAGTCACTCAGGGCTGGTGGGCTGGCAGCTCAGTCACTTAGGCCTGATGAGCTGGCAGTTCAGTCATTTGGGGCTGGGGGGCTGGCAGCTCAGTCACTCAGGGCTGGTGTGGTGGGCTGGCATATCAGTCACTGAGGGCTGGTGGGCTGGCAGTTCACTGACGGCTATTCCTTGAAATTCCATTTCGAGCTGAGTGCTGGCAACACAATTAGATATAATAGCATTTCAGGCCGAGTGCAGGCCACCAAATCGATTTCATGCAGAGTGCAGGCCACCAAACTCAATTTCACAACATTTTGGGCAAAGTGCAGGCCGCCAAACTCGATTTCACAGCATTTCGGACGGAGTGCAGGCCGCCAAACTCGATCTCACAGCATTTCGGGCAGAGTGCAGGCCGGCAAACTCGATTTCACAGCATTTCAGGCGGAGTGCAGGCCGCCAAACTCAATCTCCCAGCATTTTGGGCAGAGTGCAGGCCGCCAAACTCGATCTCACAGCATTTCGACCAGAGTGCAGGCCGCCAAACTCGATCTCACAGCATTTTGAGCAGAGTGCAGCCCGCTAAACTCAATCTCACAGCATTTCGGGCAAAGTGCAGGCCACCGAACTCTATTTCATGCAGAGTACAAACTCGATTTCATGGCATATCGTGCGGAGTGCAGGCCGCCAAACTCGATCAAAGGCATTTCTGGCGGAGTGCAGGCCGTCAAACCCGAGCTCACGGCATTTCGGGCGGAGTGCAGGCCGCCAAACGTAATGTCACGGCATTTCGGTCGGAGTGCAGGCCGCCATACTCGATTTCATGGCATTTCGGGCGGAGTGCTGGCCGCCAAACTCGCTCCCACGACATTTCAGGCAGAGTGCAGGCCGCTAAACTAGATCCCACGGCATTTCGGGCGGAGAGCAGGCCGCCAAACTCGATCTCACGGCATTTATGGCGGAGTGCTTTCCGCCAATCTCGATCTCACGGCATTTCAGGTGGGGTTCAGGCCGCCAAACTCGATCCCAAGGCATTTCAAGCGAAGTGCCGGCCGCCAAAGCCGACCCAACAGCATTTCTGGCAGAGGGCAGCCCACCAAATTGCCAAACAACTCATTGCATTATCATTAAGGGCAAATCATTTATTGCAAGTACATTGCAGACTCACAGTTCAGTTAATTCACAGCTTAAAATCAGTTGTGGACTCTCCCTCGTGATCTTCTAGAGTGACTGACTAACGTCCAGGCATCCGGGGTTGTATAGTTCTGCTCCCCCGGAAGGGGCGTTACCTTCATCGTGGTGATTGACATGCAAGAGGACCAATCAGCTGATCTCAAGATTTTTTTATACATTCATAATCGATTGGAAAAATTCACGGGGCTGCCTCAGCGTAGGAGGACTGTGAGTAAGATGGCCAAAAACCAGAGCGATATATGGTAGTTTTTTCTAAAATCCCAAGTACCAAAATCAATGTACAGCGCAGACAGGAAGTGGTCAAGATGAGGCTGTTAGTTATAGACACTTTTATATAATACTAGACCAAGGGGTTAGGTCCCGTCCCCTTAATGCGCAGTTGCGGGGGGGGGGATGGGGGCTGCAGCGTCACACACACATTAACCACCCCCCAAACACACAGGGGGGAGGGGGGTGAGAGGGGGGGGGGGGAGGGGGAGGTGGTTGAGGGGGATGAGAGGGGGGGTGGAGGGGGGAGAGGGGGGAGAGGGTGGGGTGAGAGGGTGGAGAGGGGGTAAGAGGAGGGTAGGGGGAGGGCTAGAGGGGGGGGAGGGGGAGAGAGAGGAGGGGGAAGGGGGGATAGAGTGGGGAGGGGGAGGAGAGGGAGATGGGGGGGGAGGGAGGGAGGGAGGGAGGGGAGAGGGGGATAAGAGGCAAATCTCTATCAGAATATGTAAAAATCAGCAGCGGAAATAAGCGCGAAGTTTTAAAAAGATTAACCAATTATCTGTTCAAAATGGAGGAATTTGAAATAAAGAGAGAAATTTTAAAAAATGGTTGTCGAAATCGGCAGATGAAATAAGCACAGTTTTTTTAAACTGAAAAGCAATAATCTGTTCAAAATGGATTAAATTGAAATAAAGAGAGAAATTAAAAGAAAACAGCTCAACTTGGATTGAGGATTTTCCATGAATGTGACTCTGGTCCGTCAAAATTCAGTGTCCAGAAGACGTATGTAAATAAGTTTCGTGGAAGTGGGTTGAAACACTCAGCTACCCCCTTTCTAGGCTACCCTAGAGGTCGTCTACCATTGTTCATTATTGTCAATTTACTGGCTGGAAACATCAACCTCAACCCTGGCCCAAAAGGTCAGCACCGTGGACGTAAACCAAAGTATCCGTGTGGTTTGTGCTCATTTGCTGTTAAAGATTCTGGCATTCATTGCTCGATGTGCACAAGTAGGCTTCACCTGAATTGCTCCAATGTGTCAAACGACACTTTTGTTTTTCACTCCAAAAATCCAAATGCCAACTGGTTATGTCCATTGTGCAATGTCATCAACCTTGCTCGTTCATTTTTTGACTCGTCAAGCAACCTTACATGTATGCTCAACTTGAGCAATTCATTTGAAAGTCTTACATCTCTGATTGATGACCCTGGTTGTGACCTATGGAATCATGAGAATTTAAGATCATCCATCCCAATTTGTGCTAAAATAATACTTAAAAAAACTGCTTCTGGGTGGTCTTGTGTAACAACATCCAAAACAGAGAAAAACCCTCTGCTGAAATGTGCGAAGACAAAGGATGGCTGGACCGTTGTTGGGAAAGATGGTAAGAGTAAAACCCCTGATGATGACAATCCTTCATCCTTCCCCCGACACCAGCTATCACCCCTGTCAACATGTTAATGACAAAGAAATGTGTGTAATGGTGATGCTCAAAAGGAGATTCGTGGTACCAACAAAGATAGTGATCGCAATGATGTCAGCAATGAACATGGGATCAAAATCACTGTTATAAATTGCCGCAGTATAAAAGGAAAGTGTGCTGTGATCAATTTATTTATTGAAACTGAAAACCCTGATATCTTTATCAGGTCTGAATCTTGCCCAGACCCATCAATCAAATCTGCTGAGATATTCCCTCCTCACCTCCAAATTTTTAGAAAGGACAGAAACTCGCATGGAGGCGGTGTCTTAATTGAAGTTAACAATGTCATTCCTTGTTTTGAAAGAACTGATTTAGACAGCGGCTCTGAGCATATCTGATGTCAAGCTACACTACAGGGTCAGTCGTTACAGATTGGAAGCTTTTACCGACTACCTGACATGAAAACGGAGCCTCTTTTAGATCTTGGATCAAACATCTCCAAAATTAACACATCGTCACGCTCTCCACTTATCATCGTGGGGGGCGATTTCAATGCCCCAAGTGTAGATTGGTCTGAAGGGACACAAAGCAAACCAAAAGGGGGTCTCCAGGAAGCCATAGTTGACCTTACTCTGGAAAATCATCTGTCCCAAAAAGTCACTTTCCCCACCAGGCGTGATATGACAAGTGGCACCGAAAATACTTTAGATTTATTGTTCACTTTGCATACAGATTTAATTTTGGAAGTTTCATCGTGTGCTGGAATCAGCGATCATTATATTATCCTAGCAAAACTGCACACAAAGCTTAAAGTTCCTTCAAAACCACCGCGTAAAATTTTAATCTGGAGAAAAGTGGACAGTGAGGAATTTAAAGACGGCAAAAAAAACTGGGAAAATACTTATTCAACCTGCAACTAGATAAAAGATCCGTAAAAGACAACTGGGCGTGGCTGAGAGACTCTTTAAATAATATTGTTGCAAATCATGTTCCTCAAAACTCATTAAGGGCCGTATGCGTCCTCCTTGGTTTTCGACAAAACTGAAACGTCTCTGCAGTAAGAAAGAGAAGTTCTATATCTGTGCCAAAAAAAGGGGTACAAAACTGGACTGGGTTAATTTTACTAGAGTGCGAAAGCAAGTTGATGGTACTATTAGGAATGCTCATAGACAACATGTTTCTTCTATTCTACGGGAAGAGCAACCTAAGGCTTTTTGGAGGTATGTGAAATCCAGACAGACAGACAACACCGGTGTCCAGATGCTTAAAGTGAACAACTGTCCGATCACTGAGGACCAGGCGAAAGCAGAAGCTCTTGGAAACCAATTTCAACACGTTTACACCCGCAAAGATATGGAACCTTCATCATTTCCAGATCTACCGCACAGCCCGTATGCTGATATGCTTGCTATTAAAATTGAGGTTGAAGGTGTCAAGAAGTTATTGCTCAACATCAATACAACAAAAGCAATTGGACCAGATCAGATACAGAATCAAGCCCTCAAGCTCGCGGCTGAAGAACTGACTCCAGTTTTGCAGTTCATTTTCCAACCGTTGCTTTACTCGGGTGATGTTCTGCTGGATTGGAGGAAGGCTAACATCACTCCTCTCTTTAAGAAGGGTTCAACCACCAACCCGGCGAATTATCGTCCTGTTTAATTAACAACTACTTGTTGCAAACTGCTGGAGCATTTAATTGACTGTAATCTGATGAGACACGTGAGCAAACATAACATTCTTGCTGTCAACCAACATGCATTTAGGAGGCATAGATCATGTGAGTCTCAGCTTATCTTGACGACAAATGATCTGGCCAAGCACCTTGATAGTAACGTCATCACGGATTTAGTAGTGCTGGACTTTTCTAAAGCATTTGATGTCATCCCACACCAGAGACTGCTTCGGAAGCTTGATTTCTATGGTATTCATTCCAACACGAAATGATGGATTTCCAGTTTCCTGACAAAATGTCTTCAGCGCGTGTGTGTGAACAGAAGGAGCTACGATCGGCGTCCAGTGTTGAGTGGTACACCTCAGGGCACAGTACTTGGCCCACATCTGTTTTTGCTTTACATCAATGACATCCATGAAAAAGTCACAAGTGTGATCAGACTATTCGCTGATGATTGTTTGCTGTACCGTCCAATTAAGTCAGTTGATGATGAAGATGCTCTCCAAAAGGATCTCAATACCATGGTTGAGTGGTCACAACACTGGGGCATGCAGTTCAACCCTTCCAAATGTGAAACCATGCGTGTCACGAGAAAGAGGAGTCCAAGCAAATAATCTTACAATATACCACCCTTGAAGAATCCAAACAAAGCAAGTATCTTGTCATCAAATTGCAGAATGATCTGCATTGGAATGGGCAGACTCATCATGCAACGGTGAAAGCAACAGGTGTCCTACATTTTTTGAGAAGCAACTTTCATCATTGTTCAACTTCTGTCAAGGAGAAGCTATACTTCACCCTCGTTAGACCTCATTTAGATTACGCAGTTGCAGCATGGAACCCATACACAAATAAAAAAATGTCTTCCATCGAATGTGACCAAAGACAGGCAGCTTGATTTGTTACTAATACCTATGAGAGAGAAGCGATGTTACCAAACTTCTGAATTCACTGGGGTGGAACCCTCTCCAAGACAGACGTGAGGCACACCGTTTGACCTGTTTTCACAAAATGTTAAATGGCCAGCTCGACATAGATTACAAAACCTACACCAAACCCAAACCAATTAGGAGCAGACGAGGGCATTCGATCCAATTTGAGATACCTGAGAGGGACTCAAATAGGGAAACCTAGCTGTCAGTGCGTGAGGCAGGAGGCAGAGAAGAGTAGCACTCGGACCCAAAATGTAGGGGAGAAAGAAGAAAAATACAATAAACAGAGAATAAGAGGGGGTGGGTTTCTTAAATGTGTATATTTTAATGCTAGGAGCATTGTAAGAAAGGTGGATGAGCTTAGAGCCTGGATTGACACCTGGAAGTATGATGTTGTCGCGATCAGTGAAACATGGTTGCATGAGGGCTGTGATTGGAAACTAAATATTCCAGGATTTCGTTGCTTCAGATGTGATAGAGGTGGAGGTGTTGTATTGCTTGTCAGGGAAGATATTACAGCAGTGCTTTGGCAGGATCGATTAGAGGGCTCATCTAGGGAGGCTATTTGCGTGGAAAGGAGAAATGGGAAAGGGGTAGCAACACTTATAGGGGTGTATTATAAACCGCCAAATGGGGAGCAAGAATTGGAAGAGCAAATATGTAAAGAGATAGCAGATATTAGTAGTAAACGCAAGGTGGGAGATTTCAATTTTACACACGTAGACTGGGAAACACATTCTGTAAATGGGCTGGATGGTTTGGAGTTTGTAAAATGTGTGCAGGATAGTTTTTTGCAGCAATACATAGAGGTACCTACTAGAGAAGGGGCGGTGCTGGACCACCTGTTAGGAAATGAGATAGGTCAGGTGGCAGAGGTATGTGTTGGGGAACAGTTCGGGTCCAGTGATCACAATACCATTAGTTTCAATATAATTATGGAGAGGGTCAGCACTGGACACAGGGTTGAGATTTTTGATTGGAGAAAGGCTAACTTTGAGGAGATGCGAAAGGATTTAAAAGGAGTGAATTGGGACATTTTGTTTCATGGGAAGGATGTGGAAAAGAAATGGAGGACATTTAAAGGTGACATTTTAAGAGTACAGAATCTTTATGTCCCTGTTCGGTTGAAAGGAAAGAGTAAAAATTGGAAAGAGCCATGGTTTTCAAGGGGAATTGGACACTTGGTTCGGAAAAAAGAGAGAGATCTACAATAATTATAGGCACCATGAAGTAAATGAGGTGCTTGAGGAGTATAAAGAATGTGAAAAGAATCTTAAGAAATAAATTAGAAAAGCTAAAAGAAGATATGAGGTTGCTTTGGCAAGTAAGGTGAAACTAAATCCAAAGGGTTTCTACAGCTATATTAATAGCAAAAGGATAACGAGGGATAAAATTGGTCCATTAGAGAGTCAGAGTGGACAGCTATCTGCAGAGCCAAAAGAGATGGGGGAGATATTGAACAATTTCTATTCTTCGGTATTCACCAAGGAGAAGGATATTGAATCTGGTGAGGAAAGGGAAACCAGTAGAGTAGCTATGGAAACTATGAGATTTCAAAGAAGAGGAAGTTGGGATGTAATGTTAAAATTGTATAAGGCATTGGTGAGGCCAATTCTGGAGGATGGTGTACAATTTTGATCGCCTAATTATAGGAAGGATGTCAACAAAATAGAGAGAGTACAGAGGAGATTTACTAGAATGTTGCCTGGGTTTCAGCAACTAAGTTACAGAGAAAGGTTGAACAAGTTAGGTCTTTATTTTTGGGAGCTCAGAAGGTTAAGGGGGGACTTGAGGTCTTTAAAATGATGAGAGGGATAGACAGAGTTGGCGTGGATAAGCTTTTCCCACTGAGAGGAGGGAAGATGCAAACAAGGGGACATGACTTGAGAATTAAGGGACAGAAGTTTAGGGGTAACATGAGGGGGAACTTCTTTACTCAGAGAGTAGTGGCTGTGTGGAATGAGCTTCCAGTGAAGGTGGTGGAGGCAGGTTCATTTTTATCACTTAAAAATAAATTGGATAGTTATATGGACGAGAAAGGAATGGAGGGTTATGGTCTGAGCGCAGGTATATGGGACTAGGGGAGAATACGTGTTCGGCACGGATTAGAAAGGTCGAGATGGCCTGTTTCCATGCTGTAATTGTTATATGGTTATATGGTTACTGACACTTTTGAAAAATATAAAAGTGGATAAGTCTCCAGGTCCGGACAGGATATTCCCTAAGACATTGAGGGAAGTTAGAGTAGTAATAGCAGGGGCTATGACAGAAATATTTCAAATGTGATTAGAAACGAGAATAGTGCCAGAGGATTGGCGTTCTAGGGTTCTAAGAGTAAACCTAGCAATTATAGTCCTGGTAGTTTGATGTCAGTGGTGGGGAAATTAATGGAAAGGATACTAAGAGATATATATAAGCATCTGGATTAACAGGGTCTGATTAGGAACAGTCAACGTGGATTTGTGCCTGGGAGGTCATGTTTGACTAATCTTCTTGAATTTTTTGAAGAGGTTACTCGGGAAATTGATGAGGGTAAAGCAGTGGATGTTTTATATATGGACTTCAGTCAGGCCTTTGACAAGGTGCCTCATGGAAGGTTGGTTAAGAAGGCACAATTGTTGGGTATTAATGGTGGAATAGCAAGATGGATTCAACAGTGGCTGAATGGGAGATGCCAGAGAGTAATGGTGGATAGCTGTTTGTCAGGTTGGAGGCCAGTGACTAGTGGGGTGCCACAGGGATCTGTGTTGGGTCCACTGTTGTTTGTCATGTACATCAATGATCTGGATGATGGTGTGGTAAATTGGATTAGTAAGTATGCAGATGATACTGAGATAGGTGGTGTTGTGGATAATGAAGTAGATTTTCAAAGTCTACAGAGAGATTTAAGCCAGTTGGAAGAGTGGGCTGAAAGATGGCAGATTGAGTTTAATACTGATAAGTGTGAGGTACTACATCTTGGCAGGACAAATCAAAATAGGACGCACATGGTAAATGGTAGTGAATTGAGGAATGTAGTTGAACAGAGAGATCTAGGAATAACTGTGCACAGTTCCCTGAAGGTGGAATCTCATGTAAATAGGGTGGTAAATAAAGCTTTTGGTGTGCTGGCCTTTATAAATCAGAGCATTGAGTATAGAAATTGGGATGTAATGTTAAAATTGTACAAGGCATTGGTGAGCCCAATTCTGGAGTATCGTCTCCAATTTTGGTTCGCCTAATTATAGGAAGGATGTCAACAAAATATAGAGAGTACTAGGAGATTTACTAGAATGTTGCCTGGGTTTCAGCAACTAAGTTACAGAGAAGGGTTGAACAAGTTAGGTCTTTATTCTTTGGAGCGCAGAAGGTTAAGGGGGTACTTGATAGAGGTCTTTAAAATGATGAGAGGGATAGACAGAGTTGACGTGGATAATGTTTTATCACTGAGAGTAGGGAAAATTCAAACAAGAGGACATGACTTGAGAATTAAGGGACAGAAGTTTAGGAGTAACATGAGGGGGAACTTCTTTACTCAGAGAGTGGTAGCTGTGTGGAATGAGCTTCCAGGTCTAGGTGGTGGAGGCAGGTTCAATTTTATCATTTAAAAATAAATTGGATAGTTATATGGACGGGAAAGGAATGGAGGGTTATGGTCTGAGTGCAGGTAGATGGGACTATGGGAGAATACGTGTTCGGCACGGACTAGAAGGGCCGAGATGGCCTGTTTCAAAGAGCAAAGAGCAAAGAGTAGGAGTAAACGGGTCCTTTTCACAATGGCAGGCAGTGACTAGTGGGGTACCGCAAGGCTCAGTGCTGGGACCCCAGCTATTTACAATATATATTAATGATCTGGATGAGGGAATTGAAGGCAATATCTCCAAGTTTACGGATGACACTAAGCTGGGGGGCAGTGTTAGCTGTGAGGAGGATGCTAGGAGACTGCAAGGTGACTTGGATAGGCTGGGTGAGTGGGCAAATGTTTGGCAGACGCAGTATAATGTGGATAAATGTGCGGTTATCCATTTTGGTGGCAAAAACGGGAAAGCAGACTATTATCTAAATGGTGGCCGATTGGGAAAGGGGGAGATGCAGCGAGACCTGGGTGTCATGGTACACCAGTCATTGAAGGTAGGCATGCAGGTGCAGCAGGCAGTAAAGAAAGCAAATGGTATGTTAGTTTTCATTGCAAAAGGATTTGAGTATAGGAGCAGGGAGGTTCTACTGCAGTTGTACAGGGTCTTGGTGAGACCACACCTGGAGTATTGCGTACAGTTTTGGTCTCCAAATCTGAGGAAGGGCATTATTGCCATAGCGGGAGTGCAGAGACGGTTCACCAGACTGATCCCTGGGATGTCAGGACTGTCTTATGAAGAAAGACTGGATAGACTTGGTTTATACTCTCTAGAATTTAGGAGATTGAGAGGGGATCTTATAGAAACCTACAAAATTCTTAAGGGGTTGGACAGGCTAGATGCAGGAAGATTGTTCCCGATGTTAGGGAAGTCCAGGACAAGGGGTCACAGCTTAAGGATAAGGGGGAAATCCTTTAAAACCGAGATGAGAAGAACTTTTTTCACACAGAGAGTGGTGAATCTCTGGAACTCTCTGCCACAGAGGGTAATTGAGGCCAATTCATTGGCTATATTTAAGAGGGAGTTAGATGTGGCCCTTGTGGCTAAGGGGATCAGGGGGTATGGAGAGAAGGCAGGTACGGGATACTGAGTTGGATGATCAGCCATGATCATATTGAATGGCGGTGCAGGCTCGAAGGGCCGAATGGCCTACTCCTGCACCTAATTTCTATGTTTCTATGTTTCCGTGCTGTAATTGTTATATGGTTATATGGTTACCTGCTACCAAGTCAGATGTGTACAGCAATTCATTCTTCCCCCGCACAATTAAAGCTTGGAATAGACTTCACCTTACCATGTTTACCCAACCAGATGCAACTAAATTTAAGGTAGCTCTTTCTTCCCAAAACCCCTTTCTGGCTTAAGTCCTCCCTCCACCACGTCCAGTTTAAATTCCATTTGGAATATTTTGGTGGACCAAGAAACCAAGCTGTCGAAATCGGCAGAGGAAATAAGCGCGGTTTTAAAACTGAAAAGCAATTGTCTGTTCAAAATGAAGGAAATAGAAATAAAGAGAGAAAAAAAAGTTGTGGAAATCGGCGGAGGAAATAAGCGCGAAGTTTAAAACTGAAAAGCAATAATCTGTTCAAAATGGAGTCAATTGAAATATAGAGAGAAATTTAAAAAAAAAACGGCAGTCGAAATCGGTGGAGGGTATAAGCGCAAAGTTTTAAAACTGTAAAGCAATTATCTGTTCAAAATGGAGTAAGTTGAAATAAAGAGAGGAACCAAAAAAAACGGTTGTGGAAATGGGTGGAGGAAATAAGCGCAAAGTTTTAAAACTGCAAAGCAATCTGTTCAAAATGGAGTAAATTGAAACAAAGAGAGAATTCTTTTAAAAACGGCTGTCGAAACCGCCGGAGGAAATAAGCGCATTTTTAAAAGTGAAAAGTAATTATCTGTTCATTAAGGAGGAAATTGAAATAAAGAGAGAAAATAAAAAACTACGGTTGTGGAAATTGGCAGAGGAAATAACTGCAAAGTTTTAAAACTGAAAATTATCTGTTCAAATTGGAGTAAATTGAAATAAAGAGAGAAATATTAAAAAACGGTCGTCGAAATGATGCATAGGAAATAACCTTGAATTTTTAAAACTTACTTGTGTAATATAAATCAAAGAAAAACAAAGAACATCAGCGGAGAAAATAAAATTATTATCTGAATTCGGGCGTTCGGGGGAGGGCAGCTGAGACACGTAACTCACAGCTCTGGCTGCGCATTGAAAAGTCTGCGCAGCTGGTCGCGAGGAGCAAAGGCATTGTGACGTCATCAGCTCGCTTCAGATTCAGTTAGATTTTAAAACAATTTTAGTAAAAAACTCGGGAAGTAATGAACCAAATTTTCAGATGAGGGGAATTTTGAACTCGAGGCAAATCACTGCCGGAATATATAAACATTTCTCCGTTACCGCGTCTGGATGCTTGCAAGAGAGAGCTAGATATGGCTCTTAAAAATAGCGGAGTCAGGGGAGATGGGGTGAAGGTAGGAACAGGGTACTGATTGGGGATCAGCCATAATCACATTGAATGGTGGTGCTGGCTCGAAGGGCCAAATGGCCTCCTCCTGCACCTATTGTTTATTGTTTTGGAGGAGATGTGAAAGACAAACAAACTAACAAAGAGAGTTTTAATAGTTACTAGACCAAGGGGGATCCATTGGGTCCCGTCACCTCAACGCGAGGTTGCGGGGGGGGGGGACTGCAGCGTCACACACAGACTATCCACCCCCTACACACACTAACCACCCTCCTTGATATTAATATTATTAATTGGCGCCTTTTAGCCCATCCCATCCCCGCCCTAACTCGAGGGCCAGAGAGATTGGGGCAGAGAAAGAGATAGAGGGGGAGAGGGAGATGAGGGGAGAGAGGGGGGAGATTGGATGGAGGGGGAGAGGGGGGTGGTGAGGAGGCGGGGGAGAGAAGGGGGAAGATGGGGGAGGAGACGGGGAGAGGGGTAGATGAGAGGGGAGGAGATGGGGGAGAAGGGGAGGAGACGGAGAGAGGGGGGGGAGGAGACGGAGAGAAGGGGAGGAGCCGGGCGAGAGAGCAGGCCGCAGCCACAGAGGGCTGATTCCCAAATGTTACCGTTGGCGGCTTCAGGCTTCATTCAGGCTTCAGGCTTCATTCTGGCTTCAGGCCTCATTCAGGCTTCAGGCTGCAGAATTGAGGCTTCAGGATTCAGGCGGAGTGGTCGAGGAGAGAGAGGGGGGTGGAGGAGAGGGGGTGTGAGAGGGAGAAGGGGGGAGACAGGGGGAAGGGGGAGAGAGCGGGGAGAGGGAGACGGGGAGAGGGGGGGGGAGGGGGGTGGGGGTGGAGAAGGAAGGAAGGAAGGGGGGGGAAAGAGTGGAGAGAGGGGGTAGTGGAGGTGGAGGGGAACGGTGAGGTGGGGAGATGAGGGAAGGGAGAGGAGGAGGGAGAGAGGGAGAAGGAGAGGGGGAGAGCAGGAGGGGGGAGGGGGGGGAGGTGGGAGAGGGGGGAGGAGGGGGGGGGGGGGGGAGGAGGGAGGGGGGGGGGGGGAGGGGGGGGGGGGGGAGAGGGGGGGGGGAGAGGTGGGGAGAGGGGAGGGGGGGGGGGAAGGAGGGGGGGAGAGGAGGAGACGAGGGGGAGGGGAAGGGGAGGAGGCGGAGGAGAGGCAGTTGGGGAGGGAGGAGGAGAGGGGGGGGGAAGGGGGGGATAGAGGGAGAGGGGAGAGAGAGGGAAGAGGGGAGAGGGGGTTAGAGGGAGGAGGGTAGAGAGGAGGGAGGGTGGGGGAGGGGGAGGAGAGGGGGGGGAGGGGGGTTAGAGGGGGAGAGGGGGAGACAGTGAGGAGAGGGGGAGGAGGTAGTAGAGAGGGGAGGGGAGAGAGGGGGGAGGTGGTTTTGAGGGAGAGGGGGGGGAGGGGAGGTGGAGGGGGGGGGGGGTTAGGTGGAGAGGGAACGAGGTGGAGGAGAGGAGGGGAGAGGTGGAGAGGAGGGAGGGGGAGAGGGGGAGGGGTTTGAGGGAGTCCCTCCCTCCCATAACTCCTCTCCCTCCCTCCATAACTCCTCTCCCCACTTCATCTCCCCTATCCCTCCTCACCTACCCCACTGCCCGCCTCTCCTTCTATTCCCCACTGCCCACCTCTCAGTCTATTCCCCACTCCTTATCTTCTCCACTCCTCTCCCTCTCTATCCCCTCCTCTCTCTCTCTAACCCCTCCTATCCCTCTCTACACCCTCCTCTCC
Organism: Leucoraja erinaceus; assembly: GCF_028641065.1. NCBI lineage: Eukaryota > Metazoa > Chordata > Chondrichthyes > Rajiformes > Rajidae > Leucoraja > Leucoraja erinaceus. The sequence goes on from NC_073384.1 coordinate 25,193,300, forward strand.
TTCAATCCCCCCCACTCTGGGGCACGAGCAAAGGCATTGTGACGTCAGCAGCATTTGATTTTAAAAATTGGTCAGATTTGGTGATGAATTTTACTAAAAAGGTGGGAAAATAATTAACCAAATTAGATTTTTGAATTCACGAGGAAACACTCTACCGGAATATGTAAAAATGTCTCCATTACCGCGTCGGGTTTAGGAGGAGATATCACTGACAACTAACTGCAATATTGGAGAAATAGAATGTGTACGAACATTCGAACGAAGAGAGATTTAATAGTTACTAGTCGAAGTTCAGACCCGTTGGGTCTGTTCCTGCAATGCGCAGTTGCGAGGGGAGGGGGCGGCCTGAGGCGTCATACACACACTAACCAACCTCTCACACACACTAACCACCCCTCACACACACACACACTATAAACCCCCATTGATATTATATTAAGAAGGTAGGGAGGAGAGGGTAGGGCCGCCCAGCAGCGGTCGGCCTCAGAGTGAGCCTCAGCTCCATGGCTTCGCATCCTCGGCGCTTCAGACCCCGAGTACGGGGAGGGGAGGGTGGAGTGGGCGAGCGGGCGTGATGCCGAGTGAGCCTGCGGGCCACCAGCGAGGACGGCGAAAAGCAGTAGGGGAACCAGCCGATCTGTGGCTCCCGCCAGCATGACAGAGCCGGGAGGGGGGGGGGGGGGGGGGGGGGGGGGGGGGGGGGGGGGGGGGGGAAGTGGAGGAGAGAGGGCGGGCAGCAGTAGCCGTTATGGTCACACAGGGCACGCGATGAGAAGGTGGCCAGCGGGAGGGAAAAAAAATGGCTCAGTGGGGGGGGGGGGGGGGGGATGAAGGATTTTATTAAAAATGTGTACAGAAAAAAATGAATAAATTTAATGTGGATTTGTGAATGTAAAAGTCAAATCGCTAGGACATTGGTAAAAATCTCTGCGTTTTTGCGTCTGGTTTTCGCGGAAGAGTAATGAATCAAAGGCAAAATCAAAGGCAAAAAATCAAAACCACATACACCCACATACACACACAGAGTTTTTAAAAGTATTTAGATTAGACCAAGGGGGGGACCCGTTGGGTCTCGATCCCTCAACGCTCGTTGCGGGGGGGGAGAGGGCCTGCGGCATCACACACACTCACTAACCACCCGCCAAAAACACACAGGGGGGGAGGTGGGAGGAGGCTGAGGGGGGTTGAGAGGAGGGGGAAGGGGAGAGAGTGGGGAGGGGGAAGTAGTGGAAGGAAGGGAGGGGGAGGGAGGTGGAGGGGAGAGGGTCCCATCCACTCAACGAGCGGTTTGCGGGGGGGGGGGGGGGTGGGGGTGGGGCTGCGGCGTCACACACTTACCACCCCCCAAACACACTAACCACCCCTCCTGCACACACACACACACATTATCCACCCCCCTAGATATATTAATATTGCTCATTGGCTCCTTTTATCCCATCCCCGCCCTATAGAGAGAGAGGGGAGGAGTGGGGAGGGAGGTGGAGAGGAGGAGGGAAATGGGTAGACAGGTAGGGGAAGGAGGGGGGGGAGAGGGGGGGATAAAGGAAGGGGGATGGGGGAGAGAGGGGGGGGGGGTTGGTGGAGGGGGGGAGAGAGAGAGGGAGGGGGAGGGGGGGCGGGGGAGAGAGGGGGAGGAGGAGAGAGGGGGGTAGGTAGAGTAGAGGGGGGGGGGGAGATAGAGGGGGAGGGAGAGTAGAGGGAGAGATGAGGGGGGAGATTAGAGGGGGAAGGAGAGTAGAGGGGAGAGATGAGGGGGGGGAGGGAGATTAGAGGGGGGGGGAGAGTAGGGTGAGATGAGTGGGGGGGGAGAGGAGGAGTGGAGAGAGAGAGGAGGCGGGGATGAGGGTAGTGGAGAGAGGGGCACAGAGAGGGGTGCACAGAGAGAGCAGGGGGAGAGAGAGCAGAGAGGGGGGGTAGAGCATGGGGGGGGAGAGAGAGGAGGGGGAGAGAGCAGGGGGGAGAGAGAGAGAGGGGGTGAGAGGGGGGGGGGAGAGAAAAGGGGGGGGGGAGAGAGGGGGGAAGGGGAGAGAGGGGGGAAAGAGGAGGAGAGGGGAGAGAGAGAGGGAGGGAAGGGGGAGAGAGGGGGGAAGGAGGAGAGAGGGGGGAGGAGGGGGGAGGAGAGAGGGGGGAACGAAGAGAGAGGGGGAAGTAGGAGACAGTGGGAAGGGGGGAGAGAGAGGGGGGGGGGAAGAGGGGTGGAGAGGTGGGTAAGATGGGTAGAGGGGAGGAAGGAGGGTAGGAGGGGAGAGGAGAGTGGCGAGTGAGTAGGTGGCAGGAATTGAACGGGCAGCGAGGCACGTGTCAAACTAAAGGTCTCATCGGCTTCAATCCAGACTCCGGGGGGGGGGGAGGGAGGGGTCGTCACAGAGGAAGACTGATTCCCGTAGGCAGTTCCGGGCTGCAGGTGGCAGGGATTCGGGCTTCAGTTCCGAGTTGGGGGGGGGGGGGGGGGGGGGTAGTGGTCAGGGGGAAAGATGTGGGGGAAGAGGAGGAAGAGGGATAGAGGAGGAAGGGAGCCGGGAGAGGAGAAGGTGGGTGGGAGGAGAATGGGGGAGGGGAGGGGGGGAAGCGATGAAAGAGGGAGGAGAGGGAGAGAAAGGGGGGGAAGAGGAGAAGGGGAGGGAGGAAGGGGGGGGAGAGGAGAAGGGGGAGGGAGGAAAGGGGTGAGAGGAGAAGGGGAGAAGTAGGAGGAGGGGGGAGCCAGGCGGGCAAGCGAGCTGCGGTCACAGAGGAGGACTGATTCCCAAACACTACATTTGGCGGCTGCAGGGGGAGAGGGACACAGAGAGGGAGGGGTTAGAGAGGGAGAGAGAGGTAGAGAAGGAGCGGGAGGTAGAGAGGGAGCGGGAGGTACAGAGGGAGAGGGAGGGGGAGGGGATAGAGAGGGAGGGGAAGGGGGTAGAGAGGGAGGGGGAGGAGGTAAAAGCAGCACGTACCACGAAGAAAAGGCGTCTCTGCCCTGCAGTATTGTGGCCATCTGTGCCAATATGATTACTGAACATCCCAAAAGTTGATCTGAAGATATGGGAGGCAAAAAGGAGGAACAAAAATTCAGACCTAAAGACAGAATATCATAGCCATATAGATAATAGATACAGGGAACACCTCTTAATTTTCACAGATGGATCAAAGGACCCAGTAGCTGAAACAACAGGGGCAGTTGTGGTAGTCCAGGGGATGAATGTTGAGCTTTACAAAAGAACAAATAACTATTTGACAGTATATACAGTGTAACTGTACGCTATTGTGATGGCAGTTCAGTGGATGGAACAGATGCAACCATGTAAAGTATTAATATGTAGCGACTCATTATCTGCAATCCAGAGTATTGGGTCTGGTGCATCCCATTGGCGGCCTGACTTAGTGTATGAAATCCTGCTACTATTAAGCCAAGTGACAAGGAGGGGCAGTGACGTGACTTTGTTGTGGGTCCCAGCACACATTGGTGTTCTAGGGAATGAAAAGGTGGATAAATTAGCAAAGGAGGCTGTAAAAAAAAGAAACATAGAGGTAAACTTACAACTATCCAAATCTAAAGGAAATCACATTGTGTGGAAGAAAATAAATAAGGAATGGCAATAATACTGGGAACAGGAGACAAAGGGGAGACACCTCTATTCGCTACAAAACAGAGTGGGCATTACAGCAAGAAGAGGGGGGAACAGGAGGGAACAGGTAGTATTAACAAGATTGAGGATAGGACACACTCACCTGAACAGCACATTAAAAATATTGGGAAAACACCCTACTGGGCTGTGTGAGGAATGCCATCAGCCAGAAACAGTTGTGCATGCCCTTATTGTATGTAGGAGATATGAGACAGAAAGAGGATTTATGATAATTGAAATGAGGAAAATTGGAGTGACAGAAATATCAGTAAAGAACATTCTAGAGTGTGGAGGGAAAGGAAAAGGAATAAAGTTGTTGTTTGATTTCTTGAGGGCCTCTGGGCTTATAAAAAGGATATAATGTAAAGACATGAGTACTGTGGAATGAAGCCAGAAGGTGGCAGCAATGCAACATTGCGGATGCCGGCTGCCGTAAAACTCCAAAGAAGAAGAAGTAGAAGAAGAAGAAAAGACGTCACCATTCCCCGTGTCCCTGCAATCAAAGGAGGAATCGCAGGTCTCCATAGATGGCCTCTCCAAGAGCCAGGGCCACTTTCCCATCGCGCTGTCTGTCCGCGCGATGGTAATGGCCGCCGAGCTGAAGCTCGAGCGGCGGGGCTGGGCTCTGAGGAAAGAGGGAGGAGGGATGGGATGGAGAGGGGGGGTGGGAAGGTGGGGAGAGAGAGAGAGCAGACAGAGAGTTGGAGATGGGGAGGGGGCGAGAAGAGGAGAGGGACAAGGAGGAGGAGAGGGGAGGAGGGGAGGAGAGAGAGAGGGATGGGGAGGAGGAGGGGGAGGGGAAGGAGGATAGCGGGGAGGGGGTGGAGGGGGAGAGAGAGCGGTGAGGGAGGGAGGTAGAGAGGGGTGGGGGAGGGCCGGGAGGGAGTAGGAAGGGAGAAAGGGGGGAGGGGCGAGAGGGGAGAGAGAGAGGGGGAAGAGTGGGGAGGAAGGGGAAGAGGGGGATAGGGGTAGGGGGAGAGGGGGGAGAGAGGGGAGGGAGGGGTGAGGTTTTTGATATTTTTTAAGTTTTTTACCAAAAAAGCAGTGAAAGGATGAACCGAATTTTGTAATTTTTGAAACAAAATGTAGATGAGGAAAAACCCTCCGGTAATATGTAAACATTTCTCCGTCGCGGCAAAGGGCGGAGGAGCAAGTTCACAAATGCCTTAAACAAATTTTATGATTACAGTCATATTCACAAGTCATATATATATGTATAATATATATAATTAAAAGTCTCATCTTGACCACTTCCTGTTTGCGCTGTATATTGATTTTAGAAACGCCACCCTGTATTGCTATGATTTTTGGCCATCTTACTCACAGTCCTCCTCCGCTGAGGCAGCCCCGAGGATTTTTACGATCGATTAAAAATATATTAGACGATTGTTTGAATAGACATGCCGATACAAGTAAGTTGATATCTTACATTTATAACACTCTTCTAAATATTGATACCCCACCCTCTGAGATTTATAGGCGAGCATGGGAGGACGAGCTGGGTTTACCCATTTCGAAAGATATATGGGAGAAAAGCCTACTATACATAGACTACTGTTCTTTAAATGCCAGGTATTGCCTGATACAATTTGAAGTATTGCATAGGTTATACATTTGAATAAGTCAACATATGAGCAAAATCCGATAATACACAGTACTATCCGTATCTGGAAACAGCTGAAATTCAGTCTTAAATTGAGAAATATGTCTCTCCTTCTTACCATTGCAAATAATCCCTCGTTTAAACCGTCTACTTTAAATGTGGTGTTTGTTCAATGGAAGAACCTGGGAATCAATACTGTGGGAGACCTCTCTAAGAAGGGGACTCTCTTCTTTTCAAGAACTACAGGAGAAATATCACTTGAATGCCAATACTTTTTTTAGATACCTTCAAATCCGAGATTACGTGAAAACATATACACAAGACTGTCCTCTTATGGGTCCAGATATATTAGACGATTGTTTGAATAGACATGCCGATACAAGTAAGTTGATATCTTACATTTATAACACTCTTCTAAATATTGACACCCCACCCTCTGAGATTTATAGGCGAGCATGGGAGGACGAGCTGGGTTTACCCATTTCGAAAGATATATGGGAGGAAAGCCTACAATACATACACTACTGTTCTTTAAATGCCAGGCATTGCCTGATACAATTTAAAGTATTGCATAGGTTATACTACTCAAAGACCAAATTGAACAAGATCTTCCCAACTGTCTCTCCTCTCTGTGATAAATGTCACTTCCAAGAAGCTACCCTAACCCATTCTTTGGTATCCTGTATAAAAATACAAAACTTCTGGACGGGAATATTTAATATCATTTCTAAAACACTCAAAATTCAATTGGAGTCAGATTCAAAATTAATAATATTAAGAATGTCAGAGGGCTGCCCTAAGTTAACGATATCTCAAAGATGCTTCCTTGACAATGGTTTAATAACTGCAAAAAAACTTTTTCTTAAATTCTGGAAAAAGATAACAGTCCCCACAGTGAAGATGTGGATCACAGAAATGGCCGAGACGCTACATGTAGAAAAAATAAGGCTTGTTTTGTCTGACAAACCAGATTAATTTTCCAAAATATGGTCTCCTTTCATTGAATTTCTTCAACAACATAATGGTTGAACACAAATTCAAAACCGACGCTCAAGTCGGGTTGAGTGGGCGTAGGGAAGGGTAGTGGGAATCCCCACTTTTTTCACTTCTTTGTTAATTCAGAGGTTTTTCTTTTTTCTCTTTCGTATCTTTTTTGAAATTCTTTCTTTTCTTTTTCTTTTCTTCTTCGTTTCCCTTCTTTCCTTTTTTCTTTTTTCCATTTTAGTTATTAGTTTATAAAATGTTTAAATTGAAGCTGTACGAAAATTGTATAATTGTTATGTCGATTACTTTCTCCTTGTACAATTGCTTCTAATAAAATAAATATTAAAATAAATAAAAAAGTTATGAGTGTTTAAAAAATCTTGAGATCAGCTGATTGGTCCTCTCGCCTGTTAATCACCATGATGAAGGTAACGCCCCTTCCGGGGGAGGGCAGGACTATAAAACCCCAGGTGCTTAGACGTGTGTCAGTCACTCTGAAAGATTGTGATGGTGATGCCACAACTCTGATTCTGCTGTGAGTCTACTGAACTGTGAGTCTACCCTTTATGTGCTTTATGTGGTTAACCCTTTATGTGCTTACAATAAAGGATTTGTTAGCCAGCAATGTGCTTGCAATAAATGATTTGTTAGCCGTGAATGAAATGAAATGAGTTGTTTGGCCTGCCCAGTGCTTTTGCTTTTGCTTTTGCTTTGGCTTTGCTTTGCTTGAGCTCACCTGAAATGAAAGCAAATGGATTGTATTGTTGGCTGGCCCCACCTGCCCTGTGCTTTTCCTTTGCCTTTGCTTTGCTTGACCTCACCTGAAATGAACAATTAGATTGTTTTGTTGGTATTGTATTGTATTGTATTCAAATTTATTGTCATTGTCTCAATTTGAGACAACGAAATTAATTTCCCTTACAGGCAGTATCATAAAAAAAATCACCAAAAAAATAAATAAATAATAAATAAATAATAAAACATATTAAAAATAAAATTGAAATTGAATTTAAAAAAAAGCACAAACACAGAAAGTCCACGACACAACATAACATAAATGGCACCAAGGTGAGGATGGCACCATAGTCCAGCCAGCCTCCCCTCCGTGTTCATCCGTGGTCGGGGCCTTCCGAGCACCCGCAGTCGCCGCCCCGGGTGGCCCGATGTTCAGGCCCTCACGCCGGGCTGGTGGAACGCCGACGCCGAACCCCGACGGTGAGCATCCTCCTCCTCAGCGGCCCAGACCTCCTGATCAGCCGCCTCCCGCTGCCGGAGTCTGCAGCTCCTGAGTCCGCAGGCTGAGCCGGGCAGAGTCGCAGGACCCCGCGCTGTCCATCAGCGCCGCCCGCGTTGGGAGCTCCGCAAACCGCAGCTCCAGGATGTCGGTGCAGCAGGTCCAGCACTCCGGGCTCCAGACGGCGACCGCCGGTAAGGCATCGCCAGCCCCGCGATGTTTCAGCGCTGTCCCGCCGCTGCTGGAGCTCTGGTCGATCCCGGCAGGAAGGCCGCGCCAATCCAGGTAGGTAGGCCGCTGTGGGGGGAGGGGGGGGAGCGAGGACGCGACTCGAATAATAGTCGCGTCCTCACCAGGAAGCGGCTGAAGGATGGTATCCCCCGCACCGTGCCATCTTCCCCCACATAAAAACACCAAAAAAACACAAAAAAACACACTTTTACATAACTAAATAAACAAAAAAACAAAAAGATACCGGGCTGTAGGTGGAGGCTGCTGGCACCAGCGCCAACAGAAGTACAACACTTCCGTGGACCCCTCCTGCCCTGTGTTTTTGCTTTTCCTTTGCTTTTCTTGAGCTCACCTGAAATGAGAGCAAGTGGATTGTATTGTTGACTGGCCCCACCTGCCCTGTGCTTTTGCTTAGCTTTTGCTTTACCATATAACCATACAACAATTACAGCATGGAAAACAGGCCTTCTCGGCCTTTCTAGTCCGTGCCGAACACTTACTCTCACCTAGTCCCATCTACTTGCACTCAGACCATAACCCTCCATTCCTTTCTCGTCCATATACCTATCCAATTTATTTTTAAATTATAAAATTGAACCTGCCTCCACCACTTCCACTGGAAGCTCAATCCACATAGCTACCACTCTCTGAGTAAAGAGGTTTCCCCGCATGTTACCCCTAAACTTTTGTCCCTTATTTCTCAAATCATGTCCTCTTGTTTGAATCTTCCCTACTCTCAATGGAAAAATCTTATCCACGTCAACTCTGTCTATCCTTCTCATCATTTTAAAGACCTCTATCAAGTCCCCCCCTTCACCTTCTGCGCTCCAAAGAATAAAGACCTATCTTGTTCAACCTTTCCCTTTAACTTTGGTGCTGAAACCCAGGCAACATTCGAGTAAATCTCCTCTGTACTCTCCCTATATTGTTGACATCTTTCCTATAATTTGGCGACCAAAATTGTACACCATACTCCAGAATTTGCCTCACCAATGCCTTGTACAATTTTAACATTACATCCCAACTTCCATACTCGATGCTCTGGTTTATACAGGCCAGCACATCAAAAGCTTTCTTTACCACCCTATCTACATGAGATCCCACCTTCAGGGAAATTTGCACAGTTATTCCTAGATCCCTCTGTTCATCTGCATTCCTCAATTCGCTATCATTTACCATGTACGTCCTATTTTGATTTGTCCTGCCAAGATGTAGCACCTCACACTTATCAGCATTAAACTCCATCTGCCATCTTTCAGCCCACTCTTCCAAATGGCCTAAATCTCTCTGAAAATCTACTTCATTATCCACAACACCACCTATCTTAGCATCATCTGCATACTTACTAATCCAATTTACCACACCATCATCCAGATCGTTGATGTATCTGACAAACAACAGTGGACCCAACACAGATCCCTGAGGCACCCCACTAGTCACCGGCCTCCAACATGACAAACAGCCATCCACCATTACTCTCTGGCATCTCCCATTCAGCCACTGTTGAATCCATCTTGCTACTCCACCATTAATACCCAACAATTGAACCTTCTTAACCAACCTTCCATGAGGAACCTTGTCAAAGGCCTTTCTGAAGTCCATAGAGCCAACATCCACTGCTTTACCCTCATCAATTTCCCTAGTAACCTCTTCAAAAAATTCAAGAAGATTAGTCAAACATGACCTTCCAGGCACAAATCCATGTTGACTGTTTCTAATCAGACCCTGTTTATCCAGATGCTTATATATATTATCTCTTAGTATCCTTTCCATTAATTTGCCCACCACTGACGTCAAACTAACAGGTCTATAATTGTTAGGTTTACTCTTAGAACCCTTTTTTAGACAATGGAACAACATTCGCAGTACGCCAATCCTCCGGCACTATTCCCGTTTCTAATGACATTTGAAATATTTCTGTCATAGCCCCTGCTATTTCTACACTAACTTCCCTCAATCTCCTAGGGAATATCCTGTCAGGACCTGGAGACTTATCCACTTTTATATTTTTCAAAAGTTTCAGTACTCCCTCTTCTTTGAATCTCATAGTTTCCATAGCTACTCTACTTGTTTCCCTTACCTCACATAATTCAATATCCTTCTCCTTGATGAATACCGAAGAAAAGAAATTGTTCAATATCTCCCCCATCTCTTTTGACTCTGCAGATAGCTGTGCACTCTGACTCTCTTTGCTTGACCTTATCTGAAATGAAAGCAAATGGATTGGATTGTTGGCTGGCCATTTCTTCCCTGTGCTTGACTTCACTTGAAATGGATTGACTTGACATGAAATGGATTGAAATGGATTTCCCACAACACCCATGCTAGCGCTCAAGAATCCCCCACTAATATTGGAATTGGTGGAGAAGTGGAATATTGCGTTGGGGGACCAGCCCTCCCGTGTGAACCTGGGACCCAACGAGTCCCACTTAGTCTAGTAATATATGGTTTAAATAGACCGCAGCACGGAATTATGCTCCCCATGGTGTTATATGGGCATTGGACACTAGACGGCGCTTACTATTTCGATCTCATTTTCTAATTAGTTTAATTAATGTGCAACTTTTGGAACTGATGAGTTATGACTTCTCAATTATATTTTATCTAAATCTGTACAAAATGTAATGCGGTTCAAAGACATGGGTCACAAAAGTTAAATTCTAGACACATTTTTGATGCTCGGCCCACAGCCTACAGTTCTCCAGTTGGCTGCTTGCTCTGGACAATTTTTATGCCTCTTCCTTGGATTTAACACTATCCCTAATTTCCCTCATTAGCCACGGTTGAGCCACCTTCCCTGTTTCATTTTTACGCCAGACAAGGATGAACAATTGTTGTAATTCATCCATGCGATCTTTAAATCTTTGCCATTGCATATCCATCGTCAACCCTTTAAGTATCATTTGCCAGTCTATCCTAGCCAATTCCATCTCATACCATCAATGTTATCCTGACATTGTCTTGGTGTTCTCATAATTTGCCTCCAACAGGCTGACTGTGAAAGGTTTAACTCCAATCCATTGCTCTCATTGAACTATTTTTGCCAAATTCATATTCTTGTTCAAATGTTGTCAAAGGCAGCTACTTTCTGCATCTCTTGTGCATGTGCCTAAAGCATGGATGTGGGATGGGCTGTAACCAAATAGTACTGTTTAGAATTTGGGTTGAATGTTAATGAGCAGATTATTGTGGGTACTGAGTAGGCTTAACTTAACTGCTCTACTATGATTGGAAAGTGCAAAATAAATTACTAAATCATTATATTAGAAATTTGATTGCCATTTGTAAAATATTAGTAATGATCCCATTCAGTCAAATAATGTTCATTCAAACACAAGCTATTTCTATTAGCTTTCTGTAGTTCAGCTGTATACATTTATACTAACTAAACGTGACACAGCTACAGAAAGCATATTTAATTCCCTAAAGATTGAAACCTAGAATCCGGAGTACAATAACAAGATAAAAATAGAATTAAAATCATTTAACGGTATTCTTTGTTTTTCCTACAGGTCTCCCTCTGTCACATTAAGCTGTCCTGTGCGTGGAACGTACAGAATTTACCCATGGGTTTATAATCAGGCATGTATTTTTCCCCTTAGTGAAGGGGAGCTAATGAGAGAGATAATTTTATTTTAAACAAAGTTTCCCATGCCACATTTCTTACACTAACTTTCCTCTAACTTGGACAAAATACATTTGAGATTCTACGCTACAGTTATTTTCAATTCAGTGATAGGAAACCAATTTCAGTTCAAATATCTACTCCACATTAAAAAGAAGAAACTGTTGATCAGAATACTTGGAAAAATTAGAAAGGCACTTTATTTCACCATTAAGTAAAGTGTGATTGTGTTACTGGACCAGCAATCTAGAGGTCTGGACCTAAAATATGGGCAAAATGAGTTTAACACTTGCCACAACAGCTGTGGAATTCAAGTTTAATAAGTTACATAATCTGGAATGGAAAAGATACTATCGTTGATATTAATGATTGTAATAAATCGATAGAAATTATACTAGATTGTTGTGAGAAAATGATTTTGTTCATTTCTGCTCATTTGTGCGATGCTTACTAGGGCAGTCCTTTATGTGTCCTTTAAACCCCCTTTTCACGGTGCGACTTGACGCAAGAGGTAACCAGAGTTTGACATCGTGGGAACCTCGTGCGGTAACAATACGGCATTCGTGGACCACCGTGGCGCTAACGGCAGGTAATCGTGTACCTTGGGTACTCGGGAGAAAATTCAAACATGTTTGAATTTGTCCAAGAGTGTCTTGTGCACTTGTGGTTGAGCATTGCAACATTTTATGAACGAAGTCTCCCGTGCGATATCCGTAGTAACTCTTGCGGTCACCGTGGGAACTCCTGCCAACGGTGAACCCGGAAGTTGGATTGAGTGAATCCAGCCAGTTTGCTATTTACATACAAATCTAATAAAACTAGCTAAGCATTTCATTAATGTCAGTGTGTCTCTTTTTGTCTGAAAGCAGTTTCTAACTGGAGGAACTCCGCGGGCCAGGCAGCATCTACGGAGGGAAATTGACAGGCGAGCCTTTCCTCAGGCTGCCTTATCTCTCTACCACCCCAACTCCCACCCACACACACAAATGCTGGAGAAACTCAGCGGGTGCAGCAGCATCTGTGGAACGAAGGAAATAGGCAACGTTTCGGCCCGAAAAGTTGCTTATTTCTTGTGTATGTGTCGGAAGGAACAGCAGATGCCGGTTTAAAGATAATGAGTTCGACGGCAGGCAGCATCTTTGGGGAGAAGGAATGTGTGACATTTCGGGTCGAGACCCTTCTGATATGCTGCTTGTCCCGCTGAGCTACATGTTGTGTCTATCTTCGTTTTAATCCAGCATCCGCAGTTCCTTCCTGGCCGAACCCGATTGAAAGATGAGAGGCTGGGCGATAGAAATCATTAAATGAATTAAATAACTAGATACCTGTCTAATCGTATCTACGGGATTGAACAGGCTAGATGGAGGAAGAATGTTCCCGATGTTGGGTGAGTCCAGAACCAGGGTCCCAGTTTTACAGTCTACCGTGGGAATTCTTTAATTACAGCGGGAAACCTTCAGTTTCCCAGGGGGTCGGGACGGGACTGGAGTTGGGAGGGAAAGGTGGGGGAGTCGAGGGAGAGGAGGGGGAGACAGATGGGGGTGTCTTCATTTACTGGCGGTGGGTGTCTGTCACTGAAACAGGCAGGTAAGATTTCGCATCCACCTTGTGTGTGCGTCTCTCTCTCTCTCTCTCTCTCTCTCTCTCCCTCCCTCTCACACAGGCATGAATGGAGGAACTCCGCGGGCCAGACAGCATTTACGGAGGGAAATGGACAGACGACCCATTCTTCAGGCTGCCTTATGTCTCCCCCCCCCAACTCCCACCCACACACGCGAATGCTGGAGAAACTCAGCGGGTGCAGCAGCATCTATGGAACGAAGGAAATAGACAACGTTTCGGCCCCGCTGCACCCGCTGAGTTTCTCCAGCATTAGTGTGTAGGTGGGAGTTGGGGGGGGGGGGGGGGGGGGGGGAGAGAGAGAGACATAAGGCAGCCTGAAGATGGGTCACTGTCCATTTCCCTCCGTAGATGCTGCCTGGCCCGCGGAGTTCATCCATTCATGCCTGTGTGAGAGAGAGGGAGGGAGCGGGAGAGCGAGGCAGTCCTGGTCAGTCCTTTGAAGATAGACACCAGTTGCTTGGAGCAACTCAGCGGGACAGGCAGCATCTCTGGAGAGAAGGAACGTAAATGCTGCCTGGCCCGCGGAGTTCCTCCATTCATGCCGTTGTGAGAGTGAGGGAGGGGAGAGTGTGAAGAAGGCTCTCGACCTGAAACGCCACCCGTTCCTTCTCTCCAGAGATGCTGCCTGTCCCGCTGAGTTGCTCCAAGCAACTGGTGTCTATCTTCAAAGGACTGACCAGGACTGCCTCTCTCTCTCTCTCTCTCTCCCTCCCTCCCTCTCACATAGGCATGACTGGAGGAACTCCGCGGGCCAGACAGCATTTACGGAGGGAAATGGACAGGCGACCCAGTCTTCAGGCTGCCTTATGTCTCTCTCCCCCCCCCCCCCAACTCCCACCCACACACGCGAATGCTGGAGAAACTCTGCGGGTGCAGCAGCATCTATGGAGCGAAGGAAATAGACAACGTTTCGGCCCCGCTGCACCCGCTGAGTTTCTCCAGCATTCGTGTGTGTGGGTGGGAGTTGGCGTGAGGGGGGGGGGGAGAGAGACATAAGGCAGCCTGAAGAATGGGTCGTCTGTCCATTTCTCTCCGTAGATGCTGCCTGGCCCGCGGAGTTCATCCATTCATGCCTGTGTGAGAGAGAGAGAGGGAGGGGAGAGAGAGAGAGAGAGAGAGAGAGAGAGAGAGGCAGTCCTGGTCAGTCCTTTGAAGATAGACACCAGTTGCTTGGAGCAACTCAGCATCACAGGCAGCATCTCTGGAGAGAAGGAACGGGTGGCGTTTCGGGCTGAAAGTTTCTTCAGACTGAAAGTTTCAACTCTCAGTAGATCATAAAATAACACAATAATCACGGTCAATGTGAGATACAGTCTTTATTCATATTTGACAAAATAAAAAGACGACTTCTTGCACATATTGAGAGAAGGTGCATCACACCAAACAACATTTGTCTAAAAAAACACAGATTATTCTTCAGCTCATTAAAGAGCTCGGGTGAAAAAAACGAATAGAGTGTGTGACAACAAAGTAACATCATTTGTGCCACGTGATTAACTACACTACAGTCCACGATGTTCATTCGGGAAAGATCGGGAGACGAACAAGTCACTCGCACAAATGACAGAATTGCCGAGTACCGTGGGAACTCTTTACTCTACCCCCGTTATATCGTGTGATATCGTGCTAGACCACGACCACTCCACTCTGGCTACATCTTGCGTCAAGTCGCCCCGTGAAAACGAGCCATCATCCTTCTGCCATGCTTACTGGGGCCGTCCTTTATGCGATAACAGTCCAATAACAATATGGCATAACTTCTCAATGAAATAGGTTAACAGGAGACTATGTTATTTCAAACTGTTACATCAAAGCAACTATAAAACTATCAATTATTGAAGTTGTGTGGAAATGACAAAGGCACCTCAGCTACTTGCTCCTGCAGAATCCTCTTTATGAATAACTAGGGATGAGCCTAAATTGCAGGAGTTGCTCCATAGACTTGTTCATCGGTAGATTAATCTTTTTGTTTTTGTTTTTAAATGTTTTAAAGTTTTTTTTTTAAACTATAATTTTGGTTTTAATGTGATTAAATTTATAGTCTTGTTAATGCACTTTGTTTCTTTCTCAGACGATAGAAGATGCTCCCCGCACATTTAATTTAGGTGCTGCCTTGTTTAACTATATATGGTATATGGTGAGAATGCCTGAGAGGTAATTGTTCATGGTGCAAAAAAACTTGTTGAATTAATGCATCAATATGGATGTACAGTACAACTCCATAGCCCACAAATACAATTATTTGGAAATCTTAATGATTCGTCACACCAGGCTGTTTCTTTTTAAACACACTAGGGCTGCATTTATTGCATTCCCTGCAAATACACTAGGCCTCTGTTCCCTGTGCTTCCTGTAAACGCACAAAAAAACCCCCCATTTACTACACTCCCTATAAAACACACTGAGGGTTCCGTTCCTGTGCTCTATGTGAATGCACTGAGGCCCCTTGTTTTCTGTGCTCCATGCAAATGCACTGAGGCCTGCACTTTCTGCATTCACTGCAAATGCACTGAGGGCCCCATTTCCTGCACTCCCCATAAAAGCACAGAGAGCCTTGTTTTCTGCAATCCAAACAAACGCACTAAGGGGCCTATTTCCTGTGCACTCTACAAATGCCCTGAGGAATACATTTCCTGCGTACTCTGTAAGCGCACTGAGGGCCTCATTTCTTATGCCCTGTGTAAATGTACTGTGGGCCCTGTTTCTTGGGCTCACTTTAAGCATGCCAGGAGCACTATTTCCCATGTATTCCCTATAATGCCTATAATAGGTCTTACATATTTTCTGGATGAACAGAATGAAAGGAAAGGGAAGTCCATTTCCTTTTCTAACCAGTCATGTGTTTGGCTAGTAACTGATGTGCTGTTTTATACTCTACTTGGCCTTGTTGTTCCACTCTGCCACAAATATCTGAGATAGCGATGAGTGCTGTGATCATTATTTTCTTTCTCCCATCAGAAAGATCTTTATAGCCGCAACAACCTTCATGTGCCAATTGTTCTGTGGTTTTGTATTAATGTGTACATTTAAGCTGAGAGCAAAATTGGCTTCATAGTTAATTTCAGAGCAGTAATTATATCAATTTTGTGGATTCCCACACAAATCTTTCTGATATTATTTTGTTTGTAATCATTAACAAAACATGAGCTGATTGATTTTGTTTGCTTGATTGTGCAGTTTAGCAGCTGATTATACTGATGTGTTAAAATTTGGACCTGCCGTTCAGAAGGATGTAAGTAATTCTGAGATGAAGCTGAAATTATATGTGTAGTATCGGATCAGACAGCCAAAATAACATTTGTAATCAATGTGCAACTGAATTTCATAGAATATAGAACAGAACATGGGTCTCTACCAAAAACGTCACCCATTCCTTCTCTTCAAAGATGCTGCCTGTCCTGCTGAGTTACTCCAGCATTTTGTGTATATCTTTGGTGTAAAACAGCACTTGCAATTCCTTCCTTAACAGGAGAACAGTATAGCACAGGAACAGGCCCAACGGCCCACAACACACGTGCCAAACATATTGCCAAGTTTAACTAATCTCCTTTTCTGCAAGTGACCCATATCCCTCCATTCCATGCACATCCATGTGCTTATCCAAGACCCTCTTAAACAACTATTGTAACTGACTCCACCACCAGCCCTGATAGCATGTTCCAGGGAGCCACAACTCTCCATATTAAAAAAAGCTTGCCCTGCACATCTCCTTCAACTTTGCCTGTCTCACTTAAACCCATAACATCTAGTCTTTGACATTTTCACCCTGGGAATAGGTTGTGACTGTCCACCCTATCTACACCACCCATAATTTTATATACTTCCATCAGAGATCCCCACAGCCTCTGATGCTCCAGCAAAAAATAATCCAAGTTTGTCCAACCTCTCTTTGCAGCTAATTTCGGTAAACATCTACTGCACCCTCTCCAAAGCCTCCACATCCTTCCTGTAATGGGGCTCCTCACCTGATTCCACATGACTTGCCTTCCTCCTTCTTCTTACCTCTTTTTACTAGCTTTCTCCACTTGACAGTCCTGAAACGTTAACTTTCTATTTGCCTCCACAGTGCTGCTTGACTCAGTTGAGTTCTTCCAGCAGTTTATTGTTTGCTCTGGAGTGATTTGCAGCAGACTGGCTGAATGTGAAGTGACATTAGAGTAGCGTGCTAGGCCAAGACATCTTCAGCTGCTTCATCATAAGATCAGAAATTGAGATGTTTGTTGATGGTTCCACAATACATAATTTCTCAGCACAATTCTCACAAATTCTTACACTATTTAATAGTAATCAATTTGTCTATTAATGTATTTGTGCAGGTACTCCGAGTTTGGATACTGGATCCTGAGAAAGCATCTTCTGCAGAGTTGAATAATAAAGCTGAAATACCTTCTCTGGTAAGAATAGAGGACATTATCTTGTCATACTTGACCAAACACATCACTTCCAGCATGACTGTGGTTACTGAGGTCAGGGTGGGACTCGGCGACTCTACACAAGGATGGGGCAAGAGGCAATTGACAGGATAAGTGGGTGGGTAGCTTGTGTGAGATAGTGTGTTCCTCCTTCCCTTTGCACAAGGGCAGAACAGGGTTTCTGTTTGCTCCTGATGCAAGGATTAGAAGCTTTCAATGACATCCCAAATGCTCCCATGTCAAAGCAGTCTGGGGTTTCAATTTGCAAGAAATCATTGGGGAATTCTTATTTGAGATAACATTTAAACTATTAATTTGTTTTGTTGGAAAGAGATTTTTTTGTCATGATATTTGGAACTTGATCTTACTCCAGAGATGTAATGTAGAAACCTAGGCTGACATTCCTTTCCATGTCGGGAAGAATGGTGTTGGAGCTGCTGCCTTGAAAAAGAGTGATTTAACTTAAACTACATCTGATTTGTCAGGTGAACCAAAGATCCCATGGTTCCATCTTGAAAAGAGCAGATGAGATTTCTTGGTGTTCTTGTCAAGATTTCAATTGCCATTGGAGCTAGTACAGTTTCACAACTCCAAAGATCTAGATTCAATCCTGACCTCTGGAGCTGTCTGTGTAGAGTGTGCATGGCCTCCCTGTGAAAATTAGGTTTTTCTTTGGTAGATCCGGTGTCCTATATCCCAAAGATGTGGGGATCAACAGTTAATTCACCACTATAAATTACTCCTCAAGTATACAAGGGTAGAATCTGAGAATTTTGGGAAAATATACTATAAATGGGTGCTGGGTGGTGGATGCGGATTCAGTGGGTTGAAGGGCAGTTTTTGTGCAGTATGACACAATTACTATTATTTATCCTCAATCAACATTTCCCAAATATGTAGAGACATAAGAGATGACACATGCTGAAATCTGGAGTGAAAAACAAACTGCTAAAGGAATTTAGTGAGTCAAGCAGGATCTGTATGGGAGGGAGGAATTATGGTTGTTTCGGGTAGCAACCCTGCAACAGAACTCCTCCAAAAAAGTGGATTATATGTAAACAATATTATTGTTCAAGGAACCTTTATGCTCAAAATTGGTATCTGTGTTTCATAAAATCAATGGAGATTACACCTAAACTATTTTGGCTGCAAGTCATCGTATTCTGAAAAGGGCAACGTTTATGAACATTTCCTGAGAGTACCTTGGATGCTTCACTTCTGATTTGATTTTATATTAGCTTCTAAATCTTTGTTAACACATTTGGAAGCACAATTAATATATTTTCTCAGACAAAGTAGTTAGTTATCAACGTTGCAAAATTCCCTTGGAATGGAGAGAGGATCTGTGAAGGCAAAGTATAGATAATCAATGTTTCATGCTGTGACTAGCATCAATCATCTTCATGTATTTGACATTGTGATTCATTGGAATCAAAAGAGAACATGGCTGATCACTTAAATAAATGTCACAAAATTATTTACCAGTGAACAGCTACTCGCTATTCAAAACTGTTTAGAACTGACATATGTTTTTTCCCAACAGTTATCTCGTGCTATAACCAAAGAATTCTTTAATCTGGGTCAAACCGTGGAGCTGCACTCTTATCCATTCTCTCTCACGTACAACGCATATTTTCATGCTGCAGACGGGTACGTATTCCAAAAGGGGCTGTTCGAGTAATACCAGCATGTAATATATTCTTTACGTGAACCAATCATATGGGAAATGGGGTCCCAGTGAGTATAAAGGGTGTAGGAAACAGGGATCCAGTGAGTTTAAAGGAGCCTTGGTGAGCTAAATACCTGACTATTGAGATATCTAAATAATTGAATGGCAGATTATTGTTTACTGTGAAATGAAGGATATTTTGAAAGAATCTTATCTATTTCAGCTTGAAGACATTCAACTATTTGATAGAATGAGTGAATCCGCTTTGTTTGTTGAGGAGTTGTTCTCTGTTCTTTCATTGTGAGCCATTAGGCACAGGCTAGATTCAAAACCACCGTATAATTATGAACATTGACTTCTCTAACTTCAAGTAACCCTTGCTTTCCCTCTCTCTCCATCCCTTCCCAGTTCTCCGACCAGTCTCACCATCTCTGACTACATTTTTCCTGTTTGCTTTGTTGTCATCTTCTCCCAGCTAACAATGATCTATTCTACATTTTCCTTGATCTCCATTCCCTTTGCCCTGCTTTCACACCACACCTTCTTATCTATCTATCTATCTATCTATCTATCTATCTATCTATCTATCTATCTATCTATCTATCTATCTATCTATCTATCTATCTATCTATCTATCTATCTATCTATCTATCTATCTATCTATCTATCTATCTATCTATCTCCCTCCCTCCTGGCATCAGTCTGAAGAAGGGCCTCAACACGAAATGTCACCCATTCTTTCCCTCCAGAGATGCTGCCCGTCCCACTGAGTTACTCCAGCATTTTGTGTCTATCCTTTGTTTAAAGCAGCATCTGCGGTTCCTTCATGCACACCACATAATACCAAACTGATTGAGATGATACAAAAGCTGTTGTGGACATAGAATTGACAATGTCATCCAGTGACCAATGGCATGAAAAGCAAAATGCTGGGAGTTGCAACACCAGCTGAATATTAGCTGCTGCAGGCACCTCCTGCCACCTGCAGAAGTTTTCAGATGGCTACAATTGCGGGCTGCATCAGGGAGGGGACAGACGCTGAATGCAGAGGTGTAGTCAATGACTTTGTTCTGTGATGTGTGCTGAATCACCTGCAGCACAACACCAACAAGACTAGGGAGTTGGTGGTGGACTTTATTGGGAGAGGAACACTCCTGTCCCCTGTCTCCATCAATGGTGTGGATGTGCAGTTTACCAGGGAGTACAAATACCTGGAAATGTACCTGGACAGTAAACTGGACTGGTCCAGGAACGGCGAGGCCCTGTACAAGAAGGGACATAGCCGCCTGTACTTTTTGAGATGGCTCTGCTCCTTCAACGTCTGCAGTGAGATGCTGCAGATGTTCTACCAATGCAGTGGTAGCCAGTGCCATCTTCTTCACTGCCATTTGCTGGGGCAGCAGGGTGAAGGCTGGGGACACCAATAGGATCAACAAACTAATCAGGAAGGCTGGCTCCATCCTGGGGGTGGAGTTGGATTCATGGGAGGTGGTCTTGGAGGGGAGGATGCTCCTCAAACTGCGCAGCATCCTGGACAATACAGCTCGCCTCCTCCATGACACACTGGTTAACCAGAGGAGTACCTTCAGCAACGGACTGGTTCCACCAAGGTGCAGGACAGAAAGCCACGGGAGATCCTTCTTCCTAGTGGCTATAACATTTTACAACTCCTCCACCTTCTGTCGTGGGGTAGACTGAGACTGACTCCCCTCCACCTACCCTGCCCCCCACCTCAATCTTAGCATATCCTCAAAGCCTTTCCACTCGTCACTTTAAATTCATGTTTCATGTATTTTGTGTTTTTTATGACTTGGCAAATTAATTTCCCTCCTGGGATAAATAAAGTTCTATGTATCATTAAACCTAATAGCAATGAGACTGGACAGCGGATCTTTGCAGTTTAGAAACCAAATGAATGTGCTAATACATTAAAAAAGCATAAATTGCTTCAACATGCTACAAAGATGTCTGAAGGTTTTATGAATAGCTAAGAACAATGAAGAATCATGAAAAATCTCTGAAATACAGCAAGATATTAGAAATAAAGATATATTTTTTTATTAACTTAGCAGAAAGGCAAGAGAGATAGTCACTGACTTCTTAAATATTAGTCAGGGCATGCACGCATGTGACTCCACATGGTGTTATGACTTCTGACAAAATTTCCAATAGGAAATAAGATTTCTCTCCAAACACCGTTTGAATAGAGGCTGTGGATATAAAGGTGGAAGTGAACTTTGTTCAAGGTTACTGGAAATTAGGAACGGAAGTGCGTGTAAGCTATTTGTGTGCAGTTTTAACATTACCATTCATCAGAGTGTAATAAAAGGTACCCTGACGTGGCGTCGAAAGACGAGAAGCCGAAGCGAAGAAGTTGGAGCCAAATAACTGAACGGAAATGATGCTGAAAAGCCAAATAACCAAAAGCGTACGACCCCGAAAAGCCAAATAACCAAAATGGCGCAATGCCGAAAAGCCAACTCGCCGAACGTGCGCAACGCCGAATAGCATAATAACGAACATGTCGGAGACTGGTCCAGACCCCCATTTACATCACATCATTAGCCAGGGGAGACGAGTGGGTTGGTGTCATTTTCCCACACAAGACCGCCCAGGACTGGAGGGGAAGGCACTCTAAACCCGAGCACCAAGGTGCAAGTGGCCGAAGGAGCACATCCCTCGGAACAGCCCCCACTCTCCTCCTGGGGTCAGCGCTGTCTGGCCACGGCCACCCTCTGCCTCGTCTCCACCGTGCGGCCACACTGTGACAGGCTGTGGGTCGGCAGCGCACACACACATGGGTCTGGGTGGAGTGGGGCCACGGCTCCGGGCAGCGGACACATGGGGACGAAAACCCGGCAACTTCTCCATCAGTTGAAGCAGAGTTGGGGACAGTCTGGTATCTCCACCCACCCAGAGTCACCGACCGCGATGCACCACCACCGGCACTTGACCCCCACACCAGGGCGATTTACCCCCCGACCCGCACATGGGGTGATTCACCCCCACCTTGACCCACACACGGGGAGATTCACCCCCCGCCACCCACGCTCGGTGATTCACCCCCCGGCCGCGGGGACAGTCGGCCCGGGGTACTGGCAGCCATAGTAAGTGTCTCTCTTGGCTCGCTCTCTCTCTTGGCATTCCTGGAATCATTTGGCGTTTTTCAAAGACAACTGCAGCTGCAGTCCCTTCCTATTGAAGAAGAACCCTGGCCTGAAACATTCCCTCCACAGATGCCGCCTAGTCCACTGAGTTCCTCCAGCACTCTGTTTTTTATTTAACTCTGGAATTGAAGATAGACACAAAAAAACTGGACTAACTCAGTGGGACATGCAGCATCTCTGGAGAGAAGGAATGGGTGACATTTTGTGTCGAGACCCTTCAGCATTATGCGTTGCCCGTGCATAAAATAGATCACTCCTGCGTGTGTGTGAGTAAGTGTGAATCAGCGTGAGTTAGTGTCAGCGTGCATGCCTGCGTGACGGGAAGTGTCCACACTGCGCTGCCTTGGGTCTTTATTCCCAGTAAGCAGAATTTTTCCAACTTCTGTGGACCCCCAGCTGAACCCAGCTCCAAAATAAATTACAAATGTCCCCGCAGCCGGGGGGGAGATGAATCACCCGGTGTGGGTGTTGGCGGTTGAATCTCCCCGTGTGTGGGTCGGGGTGGGGGAATCGCCCCATATGTGCGTCGGGGTCGGGGCGTGAATTGCCCTGGTGTGGGTGTCAGGCGGCAGTCAGTGACTCTGGGTGGGCGGAGGGACCAGATTGTCCCCAATCCTACTGCAGTTGACGGAGACTTTGCCGGATTTTCGTCCCTGTGTATCCGCTGCCCGGAGCCGCAGCCCACTTCACCCAGCCCCATGTGTGTGTGCTGCTGCATGGAGGAGATGAGGCGGACTAGGCCGGACATCGCTGACCAGGCAATGCCGTGAGTACTGGGCAGTCAGTCGACTTTAAAAAAATCTTAAACCGCGCATGCACAGATTGTTCTCCTCTCCGTAAACTGTCAGTCGACTTTTATAAGGTAATTTGTCTTCAAAAGTCATATCTCTTTATAGAGTACAGTATTTCCCGGCAATGATGACGCACCTGCGTCAAAGAAGCACCCCCATTTTGAGTTGCTACATTTTGAAAAAAAGCCTGGCGGGACATAGAATTTCTCATGCTCAAAAAAAATAAAAATAAAAATAATGAAAGTAACAATTCAATTTGCCCAAGGTTTCCAAATTTCCTCCATTCTGAATTACTGAATGGGTGTGGGGTGGAGGATGATGGCAGGTAGAGAGATGGTGGGAATAACGGGAGCACACCGGGACAAGTTGAATCAGTTGTGATCTTATTGAATGACAATACTAGTTTAAGGGATTAATTGGGTGGAGATTTCCTTTCACAGCGTGTGGGGAGTCTGGCCCAGGTCAGCGCTCTGGCGCGGAGCCACCGCAATGTGGCCGGGGAGGGAAGTAACTCGGATGGCTGCAAGTGGCTGCCGGGACCTCAGCGCCTCCTGCCGGCCCGCTCACCTCTGGCAGTGCTCTCCGTCTGAGCACCTCTCGCGTGCTGCTCGCCGGCCTCACTCATGTCAGCCGCTTCCCGCAAATCCTTATATTATGACTGCCGCAGGGTTCAGGACATGGCCTCACATGTTGCGCTGGGTGACACTGCATGGCATTCACTGCCTGGTCCATGTCTTTCAATGTGGGGACCAGCTCAAGAATGGGTTAGTGGGCGATGGATAACAGGACAGCGGGTGGTGGAGCTTACTCCTGTGTCAGCACGAGTAACCTCAATTGGTCCCTTGATCGCGCTGACACAGGACGCCGGTGAGCGGCAGGAGATAGGTGTTCAGACTAAGAGCATTGCCAAAGGTGAGCAGAAGGCCCTGAGGTGGCGGGCGGTTCCGCTGTCCTGTCCCGGAGGCCGCTCGCAGCCACCCAAATTAATTCCCTCCCCGGCCACATTGCGGTGGCTCCGTGCCCGGAGCGCCGCGGCAACGGTGAGTGAGTTGCTGGTATGATCCCCAACCCCCTCCTTCTCAACGCTCCTGCCCTCCCCGCAACTTTACCCCTGACTCGACTCCCCACACGCTGTGAAAGGAACTCTTCTCCTCCCCCAGCAGCGCTGTCCTTTTAACAGCCCTTCCCACTTTACAGCCGCTTCCCATCAGCTGCCAGCAATGAGGGATAGACTTGGCTGTTCCTCAGTACAGCAGCATCATTCTTGATGTTGCTGTACTGAGGTATAGGCAAGTCTATCTTTCTTGGCTAACAACCTAACCTGGACGCAGGTAAATTTTCGTGCCTTATTTTTGGGTAAAAAATTGCGTCTTCATTGCCTTGAAATACGGTATTTCATTTATTTGACTTGCCACATTATTTGTACACAAACTCCATTCTTCTCTCTTTGTTTCTTAAGATACTTTTAAGATAATGACAATCCATGTTTGAAAAACCCGCCAAGAATCTTGCGCTGCACATGCGCAGTAGGCTGCTGTACAGCACATGCACGCAGTCCTTGGTGCAAAGGCAGCATTTTTAGCAGCCTTCAGCTCCCCTTGTCATTGAAGGCTTGAAGCAGCGTCGATGGCAAGTGAGCTGCACATACTTTTGCGTGTTACATATACTGCAGATGAAAGGCACGGGAGAATTATGCCTACCAAAGATATTGATCCCGTGCCTATACTATTTATATTTAATAATTACCATTTTATAATTTTAGTCAGGGTGGGCACTGCCTACCTTGCCTACCCTGACGGCACGTGCCTGGCGCTGATCACGGGGACAGTGGGGGCTGCCCCGAGGGATGCGCTCCTTCGGCCGCTTACACTTTGGTGCTCGGGTTCAGAGTGCCCAGTCACCACCCAGCCCCGGGGAGTCTAGTGTGGGAAAAGGACCCCCACCCTCCCGTCTCCCCCGACCCATGATGTGATGGACTCGGGGGTCTGGACCAATCGCTGACAAGTCACACCCGCCCCCCCCCCCCCCCCCCACCCCGGTGACGTCATGTCCGTTATTTGGCTTTTCGGCGTTGCGTCCGTTCAGTTATTTGTCTCCCACTTCTTTGCTTTGGCATCTCGTCCTTCGACCTCATGTCCGCACATGATAATAAAACAATATATTTACATGTGAATGCTTGTGTGCTTCAAAACCAAGTACCTATTTGATTTGCCCCCATCCTATGATTCCCCCCCCCCCCATCCTATTATTCTCATAGAACTATTATGTTTTATTTACCATTTCAAAAAAATCCTATTGCTTCTATCTTATTACTAAAACTCTCATCTTGACCACTTCCAGTTTGCTTTTTTTTTACTATGCGCAAAAACGGTATCCTTTATCAATAAATAAATTGCCACTTTACTCGCCCTTCTCCTCTATTCCAACCCACCGAGTTTTGTTCTGATCGGTGGAATTATACAAACGTTATGAAGGTTTAAAAAATCGTGAGATCAGCAGATTGGTCTTCTTGCACGTCATTCACCATGAAGGTAACACCCCTTCTGGCACTCGCTGGAGAATAAAATCCCGGAGGCGGGGCTGAGTAAACGAGTGCTAATTGAGTGTGCAAGAGTGGAGTCGGGAAAGTCGCTGTGTGGTGTCGGGAAAGTCATTGAGTGATGCCGCGGCCGGTGGCCGCTGAGTGCAGTCGCTCGCCCCCCCACACAGCCCCACACACCTCCCCCACACACCCCCTTCCCACCTCCCACTTCCCCTTCCCCCTTCCCACACACCCCCCTCCCCCAACACATCCACCCTCCCCCCTTTATCCCTCTCCTGTTCCTCCCCCCACCCCCCAACACCACCCCACTGCCCTCTCAACACCACCTCACCCCTTCCAACACCACACCCCACCCCACCCACCCCCTAATGCCACCCAGAAAGTCCAGAAAGCCGTGTCAGTGTCCAGAAAGCCATGAGTCAGTGAGTGAGTGTCCAGAAAGTCGTGTCAGTGAGTGTGTCCAGAAAGCCGTGTGTCAGTGAGTGAGTGTCCAGAAAGCCCAGTGAGTGAGTGTCTAGAAAGCCGTGAGTCAGTGAGTGTCCAGAAAGCTGTGTGTGAGTGTCCAGAAAGCCGTGAATCAGCGAGTGAGTGTCTAGAAAGCCATGCGTGAGTGTCCAGAAAGCCGTGAACCAGTGAGTGAGTGGCCAGAAAGCCGTGAGTCAGTGGGTGTGAGTCCAGGAAGCCGTGAGTCAGTGAGTGAGTGTCCAGAAAGCCATGAGTTAGTGAGTGTCCAGAAAGTCAGTGAGTGAGTGTCCAAAAAGAGTTAGTGAGGGTCCAGAAAGCTGTGAGTCGATGAGTATCCAGAAAGCCGTGAGTAAGTGAGTGTCCAGAAAGTCAGTGAGTGAGTGTCCAGAAAGCTGTGTCAATGAGTGAGTGAGTGTTCAGAAAGCCGTGAAACAGTGAATGTCTAGAAAGCCGTGAATTAGTGAGTGAGTGTGTCCAGAAATCCGTGAGTGAGTGTCCAGAAAGCCGTGAGTCAGTGAGTCAGGTACGAGAAAGCCGTGAGTCAGTGAGTCAGGTACGAGAAAGCCGTGAGTCAGTGAGTCAGGTACGAGAAAGCCGTGAGTCAGTGAGTCAGGTACGAGAAAGCCGTGAGTTAGTGAGTGTGTCCAGAAAGCCCCGAGTGAGTGTCCAGAAAGCCGTGAATGAGTGTCCAGAAAGCCGTGAGTCAGTGAGTGAGTGTTCAGTAAGCCATGTGTCAGTGAGTGAGTGTCTAGAAAGTCATGAGTCAGTGAGTGAATGTCCAGAAAGCCATGAGTCTGTGAGTGAGTGGTGGAACATTGCATTTGGGGTCCAGGCCTCCCATGTGATAATGGGACCCAGCGGGTCCCACTTAGTCTAGTTGGACATAAGAGCAGTGCTCGATAACCTAATCAACAGTCACACGGGAGGCCTGGTCCCCCAATGCAACCCATCCCCTAACGCAATATTCCACCACCCACCTGTTCCTCCAACGCAACCCGTTCGCCCAACGCAATATTCCACCACTCACCCATAGCCCCTAACTGCACAGGCGCAGCTCATTTCCCCTCATCCCCCAGCACTCCCTCACCCTCTTCAGGTTTGCGAAGAAAGGTGGGGGAGGGGTGGAGTGGGAGGGGAGGGCAGGGAGTTTGTGGGCGGGGAGGTGTAGGAGGGCGGGGAGGGTGGTGTGGGGGGTGTGTGTGTGGCAGGGGGGGGGGGTGAATGTGACGGGAGGGGGTGTGTGGCGGGGAGGGGGTGTGGTAGGAGGGGAGGTATGTTTGGGCGGGAGGGGTGTGGGAGGTGGGATGTGGTTGGGGGAAGGCAGGGCAGGGGGAGTGGTGTGGGTGGGGGAAGGGTTGTGGGCGGGGGGTAGTCGGGGCATGGAGCAGGGGGGGTGTGGGGGGGTAGGAGTGAGGCGGGGTGTGGGGGGGGTTGTGTAGGCAGGGGAGTTGTGGAGGTGAGGTGGGGTGTGGATGGGGGTTGGCGGGGGGATTTGTGGAGGCAGGGGGGTGTGTGGGGGGGAGGGGGGGTGTGTGGTTGCGGTGTTGTGGAGTGAGGGGGGAGTGTGGGCAGGGGGGGTTGTGGGGGGAGAGGGGTGAGGGCGGGGGGGGGAGAGAGGGGTGTGTGGGCGGGGGGACAGAGCTTGGAGAGAAAAGACGGGTAGAGCCATGGGGGAGAGGGTGGTATCACATGGAAGGGGGCAGTGAGGGGGACCAGAGGGGAAGGGGCTGTAGTTGGCGGTGCAATGGGGATTCACAGCGGGCGCTGGTCATTCTCCTCCGCCAAAGTGTCTCCGCTTTCCATTTGGCGACAACGGCGACATCTCCGACTCCGTGCTGGGTTGGGCCGTTTGCAGTCTCTCCGAAAATTGTGTCCAGTTGCAGACCTCCACCGGCCATTCAGAGCATCCCTCAGCTCCAGTAAAGATGCGATGGTGGAAGAAGGGGCGGACCATCCTGCGGAGTGACAGGAGAAGAGACTAATCCGCGCTGCACTGACTGGCAGGAGAGGAGATCGATCTGCGCACCCGTGGTTTTTAAGATTTTTAAACCTCGCTAACTTTTCCAATATGCCACCGATTGGGAAAAATCTTTTTGTATTGGCAGCACAGGAAAACGGTGAGTGAGCTGGCGAAAAATCGCTTACCGTTTTTACGCAAATAGAAAAACTGCAGAAACCGGAAGATAACAAGATCAGATTTATAGTTATGTACTAGTACAAGTGCAGACCTGTTGGGTCTGCTCCCCCACCGTTCCCTACAATTGTGAAAGAATCAAATTGAAAATGTAAGTGGTGTCCTAGGATGTTTACCCTTAGTCATTGGATCACCAATTTTTAAAAAAGTTTTAACCATTTTTTCTGCTTTTTACAGGTACTGGACAGTTGTCATCTATAATGTAACTACTGAAGTAGTTTTAACAATTCGTGGCAAACCAATAACTTTCCAAGATTTATTTATCATCGATACACACTATACAGTTGAAAAACGTCTTGATTTGTCTGTCATTAAAGCACTGGGATATCTTTCACTGAAACTTGCTTATGGCAGCAACCCCTTAATTATACATCATCCCTGTTCTGTCACCAGTGCTTTACTTCTGACTGATTTTGGCACCTTTATAAGTCACGATGGTTTCATTACAGTGGAGGAGCTAAAAATTGTGCCCACTGAAAGACAACAAGAGGAAGAAATTGAAGTAAAGACAGCTGCCTTCCTGGAGCTAAATATCTTATTTCTTATTGGAGATGCAATCTACATAAGACATGCAAAAGGTTTTTATGCACAACTTGGCAGTGAAAATAATCTACCTGAAGCCGAGATTATTGGCCTACTAAGCAGAATGTCATGTGCAGATGCATATCCAGTCAAGGTAAGTCTATTTAGAGTATAGCTAAGTTAGAAACATTTTCTCTTTGCAAACTTTTATATTTATTGACCAATCTGATTTTAAATTACTCGCTATGGTGATGCTGCAGATGGTGTAGCTGACTCACAGCTTCAGCGACCTGGGCTCAATCAAACATCCAATACTATATACAATATCATACAATATTTTATTCAATGTCATTTGAACCTCTGTGAGGCTGTTTCTACAGCCATACAAGCAAAACAATTCATACAAGACACACAAACAATTCAATTCACACAAACATCCATCACAGTGAATCCCCTCCTTACTGTGATGGAAAGCAAAGTATTTTCTCTCCCCTGTGCACCATTTTTCTCCCGATGTTGAAGCCCCAGGCGGGCGATGGTAAGTTCCACGGCCATTAAAGGCCGCATGGGGCGATGTACGGCCCCGCTCCAGGTCTAAATGTCTCAAAGTTGGAGCCCCGGCGGGCGTTGGAATGTCCCGCGGCCATTAAAGCCTTGCCGGGCGATGTACGGCCCTGCTACGGGTCGTTACAACCCTGCGACACGGGCTGGAGAAGTTGAGTTGCAGAGCTCAGAAAGCGGTCTCCACCAGGCACCAGCGAGCTCCCAACGTCTCGTCCACCGGGCCTGCGGCTGGAGCCTCCGAGCTCCGGAGTCGGGCCGCAGCAGCGAGCCACCACCGCTCCCCACGCTCCGAGGCGAGCGAGCCCCATGATGGTAAGTCCGCAGCTCCGCATGCTCCGCGACTGGAGCCCCCAGATCGTTCCAGTTGGAGGCCGTTCCACGGTGCTAGGCCCCAACGACAACGGAGACCCGGCAGGGAAGAGATTTTAAAAGTTTCCCCCCCCCCGCCCCCCACATATACACAGTTAAAAACAGTATTAAAAAAAAAACCACAACTACATTTAACTAGTCTAAAATGTTTTAAAGGACAGACATGCTGCAGGGGCCGCTGCAATGTGCTATTTATATGGTTTGCACATTTTCACTGTAACTGCCGGTTTCCCGTGCTGCTCGGATTTCCTCCCACATTCCAAAAGCGTGTTGGTTATTAGGTTAGTTGCCTATTATAACTTGCCCCAAATACCCCAAGGTGGCAGGAGAATCGAGGGGTGCTCAGGGGCATGTGTGAGAGAATAAGCTGCAGGAAAATAATTAAGGGAATGGGATTGATGGAAAGACTGGAAGAAACTCGATGGACCAAATGGCCACAGCCTATGCCGTAATGTAAGATGAAGAAATATGAACAAAAACGTGTCAGTTATGTACGAAGAGGTAAGGTTGCCAAATTTGGATGCCATTTTGCTGGTTCCAGTATAATGAATGATGCTTATAGCACAAGTAATGATGTTCATCATTGGTCATAGGTTAGTGCATCAGACACTAGTGCTCATCAGAAAAGTGCTCTCTCTCTCTCCCTCCCTCCCCTTTCCCTTTCTCTCTCTCCCCCTTCCTTTTTTCTCTCCCTCCCTCCCTCTCTTATTCCCTCCCTCTATCCCTCCCTCTCTCATTCCCCCTCTCACCTTCTCCCTCTCTCCCTCCCTTTCTCCCACTCCCTCCTCTCCCTCTCTTCACTCCTCCCTTTCTCCGTCTCTCTACCCCTTCCTCTCTCCCTCTCTCCACCCCTCCCTCTCTCCACCTCTCCCTCTCTCCCTCTCTCCCTCTCAGCCCCATGAGCCCACCCACCATTCTGTCAAATCAAGGCCAATCTCAATCCCAATCTCAAACTGCAATGCCACCGCCCACTGGTAACTTTTCACCACTAGGCTTATCCAGAAATCTACGACTGCCTGAAAAATAATCAAAGGCTCAACTTCCACTATGAAAGAGAATTCCAAAGACTCATTGTTATACGAGATTTTCCCGAACAGTGTGTGACCCATAGCGCTGTGGCCATAGTGCTATGTGTAAAGCCCCTAATGCTGCAGCCGGTTGCGCTATATTTAGAATCCATGGCGCTGCAGCCGACAGCTCTTTGTTTAAACTTCAAAGCATTATACTGACAGTGCTCTGCTTAAACCTTTGTGCCAAACCGGCAGTGCTGTGTGTCTTTACATCCATTCGCGGGCCGGATGTGGAAATTTCCAGAGATTTCTCGAAAATTATTAAATTTTCCTAAAATTACTCAAAGACAACCACAATTTCTCGTATTTCGGGTAATTTCCTTCAAGGTGGAAACACTGGTTCTTACTGGTTTGAGCTCTCTTCAAACTCTCCCAAAAAAGAATAAAGAGTGAGAGCTCTCAACCCAATCACAACAGTGCATACTCGCATAACAGCATCAATCAGGCTTCACGTGGTTATGTAGGTGGTAACCTCTCAGCTCAATCACAACAGTACACATAGCATAACAGCCATCAATCAGGCATCACGTGGTTACAGAGAAAGAAACTTAAGTCACATGGTTTCCCGGAAAGTTTATGCTTTACTCTTTATGTCTCAGAGTATACCTACTCCAGTATATTCTCATTCCTTTCTTTTATCATTTTATGATAACTCCTCATGTTCCTTCTAATCTAATCTCCGTTCGAGCAGTATATTCGGTTGCTTCTAATCTTCCCAGTCGTTCAAACCCTTCCTGCACCCTATCAATGTACCCAGCCTCTTCTTCATCGCATACTTTAGTCTGTCTTACTAATAACATTCTCGGAACACGTATGCCTTCTAACGCCATCTGCATTCTTCCCAATACACAATTCAGAATAGCCAAAAATACAAACATACAGACAATTGCGATCCCCAGGTACATTGCCATATTGATTAGCCACACTGACCAGCCTCCGAAGGCCCAATTACCCCAGCCACTTGCCTCCTTCATGTTATGCAGCTGTTCAATTATTTTAACAATGAAACGGGTGATCTCAATCTGGTTCTCTACTCATATGATACACTTTCCTTTCACAATGATACAAACACCATCGTCCCGAGCCAGTAGTAGTGCAGGGCATATCTATCCTGTTTCGCAAATAGTCTGAGCTCAGATAACTCTTCAGTTACTGCTGCGAAAGCCCCCAAGGTAGCATTTTTCCGGTTGTTAGCCGCTATGTAGCATCCTGTTCATCCTAGAAAGAAAAAGCCAGCCCATCCATATCCCACCGAATTTCCCAAGGGTGTATGATTTTTTCCATTTAGAGCAGAATTCTTCCGAAACTGCTTTAGTCACCAACCTTCGATCGGACACCCACTGTGAAGGACAGGGTATAGTCATAGGGACCAGGGTTCCTACCACTACCTGCCTAGGAAATGGTGGATTCAGGACATTAATGGCTATGCCATCAAAGAAAAAGAGGAGAGTCGCGATTCTAAAAACAAGACGCCATTCCATCCCGAATACACATTTACATCTGGGTAAATGGGAGCATGTAGTTTCCTACCCCTACGTGTGTTTTATTGCATACTCCACAAACCAGTTGGGGTTCCATGGCAAGGGGAACACAGGTATAGTGGTGACATTCACTCTTCCCTTGGTCGTCTTTGCCCTGGCTGGTCCTGTTATCGCAGAGCGACATCAAGCACGCAATGGTCTTTGAGTTCTTGACATATACGCATTCCTCCCCTTCCTGGTGGAAGCAATTCTCGTATGACCCGGGGTCCACATTGGGTTTGAATTTGCACGGGTTGGGGGGCCTCTGTTATTACATCCAGCCCACGAATGTGAGTTGTCCTTTGGTAACGGAAGACAGATAGCAAGCGGGACATCAGGGGGGGTCATAAATGAGGAGGTTGGGTTTGGGCGCCTTTACATTTTTGTTCCCCATCCAATTCTCACATGGAAGGTACCTTAGTGGGTTCCATAGTGGCCATCATGTTGAATAATGCCTGTACTGATGTCATGGAGCGGTAGCAAACAACTGACTGTGGGGAGAACAGTGGGCTTGGAGGAATAAGCAAAGTGGGCTTGGAGGAATAAGTTGCCCTTGGATTTCTTCTCAAGGAGGTTTCTTTGGAGGTCCCATTTATCTCTTATTATCTGTGGACCTTCGTGCATAAAGGGACTTCATGGCACAGGGACTTTTGCTCCTTCTTTTGACATACATAATCAAATTTACACGGCACCTGGTAACATGGCAATAATCCATAATTATGATTCTTCTTCCTTAACAATGACGATTGGTGAGATTGTGCCAGGAATCTGAGGCATCCGGCCAGTCGAGTGAGTCTCCATTCTCCGAATCCTTCCTTGCTGTCGTCATCATATTGCAGCGCATCTCCTTCACATAGGTGATGGATTATCTTCGGGTCATCACGTCGGCATACTCTGTTTATCGCAAATCCATGTATCAGTATCCCAAGGTAGACGAGCAACAGTGGCGTGTCCATGGTGACTCAACTTGTCTGTCCTGGGAAGAGCTTTCTTCAGGAAAGAAGAGGTTAGCATTTTAGGTTTTAGGCACAATACTGACAATCTCAAAGGTTCAAAAGTTATTTTATTGGTCACATACACCTAGGTGTAGTGAAATGCTTCTTGCCATGCAGCACATAAAGAAATAATACAGACATAACAGTAATAAAGAAATGTAAACATAAAAACATCCCCCCACAATGGTTCCCATTATGATGGAAGGTACAATGTCCAATCCCCATCCCCAGTTCACCCATAGTCGGGCTTATTGATGCCTCCACAGTTGCCTCCACGGAGGCCCGATGTTCCAGGCCGTTCTCGCCGGGTGATGGTGCTCCGGCGTCGGGAGAATCCTCACAGCGGCATGGGACACCTGGAACGGCCGCTTCCGTACTGGAGGCCGCGACTTCCGAAGCCAACAAGGCCTCGCCGGATGGAGCTCCATAACTGGTGATCTCGCTGAGAGATCCCAGGCTCCCGATGAAAAGTCAGCGCCGCCGCCCGCAGCTGGCCGCTCCTCAGACCCGCAGCTCTGCGATGTTTATATCGGCGGTCTCAGCTCACTGGAGTTCCAGCGCAGCGACCCAGGTAGGGCATCGCCCTGCTCCGCTATAGCGCTCCAGCGCTGTGCCGCTGCCGAAGCCGAGGTTCTGGGCTAATCCCGACAGGAAACGCCACTCCAGGCCCGCTGGTAGGCCGCGAGGATGGGTCGACGGTGCAGCCCGGAGAAAAGCTGCCTCTCCGACCAGGTGGGGACCCTAGAAAAGCAGTTTCCCCCTCCCCCCCACATAAAAAAGGCTAGAACTCCAGAACAAAAACCTCAACTAACTAAAAATTAAAAAAAGAGAGAAAAAACGGACAGCTGCAGGCTGGGCAGCCATACCATACAGGACGGCACCCCCAATCTTACAGTGGTGAAGGTGGATCCACATGTTTCTCCCTTCCAATTTGGCAGCGGTCGGGGTTGTGAGAAGGACCTGTTATGGTCTTTCCCACTGAGCATCCTGTCCCTTTCTCGTCCAATTCTTGTTCATTACATAAGCACAAGGTTCAATTTTAGACGGAGTGGTTGGAGGTGGGAGTTCAATGTCCGCCTCTCGTACCCTGGAATGTAGGTCTCTCAATGCCCTGCTTAACGATAAAATATAGTTAGTCATTTGCGTTGTCATGTGGTGAAAGTGAACGGCCTTTGAGGTATTCTGGTTCCATGGGGTTCAGAGTGGGCGATGCCCAACTGGGTACAAAATTCTTTGTTCACCTGTCCCACAAAATGAGGGACATTGTCCGAACTCAGCCGAGTTGGGAGCCCAAACCTGGATGTAATTTATTTTGTAAGTACTTTAACAACCATAGAGGCTTTGTTATCTGTGGTAGGGTAGGCCTCAATCAATTTACTAAAGACACCAACAATAACCAATACATATTTATAACACTGACATCGTTCCAACTCAATGTAGTTCATCTGGACGGTCTCAAAGGAACCCATGGGTAATGGGGTTCTCCCATTTTCGCAAGTCATACCCTTCCCGGGATTATGTTGTTGACAGTTCAGACGACGACTACTAATCCGCTGAGCCAGCGTCTGCAACTTTGGATGCCACCATGTAGCTAGAAGCATATCGCCAGTTGGTTGGGCGCAGCATAATACATCTCAGTCAATCACAACAGAATCAAATGTCACATGATTTACAGGAAATTATACGTGTCTCCAAGGAAATCGATACATAACTTGTGATATCTCTACAAGAAAGTGAAGCTTTAGTTTAATCAGTCACTTGGTGTCCCATTCTTCCAAAGAGAAAATATTTAACCCTTTCAGTCCCAGAGTATCCCCAAATAATCTAAAATATCAGCAGTTGCTTGGGCACCGCAGTGAGTTGCAAAGTGTATATATTCAATAACCCACATAGCGAGTTCATCTGACATACATGTTTGCCGTGCCGGGTTAACTCATAAGCCCAACATGCACTCAACCGTAGAACCGAGCTGCTTCCACATTTCTATGTCTTGTTCTGGAGCATCCTCCTGTAATCTAACGACGTCTTGGATGGTTGACATTGGCTTTTCCGAGGAAGACTTGCTTTTGTCTATGCCTTTAGTCTGCCTAATCATTTTAGGCACAGCCACCCTGCGTCCCTGGGACACTTCCTTAGCTTCTTGGTCGGCACGGTGATTTCTTATATCTACTGGGGTTTGGCCCGTAGTATGGGCCGTACACTTTATAATGGAAATTTGTTTAGGCAAAATTAAAAATAAATAACTGAAATATCACATTTACATAAGTATTCAGACCCTTTACTCAGTACTTTGTTGAGGCACCTTTGACAGCGATTACTGCCTCAAGTCTTCTTGGGTATGATGCTACAAGCTTGGCACACCTGTATTCGGGTAATTTCTCCCATTCTGCTCCGCAGATCCTCTCAAGCTCTGTTTGGTTGGATGGGGAGTGTCGATACACAGCTATTTTCAGGTCCCTCCAGAGATGTTCGATCGGGTTCGTCCGGGCTCGTCACAAAGCCAAAACATATAGTGCTGAAGGAACTCAACAGTTCAAGCAACATCTGTGGAGGAAATGGACGGATGGCATTCAGGTCAGGACCCTTCTTCAGATTGAAGCTCATGACCCCAAAAAGTAATCTGTTGATTTCCTCCACAGATGTTGCCTAACCTACTGAGTTCCTTTTTATGATGCCCAAGATTCCAGCATCTGCCATTCTTTGTGTCTCTATTTAACTAACTTGTACACAGCTTATTGGTTCTGTTGAGGTCCAATATCATGAGAGACTAGCATCAGATAAAGCCAGACTACTGTTCTTAAGAGGCAATATGATGTGGTTTTGGTAACACTGGTAGAGCCTCTTGACCTCATTTGCCATCGGGAAGAAGGTACAGGAGCCTGAAAACTGTAACATTCAAGTTCAATAACAGTTTCTTCCCTTCAGCCATCAGGCTATTAAACACGACAACCTTCAAATAAGCTCTGAACTACATAGACCTGGTGGGCATTGGCTTTGTCTTTTTGCTATATTATTGGAGTTATTTTATGTGCACCTATATGTGTACATACATCGATGTGTGTGTATATATATACATATATATTACACAGATTCACCACACATGGGTGAAAAAGATTTTCCTTGCCTCAGTCCTATATGGCCTACCCCTTATTCTTAAACTGTGACCCCAGTTTCTGGACTCCCCCAACATTGGGAACATTTTTCCTGCATCTAGCCTGTCCAATCCGTTACGAATTTTATGTTTCCATAAGATCTCCTCTCATCTTTCTAAATTCCAGTGAACATACAGTGCATTCAGAAAGTATTCAGACTCCTTCACATTTTCCACATTACAGCCTTATTCTAAAATGGATTTAATTAATTTTTTTTTATCATCAAGCTACATACAATACCCCATAATCAAAAAGCAAAAACAGGTGTTTAGAAATTACTTAATTAAAAAGTAATAACTGAGTAAATTGGTAAATCAGGCAATTTATCAGCCAATTTAAGCAAGACGGCTCTTAGCGAGTGGCAGTGAGGAGCGGCCTTGTGAGGGAAGTGCCCTGTGAGTAAAGTGTGAGTCTTTGGCTCGAGAGTCTTCGGCGAGGAGGCTGAGGAGAGGAGACCACGCAATACGCTTGAGAGGTAGAGACGAAAGAAGGAGATGTCAGGCAAGCTGATTCAGTGTGATACTTGCAGTATGTGGGAGGTCAAGGACACCGCTGGTGCCTCTGGCTGCTACAAATGCGAGAAGTGCATCCAGGTAGAGCTCCTGAAGGGCCGTGTTGGGGAACTGGAGAAGCAAGTGGATGACCTCCGGTTCGTACGAGAAACGGAGTCGTTCCTCGATAAGTCCTACAGTACGATTGTTACACCTAGGGTACTGGAAGAGAGAAGGTCGGAGACAGTGAGAAAGGGAGGGAAGCATGGAATGCCAACGTCCCCGGGTGGTGTACCTCTTGTGAACAGGTTCACCCGCTTAGAAGCTGTTGGGACAGAAGACGTGTTTACACTGAGCGGCGGACTGGCTTGCGATGCGAATAGGGCTGTTGAGCCAAAACCAAGAAGGCCTAAGGCAGGCAAGGCCATTGTAGTGGGAGACTCCATTGTGAGAGGTACGGACAGGGGTTTCTGCGGCAACAGACGGGATGCGAGGATGGTGTGCTGCCTTCCCGGTGCCAGGATCCAGGATGTCACGGACAGAGTACAGAAAATCCTCAAGGGCGAAGGTGAACATCCGGAAGTGGTAGTGCATGTCGGCACAAACGATGTCGGAAAGAAGGGGATGAATATTCTGCAGCATGACTTTAGAGAGCTCGGAAAAATGTTGAAAAGCAGGACCTCCAGGGTTGTTATCTCCGGTTTGCTTCCAGTTCCCCGTGCTGGTGAGAGCAGGAACAGGGAGATACGGGACCTGAACGTGTGGCTGAGGAACTGGTGCACGGGGCAGGGATTTAGATTCTTAGATCACTGGGATCTGTTTTGGGGTAAGGGGCAACTGTACAAAAGGGACGGATTGCATCATAACAGGTGTGGGACCAGCATTCTGGCAGGCAGGTTTGCCACTGCTACACGGGTGGTTTTAAACTGAATAAGGGGGGTGGGGTGTCGAATGGGATAGTGGAGGATGGAGTTAGAGGGAAAGGGTTTCTTAAATGTGTGAGCGTAGAGACAGAGGGATGTAAAATGGGGGTAGAAGCAATAGGTAGCAAGGTGAAAAGTAATGGCTCGTTTTCACGGGGCGACTTGACGCAAGATGTAGCCAGAGTGGAGTGGTCGTGGTCTAGCACGATATCACACGATATAACGGGGGTAGAGTAAAGAGTTCCCACGGTACTCGGCAATTCTGTCATTTGTGCGAGTGACTTGTCCGTCTCCCGATCTTTCCCGAATGAACATCATGGACTGTAGTGTAGTTAATCACGTGGCACAAATGATGTTACTTTGTTGTCACACACTCTATTCGTTTTTTTCACCCGAGCTCTTTAATGAGCTGAAGAATAATCTGTGTGTTTTTTTAGACAAAATGTTCTCTCTCTCTCTCTCTCTCTCTCTCCTCTCTCTCTCTCTCTCTCTCTCTCTCTCTCTCTATGTCTCTCTATCTCTCTCTCTCTCTCTCTCTCTCTCTCTCTCTCTCTCTCTCTCTCTCTCTCTCTCTCTCTCTCCTCTCTCTCTCTCTCTCTCTCTTCAAAGGACTCTCTCTCTCTCTCTCTCTCTCTCTCTCTCTCTCTCTCTCTCTCTCTCTCTCTCAGGCATGAATGGATGAACTCCGCGGGCCAGGCAGCATCTACCGAGAGAAATGGCCAGACGACCCATTCTTCAGGCTCCCCTATGTCTCTCTCCCCCCCCCCCCCCCTCACGCCAACTCCCACCCACACACACGAATGCTGGAGAAACTCAGCGGGTGCAGCGGGGCCGAAACGTTGTCTATTTCCTTCGCTCCATAGATCCCGCTGCACCCGCTGAGTTTCTCCAGCATTCGCGTGTGTGGGTGGGAGTTGGGGGGGGGGGGGGAGAGAGACATAAGGCAGCCTGAAGACTGGGTCGCCTGTCCATTTCCCTCCGTAAATGCTGTCTGGCCCGCGGAGTTCCTCCAGTCATGCCTATGTGAGAGGGAGGGAGGGAGAGAGAGAGAGCGAGAGAGGCAGTCCTGGTCAGTCCTTTGAAGATAGACACCAGTTGCTGGGAGCAACTCAGCGGGACAGGCAGCATCTTTGGAGAGAAGGAACGGGTGGCGTTTCGGGTCGAGAGCCTTCTTCACACTCTCCCTCCCTCACTCTCACACAGGTTATGAATGGAGGAACTCCGCGGGCCAGGCAGCATTTACGTTCCTTCTCTCCAGAGATGCTGCCTGTCCCGCTGAGTTGCTCCAAGCAACTGGTGTCTATCTTCAAAGGACTGACCAGGACTGCTCTCTCTCTCTCTCTCTCTCTCTCTCTCTCTCTCTCTCTCTCTCTCTCTCTCTCTCTCCCCCTCCCCCCCCCCCCCCCACCCCCCTCAACCCCCCCCCCCCCACCCCACCCCCCCCCCCCCCCCCCCTCCCACCCACAACATACGAATGCTGGAGAAACTCAGCGGGTTCAGCAGCATCTATTCACGAAAAGTTACCCATTTCCTTCGTTCCATAGATGCTGCTGCACCCGCTGAGTTTCTCCAGCATTCGCGTGTGTGGGTGGGAGTTGGGGGGGGGGGGGGGGGGGGGAGGAGACATGAGGCAGCCTGAAGAATGGGTCGTCTGTCCATTTCCCTCCGTAAATGCTGCCTGGCCCGCGGAGTTCCTCCATTCATGCCTGTGTGAGAGGGAGAGAGAGAGAGAGAGAGAGAGAGACACACACACAAGGTGGATGCGAAATCTTACCTGCCTGTTTCAGTGACAGACACCCACCGCCAGTAAATGAAGTCACCCCCATCTGTCTCCCCCTCCTCTCCCTCGACTCCCCCACCTTTCCCTCCCAACTCCAGTCCCGTCCCGACCCCCTGGGAAACTGAAGGTTTCCCGCTGTAATTAAAGAATTCCCACGGTAGACTGTAAAACTGGGACCTTGGTTCTGGACTCCCCCAACATCGGGAACATTCTTCCTCCATCTAGCCTGTACAATCCTGTAGATACGATTAGACAGGTATCTAGTTATTTAATTCAATTAATGATTTATATCGCCCAGCCTCTCATCTTTCAATCGGGTTCGGCCAGGAAGGAACTGCAGATGCTGGATTAAAACGAAGATAGACACAACATGTAGCTCAGCGGGACAAGCAGCATATCAGAAGGGTCTCGACCCGAAATGTCACCCATTCCTTCTCCCCAAAGATGCTGCCTGCCGTCGAACTCATTCTCTTTAAACCGGCATCTGCTGTTCCTTCCGACACATACACAAGAAATAAGCAACTTTTCGGGCCGAAACGTTGCCTATTTCCTTCGTTCCATAGATGCTGCTGCACCCGCTGAGTTTCTCCAGCATTTGTGTGTGTGGGTGGGAGTTGGGGTGGTAGAGAGATAAGGCAGCCTGAGGAAAGGCTCGCCTGTCAATTTCCCTCCGTAGATGCTGCCTGGCCCGCGGAGTTCCTCCAGTTAGAAACTGCTTTCAGACAAAAAGAGACACACTGACATTAATGAAATGCTTAGCTAGTTTTATTAGATTTGTATGTAAATAGCAAACTGGCTGGATTCACTCTATCCAACTTCCGGGTTCACCGTTGGCAGGAGTTCCCACGGTGACCGCAAGAGTTACTATGGATATCGCACGGGACACTTCGTTCATAAAATGTTGCAATGCTCAACCACAAGTGCACAAGTCACTCTTGGACAAATTCAAACATGTTTGAATTTTCTCCCGAGTACCCAAGGTACACGATTACCTGCCGTTAGCGCCACGGTGGTCCACGAATGCCGTATTGTTACCGCACGAGGTTCCCACGATGTCAAACTCTGGTTACCTCTTGCGTCAAGTCGCACCATGAAAAGGGGGTTTAAAAGTGGCAGGCAGACAAAACCAGGGCAAAAATCAAAAAGGGCCACTTTTCAACATAATTCAATTCAATTCAATTCAATTCAATTCAACTTTATTGTCATCGCACAAATACAAGTATGAGTACAATGAAATGCAGTTTTGCGTCAGTCCGTAGTAGTTGTGCACAAAGAAATAAAAAAAAATAGAAAGAGAGAAGATACAGAATAATCAAAAGATACAGAATAATTAAACAATGGGGACGGAGGGACCGGAGAAATCTATCGGCGGGTCTCCGAGTTCAGCAATGTGATTGTATTGTTGTAGAAGCTGTTCCTCATCCTACTAGTACGTGACCTGAGGCTCCTGTACCGCCTCCCTGATGGGAGGAGGGCAAACAGTCCATGGTTGGGGTGTGAGGGGTCTTTGATGATCTTCCCAGCCCGTCTCAGACACCGTTTTCGGTGGAGGGCATCCATGGCAGGGAGCGGGGCACCAATGATGTGCTGCTTGGTTTTCACCAACCGTTGTAGTGCCTTGTATAATTGTATAAGGGGTAAGAGTGTTGTAAAAACAAGCCTGAAGGCTTTGTGTCTCAATGCAAGGAGCATTCGTAATAAGGTGGATTGAGTTGAATGTGCAGATAGCTATTAATGACTATGATATAGTTGGGATCACGGAGACATGGCTCCAGGGTGACCAAGGCTGGGAGCTGAACATCCAGGGATATTCAATATTCAGGAGGGATAGAGAGAAAGGAAAAGGAGGTGGGGTAGCGTTGCTGATTAGAGAGGAGATTAATGCAATGGAAAGGAAGGACATTAGTTTGGAGGATGTGGAATCGGTATGGGTAGAGCTGCGAAACACTAAGGGGCAGAAAACGCTGGTGGGTGTTGTGTACAGGCCACTTAACAGTAGTAGTGAAGTTGGAGATGGTATCAAACAGGAAATTAGAAATGCGTGCGACAAAGGCAAAACAGTTAAAATGGGTGACTTCAATCTACATATAGATTGGGTGAATCAAATTGGCAGGGGTGCTGAGGAAGAGGATTTCTTGGAATATATGCAGGATAGTTATCTAAATCGACATGTAGAGGAACCAACGAGAGAGCAGGCTATTTTAGACTGGGTATTGAGTAATGAGGAAGGGTTAGTTAGCAGTCTTGTTGTACGTGCCCCCTTGGGCAAGAGTAACCATAATATGGTTGAGTTCAAGGGAAATCAGGGATAGTATCAAAAAAAAGGATGATGCGTACAAATTAGCCAGAAAAAGCAGCATACCGGAGTACTGGGAGAAATTCAGAGACCAGCAGAGGAGATCAAAGGGCTTAATTAGGAAAGGAAAAATAGATTATGAAAGAAAACTGGCAGGGAACATAAAAACTGACTGCAAAAGTTTTTATAGATATGTGAAAAGAAAGAGATTAGTTAAAACAAATGTAGGTCCCTTGCAGTCAGAAACATGGGGGACAAGGATATGGTGGACTAATTGAATAACTACTTTGGTTCCGTCTTCACTAAGGAAGACATAAATAATTTGCTGGAAATAGCAGGGGACCGCGGGTCAAAGGAGTTGGAGGAATTGAGTGAAATCCAGGTTAGCCGGGTAGTGGTGTTGGGTAAATTGAATGGATTAAAGGCCGATAAATCTCCAGGGCCAGATAGGCTGCATCCCAGAGTACTTAAGGAAGTAGCTCCAGAAATAGTGGATGCATTGGTAATAATCTTTCAAAACTCTTTAGATTCTGGAGTAGTTCCTGAGGATTGGTGGGTAGCAAACGTAACCCCACTTTTTAAGAAGGGAGGGAGAGAGAAAACGGGGAATTACAGACCAGTTAGTCTAACATCGGTAGTGGGGAAACTGCTAGAGTCAGTTATTAAAGATGGGATAGCAGCACATTTGGAAAGTGGTGAAATCATTGGACAAAGTCAGCATGGATTTACGAAAGGTAAATCATGTCTGACGAATCTTATAGAATTTTTCGAGGATGTAACTAGTAGCGTGGATAGGGGAGAACCAGTGGATGTGGTGTATCTGGACTTCCAGAAGGCTTTCGACAAGGCCCCACATAAGAGATTAGTATACAAACTTAAAGTACACGGCATTGGGGGTTCAGTATTGATGTGGATAGAGAACTGGCTGGCAAACAGGAAGCAAAGAGTAGGAGTAAACAAGTCCTTTTCACAATGGCAGGCAGTGACTAGTGGGGTACCGCAAGGCTCAGTGCTGGGACCCCAGCTATTTACAATATATATTAATGATCTGGATGAGGGAATAGAAGGCAATATCTCCAAGTTTGCAGATGACACTAAGCTGGGGGGCAGTGTTAGCTGTGAGGAGGATGCTAGGAGACTGCAAGGTGACTTGGATAGGCTGGGTGAGTGGGCAAATGTTTGGCAGATGCAGTATAATGTGGATAAATGTGAGGTTATCCATATTGGTGGTAAAAAAAACTGGAAAGCAGACTATTATCTAAATGGTGGCCGACTAGGAAAAGGGGAGATGCAGCGAGACCTGGGTGTCATGGTACACCAGTCATTGAAAGTAGGCATGCAGGTGCAGCAGCCAGTGAAGAAAGCGAATGGTATGTTAGCTTTCATAGCAAAAGGATTTGAGTATAGGAGCAGGGAGGTTCTACTGCAGTTGTACAGGGTCTTGGTGAGACCACACCTGGAGTATTGCGTACAGTTTTGGTCTCCAAATCTGAGGAAGGACATTATTGCCATAGAGGGAGTGCAGAGAAGGTTCACCAGACTGATTCTTGGGATGTCAGGGCTGTCTTATAAAGAAAGACTGGATAGACTTGGTTTATACTCTCTAGAATTTAGGAGATTGAGAGGGGATCTTATAGAAACTTACAAAATTCTTAGGGGGTTGGACAGGCTAGATGCAGGAAGATTGCTCCCGATGTTGGGGAAGTCCAGGACAAGGGGTCACAGCTTAAGGATAAGGGGGAAATCCTTTAAAACCGAGATGAGAAGAACTTTTTTCACACAGAGAGTGTTGAATCTCTGGAACTCTCTGCCGCAGAGGGTGGTCGAGGCCAGTTCATTGGCTATATTTAAGAGGGAGTTAGATGTGGCCCTTGTGGCTAAGGGGGGTCAGAGGGTATGGAGAGAAGGCAGGTACGGGATACCGAGTTGGATGATCAGCCATGATCATATTGAATGGCGGTGCAGGCTCGAAGGGCCGAATGGCCTACTCCTGCACCTAATTTCTATGTTTCTATATTTCTAAATATCACATTTACATAAGTATTCAGACCCTTTACTTATTACTTTGTTGAGCGATTACTACTTCAAGTCTTCTTTGGTATGACGCTACAAGCTTGGCACACCTGTATTTGGGGAATTTCTCCCATTCTTCTCTGCAGATCCTCTCGAGCTCTGTCAAGTTGTATGGGGAGTGTCAATGCACAGCTATTTTCAGGTCCCTCCAGAGATGTTCAATCAGGTTCAAGTCCAGGCTCTGGCTGGGCTACTCAAGGATATTCACAGACTAGTCACGAAACCACTCCTGCGTTGTCTTGTCTGTGTGCTTAGGGTCGTTGTCCTATTGAAAAGTGAACCAATTCTGAGGCCCAGAACACTCTGGTGCAGGCTTTCATCAAGGATCTCTCTGTAGTTTGCTCCGTTCATCTTTCCCTCGGTCCTGACTAATCTCCCAGTTCCTACCGCTCAAAAATATCCCCACGGCATGATACTGCCACCACCATGCTTCACCGTGGATATGGTATTGGCTAGGTGATGAGCGGTGCCTGGTTTTCTCCAGACTTGACGCTTGGCATTCAAGCCAAAGAGTTCAATCTTGGTTTCATCAGACCAGAGAATCTAGTTTCTCTTGCCTTTTGGCAAACTCCAAACGGGATTTACTGAAGAG
This sequence comes from Leucoraja erinaceus, assembly GCF_028641065.1. Taxonomy (NCBI): domain Eukaryota; kingdom Metazoa; phylum Chordata; class Chondrichthyes; order Rajiformes; family Rajidae; genus Leucoraja; species Leucoraja erinaceus. The sequence continues at coordinate 25,237,795 of NC_073384.1, forward strand.
TGGCTTCCGTCTGGCCACTCTACCATAAAGGCCTGATTGGTGGAGTGCTGCAGATATAGTTATCCTTCTGGAAGGTACTCCCATCTACACAGAGGAACTCTGTCAGAGTGACCATCAGGTTCTTGCCTGCACATGGCCCTTTTCCACCGATTGCTCAGTGTGGCCGGGCGGCCAGCTCTATGAAGAGTCCTATGAAGTGGTTCCAAGGTTCTTCCATTTAAGATTGATGGAGATTGGTGTGGAAACCATTTTTGATAGGCATAACTGTCGGATTTATTTATTTTGCTGCTGTGCTATGTCTTTAATCTGAGCGAACTTTGATCTTGCACTCTGACTGATATTCTGGCTGCTCTCCACTCTTTTTTTTTTTTTTAAATTGTTTGTTGATATGTTCTTGGGTTTATTTGTTTGTTTTTGTTTTATTTGATTTTTTTTGTTTCTTTAATTGTTGTTTTTTGTTCTCTGTCTACTGTGTGTTTGTTAGGATAAAATTTGAAAAAAGTGAAGCTGTACAATATCCGTGTACAATTGCTTCTAATAAAAATAAATAAAAAAATAAATAAAAAAGATTGATGGAGATTACTGTGCTTTTCAGGACCTACAACGTTGCAGAAATTGTTTTAGACCCTTCCTCAGATCTGTGTCTCGACACAACCCTGTTTCAGAGGTCTACGAACAATTGAAGGGTTTCGGCCCGAAATATTGCCTATTTCCTTCGCTCCATAGATGTTGCTGCACCCGCTGAGTTTCTCCAGCATTTTTGTGTACCGTCTACGAACAATTCCTTTGTTTTCATGGCTTGGTCTTTTATCTGACATGCACTGTCAACTGTGGGACCTTATATAGACGGGTGTGTGTTTTTCCAAATCATGTCCAATCAATTTAATTTACCACTGGTGGACTCCAATGAAGTTGTAGAAATATGTCAAGGATAATCAATGGAAACAGGATGAACCTAAGCTCAATTTTGAGTGTCTTAGCAAAGAGTCTGAATACTTATGTAAATGTGATATTTCAGTTATTTCTTTTTAATTACTTTACAAGAAATTCTAAATACTTGTTTTTGCTTCTTCATTCTGGGGTATTGTGTGTGGATTGATGATAAAAAAAATGAGTTTAATCCATTTTTTGTTTATATAATAAAGGTGCAGTTTAAAGGTCAAGAGGGAGCAGCTGTTGTGAGTCAGATACCTGATGATTTCTCTCAGCAGTTTCTATTGTATTATATTTGTATCGGATCCAGGGTAAGGCGGGAGAATGACAGTCAGAGCAGTGTACTGTTCTGGATGTCAGATGTGGGAGGTCATGGTGTCGGATGGCCCTCCAGACGTCCACATCTGCACCAGGTGCAGCGAGATGGGGCTCCTAAGGGACCGTATTAGGATCCTGGAGCAGCAGCTCAATGACCTGTCTGATCAGGGAGAGTGAGGAGGTCATAGAGGGGAGTTATAGGGAGGTGGCCACTCCAAAACCACGGGAGGAAGACATGTGGGTCACGCTAAGGAAGGACAAGGGGCAGAGGCAGGAACGAGTGAGTACTCCAATGTCGGTACACCTTGCAAATAAGTACTCCTGTTTGAGTACGGATGGGGGTGACAGCCTACCCGGGGGTAGCGACAGCGGACGGGCCTCCAGCACAGAGACCGGCCCTGTTGCTCCGAAAGGTAGGGAAAAAAAGGAAGAGGGCAATAGTAATTGGGGACTCTATTGTTAGGGGGTCGGATAGGCGATTCTGTGGACGCAGTCGGGAGACCAGGATGGTGGTCTGCCTCCCTGATGCCAAGGTCTCGGACGTGTCTCAACGCATCCAAGATATCCTGAAATCAGAGGGAGAGGAGCCTGAGGTCGTGGTACAAATAGGTACCAATGACATAGGTAAAAAAAGGGAAGAGGTCTTGAAGGGAGGATTTAGGGAGTTGGGAGGAGAGATAAGGAAAAGGACCAAAAAGGTAACAATCTCAGGATTACTGCCTGTGCTACGTGACAGTGAGAGTAGGAATGGAGCGAGGTGGAGGATAAATGCGTGGCTGAAAGACTGGTGCAGAGGGCAGGGATTCAAGTCTCTGGATCATTGGGACTTCTTTTGGGGAAGGTGGGACGTGTACAGAAAGGATGGGTTGCACTTGAACCCAAGGGGGACCAATATCCTGGTGGGGAAATTTGCATAGGCTACTGGGGAGACTTTAAACTAGAATGGTTGGGGCGAGGGACTCAAATAGAGAAAGCTAGTAGACAGAATGGGAGGCAGGAAGCAGAAAAGGGAAGCACTTGGACACAAGAGGAGAAAGAAAAAAAAGGAAATAAACAGAGAATAAGAGACAGGGGGTTTCTTAAATGTGCATATTTTAATGCTAGGAGCATTGTAAGAAAGGTGGATGAGCTTAGAGTCTGGATAGACACCTGGAAGTTTGATGTTGTGGCGATCAGTGAAACATGGTTGCAGGAGGGCTGTGATTGGAAACTAAACATTCCACGATTTCATTGCTTCAGGTGTGATAGAATTAGAGGGGCAAGAGGTGGAGGTGTTGCATTGCTAGTCAGGGAAGATATTACAGCAGTGTTTTGGCAGGATAGATTGGAGGGCTCATCTAGGGAGGCTATTTGGGTGGAACTGAGAAGTGGGAAAGGTGTAGCAACACTTATAGGGGTGTATTATAGACCGCCAAATGGGGAACGAGAATTGGAAGAGCAAATATGTAAGGAGATAGCAGATATTAGTAGTAAGCACAAGGTAGTGATTGTGGGAGATTTCAACTTTCCACACATAGACTGGGAAACACATTCTGTAAATGGGCTTGATGGTTTGGAGTTTGTAAAATGTGTGCAGGATAGTTTTTTGCAGCAATACATAGAGGTACCTACTAGAGGAGGGGCAGTGCTGGACCTCCTGTTAGGAAATGAGACGAGACAGGTGGCGGAGGTATGCGTTGGGGAGCACTTCGGGTCCAGTGATCACAATACCATTAGTTTCAATATAATTATGGAGAGGGTCAGAACTGGACCTAGGGTTGAGATCTTTGATTGGAGAAAGGCTAACTTTGATGAGATGCGAGATGATTTAAAAGGAGTGGACTGGGACATTTTGTTTTATGGGAAAGATGTAGAAGAGAAATGGAGGACATTTAAAGGGGAAATTTTAAGAGTACAGAATCTTTATGATCCTGTTCGGTTGAAAGGAAACAGTAAAAATTGGAAAGAGCCCTGGTTTTCAAGGGAAATTGGACATCTTGTTCGGAAAAAAGAGGGAGATCTACAATAATTATAGGCAGCATGAAGTAAATGAGGTGCTTGAGGAGTATAAGGAATGTAAAAAGAATCTTAAGAAAGAAATTAGAAAAGCTAAAAGAAGATATGAGGTTGCTTTGGCAAGTAAGGTGAAAGTAAATCCAAAGGGTTTCTACAGCTATATTAATAGTAAAAGGATAACAAGGGATAACATTGGTCCATTGGAGAGACAGAGCGGACAGGTATCTGCAGAGCCAAAAGAGATGGGGAAGATATTGAACAATTTTTTTTCTTCGGTATTCACCAAGGAGAAGGATATTAAATTATGTGAGGTAAGGGAAACTAGTAGAGTAGCTATGGATAAATGTGAGGTTATCCATTTTGGTGGCAAAAATGGGAAAGCAGACTATTATCTAAATGGTGACCGATTGGGAAAGGGGGAGATGCAGCGAGACCTGGGTGTCATGGTACACCAGTCATTGAAGGTACGCATGCAGGTGCAGCAGGCAGTAAAGAAAGCGAATGGTATGTTAGCTTTCATTGCAAAAGGATTTGAGTATAGGAGCAGGGAGGTTCTACTGCAGTTGTACAGGGTCTTGGTGAGACCACACCTGGAGTATTGCATACAGTTTTGGTCTCCAAATCTGAGGAAGGACATTATTGCCATAGAGGGTGCAGAGAAGGTTCACCAGACTGATTCCTGGGATGTCAGGACTGTGTTATGAAGACAGACTGGATAGACTTGGTTTATACTCTCTAGAATTTAGGAGATTGAGAGGGGATCTTATAGAAACTTACAAAATTCTTAAGGGGTTGGACAGGCTAGATGCAGGAAGATTGTTCCCAATGTTGGGGAAGTCCAGGACAAGGGGTCACAGCTTAAGGATAAGGGGGAAATCCTCTAAAACCGAGATGAGAAGAACTTTTTTCACACAGAGAGTGGTGAATCTCTGGAACTCTCTGCCACAGACGGTAGTTGAGGCCAGTTCATTGGCTATATTTAAGAGGGGGTTAGATGTGGCCCTTGTGGCTAAGGGGATCAGGGGGTATGGAGAGAAGGCAGGTACGGGATACTGAGTTGGATGATCAGCCATGATCATATTGAATGGCGGTGCAGGCTTCAAGGGCCGAATGGCCTACTCCTGCACCTAATTTCTATGTTTCTATGTTTCTAGCTATGGATACTATGAGGTTCAAAGTAAAAGAAGTACTGACACTTTTGAAAAATATAAAAGTGGATACGTCTCCAGGTCCTGACAGGATATTGCGTAGGACATTGAGGGAAGTTAGTGTAGAAATAGCAGTGGCTATGACAGAAATATTTCAAATGTCATTAGAAACGGGAATAGTCCCCGAGGATTGGTGTACTGCGCATGTTGTTCCATTGTTTAAAAAGGGTTCTAAGAGTAAACCTAGCAATTATAGACCTGTTATTTTGACTTCAGTGGTGGGCAAATTAATGGAAAAGATACTTAGAGATAATATATATAAGCATCTGGATCAACAGGGTCTGATTAGGAACAGTCAACATGGATTTGTGCCTGGAAGGTCATGTTTGACTAATCTTCTTGAATTTTTTGAAGAGGTTACTAGGGAAATTGACGAGGGTAAAGCAGTGGATGTTGTCTATATGGACTTTAGTAAGGCCTTTGACAAGGTTCCTCATGGAAGGTTGGTTAAGAAGGTTCAACTGTTGGGTATAAATGCAGGAATAGCAAGATGGATTCAACAGTGGCTGAATGGGAGAAGCCATAGGGTAATGGTGGATGGCTGTTTATCGGGTTGGAGGTAGGTGACTAGTGGGGTGCAGTAGGGATCTGTGTTGGGTCCTTTGTTGTTTGTCATGTACATCAATGATCTGGATGAAGGTATGGTAAATTGGATTAGTAAGTATGCAGATGATACCAAGATAGGGGGTGTTGTGGATAATGAAGAGGATTTCCAAAGTCCTCAGAGTGATTTAGGCCATTTGGAAAAATGGGGTGAAAGATGGCAGATGGAGTTTAATGCTGATAAATGTGAGGTGCTACACCTTGGCAGGACAAATCAAAATAGGACGTACATGGTAAATGGTAGGGCATTGAAGAATACAGTTGAACAGAGGGATCTGGGAATAACCGTGCATTGTTCCTTGAAGGTGGAATCTCATATAGGGTGGTAAAGAAAGCTTTTGGTATGCTAGCCTTTATAAATCAGAGCATTGAGTATAGAAGCTGGGATGTAATGTTAAAATTGTACAAGGCATTGGTGAGACCAAATCTGGAATATGGTGTACAATTTTGGTCGCCCAATTATAGGAAGGATGTCAACAAAATAGAGAGAATACAGAGGAGATTTACTAGAATGTTGCCTGGGTTTCAACAACTAAGTTACAGAGATAGGTTGAATAAGTTAGGTCTTTATTCTCTGGAGTGCAGAAGGTTAAGGGGGACTTGATAGAGGTCTTTAAAATGATGAGAGGGATAGACAGAGTTGATGTGGACAAGCTTTTCCCTTTGAGAATAGGGAAGATTCAAACAAGAGGACATGACTTCAGAATTAAGGGACAGAAGTTTAGGGGTAACATGAGGGGGAACTTCTTTACTCAGAGAGTGGTAGCGGTGTGGAATGAGCTTCCAGTGGTAGTGGTGGAGGCAGGTTCGTTGGCCTGTTTCCCTGCTGTAATTGTTATATGGTTATATTTTAAAATGAGACTAACGTATCAAAATGTGGAAAAAGTGAAGGGTCTGAATGCTTTCTGAATGCACTGTAGCTAATACTGATTTCACAGAAATACAAATGCCAGCTGATTTCACAGAAATACAATGCCAGCATCAGAAGTTGTGTGCCTATGTTAATCGTGTATTGTTGATCCTGTATTTAGACATTGAGTCCTCTTTGGCTCATACTATTGCTTAAAAGTATGTTGACAGAATTTTTGAAGTGTTGATTAATTATATTTCAGAGTATTTAGTTTCACATTACTTTACAAAGTACACGGAAAATCTGGAGCTCTTCATATAACATTTTACTTTTGTTCACAAAACTAACCACTTTTATTAAAGTGTGTGTATTTTTCATTTTATTTTGCAGGGTGGACGTACCATAAGTTCAATTGCTGTATGGACTGAGAAGAGCTTGTATCTTTTAACTTCTAAGGATCACAAATATACTAAACATTTACAAATACCTGAATGGCCATATAGAATTCTGACTTTAAAAATGGACAAAGTAAAAATTAGTACCGTATCATATGGTTCTCGTCCACCTGAAATTGGAGTTCTGATGGAGGGAATGGATTACTTCGGTTCTAGAAGATTGTTCTTAATTATTTACAATGAGGAAACAGGAACGTGGGTACTTTCTTCCCTTTTTTTTCATTCTTCGTCGGACTCTTTGCCTGCCGGTCTTCTTTATATGCAATTTATTGATTCAGCTTTGCCAACAGTGTTTATCTGGAATAAAACTTCAGTGCACTATAGCCTAAGGAACAACAGCGATAGTGGAACATTGCATGTTAATGGAGTTACCGACCTTTCCAAGGCAATGGAAGGAAGCTCTATCCATCAAATTGTTTTTGGTTAAGTACTTCACTTTCTTAATTCAGAGTATTTTTTCTTATTATGTTAAGGAGGCAATGAAGTTGCTCAGGATCCTGTTATTGGAAATTGGTTTTGTCATTCATCATGTTTACAGTCGTTAGAAATATTTTGGAGTGTTTTAAGATAAAAAAAAACCCTGGTTCTTAGAGATCATTTTCAGCTTGTCACACTAGTGTAATTATGTGGTATAAATGAGTGAAGTGAGCAATGGCTTAAATTAATCAAATTTAAGTACTTTCATTTAGATATATGGTTGGTAATTATAACCATAATCAACAGATGGCTTGAGGAGGAACCAATCCCAAGCCTCGAATTACCCATTTACTGATTTAATAAAAGTAGAATAATAGGGCTGGAAGCCTCATAAAAGCATATAGTTTTACACATTTAATCCTAGCTGGCCAAGTCCATGGAAGTTCAGAGTTAACAGAGATGGTTGTGTGCTGGGGAAACAAGAGTATTTGCAACATTTGCTAACCCCCAAGAAAGCTACTGTTGCTTTCTATCATTCCCCAGTACAATACATACATTCATAGTTAAATCTGACATCATATTTTGATTAATCACCTCTTCCTCAGTGATTCCACTAACTCTGCAACAGGTCTGACAAAGAGATGACCCTGTCAAGCAAGGTCAGCCAGACATAAAAACAGCTTTTTTCCACGAGTAGTAGCTCTACTCAATAACCAAAAAAGCCTCCTTTTGCTCTGGTATTTTATTTAATTCACATGTTTCATCAATAATGTTTTATTATTAATGTTTAATGTTTTATGTATCATTCTTAACTGTCACTGTATGTCATGATGTCACTTGCGGGCGGAGCACCAAGGCAATTCATTGTCTGTGAATTCTTGGCCAATAAACATATTCATTCATTCATTCATTTTGGGCAGGGATCCTGTAAATATGAAGCTTTCTCTGGAGTTAAAACCATATAGCATGACATGAAACTAGTTTTGCAGATTGAAAGCACTCCTTCCCAATTTGAAAATCCATACACAGAAACATACAAATGGAAATAATCCCTTCAGCCCAACTTGTCCATGCTGAACAGGTTTTATAACGGAGTTAGTCCCATTTACCTGTATTTGGCCATATCCCTTTCATCCTCTTACCAAGTACTTGTCTATATGTCTTTTCAGTCACATTGTACCCATCTTTACAGCTTCTTGTATTCCCTGGGATGGCAAGACTGTCATACAAGGAAGGATTGAAAAGACTAGGCTTGTATTCACTGGAGTTTAGAAGGATGAGGGGGTATCTTATAGAAACATATAAAATTTTAAAAGGACTGGACAAGCTAGATGCAGGAAAAATGTTCCCAATGTTGGGCGAGTACAGAATCAGGGGCCACAGTCTTAGAATAAAGGGGAGGTCATTTAAGACGGAGGTGAGAAAAATCTTTTTCACCCAGAGAGTTGTGAATTTATGGAATTCCCTGCCACAGAGGGCAGTGGAGGCCAAGTTACTGAATGGATTTAAGAGAGAGTTAGATAGAGCTCTAGGGGCTAGTGGAGTCCTGGGATATGTGGAGAAGGCAGGCACGGGTTATTGATAAGGGACGATCAACCATGATCACAATGAATGGACCAAATAGCCTCCTCCTGCACCTATTTTCTGTGTTTCTATTGCTACTCCGGCCTCTTTTAAATCCTTCCCCTCTTGCCTTAACCCTTTGCCCTCTGGTTTTGGCCTCCTTCACACCAGGACAAAAACTGTGACCATTTACTTTATCTATGCCTCTCATAATTTAGTATACCTCCATAAGGTTTGTCCTCCCATACTCCAGGGAAAATAAATTCCAGTCCTTGAGTCCTTGTAACATCCTGGTGAATCTTTTCAGAACTTTTTCCAGCTTTATTAGATCCTTCCTATAGCAGGGCAACCAGAATTGCATATAATACTCCAAATGTTGTATCATCAACATCTTGTACAACGGCGATTTAACAATGCAATTCCTGTTCTGAGTAGCCTTAACGATGGAGACAAACATGTCAAAAGCGGTTCTCACCATGCTTCTACCTGTGTTGCCACTTTCAGACAACTGTGTGCCTGTAGCTTGAGGTCTCTTTGTAATGGCAGATTATTATATCATTCAAGGAATCTTTCCTCTAGCCACTATGATTGAACACAGGGGTAAGGAGATAATTTTGATATGCATGTGAGCTCTCCATGAGACTTTCAAAGCCGTCCATAAATAAATCTTCAAAACACAGTCTCTTAATTTATAGTTTCTTTATTGTCGTAGCAAAAACAGTAAGATATTCATCAAAATTTCTTCTTAAGTATATTTTGCTCTTACTCGTAGTCAAACTCGAGCATGGTCGAAAGCTGTGCATTCTTCCCCCATGCTTCCTCCAACTAAACTAAAAACTACTAGTGCATCTGCGTGAGAATCCCAGCCTCAAACACGCCTCCGACTACCTAATTAATCCCACCCACATAATTACAGGCAGATAAAATTTAAAGGTAACTGGTTATAATTATAACATACAGAGTTAAGCTAAATGGCTACCTCATATTGCCCCTTAATTGCTCTGAGTATATAATGAGGCAATTACTAATAGACATTAAAAAAGGTAGCTATAAAAGCTTAAAATTCTTTATTTTTTATTTTTAGTCTGGCAAAAAGTTTTGTTTTCGAGGTCTTTTAGTCTTTTTTATGTGGGGGATGGGGGGGATGGAAGGGGGAAACTTTTTCTTAGTCACTACCTGGTCGAGGATGCGTCTTTCCTCCGAGCCGCATCTTCGCCCCTCGTCGCCGCCTATCATCTGGATTGACGCGGCCTTTCCTGCCGGAGACAGGCCAGAGCTTCAGCTTCAGCAGCGGCGCAGCACTGAAGTACCATCGCGGAGCGGGCGATGCCTTACTGGGATCGCCATGTGGAGCGCCAGAGTGCTGGGACTGCCGATGCTAACAGAGTGGAGCTGTAGTCTGCGGAGCTTCCAGCCGCAGGCAGCGCTGACTTGAATATTGCGGAGTCCTGGGATCCCTTAGCCGAGGGCCGCCAGTGTTGAATCTCTGCCAAGCTCGGCCTATAGACTTCAGGAGACGCAGTCTCCGGTAAGAACTGGCCGATTCGGAAACACCAAGCCGGTGAGAATGGTCTACCATTCCGACGTTGGAGTTTCGGTCATCCCGGCGAGAGGGCCTGAACATCGGGCCACAGGGGAACAAAGAGGAAGGAAGATGACTGAACTTTATTGCCTTCCCTCACAGTGGGAAATTCTGATTCCGCTGTGTGGGGATGTTCATGTTAAATTCTATCGTGTGTTGTGTTCTTTTTATTCGTATGGCTGTATGGTAACCCAAATCTCGCTGTACCAATTGGTACAGTGACAATAAATGTAAACTTGAACTTGAACATATATCGAAAACAAAAAAATAGCATGCATTATATATCCACATTCAGACTTCTTTAGTGATTCTTCCATCTTCACCTTCGCCTTCTAGTAGCAAACATAACTAGGTTATTGGTCTTATTAACACATTGTGTTTAGTCTAAAGTTGTACTGTGCGCACCAAACCCTTAACATCGGGCATGATACCCAGTATATGGTCCTAAACACAAGTTTTGACAGCATGAAACTTCTTCCTCCATGTCCAATGAACTCATGGATATGTCGTAACAATAATGTTGAATTGTGAAAATCTTTCGAAAGAATAATAAGATTTTTAGCAATAACGTTCACTGTGATGTTTTGTTTAATAGTAAGATTAAACGAGAACTTACCATTTTGAAGTTTGATCTTTATTTTATTAAAGTAAATTAAAGAGAATACCCCTAGAGCCTGCGAGAGCGGGGGCGGAAGATGGCTCACCGATTGATAACACGGTTACAGACCCAGGAACGGAAACGACTACGGACAAGGAGAGCATGGCACATGAGACATTCACAACGGCATTTGTGGTTGGGAGAAAATTACATCAGTGAAAGGCTTGAAGATCCACCAAGGGAAGAAAAAGTGCTTGAGAGAGCAGAGACATGGGCCTCGCATTGACCAGTACTTCTTACGAAGCAACCAGTCAAATCAGTCGAGTGAAGCACAGCGACGGGACACAAACCAAAGTTCGCAGAGCATCAGCACCCATGTCACTGAAGAGGGTGATACAAGCACAGAAATGCCGGTGGAGGAGCCCACGCAACAACGACAAAGACCTCCATTGGAGGGTAAGATCAAAGGCCAAAAACCTGGAGTGAAATGGCCCAAAGCTGTTGAAAAGAAAGAGTGGGAGATGGTCAACAGTGACCTTATACATATCTTGGAGCAACAAGCGGGCACAGCAGTGGAAAAGCTTGAAAGGATGGGCAACACAATCTACAGCTACGGAGAAGAACGGTTTGGGGTGAGTAAAGGGAGAGGTGGAAAGAAATTACCAACACCAATCAAGTCCAGGAGGCAGCAGGAGATCGAGAGGCTAATCAGAGAGAGGAGACAGTTGAAAAAGCAATGGAAAAAAGCAACTGACGCAGAGAGAGAAGGTATCATGCTACTCCAAGAGGACATCAAGAGCCGATTGGCAACCTTGCGAAAAGCAGAGAACTTGAGGAAACTTCGCAAGAAGAAAGAACACACAAGAACACGGTTCTACAAAGACCCTTTCAAGTTCATCAAAGACCTCTTCGCAAAGGAAAAAAGTGGAACTTTGAAAACATCGAAACGGGAATTGGAGGAACACCTGGAAAAGGCCCACCAAGACACGAAAAGGCATGAGCAGTTAGTCATCCCACATGACATCCCGCCTATTCAACCACCTGAATTCAACCTGGACACCAGCCCTCCAAGATGGAAAGAGGTAGAGAACACTGTCCGGCGGGCAAGAGCAGCATCAGCTCCGGGGCCAAACGGAGTACCATACAAGCTCTACAAGAATGCACCGGATGTGTTACGCTTTCTATGGAAGCTCATGAGGGTGGTGTGGAAGAAGCAAACAATACCTAAGGCGTGGCGAAGGGCCGGGGGTGTGCTAATACCTAAAGAAAAGGATGCGTCAGACATCAGCCAATTCCGGCCAATATGTCTCCTAAACGTTGAGGGGAAAATATTTTTCAGCATTGTATCACAAAGGCTGTCCACCTATCTGGTAACAAACAAGTACATTGATACATCTGTACAGAAAGCAGGAATTCCAGGATTTTCGGGCTGCTTGGAGCATACAAGCATGATCTGGCACCAGATCCAAGCAGCTAAGGACAAAAGAGACCTACATGTGATCTTCCTCGATCTGGCCAATGCATTTGGTTCAGTTCCCCATGAACTCCTTTGGGAATCTTTTGCCTTTTTCCATGTACCAGAGCTCATCACCACACTGGTCAAGAGCTATTTCCAAGACCTGCAGCTGTGCTTCACAACAGCTGACTTCAGTACAACATGGCAGCGCTTGGAAGTAGGCATCATGGCAGGCTGCACAGTCTCACCCTTGGCCTTTACAATGGCCATGGAAGTCATCATCAGGGCCTCAAAATGGGTGGTGGGCGGTGAGCGAACAAGGGCTGGGCTCCGTCTGCCACCCATCAGGGCATACATGGACGACATGACAACACTAACCACTACTGCAGCATGCACCAAGCGGCTACTTGGAAAGCTGCAGGAGAACATCAAGTGGGCCCGAATGAAAATTAAACCAAGTAAATCTCGAAGCATTTCCATAGTCAAGGGGGTGCTTAGAGGCACAAGGTTCTGTATCGGTGATGACCCAATACCAACAGTGTCTGAACAGCCAGTTAAAAGCCTGGGCAGATGGTACAACGCAAGTCTCAAGGACAAAAGAGCAGGTGCAACAACTAAGGCAAGAGATTGTCAACGGCCTGGAGAACATCAATCAGACCCTGCTGCCTGGGAAACTGAAGCTCTGGTGCCTACAGTTTGGACTCCTTCCTCGGACGATGTGGCCACTGACAGTTTATGAAGCCCCAATAACAACTGTGGAGAAGATGGAGCGAACCATAACTTCATACGCGAAGAAATGGCTCGGGGTCCCACGATGTCTAACTAACATCGGCCTATATGGCAAAGGGGTCCTGGAACTACCTCTCACTAGTCTAACAGAGGAATACAAGTGTTCTAAAGTAAGACTTCAGATGACACTGAGGGGCTCTAGAGACAAGACCATCAGTGCTGTTGCGCCACCCCTAGTAACTGGCCGGAAGTGGACACCATCTGATGCAGTACAGCAAGCTTCATCAGCCCTGAGGCACAAAGACATCGTGGGGCAAGTCCAGCAGGGAAGAGGAGGCTTTGGCCTTACGACAAGTAAACCAACTTGGCGAAAGGCCACAACATCAGAGCGGAGGACATTGGTGGTCGAGGAGGTGCGGTGACAGGAGGAGGCCGCAAGAAGTGCAAAGGCTGTCTCTCTTGCCAAACAGGGGCAATGGATGCAGTGGGAAGGTGTGGAGCGGAGGAAGATCAGCTGGAAAGAACTATGGGAAATGGAAGCAAGCAAGATCAGCTTCATCATCAGAGCGACTTATGATGTGCTTCCAACACCAAAGAACCTCCAGCAGTCGTACGGCGAGGATCCAACCTGTGCCCTCTGCCCAACTCCAGCAACCCTGAAACACATCATGGTAGGCTGCAAGACCAGCCTCACGCAAGGGAGATACACGTGGCGGCATAATCAGGTACTAAAAAGCCTGGCATCAGCCCTTGAGAACAGGCGGTGTGCGACCAAATCCTTGCCTCCGAGAGCAAGCAACCCCCCCCGCCTAAGGGCAACAACCTTTGTCCGAGAAGGACAGAAAACATCTAAACATCCTTCCACCCAGATCAGAAGAAGGAAACCTATGCAGGGCCCGTGACTGGAGGATGCTGGCGGACATCGGCCGACAACTAGTTTTTCCACCTGAAATAGCTTCCACCAACCTCAGGCCAGACTTGGTGTTCTGGTCCCCTTCACAGAAGACTGCTTACATCATAGAGCTCACAGTTCCATGGGAGAACTGTGTTGAGGAGGCCTATGAGCGTAAGAAGCTGCGCTACGCAGAGCTTGCAGCAGAGGCAACGCAGCGTGGCTGGAACACCAAAGTCTATCCAGTTGAAGTGGGATGCAGAGGATTTGTTGCGTCATCTACCATCAGACTGCTGAAGGAGCTTGGAATCCACGGTCAGGCTCTGCGGAAGACCATAAGATCACTCTCAGAGGCGGCTGAAAGAAGCAGCCGGTGGATTTGGCTCAAGCGGAAAGACCCATGCTGGGCCCCAAGTACGTCAGGGTGAATCTTTGGGATGGTTTGACACGGGACACGCGCTGAGGGCTGATCATCCTGCAGCGGGCCGCCCTTGTGGAGGGTGTATAGTGTTAAAAGGCCGAAACACCCAGTGATGCAAGGGTACACTACTGATGATGTGTCCTGTGCCCAACTATCCTGAAGGTTACACAGGCCAAGATATGTGTATCACCCCCCCCGCCCCCCACCGATGTTGAGCGTCTACCACTCTCAACAATCAACGGATGTCGTGAAATGCTCCCCACCTATTGGCACAAGGGACTTTTAACATCTAGTCCTGTGTATTTGATTCCTATGAGGAGTTACGGTGAGCGATTACGTGAAGAAGCCCCGCCAGGCCGCATGCGTATCATTCTTCAAAGCAGCGGTGTGAAATCACAGATAACAGCAGTCGAAGTAACATAGTAAGACTCAGAAGACTAGAACTACCAGATGATCTTTGCGATTATGAGGGCCAGGAGCGGAGGGCACGTAATTGCTCACCGTAACTTCAAACTGGTAAGTTCGCGTTTAATCTTACTATTTTACTTCGGAGTCACGTGAGTGATTCCGTGAAGATTTCAAAGCTCTGTGATTTCATGCCGTGAGAATCGAGTCACCACGGTTGCTTCAATGATAGATGAGGGAAACATTCATAATGAATAAATAATAGTAACTCCTCTCATTCGGGAGTAACTAACCACTGAACCCAAGTAAAGTTGGCAAAACCCCTGTTCTGGCCTTGGGTTATTATGAATTTTTTATAACCCTTGCTGCGGAAATAGTAGCAGCCCTGGTGGAGTGAGTCTCGGAAATATATCAGTATCTACTCCTGTATGAGCCAAACCCCGTTTCAATCACCTGGGGATGGCCTAACCCAATATCCTTTTAAAGTTTTTTATATTATCAACATTGCTAGTTCCGAGCCTCTAAGCTCTTCGCGAACTTGATGTATTGTTATATATATATGTGACCATAACCGAAGGTTCATGAGGTATGTCATGAATTAGTTTGAGATTTTATGTCTATTCTGCTTATATAAATATTAAAACATAATATTATTTGCAGATGTAATCATCCTATGTAATCACAATGTAGTGACTGAATCCGTTGGTTGACCTGCGTCTTGAGGATAACTTCCTATGATAGCCGAGCCAACTAAGGATGTACTTGGAGCCCTCTGTTGAAATAGTATTAATACCACATTAAATATCCCATTAGCCCTGTGCTTATCTTGGGAACTAATGTGAAAAATATCCTTTCTCCCTTGATATTAGCGGTGAACCCTGGCAAAGTGGGTCCCTATTGCTGCCGTAAATAAGATAGGAAGCACGTTGGGCACAGTTAATGGTCCTATAACTTAATTTTGTCAAGACCCATTTGAAACGAACAGCAAGCTGTTAGTTATCTGTGCCGTATGAACTGTGACTTAAATATTTAAGCAACACTTCCCATTTCCTGAAGATGAGATGTAATGCTTTCCTTTCTTGGTGCTATCCCTGCATTTGCAGCGAACACAGACATGAATTGGACTGACAGTCCAAGTCACAGGACTGGTCCACTCAGAATGTATAAATGAATAATTGATTTACCATGCAGAGGCTGGTTTCCCGAACCACAGGCTAACCCAGCAAATTTTATGTTAAGTATAACCGTAAAGGTTGTATTTTTATTCCCGGTAAAGCGGGAAACATAGCTGCATAAGACAGTCAGACAGAACGTTGGTACTGAATAATGTACATCTTTCAGATCTAAACTTGCCATATAATATCCTTTGGAAACCAATTGTTTAGTAGTACCGAATGTTTCCTTTTAAAAGCTTATACTGGACATAGGAATTCAGTCGGGTTAGATCCAGAATGGCTCTCCACCCCCCATCCTTCTTTTGCTTGAGAAATATATTTAGACACAAACTGCAGAGGCTGATGAACCGTCTTTTTTATTACACCTTTTGTGAATCATGGTTTCAATTTTATCATTTTTTATCTGTAAAGTTTCTGGTTTTGAAAACATCAATTTCTGACTTGGTGTATGTTTAGTTCAAGAATAACTCATTTTGAACCCCTGAATGCTGTCCAGTGTGAAAGGATCTGATGTTATGCAGCACTATTCATTATACACATTTGCAATCTCCCCCCATTGGTGATTGGTCTATAGGAGATATGTCCTGGTCAAGTCCAGCTGCTTGTGCCTCCATGGTTGCTGGATTCTTTTGCCTCCAAATTTTAGTGGGAGTATGCACTGGTGCACGCCAATGGCGTAGTGATGGGATAGTACCCTTAATAAGACCGACCATCTTTGCCTCGTCATCTAAGTCCTTGTCTTACTTAGCCAGGACTTCTCCAAATATCAAGTTTGGTGGCTGTATGTTTGATGATCAGCACAGTGCTACAACTTTGGATTTAACGTCGGTCTGATAGTTCTTTCTCAGGCAAATAATCTCAAAGTGGGCGTTACACACCCGGCCCAATGTATCCTGCTGGGTGTCTGATAATGGCTTAGACTGACCGTCCAATGCCGTTATGCCTGATCCGATTGGTTTTAATACTTTCTGTAGCCTTAGTTCCTGCGATTGCAGGATTGCACCCATTTGCCCCCAGATAACCTGGTTCATGATGGGCATTCTGAGTGACGCATGATTTACAGGCGTTTCATAGCGTTTTGATTCTTGGAGCTCATATTGAGCTCACATGGAGAGGTCATATTGTTGATATTACCTCACCACTTTCTGCCGGTATGGTAAATTTACTTGCCACATCCGGCTCACCTGGAGCATGGCTCTCGTGCCTTCAGGGTCAGTGCCCTGGTTCTCCCTGCTCTTGCATGAGGGAGGCTTTAGCAGCCCTTGACATGGTGCTGCTGGTATGGGCACCCAGGTAGACCTACGGTGCCTTGGGGTATGCTCCTCCGCTATACCTCCAACTTCAAGGTCAGTGCCGTACTGCCCTGGCTCTCCCTCTTTTTTTCATGAGGGAGGCTTCAGCAGCCCTTGACATGGTGCTGCTGGTATGGGCCCCCATGTTGACCCGTGGAGGTATGGTTCCTCCTGTTTGGTACAGGTCTGCCCTGTATAGACCTCTGCTGGAGATTGCTGCCCCAGCTGATGGGGTGGCCCATGAGTATAGTACTTACGTTGGAATTGTCATGATGGAACATCCTTTCCATAAGGTGCTCTTTTTTGTCTAGACGCCCCCAGACGTTTTTATGTCCCAAAGCTATTCCAGGCCATAATACTGAGCCTGCCCTGAAACAACTCTGGACAATTTCTGTGCTTGGATCCTAGCATTGTGCAGTTTTACATGGTTAAATCTCATCCATTTGTGTGTTGTAAGGCTACTAGGACCTTTTTTATCCTTACCAAGGGAAATGCTATTTTCGTACGACAAATGACCCAAACATATGTTGTTATTATCATCAGTGCCAACAAGTGTAATTATTGCCAACTTTTAGATGGCCCCATATTTTCCCTGAGCTTGACTAAGGTCTAGTATTTTCCCGTCCATCTTTCATGCTACCACCAGCTTCAGTGAATTGTTTACTGTCTCGAGGGCGTGGGGTGTGTTGTTGCCGCAATAATGAAGCTTTGCTTATTAACCTAATGAAGACTTTGTGGCATAGTTTTTTCCCCTAAGAGAAGTTCAGCGGCTTATTTTTATGTCACCCCTTAAGCGTTTTTATTCTCGTCACTTATAGCATTAGGGGAACTCTGACTGGGTATTTTTCCACCTTTGTAGTTGGTTATACTGACACTGATGATCTCTTTCATGGAGAGAGGATTTTTGGACAGCCTGACCAGGTCCAGCAAGCAGAGTTTCCTGAAGAGACCTTCAAATACAAAGCTCCCTTACTGGAGCATATACTACTGGAGCTGTGCTCAACAGCCTTACTTGGCTTTATACTTTGGGGTATGTTTTTCAATACCTCCAACCTCAGAGTCCACCTCTACCTCAGGATATAATGCTCTTTTGCTGGAGGATATCATGCTGGAGCTGTGCTCAACAGCCTTGCTTGGTTTTATGCTTTGGGGTATGCTTTCCAATACCTCTAGTCTCAGAATATATAAAGCTCCTTAGCTGGACCATGTTATGCTGGAGCTGTGCTCAAACAGCCTTACTTGGTGTAATGCCTTGGTGCCTGCTTTTCCATACCTCCAATCTCAGAATATAAAAGTTCCTTACTGGGGTAAATTATGCTGGAGCTGTGCTCAACAGCTTCTTGGCTTTATGCCTTGGGGTAAGCTTTGTAATACCTGTAACCTCAGTGACAGAATAACTCTGCCCTGGTAGGCTCAACCTCCTTCATGAGGGAGACATAATGCAGCCTGCCTATAGGTGTTGCTGCCATTATCCCCCAAGAGGACCTGTGGATATAAAGCTCCTGTCCTGGAGCTGATTTTATTTATACAGCCTTACCCTGAAGCTGCTGCCATGGCCCTTGGGGTGACCTGTTGGGTATGAAGCTCCTCCTGGAGCCTGTCGTGATGGAGCATCTCTTTTATCAGGTGCTCCATTTTATCACACGTCAACAACAATGTTTTTATTGGGAGGTGTATCTTCCTGGCCCAATTTACGAGTTATATTTAGAATAGCTTATAGCCCCGGCATAAAGCACAGAAAGCAAGCCCTTTGGCCCAACTCAACCACCTAAGCTAGTCCCAATGTCTTTTAAAGAAAACATAAAAAAGACATATGTAAGTTACCCTAATATCGTTGGGACTTACCCCTCCACGGAAACCTCAGCGGTCTGGAAGTCGCTGACTGCCTTGTCAGCGATTGGAGTAACGCACCCGGCGCCCGCCGGCTCCTGCGTTAGCGGTCTGGACTTGGAGTTCTCCCTACAGCCCAATGCCGGTTTCCCAGCTGCTCGCCCGGACTGCGCTACTATAACCAACAGGAACCTCTGTAAGAGGAGGTTCCTGCAGGAAAAACACAACCTGGTAACTAATGAAAAGTTACCTGTAGGTTTAACTTACCGCTGGCAGGAATGAATTGCCTGCCAGACCGGTGCCTCGCCATGCGGATGACGATAATGATACGCATGCGGCCTAGCGGGGCTTCTTCACGGAATCACTCACGTGACTTCGAAGTAAAATTTCTGGATCATTAGCAGGGATTTCAAATCCCAGCTCAAGTTTTGGCCATTCTCTATCTGGCTTACAGAGAAACTCTGGTCCATTGATCCATCTCTTATTGCTTAAGAAGCGGTCTGCTGTTAGTCCTCTAGAAGCTTAATCCGCAGGATTTTCCTTTGTGTTAACATATTTCCATTGTAAAACTTTAGTAGCTCCCAATACAAAAGAGATTCTGTTTGCTACAAATGTCAAAAATGTTTGTTCTCATGTTGAAGTATTTAAGTACCGTCGTACTATCAGTCTAGAAGATAGATTCTTCCAGTTGAAGCCATAGTTCTTTTTGCAGCAATATGTCAATTTTAACAGCTAAGACTGTGGCAGTAAGTTCCATTCTGGAATTGCCATTTGTTTCAATGGTGCCACTCTGGCTTTTCCCATTAAGAATAAAACATGTACTTCTTTGTTATTATTTTCCAGCCTTAGATATTAAACAGTACCGTAGTCACTTTCACTGGCATCTGAGAAATGATGCGGCTGTGCACTTCTGACCTTACCAAAGCTTGTAGGCTTCATGCACCGGTTCACTTTGAATTCTGAGATCTTGTTGAGATGTGCTAACCATTCTGTCCATCGGTGAGGGGAAGTATGTGTACACTCTCATCCCATCCAAGTTGCTCCTTACAAAGATCCTGCAAAATCAACTTGGCTGGCAGTGTAGATGGTGCAAGAAATCCCAGAGGGTCATAAACAGAACCAATCACAGATAGGATACCCCTTCTAGTACTTGCTCTTGAATCGAGATTCTGAACGTGAACACATCTGTTTCAACGTACCAGTGCAGTCCCAATGCTCTTTCCATTGGCAAATTGTCTTTGTCCAAATCCAACTCCCTTGTCTCCTTGGCTCTGTCATCTGGTGGAATGCTTTCCAATACAGCATGACTGTTGCTGATCCACTTGGACAGCGCAAATCCTTTCTTATCACAGAGTGAAGTCAAATGTTTTACCATTTGAATTGCTTCCTGCTCTGTAGACATGGATTTTAAACAATCATCCACATAGAAATTATTCTTCACAGTGGTTATCACTTCTGGAAAGTGAGTTTTATTGTCCTCTGCATTCTTCTTTAATGCAAAGTTTGCACAACCTGGTGATGACACTGCTCCAAAGAGATGTACCTTCATCCAGTATTCAAGATCTTGTTGTGCATCCTCTTCAGGCCACCATAAGAATCGCAAGTAGTCAATGTGTTTTTCTGATACTTTGACGATGAAACATTGTTATAATATCCACCATCAAAGCAATTAGTTCTTGTCAGAATTTAATGAGAACTCTAATGAGTGAGTTGGTAAGGTCTGGACCTTGCAGTAGTTGACAGTTAAGTGATGTTCCTTTGAAGACTGCGGCACAGTCAAAGACCAACCTCAAGGTCCGTTTCTTCGAGTGATACACCGCATGGTGCGGAATGTACCAAAGCACTCCATCACTTCGATTTAGTTGGTTTGTTGGTACCATTTTGGCATAATCATTGTCAATCATATCGTTTAGGAGAGACATATATTCTTCATGAAATTTCGTATTGCCAAACATGCGTTTCAGATTCTGGGTGCGTTGCTCTGCCATACGGCAATAATTCGGCAGACTAACACTTTCTTGTTTGAAAGGTAAGTCCGGACAATAGTGTTCGTCTTATCATCTTTACTGAGTAGTTCATAATATCCAAGAACTTTATCTCTTCCCTGGACATTTCTTCAGATTCCTTACTGGTACTTTCATTGAAGTCATGATTGTATTGCTTGATCAATAGCTTTTATAATTTATCAGTAGATATTTGATTAACAGCAGAGGCAGGGTAGTTCTTCTGGTTCCTGCTTTCGTTGTTCCTTCTCAAGGTACCATAAATAACCCACGCTGGTAGGGTTTTCACAGCAAACAGTCGACCCCCTTAGTTCCTCACAGTCTGTATGGGTTCCAATGCCTTCAAAGCATTCGTTCTGATAAGTAGGTCGATACCAGAATTTATTTTTAGGTATCTTGATATCCTTCAAGTAAGGCCATTGTCTCAAGTCATCATGTCTGGGTATATTTTGATGACAAACTGGTATGGTCTCATGTGTAAACACTTCAGATATTGGTATAAAATTGTCTTCATCCAGACTAGATATTTACATACTTGTAATGGAATGACTATCACAGGATTTCTCCTCATTCATGGTACGCAATAGAATCTTAACCTCTTCTCCTCTTATGTCCAGCCTTATCAAGCTTTCTGTACAAAAGTTAGCCGAACTTCCATGTTCCAAGAAAGCATATGTTTGCAACACTGTACTCGTCTTGCTATTCTTTACCTGAACTGGTAAGATAGAGAAAATACAGGTTTCTACCCCGGCCCCAATATGGGCAGTTATCTGAGGTGAGGTGACAGCAGCACTGGTAGCTAGTTTCTCCTTCTGTTCTATTTGCTCAGGCTCCTTCTTTACATTTTGAAGTGCTTCAGGATGGTCTTGCGTGCACCCATCACAAGTTGTAGGACTCCCACAGTCTTTAACCATGTGTCCTTTTTTCAACCATTCAAAACAGATTCCCTTCTCTTTTAAGAAATCCATCTTTTCTTTATATTCCTTCTTCTTGAATCTACGACATAATCTTATGGTGTGACCAACTTCATCACATAACAAACAAAATCCTTTTGCTTGACAGTAGATACATCACCTTTCATTCCACCTGTCGATTCCATAGGTATTATCGTGGTAGCAAAACTGCTTCCCTTAGGTCTTGATCTTCCTTTAGTTTTAGTAAAGGTAGAACCTTTGACAGTTGCAATTGGTTTAGGATCTTGAATACTCCCATGGCATGGATCTGACATGAACAGTACTTCCTTTTCTAAGAAAGCCACCAGATCTGGTAACATGGCTACACAATTCATAATTTCCATTACTTGGCCTGCTTTATCTCTCCACTCTTCTCTAAGTCTATAGGGCAGTTTTAGAATGATGGCTCTAGTTTTACTAACAACATTCATTTCCTCCATGTGGTCGAGATATTTAATCGAACTACAACAACCTCTAAGAAATATTGCAAACTCACTTAATGCCTAAACATCTTCTGACTTGATATCTTTACAAGCATAGGCCTTCATATATGCATTAGCAATCCTCTGTTCATTACCATAATGTTCTTTAACTAACCTTCTTGCCTCTCGATAGTCTTAGCTTCCAGGCCTATTTAGACAACTTTCTACAAGCACCAGAAATCATAAGCCCTCTTTTTCATCAGTAATTTTCATTTCTACTCCTTCGTGAAACGCCATTATGAAAGCTTCATACCGCAAAGGATCACCATCATATCTAGGAATTTCTATTGGTGGTAGGGTGGAAGAGAGATTTTGTTGAGCTATGAGCTTGTTGATTTCAGCTTGATTCCGCACCAATTCAAAGAATTCACCTTGGGATCCTTGGCTTGGCGCAGATGTATGATAAACAGGCCTCTGAAAAGGACACTGGTCTGAGTAAGCTTTGTCATGAGTCATACGACTAGTTGTTTGTACCTGATTAGGCTTCTTCGCATCATGAACAGGCGTTGTCCAATCTTGGCTTGCTCAAGCCTGTGTAGTAGGCCTCAGAAAAGAGTACAGGTGCACAACCTTTTAATCCGAAAGCCTTGGGAGCGGACACTTTTCGTAATTCAGAATTTTTCGGCTTTCGGAATGGAAGATTTTTAGCGTAGATTTTAACGGCTGGCGGAGTGGTAGAGTGCTCGGCTCATATCCGCAAGGTCGCGAGTTTGCGCCTCGATCCCGGCAGTTACTCGAGTTTTGAATGTAGTTTTTTCTTGCAGAATAGGAGAGAATAGGGAGGGTTAGGCTGGGATCATTCTCTGCGAGATGATCTTAGTGCGGGAGACAAGTGTAGGAGAGGTGTACTGACTGTGTGGGCAGAACTTTGGAAGTGATTGCCCACCATTCTCAAAAGCCGCTGTGTCTCCCTGTCCCTCCAACTCCAGAGGAAGCCGCTCCCCGATGGGCCGCTACGGCGACAAGTGGCAGTTCGACCCCAGCCCGAGCTGCGCCCCCTCATCCGCAACCCGAGTTGGAGCGGGGCTGGGCTAGAGTTGTTGCTGGCTGTGAGTCTCCGGGATCTCCGTGCTTGCAGTGGGCCTGGGGGTCGGTGTCCCGATGAGGGGGCGCAGCTCGGGCTGTGGGCGAACTGCCACTTGTCGCTGTAGCGGCGCATCGGGGAGCGGCTTCTGGTGGTCCTGAAGTCTCTCAGCTCCTGTCCAGGGGGGTGGCCGGAGACGTCAGGACCAACAGCAACCCGCTCCCCAATGCGCCGCTACAGCGACAAGTGGCAGTTCGCCCACAGCCCGAGCTGCGCCCCCTCATCCGCAACCCGGGTTCCTCTGGAGTTGGAGCGGGGCTGGGCTAGAGTTGCTGCTGGCTGTGAGTCTATGGGATCTCCGTGCTTGCAATCGGTATCCCGGTGTCCCGACGTTTCCGGCCACCCCCCTGGAATGGAGCTGAGACTGGGAACTGTACCGCCCTTGCCCCCTCCCTCTGCAACTGCAAACAACCCCACAGTTCCCAGTCTCAGCTCCTGTACAGGGGGGTGGCCGGAGACGTCACAGCCCGAGCTGCGCCCCCTCATCCGCAACCTCAAGACCAAGACGTACTTTGCACACCATCAGCTTCGGTCCCTACGGGGAGCGTGTTCCTCTGGAATTGGAGCGGGGCTGGGCTGCTGCTGGCTGTGGGTCTCTGGGATATTCGTGCTTGCAGTGGGCCTGGGGGCCGGTGTCCCGTTGGTCCTGACGTCTCCGGTGACTGGCACTAGCTCCAACGTGAAGACAGTGCAAAGCCCCCGCGCTGGTGCAATGGGCGGGGAGCTGGAGAGGGGAGGGAAGGGGTCACACATATGGCCGGGAAGCAGAGGGGTGTAGGTGGGGTGAAACTGAAGGGAGCGACAATTTGCTGCTGCCTGCCCGCTGAGTTAAAAAATTCCCACGCAAGACTCACGATACACTGTGTATAGTGAGTCTACCGTGGGAACTTTTTAACCCAGCGGGCAGGCAGCAGCAGATTGTAAATTATTAACCCTCCCGTGCAATATACCCTCACCTTCTCTTTTATGAATGGGGATTTAGTTCCCCTTTCTTCGAGGACCGACCGGAGGTTCCGCTGTCACCTCTGCGGGCCGCCCTCGGTGAACGTCTTCAAAGACCTTTCTTCAAGGACCGAAAAAATGTCCGCTATTCGGAGGTTTTCGTTATTTGGATCGTCGGATAAAAGGTTGTGCACCTGTACTGAGTTGCTGGTTTGTCCCGAGCCTTGACAGACGCCCAATTGTAATTTGCTTCGGTCTAGCACCCAGGTGCTGAGATTAAGTTTTGTCGCCCATCAACTGGCCACGTACTACTTCTGAGTCACGAGGCCGGATATCCTCTGTCTGCAGATTTGATTTAGCTGTTGTTTCCTTTTGAGCATCAGATGCTTTAGAGCCGCATCTTGAACCCACACTTTCCATTGCCTCCTTCTTCGATTTGACAACCGCCAACTTTGTGGCTAGTTCCATCTGTTCTTTTTGTCACCTCATCTCTCCTTTCAGCTGTTCTTCTTGTCTCCTCATCTTTCCTTTCAGCTGTTCTTCTTGTCACTCAATCTCATGTTTCTTCTCCAAGGCATCCGCTTGTATTGAGAGGGCGACTAAATCAGCATTCGAGCCTTGACTCTGAACTGGCTATAGAGCCAGATTTATGTCTTGATCTTGGTGTAGAGGTACATTCGAGATACTATCATGTGGTGTAATCTCCTCCTCCATTTCAGCACCTTGTTGCATCGCACTTTCAACTGTACCATAAGTAAGTTGTCCGATTTCTTCTAACCACTTCTGCACATTATCTACAAACTCATCGAAAACATTTTCTTGGAACCACTAGGTGTGGTTTTTGAGTTCTTCCCGAGGCAGCAGTAAACTCAGCAATGAGCTTTGCTTCTCTCCAACCTCGTGACCAAGGCTGAATAATTGCTTCAGATTAGATTGCACTATCTTCGCATTTTCTTTTGATTCTAATAGTTTCATCCGGATTTCAATTTTCTTGATCATCTGCTTCCATAAGTTGTTTTGATCCTTCTGAGTTTCTTTCAGGAAGGCTTCTTCTCCACCTGGCTTACTTGTTGAAGATCCCATGGTTCCCTCTGGTGGCGCTCCTTCGCCTGCCTTACCTGCTTCATCTTGCTCCATGGATTTAAACAGGTCTTGGAAGACTGCCAAATCTGCTAATTGGACCAACAGGACCTCTTCAGTTTGCTTCAGTCATTATTGATAAACATTCTACACCGTGTTTTGTAAACACCCGATAAGAATCCAAAACAAATCTGGACTTTTAAAAAAACATCCAAATATTTTGGAAGTATAGAAGTGAAGTCAGTTCAGAAAGAATGCGTCTTATCTCCACTTCAAAACAAACCAAGGCCAGCATCTGGATTTCAGTTTTATTCACCCTTGACTCCCTTCAAAAACTTAGCAGAACTTGCTTCTAATACCTCCAGACTCTTTATCAGAGCCTGTAATTTTACTTTTAAAATACGACGTTTGTCGAACTTTCACAGCACCTCGTTAAGAAGCTTTTCTAAATTAAAGCATTCCGGCTTTCAAATATACAGCATAATATAGTTCTTACTAATGCTCTCAACCAATGAAGTTTTCAATCTTCAAATAAGTCTCGTGGCTTTGTCGATTAACCTACCAGTCAAGTAGGTTCTATATCTCTGGCTGAGATCTATTTTCTTCAGTTCCTCTTCTTCAGAACCAGTCTTCAGTTCCTCTCCTAGGGAACCAAATCTTCTGGCAGTAATCTCTCTCCAGAGATCCAGCCCAATCTTCAGTCCCTCTTCTATGGGACCAATCTTCCACCTCCTGGCTCTAAGGTAGCTTTCGAGTAGATGTAATGGCAGATTATTATATTTTACAAGGAATAATTCCTCTAGCCACTATTATTGAAGACGGGGGTAAGGAGATAATTTTGATACGCATGCAAGCTCTCCACGAGAATTTCAAAGTCGTCTAAAGATTAATCTTCAAAACGGTCTCTTAATTAATAGTAAGATTAAATGAGAACTTACCAGTTTGAAGTTTGATCTTTATTTTATGAGGAGTTACGTTGAGGGATTACGTGAAGAAGCCCTGCCAGTTCGCATGCGCGTCAATCTTCAAAGCAGCAGTGTGAAATCACAGATAACAGTAATTGAAGTGACATAGTAAGATTAGAGAAGACTAGAACTACCAGATGACCTTTATGAGGGTTGGGAGCGGAGGGCACATAATCCCTCAACGTAGCTCCTCATAAAATAAAGATCAAACTTCAAACTGGTAAGTTCTCGTTTAATCTTACTATTTTACTTCGGAGTCACATGAGTGACTATGTGAAGATTTCAAAGATCTGTGATTTCATGCCATGAGAAATGAGTCTACACAACCACAACTGCTTCATTGACAGATGAGGGAAACATTCATAATGCATACAGTCATGACATAGATTTATGTCATGACTGTATGCATGCTGATGCTGTTAAATGAAGTAATAATAATAGTAACACCTTTCATCTGGGTGGAACTATAATAAAACGTAAAATAGAGTTGACAAATACCCCTGGTCTGGCAATGGGTTATTATAAAATGTTTGGAAATTCGTTCGTTTTACAATACTGCAGCCGTTAGGATGTGGTCCAGCGGAACATAAATAACCCTTGCTGCTGATGTTGTAGCAGCCCTGGTGGAGTGAGATCTGTAAATCATTATCTACTCTTGCATAAATCAAACCCCGTTTTATCACCTGGAAAAGGTCTGACCGGATACGTTCTTATAAAGTTTTTTGTAACTAACAAGCACTGCTAGTTCAGAGCCTCAAAGGCTCTTGGTGACCTTGACGTATTATTGTATATGTGTGCCCTCACATAACCAAAGGTCCCTGAGTATGCCTTGAACTATTTTGAGACCTGACACCCCTTCTGCTCTGCTTAAGTAATTATAAACATAAAATATTATATATATTATTTACAGATGTAATCATCCTGTCCCGTCGCAATTATGTAGCGACTGAACCTGTTGTGCTAAACCAGCGCCAGGAGGATAACTACCTTATGAGATCCGGCCAAAGCTAAGGCTGTAGCTGGAGCCACCTGGTGAAATAGTGTTATCACAATGTCAATATCCCATACTGCATTGTACTTGTCCTGGGAAAACATGTGCCAAAGATATCCTTTACAAACTCGATATCCGGGGTGAACCCGACAGAGTGGGTCTCGTTTGCTGCAGCAAATATGATGGGAAGGCACGTTGGCACAGTTAATGGCCCTATAACGCAATTATTGTCAAAAGACCATTTAAAATTAACTCCAAGACGTCAGTAATCTGTACCGTTTTAAATGCAACATGAGCATTAACTAAACGCTTCCCATCTCCTGAAAAAGAAATGTACTGCTTTTTTGGTGCTTTCCCAGCACTCTGGAGTGAGCACATACAAGGATAGGTGTGACAACCTAAGCCGTAGGGGCAGTCTATTCAGAATCTGCCAAACATAAATTGATTTTATCATGCACAGGCTGAGTTCCCGAGCCACAGGCTGAACCAGCAAAGTTTATGTTTAGAATAACTGTATAAGGTTGTATTATTATTCCCGACAAATCGGGACTCAAAGCTGCATAGGCCAACCAGACATTAGGAAAAAATTTAAACAGGATCTTGATGACTTTATTTGAAGACCCGAGGCAAAATGGAGGAAGGCATAAAAGACCATTCCTCCTCCTTGTAGCAAGAATGTATCTTTCGCCACTGTTTATGCCCCATATTTTTGCAACCTGAGAATAAGCATGAAAACCAACATATCGATATTCGGTGTTCTATTGAACCAGAATTTCATGAATATTGTATGATACAACACCCATTCTGTGTTGTCATTGATCTGTACTTGATGATACACCAGTGGTAAATGAGATTAGGTAAAGTATTACAGGATACTTTTACTTGATTGTACCCATGTGACTAACATATGTCACCATCATAGTGTATCAACCTGAAGTTGGGCATGTAGATTATGCATATTCGCTCAATCACTCTTTAACCCATAGAATGCATGTAGGGACTATAGATAGTTGATACCAATAACTGAAGAATTGGTAACTCATGCAAATCTTCTCCACCTCCAAAATAGAGATGACATTCGCAATTTCCCACGTTAGGGCCATTAGCATCAGTTTGCAATATAACTGAAATTTTTACTGACCCAACTACTGGAGCAATGCTGAATACTGTTGTCAATCATTGTGACTGGTAGCTTCAGCTAGTAATAGCATAGGTGTGTTAACAATTACCTACATGGCACTTTAGAGTTTGCCATTTAGCATGGTGTCAGTTCCCCCACTTGCACAGCTGAATCACAGCTATTATATTGGCAATTAGTCTTAATAAATAGAAGGCTGCTTTATAACAACAAGGTTGTACAGGTTTCTATTAACTCCAATCTGTTGCCCAGGGCGGAGTCATAGGCCAATTAATAGCTAAAGGTATATCCCAATGACCAAGTCTATTTGGTAACAACTTAATTTTAACTGGATAGAGGAGCCCAATTTCTCAAATATAGTTTGAGACTGAAACAGTGGATTTTAGCAAAATACAGCATTAAAAATATCATCCAGACAAGACATAATACTGTTATTATTGCCTCATCATAGCAATTGCCTCCTCCAAATATCTCTGATGATCACTGTAAATGGGAACACCTTATGAAACCAGTTGTCAATCAGCCATTTTTTATAACGAACAGGCCACGCCTGCCATCATTTCGTGCCTGCACGACAACTCTGGCCCGATTTCCGAGCCTGTCTTGCAAGACAATCCTGGCCATAATACTGAACCTATCTGATAATTCTAACCTGTCTTAAAAGCCAACTCTGGCCATAATTCTGAGCCTGTCTCGAAAGACAATTCTGAGCCTGCCTCGAAAGACAACTCTGCCCATATTTCCGAGCATGTCTCGAAGGCAATCCTGGCCAAAATTACCGAGCCTGCCTCAAAACACAATTCTGGTCCAATTCCAACCTGCTTGGAATGCTAGTATTGTCCATTTCATGGTTAGATGCCTCTAAGTAAATAATAATGTCTTAATCATTTGTGTATTGTACAACCAAGTGCAAATATTACCAACTTGTAAGTCGTCCCTTAGTTGTAGAATAGAACTGGTAGATTACGTGGAACCTCTGGCCAGCTTTGATGCTGCCACCAGCTTCAGTGAACCGCTTATTGCCGATGAAGACATGGGGTGCGTTGCCGCCGAAACAATGAAGCATTGCTCGTTGTTGGCCTTGATTGGTCCAATAGCTTGTGCTTCATTCTCCAGGTATTGCCTGTTGAATAGGTCTTACCTGAATAGAAGATTCTGCGGCTGGCTCCAATGTCCCCCTGATAGCGGTGTTCACTGCTTGTGTTGGGATGGCAAACCTTGCTGCCAGGAATGGTACCTCTGACTCGCCTTCATCCCTTGGGTATGCTCCACAGCTATACCCTCAGACTCGGCATCAGATTTACACTGACCCGGCATGGTCTCCTCCAAGAGGGAGACATTAAGCAGCCCTGTTACAAGGCGCTGCTGGCGCGGGCTCTCTCATTGGCCAGCGCTGCCATAGACAAGGCATGAGCATGAAGCAACCCTGACCAAGGCGCTGCTGGCGCGGGCTCTCCCATAGGCCGGCGCTGCCTTAGACTAGGTATCAACATTAAGCAGCCCTGTCCAAGGCACTGCTGGCGCGGGCTCTCCCATAGGCCCGGCACTGCCACAGACTTGGCATTAACATGAAGCAGCCCTGTCCAAGGCACTGCTGGCATGGGCTCTCCCATAGGCCCGCTCTGGCACAGACTTGGCATCCACATTAAGCAGCCCTATCCAAGGCACTGCTGGCACGGGCTCTCCCATAGGCCCGTGCTGACACAACCCCTGCTAGTGTATCTAGATGGAGCATCCTCTCCATAAGGTGCTCCATCCTAGCCAACATCCAAATTTTCTACATTACTGGAGGGGAACCCTCCCAGCACTAGGGCTGACCATTTTGGTCGGTTTTACCCCATACCCTGGGGACCACTGCGGTTTGGGCGCCCCATTACTGCTAGATTTCCCCTCCCCGGGAACCCCAGTGTCTGTATACATTACCAGAGTCGAATCCTCCCGGCACTAGGGTTGACCGTTCTGGTCGGTTTCACCCCATATCCTGGGGACCACTGCGGTCTGGGCACGGCATTGCTGCTGGATTTCCCCTCTCCGAGGGAAGTCACTGACTGTGTTGTCAGTGACTGGGATCGCGAACCGGACATGCGCCAGCTACCCGTTTCCGCTGTCGGAACCGGTGTCGCCCCACAGCCCGTAGCTGGTTCCCTCGTCGGCTTCACGAAATACCGACAGGAAACATCTGTAAAAAAGAGGTTCCTGCACTGAATCAAAACCAGGTAAGAAATAGTAAACTTACCTGTAGTTTAAACTTACCGCTGGCAGGGGCGACGTGCCTGCCAGTGAGGTGCTTCGCTATGCGAGTGACGATAATGACGCGCATGCGAACTGGCGGAGCTTCTTCACTTAGTCACTCATATGACTCCGAAGTAAAATAGTTTCTTTATTGTCGTAGCAAAAACAGTAAGATATTCATACAAATTTCTTCTTGTTTAAGTACATTTTGCTCTTACTTGTAGTCAAACTCGAGCATGGTCGAAAGCTGTGCCTTCTCCCCCATACATCCTCCTACTAAATTAAAAACTACTAGAGCGGCTGCGTGAGAATCCCAGCCTCAAACACGCCTCCAACTATGTAATAAATCCCACCCACATAATTACAGGCAGATAAAATTTAAAGGTAACTGGTTATAACATGGTATAACTGGATATAAGTTATAACATACTGAGTTAAGCTAGATGGCTACTACACTCTTTATTCCTTGCAGGTAAATGGAAATGTGATAAGTGAGATGCAAGATTTAAAAGTAAGATAGGGAGAGTTCAGGGCCAGTATGTTTCACTTAGAACAATGGACAACGGTGGCAGGATTAAGCAATGCGAATAGAGCTGTTGAGCCAAAACCAAAAAGGCCTAAGGCAGGCAAGGCCATTGTAGTGGGAGACTCCATCGTGAGAGGTACGGACAGGGGTTTCTGCGGCAACAGACGGGATGCGAGGATGGTGTGCTGCCCTCCCGGTGCCAGGATCCAGGATGTCACGGACAGAGTGCAGAAAATCCTCAAGGGCGAAGGTGAACATCCGGAAGTGTAGGGCATGTCGGCACAAACGATGTCGGAAAAAAGGGGATGAATATTCTGCAGCGTGACTTTAGAGAGCTCGGAAAAATGTTGAAAAGCAGGACCTCCAGGGTTGTTATCTCCGGTTTGCTTCCAGTTCCCCGTGCTGGCGAGAGCAGGAACAGGGAGATACGGGACCTGAACGTGTGGCTGAGGAACTGGTGCACGGGGCAGGGATTTAGATTCTTAGATCACTGGGATCTGTTTTGGGGTAAGGGGGAACTGTACAAAAGGGACGGATTGCATCTTAACAGGTGTGGGACCAGCATTCTGGCAGGCAGGTTTGCCACTGCTACACGGTAGGCGGCGCGACTGTGGTCAGCAGCGGCCTCTGCAGCCCGTCCGCGTTTTTGTTATTTTCTGTCTATGTTTCTGTGTAGTTTTTGTTGTTTTTTGTTGGGGTGTGTGTATGAGGGTGGGGTGGGAGGGAGGGGGCAAGTTTTGGATCTCTCCCTGCACGGGAGACCCGACCTTTTCTTGTCGGGTCTCCGTTGTCGTTGGGACTGCAATGAGGTGCGGCCTCCAACAGTAGAGGCTGGGGACTCTGGTGCCGACTCACCTCACCGTCGCCGTCGTGGAGCTGGCCGGGTCCGGAGCGGGTGGAGCGGTGGTGGAGTGCTGCTCCTGCTGCGGCCCGACCTCCGGAGATTGGGAGGCTGCTACTGCGGGTCTGCGGACGGCGGCACCGGGAGCCCGCGGGTCCCTGGAGGGAGACTGCTTTTCAGGGCTCCTGCAACGGTGACTTCTCCCGCCCGAGTTGCGGGGTCGAAGAGCTCCTGGAGCGGGGCCTAACATCACCGCCCCGCGCGGCTTGGAATGGCCGCGGGACTCTGCGAGCGCACGCCGGGGGCTCTTACACCAAGACCCGGTGTGCGATCTTGCACCATCCGGCGTGGCTTTAATGGCCGCGGGACAGTCGCCATCGCCAGCCGGGGGCTTTGACTTTCACTCTGACGGGGGGGGGGGGAGAGTGCAGTGGAGAGATAAGTTTTTTTTTTGGCCTTCCATCACAGCGATGTGATGGATGTTTATGTAAAATGTAAATTATGTTGTGTCTGGGGTCTATTTGTTTGTAATGTATGGCTGCAGAAACGGCATTTCGTTTGGACCTCAAGGGGTCCAAATGACAATTAAATTGACTATTGACTATTGACTATTGACGGGTGGCTTTAAACTGAATAAGGGGGGTGGGGTGTCGAATGGGATAGTGGAGGATGGAGTTAAAGGGAAAGGGTTTCCTAAATGTGTGAGCGTAGAGACCGAGGGGTGTAAAATGAGGGTAGAAGAAATAGATAGCAAGGTGAAAAGTAAAAGTGGCAGGCAGACAAAACCAGGGCAAAAATCAAAAAGGGCCACTTTTCAACATAATTGTATAAGGGGTAAGAGTGTTGTAAAAACAAGCCTGAAGGCTTTGTGTCTCAATGCAAGGAGCATTCGTAATAAGGTGGATGAGTTGAATGTGCAGATAGCTATTAATGACTATGATATAGTTGGGATCACGGAGACATGGCTCCAAGGTGACCAAGGCTGGGAGCTGAACATCCAGGGATATTCAATATTCAGGAGGGATAGAGAGAAAGGAAAAGGAGGTGGGGTAGCGTTACTGATTAGAGAGGGGATTAATGCAATGGAAAGGAAGGACATTAGTTTGGAGGATGTGGAATCGGTATGGGTAGAGCTGCGAAACACTAAGGGGCAGAAAACGCTGGTGGGTGTTGTGTACAGGCCACCTAACAGTAGTAGTGAAGTTGGAGATGGTATCAAACAGGAAATTAGAAATGCGTGCGACAAAGGCAAAACAGTTATAATGGGTGACTTCAATCTACATATAGATTGGGTGAATCAAATTGGCAGGGGTGCTGAGGAAGAGGATTTCTTGGAATGTATGCGGGATAGTTATCTAAATCAACATGTAGAGGAACCAATGAGAGAGCAGGCTATTTTAGACTGGGTATTGAGTAATGAGGAAGGGTTAGTTAGCAATCTTGTTGTACGTGCCCCCTTGGGCAAGAGTGACCATAATATGGTTGAGTTCTTCATTAGGATGGAGAGTGACATTGTTAATTCAGAAACAATGGTTCTGAACTTAAAGAAAGGTAACTTTGAGGGTATGAGACGTGAATTGGCCAAGATTGACTGGCAATTAATTCTAAAAGGGTTGACGGTGGATATGCAATGGAAGACATTTAAAGACTGCATGGATGAACTACAAAAATTGTTCATCCCAGTTTGGCAAAAGAATAATTCAGGGAAGGTGGTACATCCGTGGATAACAAGGGAAATCAGGGATAGTATCAAAGCGAAGGATGATGCGTACAAATTAGCCAGAAAAAGCAGCATAACGGAGGACTGGGAGAAATTCAAAGACCAGCAGAGGAGGACAAAGGGCTTAATTAGGAAAGGAAAAATAGATTATGAAAGAAAACTGGCAGGGAACATAAAAACTGACTGCAAAAGTTATTATAGATATGTGAAAAGAAAGAGATTAGTTAAAACAAATGTAGGTCCCTTGCAGTCAGAAACAGGTGAGTTGATCATGGGGAACAAGGATATGGCGGACCAATTGAATAACTACTTTGGTTCCGTCTTCACTAAGGAAGACATAAATAATTTGCCGGAAATAGCAGGGGACCGCGGGTCAAAGGAGTTGGAGGAATTGAGTGAAATCCAGGTTAGCCGGGAAGTGGTGTTGGGTAAATTGAATGGATTAAAGGCCGATAAATCCCCAGGGCCAGATAGGCTGCATCCCAGAGTACTTAAGGAAGTAGCTCCAGAAATAGTGGATGCATTAGTAATAATCTTTCAAAACTCTTTAGATTCTGGAGTAGTTCCTGAAGATTGGCGGGTAGCAAACGTAACCCCACTTTTTAAGAAGGGAGGGAGAGAGAAAATGTGGAATTACAGACCAGTTAGACTAACATCGGTATTGGGGAAACTGCTAGAGTCAGTTATTAAAGATGGGATAGCAGCACATTTGGAAAGTGGTGAAGTCATTGGACAAAGTCAGCATGGATTTACGAAAGATAAATCATGTCTGACGAATCTTATAGAATTTTTCGAGGATGTAACTAGTAGCGTGGATAGGGGAGAACCAGTGGATGTGGTGTGTCTGGACTTCCAGAAGTCTTTCGACAAGGTCCCACATAAGAGATTAGTATACAAACTTAAAGCACACAGCATTGGGGGTTCAGTATTGATGTGGATAGAGAACTGGCTGGCAAACAGGAAGCAAAGAGTAGGAGTAAACGGGTCCTTTTCACAATGGCAGGCAGTGACTAGTGGGGTACCGCAAGGCTCAGTGCTGGGACCCCAGCTATTTACAATATATATTAATGATCTGTATGAGGGAATTGAAGGCAATATCTCCAAGTTTGTGGATGACACTAAGCTGGGGGGCAGTGTTAGCTGTGAGGAGGATGCTAGGAGACTGCAAAGTGACTTGGATAGGCTGGGTGAGTGGGCAAATGTTTGGCAGATGCAGTATAATGTGGATAAATGTGAGGTTATCCATTTTGGTGGCAAAACGGGAAAGCAGACTATTATCTAAATGGTGGCCGATTGGGAAAGGGGGAGATGCAGCGAGACCTGGGTGTCATGGTACACCAGTCATTGAAGGTAGGCATGCAGGTGCAGCAGGCAGTAAAGAAAGCGAATGGTATGTTAGCTTTCATTGCAAAAGGATTTGAGTATAGGAGCAGGGAGGTTCTACTGCAGTTGTACAGGGTCTTGGTGAGACCACACCTGGAGTATTGCGTACAGTTTTGGTCTCCAAATCTGAGGAAGGACATTATTGCCATAGAGGGAGTGCAGAGACGGTTCACCAGACAGATTCCTGGGATGTCAGGAGTGTCTTATGAAGAAAGACTGGATAGACTTGGTTTATACTCTCTAGAATTTAGGAGATTGAGAGGGGATCTTATAGAAACTTACAAAATTCTTAAGGGGTTGGACAGGCTAGATGCAGGAAGATTGTTCCCGATGTTAGGGAAGTCCAGGACAAGGGGTCACAGCTTAAGGATAAGGGGGAAATCCTTTAAAACCGAGATGAGAAGAACTTTTTTCACACAGAGAGTGGTGAATCTCTGGAACTCTCTGCCACAGAGGGTAGTTGAGGCCAGTTCATTGGCTATATTTAAGATGGAGTTAGATGTAGCCCTTGTGGCTAAGGGGATCAGGGGGTATGGAGAGAAGGCAGATACGGGATACTGAGTTGGATGATCAGCCATGATCATATTGAATGACAGTGCAGGCTTGAAGGGCCGAATGGCCTACTCCTGCACCTAATTTCTATGTTTCTATGTTTCTATCCTTGCTTGACAAAAGATATCTATTCTATAACACTTGCCCTTGTTTCACTTACATCACAAAATACATCACCATGCCTTGTCAAAGTTTAAATTCTATCTACCATTCTTTGACCCACCTCCTTCATTATCCCAGGTCCTTTTCTAAACTTATTGGCCACTATACCATAACTGTTGGTGTCATCTGCAAATGTATCATCCATGTCAACTTCAATATCATCCAACGTCTACTGCCCTGTCCCTGTCAACCATTTTGGTGACTATTCAAGAACATTCAGATTTGTGAAATATGACACCTTTCAAAATTTGGGCTAGAAAACCCAAGCCATGAAATGTAAATTTAAATATTTAGTTCAGTATGTAATAATATAGCCAAAACAAAATGCAAAGAAGAATGAGATTGAATGCATAAGAAAGAAAATGGTAAAATACTTATCCAAAAGTTCATCCCATTAGGAGCTGGTTGTTAAGCACATAATAACTCAAAATGGGGCGAGAGTAAACCATACTCCACTTCAAGTCTATTCCACATTTTAGTAAGTTCTTAACTAATCTAGTTATTAGCCTCAACTTCACTAGCACAGCATAATCTCCATTAAACCTTGATTCTCCAAAGTCGAAAATGTATCTCAGACTGAAATGCACCATAGGTAATGAAACAGAGTTAGAGTTATACAGTAAGGATACAGGCCTTTCAAGGGAAATTTCATGGCCAACTAAGATGTAGTCCCATCTGCCTGTGTTTGGCCTATATCCCTCTAAACCTATTCAATCCATGTACCTGTCCAATGAGGTTTAAACATTGTAGTTGTACCAGCATCCACAGTTTTCTCTGTCATCTTGTTCCAAATTCCTACGTTGTGTGGAAAAAGTTGCAAATCAGATCCCTTTTAAATCCTGTCTTTCTCACCTGAAATCTATGCTATCTACCTTATTAATGCCACTTGTGGTGTTATATACTTAAGATCACCGCTTAATCCTCAATAGACAAAAACTCCCAACCTAATCAGCTTCTGCTAATAACTCAAATTACCTGTCCTGGTACCATTCTCATGAATTTCTTTGCACTCTTTCCAGTTTAGGGGCTCATCCAGACTTAGACTCAGCACCAATCACCTTCTATGACAAAATAATTTCAAAGATGAATCACCCAAGAGATCAAGCTCCTCTATAATATGATCAAGTTGTTTCCATATCTCAATAAGGTCACTTCTCATTCTGAATTCCAGAGACATAAAATAGAACTTGATATTCTCTCATTTGTTAGTTCCCTCATCTATGAATAATTCCACAGAACCATCATGACAATGCCTGCAGCGCAAGCACTGTATATGTTCCTTCGAATAAGGAGACCAAACTTTTTTCTCTCTCTAATTCTTATTACTATAATTACAACACAAGCTATCAGCGTAAATTACATTTTCCCATCACTGTTGGTGGATTGCACTTTACGCCTTCACATATTTACAATATATACTTCCATATTTAATGTGAAGAAATGAATTTAACCATAAATTACAATGATTTGTGCAATGAAAGTAAGATTATTTTCTGCTTATTCAGATTTTAATTTTTTTTCCCCCATTTATTTCAGATTACAGATTGAATATTCTAATCAAGATGGTCAATAATGTAATGCTTTTTGGTGTGGTTGGCACAGATGCATTATTAAAGCTACATGTGTGGGAAAGAAAAGATTCAAATATAATCCTTTACACTAACCTCATTAGTAATATTTATGTTCTTAAATTATACAACTCTGGAGTTGAAGAACGCATTTACCCCATGGAAATGGAAGTTTTCAGTTCCCTGTTAACAGTAGATGCACCGCAATGTCCTTTTAGAAAGTTCATCCACAATATGCGGTATCCAGTGTACCATGTAGATATGAAAGAAGAAGCTAATTTTTGGGCAGAAATCATCTACCTGAAAGAAAGTGGATTACATATAGTCATAATATATTTTAATAAGGATCTACTACACTTGGAAGCTTCCTCTACATTTAAAATTACTCAAAATTTCTTTACAAAAAGAGAGGTATGTAATTGTTGTGGTGTCATGTTGATGAATACTATATATATTCTTATAAATGCTAGATATCCATTTAAAGTTTTTAAAATGCTAAACTATTTGCGGATATTGGAGGTAGGACATATAGCAGATGTGTGGTCGATGAGAAAGTCGAGGCATGCATAGAAGTTAGTGATCAAGCTCTGTAGGCAGGACAGGCAGTAGGACAGCAAGCGAATAAGTCAAAATGCAATTTATTTTAATACAGAAAGCCTGACAAATAAGGTAGATGAACTTAGACAATGAACAGATGCATGGGCCTGGAGATTATATTTAATCATAGTCGAGGGATGGACAAGACTTGCAGCTCAGTGTTCTAGGCTATAAATACCACAAATATGATAGAAGTGGGAGTAAGAGAGAAGGGTGAATTGCTCTTTTTTGATTTGGGAAAAAATCACAACAGTGAGAATTAACCTGGGGGATTGTCCCATGAGACTATATTGGTGGAATTCAAAAGTAAGAAGAGCATGATCACAATTGATGGGATTGCATTATAGTCCCCCTGGTAGTCAGCAGGAATTTAAGGAGCAAATAATTAGGGAGATTCCAGCTAGCTATAACAGTAATAAGGTGTAGTGGGAGGTGATTTTAATTTCCCTCATATTAACTGAGACAGCCATTTTGCTAAAGGCTTGGACGGGGAGGATTTTTTTCAGTGTATCCAGGCAAGTTTTCTCAAACCATATGTTGATGGCCCTACCAAAGAGGAGCAACACTGGATTTCCTATTGGGAAACGATGCAGGGAAAATGACTGAAGTGCAGTGGTGGTGCACTTTGGGACCAGTAACCATAATTGCATTTGTTTTAAAAATAGGTCTGGATAAAGATGGGACTAGTACATAAGTTAAAGTGGTTAATTTTGGTGACATTAGGCAGGAGCTTTCAAAGTTTGATTGGGAGAGGCTGTTTGCAGGTAAATAGAAATGTGATAAGTGAGATGCTTTTAAAAGTAAGATAGGGAGAGTTCAGGGTCAGTATGTTTCGCTTAGAACAAAGGACAACAGTGGCAGGATTAAGTATCCCTGCTTGACAAAAGATATTGAGGCTCTGATCAGTAAAACAAAGGCATATTTCATGTATAGGGGATCAAATAAATCCATTGAGTAGCGTAAAGGATGTAGGAGTAGAAGAGGGGAACGCGAAGGGTCTAAAGAGGATAGGAGATAGCTTTGGCAGATAATGTGAAGGAGAATCCTAAGAGATTCTATATCGAGAACAAAAGCTAACTAAGTAGAGAATATGGCCTTTAAGGATCAACGTGATCAGCTGTGTGTGGTACCACAGGAGAAGAGCGATGTCTGACATGACTCTTGTCTGTAATTACCACAAAAGTCATGGAATCTAGTGAGTTCACTGGTAGTGAGTAGATATATTTTGGCACATGCATAATATAAAGAGGACATCAACAGAGTCTTAAAGCACAAAAAGGTGGACAAATCCAAGGACATAGA
This sequence comes from Leucoraja erinaceus, assembly GCF_028641065.1. Classification (NCBI taxonomy): domain Eukaryota; kingdom Metazoa; phylum Chordata; class Chondrichthyes; order Rajiformes; family Rajidae; genus Leucoraja; species Leucoraja erinaceus. Next base: position 25,277,038 of record NC_073384.1, read on the forward strand.
TCATGCATTCTCGGACATAGTGCAAAGCCAGAGAAGAAATTGTTAGGACCTTGGCATAGAAAAGGAAAAAAGGGGAAGAGTAAAATATAAAGCCAGAGGGAGGAATAAATACCAAATGAGTTGGCCCCACAGCCTTCTGTGTTAATGAATTGCGTAGATTCGCTGCCCATGGCTAAATAAATTCCTTCTCATCTCCATTTCAAAGTTAAATCCTTTTATTCAGAGGCTGTGCCCTCTTATTTTAGACTCTCCCATTACTGAAAAAAACCTTTCCACATCCACTATGTCTAGGCCTTTCATTATCCGGTCGGTTTCAATGAGATCCTCCCTCATCCCTCTAAAGCTGAGTGAGTACAGACACAGAGCCCTCTCCAATGCCAGCACATCCTCAGATATGGGGCCCAAAACTGATCACAATGCTCCAAATGTGGCCACACCAGCGCCTTATAAAGCCTCAGCATTACATCCTTGTCTTTATGTTCTAGTCCTTTCAAAATGATTCAACCTGTGAATCAACCCTTTGGGAATCCTGCACAATCACTCCCAATCCCTTTGCACCTCTGATTTCTGAACCCTCTCCCCATTTAGAAAGTAGGCAACGCCTTTATTCCTTCCACCAAAGTGTATGACCATACACTTTGCTAACATTGTATCCCTTTTACCACTTCTTAGCCCATTCTTCCAACCTGTCCATGTTCACCTGCAGACTCCCTGCTTCCTCAACACTACCTGCCCCATCACCTATCTTTATATCATCTGCAAACTTGGCCACAAAGCCATTAATTCCATCATTCAGATCATTAACATATATCATGAAAAGTAGCAGACTGACTCCTGTGGAAGACCACTAGTCACCGGCAGCCAACCAGGAAAGGCCCCCTTTATTCACACCCTTTGCCTTTTGCCATTCAGCAAATCTTCTATCCATGCTGGTACCTTGCCTCGAATACCAAGGGGTCCTATTTTGTTTAGCAGCCTCAGGTGTGGTACCTTATCTAAGGTATCAAGTCTCCCATATTAGGCTGATCTGGAAGAATGCACCATATTCACAGTGACTTGATCACATTGATTCAGAACTAGTGTACGCATATTGGACAGAGGGTGTTGTTGAGGGGCATTATTCTGGCTGGAGGTTTGTGACGAGTGGAGTTACAAAGGTATCTTTGCTGGGATCTTTGTTGAAAATGGCATGAACATAAATGTAGATGGGTTGATTAGAAAAAAGAAAGACGGCACCAAGATTGCTGGAGCTGTGGACAATGCGGAAAGCCGTCAAAGCAGGATATAAATCAGCTTCAGAAATGGACAGAGAAATGGCAGATGGAGATTTATCCAAGCATGTGTGAGGTGTTGCAATTTGGAAGATCGAATTATGTGAAAGGTATATGGTTGATGGAAAAACCTTTAATGGCATGCATGTGCAGAGGGATCCAAGTCCATAGCTTCCTGAAAGTTGGAACACACGTAGATAGATTGGTAATGAAATATATCAAATTTAAGACAATAATCCTATTAATTACTTCCCATTTTAGACTCTCAGATTTTATCACTCCAGGGACTACAGCCATTCGGAGAACTATTTTGCAGATATGTAAGTTTACTTATTTTGGTATCAGCATTCATCTTTACTTTAAAATAAATCAAATTTGTCTTTGGTTTATTCTCACAGTTAATTATTACTGAAAATAAAAAATGGAACCATCTGCCTGTAACTACCCACGTTATTTGGATCCACCTATAATTTACCAGCCCCTGTATCACACTTAGCCCATCACTTTGTGCTGGTTATTTGAACTCCATAATCTTAGTTCTAATGCAGGGTCTCTACCCAAAATTTTAACCATCTCTTTGCCTCCACAGAAGCCGCTGGATAATTGATTATTCCAGAGAGGATTTAGGAAGGGAAATATAGTTTTGGATGCAGCCCAGTCCATCAAGCAGAGCATTTCCCACCCACTCCCATTTCCCCCTCACCTGTCAACTCCATCTCCACTTCACGCCACCTCAGGAAAACAGGCAACATATTCAAAGGCCATTTTCACCTCCATCATTCCCTCTTCTCCACTCTCCAATGGGCAGAATATGCAAAAGCTTGTAAGGCAAACCACCAGATTCAGGAACAGCCTCTTCCCCACTGTTATCAAACTGTAAGGATGTTGGCCCGATCTTCCAACCTATCTCATCACAGTCCTTGTACATTTTCTCTGTAATAGTAATGCTATAATGCTGTTACTATAATCTGCACTCTGGTATTTTTCTCTTTGCACAATCTGTTGTACTTGTGTATAGTTTGTTTGTACTCATGTATAATACGATTCGACCAGATAGCACACAAACAAAGCTTACCACTACATCTCGGTACACATGACAATAGTAAACCAGTACCAATGACTCGCTGAGTTCCTCCAGCAGGTTTTTATAACCAGAGGTAGCCTATTCTGCCATTGTAAGATTGTGGCTCACCTTTCACCTCAGGGCACATTCTGCTAATATGTCTTGGATGTACTCAGTGATTGAGCCTCCAACTGCCATTTTGGGTGGTGAATCCCAGAGATTCTTTATTTTGAGTGGGGAAGCTAGTTCTAGATACCCAATGTGGTAACACAACGTAATAAAAATTCTGCTGTCCTGTATCCTGGCTGCCCTTTCACCAGTTTCTCCCCTCCACATCCACCTGTAATCCCTTCCAATGGCTACACAATGTTTTAATTTCTGACCTTTGTCCAACAATCTGCATGTCAACAAACCTCTTCATCCATGTTCACATATTACCGGCCACGCTCTGTCCTACCCCTCCTCGTTTCCAGCTTTCTTTCCTGCCTCTCCTACATTCAGTCTGAAGAAAGGTCACAACCCGAAACATCACATATCGATGTTCTTCAGACATGCTGCCTGACCCGTTGAGTTACTTCGACATTTTGTGTCTTAATGTGGTAAAATAATAGCTGTGCCTTTACCCTGTCAAGGCTGAATTTAAACCGAGAATAAAAAATAAACAGAAATATTTGCATATAAAAGTTCATGATTATGATTGATGTCATCCAGAGCATTTTATAGCAAACAAAATGTCCTGATATATGGTCACTGTTGCAGCGTAGAAGAACAAGATCCCTCAAACACAATAAGCTGAATGGTTGTTAACTAAAAAATTGGATTTAGTTGGATTAGTGAGGGAACAGATAGTGGCCAGGGACTCCTGTGCTGTTCTTTGAAATGTAGTACCTAAGAGGACATTAGGTTTTCAGCCTAACGTCTCCTCCAATTTAAGAAGATCCACCAATGCAGCTTTAGAAGCAAAAGTATTGAAGGTCGTTCCATCAGAGAATACTGTCAAAAGTGGAAATTAATTAAAATAAAACAATTGGACGCAGTAAATAAATAAATAGCAAATTGTTGCAATGTTACAAAATTTGGAGATTTTAAAAATCAAGTGCAGTTTATCCAGTCAGATAAAGCATAAAAATAAGTTTAATTTGACACCTAATTCACTTTCATATCTTCAGTATTAAAAAAGTTATGGCCATTTTCATACTCGGAAATTAGCATCTTGTTACCTATTGCTTTTTCATTTACTTAACACAAAAGCTGTGATCAAGGACAGTCAAATGGCCATAACTTTATTAAAAATTAAGAGAACTGAAAGAAATTTTCAGTTATTATAGATTGAAGCATTCTGAAACAAATATTAAACAATCTTACTTGGATGACCTGAAATTAAAGCATATAATTAGTTAGTTACCTAATTGTAGCTAATTCCAAAATTCAATTACTAGATCTCAACATCTATCCATTTATTAAGAAAAGATTTACATTTTTTAATAGCCTAAATGTCCAAATAACATTCAAACAAGAATTCACAATATAACATGATTTTAAAATCTCATTGTCATAAATTTAAAGGCCAAATGGAAGGAATTTAGTGTTTAATTGCTGTAAATTAATGGCCATTTAAATCATCTTGCGAGTGGGATTTTGTGGAATGCGCTGGTTTGGAACGTTGCGGATGCAGTGAATTTGAAGCCCATGTCGGCATGAAAAATACTGCCGGTTCGGATGGGCTCCAAGTCACATTCTCGCAACTTAAAAGTTTGATTAAAGGCATCTTAAGAAGTACTTTTTAATGTAAAAATAAACAGCCTACCTTGCCTTGTCCCCTACGTGAGATCCGTCCCATTGTCGGTGTTCACGGCTTTAGAAGATGATTTTTAATTTACTCTAACAATTAAATTATCCAAGCGCTAATTTTAATAAACTTAATAAAACGGCAGTCGAAGCGATTTTTCTTTGGCAACTAAACAGCCTAACAAAGATCGATTTGAATAGGCTGAAGAAAAATCGCATTTTAAACCCGCCCCCCTCTCAAAGGCGCAAAAGTCGCGCACACGGGCAGCGGCAGAACTGCAGCGCCGCTGAAGGTAAGTTTTGTAACATACCTACAAATTGAGCAGTAATAGCAGCAAAATTGTGGAGAGAGAAAAAAAAAGAGTAAATCAACGTGTTAGAGGATTAAATCCCTTCATGCACACACACATGGTAAATGATTAGAAACTTTTGAAACGTTTCTGAATATGTGTAGAGAAATGAAGCAATGAGATTGACAATGAGTTAATCAAAGGAGAGGATCTTTAGGATTGGTTTTTCACAAGATTCTGAATCTTTTGGTTTTGAGATCCCAGGGAAACAAACACAGACTCAGGTTTGATCCAGACAAGAGACTATTCAAATGTACCATCCTCTCACCTTTACTAAGCAGCATAAAATAATAAATTAACACAGTTTACTAAGAATCGAGGTCTTAATAATAAATTGGTAAGTAATTTGCTGGGTGCAATGAGATAAGAAACAATGGGCCCACTCTGAGACATCAACTGTATATAGATCTCAATGACATGCAGAAGATACGGTCGTTCCTTTGGTAATAAGAATTAACCAGAGGCCTCAGTCAAGACAGAGTGATGAGGCTAATGAGTCCAACATAAAGACTGAGGTCCTTATATGAATAATCAGGAGCAGTCAATTCCATGTTGCTCTGTACCAGATTAGCTCAGTACCAATAATAATAATATAATAATAACTTTATTTACAGAGCACTTTAAAAACAACCACTGTTGCAACAAAGTGCTGTACATGACTAATCATGTACAAAAAAGTATTACACGACAATATAAACATTAAAAGAGAGAGTAAAAACAATTTTTAAAAAATTTAAAAAATACAATAAAATAAATAAATAAATAAAAACATTAAAAACACTAAAACAGGAGTAAAGTCTCATGCAGGGTCAAAAGCCAAGGAATAGAAATAGGTTTTAAGATTGGTTTTGAAGATGGACAGTGAGGGGGCCTGTCTGATGTGCAACGGCAGAGTGTTCCATAACGCCGGAGCAGCAACAGAGAAGGCTCTATCCCCTCTGAGCTTCCGCTTAGACCTCGGTACCTCCAGGAACAGCTGATCAGCTGACCTGAGGCACCGGGCAGGAGCGTAGGGATGAAGCAGCTCAGAGAGGTAAGGCGGGGCGAGGCCATTTAAAGATTTAAAAACAAATAAGAGTCTTAAAATGAACTCGAAAGTACACCGGGAGCCAGTGGAGGGAGGCCAGAATTGGCGTTATGTGCTCCCTATTTCGAGTTCCAGTTAAAAGGCGAGCAGCAGCATTTTGAACCAACTGGAGACGAGCCAGGGAAGATCGAGCAACTCCAAAATAGAGTGCGTTACAGTAATCCAGCCTAGACGTGATAAAGGCATGGATTACTGTTTCAAAATGCTGCCGCTCAAGAATGGGCTTCACCTTTGCCAGCTGCCTTAAATGAAAGAAGCTGGACTTTACTACCACGCCTATTTGATGATCCAATTTAAAATCACTGTCCATCTTAAAACCCAGGTTCAAAACTGTTGGCTTCACATACCGTGCCAGGGGACCCAAGTCAACAGGGGGAGGTTCACGGCAGCCATTGGGACCAAACAATATCACCTCTGTCTTCTTTTCATGAAACCTAGAAAGTTTAGGGCCATCCAGGATTTAATGTCATCAAGACATAACAGAAGTGATTTGATAGAGAATGCATCTTCCTTCCTCAGCGGCATATATAGTTGGCTAACATCAGCATAACAATGAAAAGAGATGCCATGCTTTCTAAGAATGGAACCCAGAGGAAGTAAGTACAGTGAGAAAAGCAGGGGCCCTAAAATTGAGCCCTGTGGAACCCCATATGACAGAGGAGCGGGGGAGGATTCAAAACCAGCAAGGCTTACACACATAGTTCTGTCTGCCAGATAAGACCTGAACCATCCCAGGGCACTGCCACAAATGCCCACTAGGTGCTGTAAACGAGATACTAAGATACCATGGTCCACTGTATCAAAGGCGGCAGATAGGTCCAGCAGGACAAGAACCACATAATCACCAGAATCGTTAGCTAGGAGGATGTCATTAAAAACCCTTAGCAAAAACCTCTCGAATATTATGCTCGTCCAAGAAGAGTTTTAGCTGAGCATAAACAACTTTCTCCAGAATTTTAGAAATAAAAGGCAACTTGGAGATCGGTCTAAAATTGGCCAGAACAGTTTGATCCAGGCCAGGTTTCTTAAGTAGTGGTTGCACTACTGCATGTTTAAAACTTACGGGGACAACCCCAGAACACAAGCTGCTGTTGATAATGGCAAGAACCGACTGCCCTATACTGGGGAAAACCTCCTTAAAAAGATGAGGAGGGACAGCATCACAAGGGGAACCCGATGGCTTAATATGGCTAACCACATCCTCTAAACGCGACAATGTCACAGGCACAAACTTATCCAATACCACCAGGCATGGGACAGAAACAGAGGGGTCAGAGGCAGGAGCTGAAATGAGAGCCCTTATGGAAACAACCTTATTAATAAAAAAGTGCAGGAAGTCATTGCACATTTCAGACGATGCTTCCAGACAGACAGGCTGTGGGGCATTAAGAACAGAGTCAATGATTTTAAATAGCACACGTGGGTGTTTGACAGGTATTCTCTTTTGGCCTCTTTAACAGTGTTCTGGTAATGACGCCAGCAGTCCTTTAGGATTTGAAATGAAACCTGCAGCTTGTCCTTCTTCCACTTGCGTTCAGCTTTGCAGCACTCCCGTCGAGCTGTACGAGTTACATCACTGAACCAGGGCTCGGGTTTAGCTCTATGCCGCAAAGTTTTTAATGGAGCCACAGAGTCCAGTATAGTTCTGCAGGAGGAGTGAAACCAAGAACTGATCTCCTCCGTATCGAGAGAAGTGGAAGCAGAGAGGGCACAGAGCTGATTGAAAGCAGCAGAGAACTGGCCGGCAGCAGAAGGGTTAAAAGTCCGACAGCGCCGAGCAGGAGCGCCAGGTTTAACTGCAGCACAGGAGAAACCAACATCAAATAATACGGGCATATGATCAGATCTCAGATCACAGATCTCCAAATTTAACACAGACAAGCCATGAGAGAGAACAAGGTCTAGTGTATGTCCATGTTCGTGTGTGGGACCAGGCACACACTGCACAAAATTAAAAGAGTCAATAAGGCTTAAAAAGTCCTTCACCAATGGCTTATCAGGACAGCACACATGTATGTTAAAGTCCCCAACCATAAGGACACGATCATAGTTGGGCATAATCCCAGCCAGAAAATCAGAGAAGTCATTCACAAAGTCCTTATGATATTTGGGGGGGGTCGGTAGATGACAGCGCAAAGCACCGGGTCAGAGCGACCCACCTCAAATAAAGTAGCTTCGAAGCTGGAGAACGAGGATGATATAGCGCACTGCTTGCATTTAAAGTTATTTTTATAAATAGCCGCTGTTCCTCCTCCATGGCCCGACATCCGCGGCGAGTTGAAATAAGAACAGCCAGCCGGTAAAAGTTCAATAAGAGCGCTGCACTCACCAGGACCGATCCAAGTCTCTGTCACAGAGGAAATCCAGGCCACGGGAGCAGAAGAAATCCCTCAGGATAAAATAACTAGGATGCGAAATAATTAATTAAGTGATAAGTAGAGAGTGATGATGTTATGATGATGAATAGTCCAGTTATAATGAAACGAAAATGGCAAAAAAGTGTCGGGTCTGGACAGGACTACTGATATGGTAAAGCCCCATTGCGCAAAATAGGAAGAGTGAGGAAGTAGATTCTCACCAATAATGCCAGTGCCCAAGAACAGAAAGGTAATATGTCTCGTGTTTAAGAGGGAACTGCAGATGCTGGAGAATCGAATGTTACACAAAAAAGCTGGAGAAACTCAGCGGGTGCAGCAGCATCTATGGAGCGAAGGAAATAGGCAACGTTTCGGAGTCGAACGTGAAGTTATTGAGGGTAAGGACCAGCTCCGCTAGGCGGAGGAGAGTGTCAGTGGCTGGGTATGGGTTGCTTCTCCGGTTCTTCTTCGACCAGAGAAGCAACCCATACCCAGCCACTGACACTTTCCTCCGCCTAGCGGAGCTGGTCCTTACCCTCAATAACTTCACGTTCGATTGCTCCCACTTCCACCAAATACAAGGCGTAGCTATGGGCACACGCATGGGCCCCAGCTATGCCTGCCTATTTGTAGGTTACGTCGAGCAATCCTTGTTCAATACATACCAGGGCCCCATCCCCGACCTCTACCTCCGCTACATCGACGACTGCTTTGGTGCCACCTCCTGCACCCGCACACAACTGACTGACTTCATCCACTTCACCACTAACTTCCATCCGGCACTCAAATACACCTGGACCATTTCCGACACTTCCCTACCATTCCTTGACCTCACTATCTCCATTGCAGGTGATAGACTTCTAACCGACATACACTATAAACCCACTGACTCCCATGGCTATCTGGACTACACTTCTTCCCACCCTGCTTCCTGTAAGGACTCCATCCCCTACTCCCAATTCCTCCGTCTACGCCGCATCTGCTCCACGGATGAGGCGTTCCACACCAGGACATCTGAAATGTCCTCACTATTCAGGGAACGGGGGTTCCCCTCCTCCACCATAAATGAGGCTCGCACCAGGGTCTCCTCCATACCCCGCAACACTGCTCTCTCTCCCCATCCCCGCACTCGCAACAAGGGCCGAGTCCCCCTAGTCCTCACCTTTCACCCCACCAGCCGTCACATACAAAAAGTAATCCTCCGTCAGTTTCGCCACCTCCAACGTGACCCCACTACTCGCCACATCTTCCCATCTCCCCCCATATCTGCCTTCCGCAAAGACCGCTCCCTCCATAACTACCTTGTCAATTCTTCCCTTCCCTCTCGGTCCACCCCCTCCCCGGGCACTTTCCCTTGCAACCGCAAGAGATGCAACACTTGTCCCTTTACCTCCCCCCTCGACTCCTTTCAAGGACCCAAGCAATCGTTCCAGGTGCGACAGAGGTTTACCTGCATCTCTTCCAACCTCATCTATTGCGTCCGCTGCTCTAGATGTCAGCAGATCTATATCGGTGAGACCAAGCGGAGGTTGGGCGATCGTTTCGCCGAACACCTCCGCTCGGTCCGCAATAACCAAGCTGACCTCCCGGTGGCTCAGCACTTCAACTACCCCTCCCACTCCGCCTCCAACCTCTCTGTCCTGGGTCTCCTCCATGGCCACAGCGAGCAGCACCGGAAATTGGAGGAACAGCACCTCATATTCCGTTTGGGGGGTCTGCACCCCGGGGGCATGAACATCGAATTCTCCCAATTTTGTTAGTCCTTGCTGTCTCCTCCCCTTCCTCAGCCCCCCTGCTGTCTCCTCCCATCCCCCAGCCTTCTGGCTACTCCTCCTTTTCCCTTTCTTGTCCCCACCCACCCCCGCCCCCGATCAGTCTGAAGAAGGGTTTCGGCCCGAAACGTTGCCTATTTCCTTCGCTCCATAGATGCTGCTGCACCCGCTGAGTTTCTCCAGCTTTTTTGTGTAACCAAGGTAATATGTCTCAATGACTTATGACTGGTGGCATTATTGTCCATGGTGATGAAATGCTTTGAGAGGATAATTATGGCACATATTAACTACTTTAATAACAACATGGAACCTACTACAATTTGTCTACCGACACAACACACTAACGGTGGATGCAATGTTGCTGGATCTCCACTCTGCACTGAATCACTTGAACAATAAAGCCATGTAGGTCAGGCTGTTCATTGACAACAGCTCGCCATTCAACAATATCATCCCCACGAATCTTGTTACCAAGCTCAAGAACTGAGTCTCTGCTCATCCCGCAACACCATTGGTATGAATTAACAAGAACACGTTCACAGGGGCACTTCAAAGCTGTGTGCTCAGTCCCCTGCTCTATACACCTTATACCCATGACTGTAAGCGGACACAATTCCAATTCCATCTTTATATTTGCTAAGAGCATCGGTGCTGCTTGATGAATTACTGGAAACTATGAGGTAGAACATAGGAGGGAAATCACTCATCTGATTTAATGGTACCAGAACAACAGCCTTTCTCTCAACATCAGTAGGACCAATGAAACTGATTGTCTTTAGAAGAGGAAGGCCGAGAATCCACAAACATTTATTCATTGACAGAGTCTACAACTTCAAATTCCTGGGTATGCATATCACTAAAGATTATCCTGGACCATGCTCATTGGTGCAAAAGAAACACCATCAACACCTCTATTCTCTTAGAAAGTTGAGGAGATTCAGTATACCAATAAATACTCTCTTGAATTTTTTTAATGGTAGAGAGCATATTGCCTGACTGCATCGGGGCCTGGTTTGGCAACTCAAACACTCAGGAACGAAGGACATCACAAATGGTGGTGGACACAGCCTAATCCATCACAGATACACTTCCCACCATCAAACGGATATATAGGAGTCACTGCGTCAATAAGGCAGCCAGCATCATCAAGGACCCACATTCCCCCGGCTATGCTCTCAATTAATTCCTACCATCGCAAAGAAGGTATAGAAGTCTGAAAACCAGGACCTCCAGGCTGTTTGGGACACAGCAAGTCGTGTAAATGAAAGTAGTCAGGTTTAGTATTTTGTTGCCTATCCTTAACATGCAATGACTGCTTGAAGTCTGCGATTCATGGACATCACCAGTTGCTGGGTGTCTTCTCTGGTGATGCTCTGCCAGGCCTGTATTGCAGCCATCTTTAGCTGATGCTTGTTTTGGGGGATAGTCCCCTTCAGTTTCTCTACAGCCTATAAAGGGCATGCTCAATTGGGTTCAGATCAGGTGATTGACTTGGCCACTCAAGAATTGACAATTTTTTAGCTTTGAAAAACTCCTTTGTTGCTTTAGCAGTATGTTTGGGATCATTGTCTTGCTGTAGAATGAACCGCCGGCCAATGAGTTTTGAGGCATTTGTTTGAACTTGAGCAGATAGGATGTGTCTATAAACTTTATAATTCATTGTGCCACTACCATCAGCAGTTGTATCATCAATGAAGATAAGTGAGCCAGTACCTTCAGCAGTCATACATGCCCAGGCCATAACATCTACAGAGGAGGTGGCATGCTTTGGAACTTGGGCAGTTCATTCTCTCCTCCATACATAGAAACATAGAAAATAGGTGCAGGAATCGGCCATTCGGCCCTTCGAGCCTGCACCACCATTCAATATGATCATGGCTGATCATCCAACTCCGTATCCTGTACCTGCCTTCTCTCCATACCCCCGATACCTTTAACCACAAGGGCCACATCTAACTCCCTCTTAAATATAGCCAATGAACTGGCCTCAACTACCTTCTGTGACAGAGAATTCCAGAGATTCACCACTCTCTGTGTGAAAAATATTTTTCTCATCTCGGTCCTAAAAGATTTCCCCTTTATCCTTAAACTGTGACCCCTTGTTCTGAACTTCCCCAACATCAGGAACAATCTTCCTGCATCTAGCCTGTCCAACCCCTTAAGAATTTTGTACGTTTCTATAAGTTCCCCCGTTAATTAGGAAAGGGAAAATAGCTTATGAAAGAAAACTGGCAGGGAACATAAAAACTGACTGCAAAAGGTTTTATAGATATGTGAAGAGAAAAAGATTAGTTAAAACAAATGTAGGTCCCTTGCAGTCAGAAACAGGTGAATTGATCATAGGGAACAAGGACATGGCAGACCAATTGAATAACTACTTTGGTTCTGTCTTCACAAAGGAAGACATAAATAATCTGCTGGGGACCGGGGGCAAATGAGATGGAGGAATTGAGTGAAATCCAGGTTAGCCGGGAAGTGGTGTTAGGTAATTGAATGGATTAAAGGCCGATAAATCCCCGGGGCAGGATAGGCTGCATCCCAGAGTACTTAAGGAAGTAGCCCCAGAAATAGTGGATGCATTAGTGATAAATTTTCAAAACTCTTTAGATTCTGGAGTAGTTCCTGAGGATTGGAGGGTATCTAATGCAACCCAACTTTTTAAAAAGGGAGGGAGAGAGAAAACGGGAAATTGCAGACCAGTTAGTCTAACATCGGTAGTGGGGAGACTGCTAGAGTCAGATATTAAAGATGGGATAGCAGCACATTTGGAACGTGGTGAAATCATTGGACAAAGCCAGCATGGATTTATGAAAGGTAAATCATGTCTGACGAATCTTATAGAATTTTTCGAGGATGTAATTAGTAGAGTGGATAAGGGAGGACCAGTGGATGTGTTATATCTGGTCTTTCAGAAGGCTTTCGTCAAGGTGTCACATAAGAGATTAGTATACAAACTTAAAGCACACGGTATTGGGGGTTCAGTATTAATGTGGATAGAGAACTGGCTGGCAGACAGGAAGCAAAGAGTAGGAGTAAATGCGTCATTTTCAGAATGGCAGGCAGTGACTAGTGGGGTACTGCAAGGCTCAGTGCTGGGACCCAAGCTATTTACAATATATATGAATGATTTGGACGAGGGAATTGAATGCAACATCTCCAAGTTTGCGGATGACACGAAGCTGGGGGGCAGTGTTAGCTGGATGGCAGTGTTAGCTGTGAGGAGGATGCTAGGAGGCTGCTAGGTGACTTGGGTAGGCTGGGTGTGTGGGCAAATGCATGGCAGATGCAGTATAATGTGGATAAATGTGAGGTTATCCACTTTGGTGGCAAAAACAGGAAAGTAGACTGTTATCTGAATGATGGCCGATTAGGAAAAGGAGAGATGCAACGAGACCTGGGTGTCATGGTACACCAGTCATTGAAAGTAGGCATGCAGGTGCAGCAGGCAGTGAAGAAAGCAAATTGTATGTTAGCATTCATAGCAAAAGGATTTGAGTATAGGAGCAGGGGGGTTCTACTGCAGTTGTATAGGGTCTTGGTGAGACCACACCTGGAGTATTGCATACAGTTTTGGTCACCTAATCTGAGGTAAGACATTCTTGCCATAGAGGGTGTACAGAGAAGGTTCACCAGACTGATTCCTGAGATGTCAGGACTTTCATATGAAGAAAGACTGGATAGAATTGGCTTGTACTCGCTAGAATTTAGAAAATTGAGGGGGGATCTTATAGAAACTTACAAAATTCTTAAGGGGTTGGACAGGCTAGATGCAGGAAGATTGTTCCCGATGTTGGGAAAGTCCAGGACAAGAGGTCACAGTCTAAGGATGAAGGGGTAATCCTTTAGGACCGAGATGAGAAAAACATTTTTCACACAGAGAGTGGTGAATCTCTGGGACTCTGCCACAGAAAGTAGTTGAGGCCAGTTAGTTGGCTATATTTAAGAGGGAGTTAGATGTGGCCCTTGTGGCTAAAGGGATCAGGGGGTATGGAGAGAAGGCAGGTACAGGATACGGAGTTGGATGATCAGCCATGATCATATTGAATGGCGGTGCAGGCTCGAAAGGCCAAATGGCCTACTCCTGCACCTATTTTCTGTTTCTATGTCTTATAGAGCTGTAAACTGTGTCTTTTCAATCAGGAGTTTGAATAAAGTTGAGTGTATATTTGTCCAGTTATTAGTAATGTGATTCTAATATAAATGAGAATTTGGAATACCTGGATTTGTTAACTTAATTTCTATGTCCAGAGGGCTACATATCTAAATGCAAAATGAGTTCCTGTACCTTTGAGCTTTTTTGGAGCAATGCAAGAAACTGAAGACTGAGTGCTCCGAATGGGAGAGTGATGGAAAATTAAAATGACAGCTTACAGGAATCTCGGGCTTGTCTTTGCCAACTGCAAAAGATGTTCTGCAAAGCAACTCATTAATTTATATTTGGTTTCTTCAGCACAGAGGAGATTACATTAATAACACCAAACACAATACCCTGAAATAGAATTTTCCCAGTAAGCCACGTGCCGGGAGTATACCAAGCCCACCAACAGGCCCACCGTGGACTGAATATTCCCTCATCGAGAGCAGTGGACCTGCCCGGTAGGTCTGACTTACCCACCACAGACATCAAAATCAGCCCCAAACCACCAGCGTCGACGGGACACGCTCGCGACCGCCGAGAGCGAGGTGGATCGTTGAGAGTGAGGACCCTAATGACTTGGGGGAGGAAGGGGACCCATGCCACTGATAGCGAGGAAGGCTGCCGCAAACAAAGGGGGGACCGGCGGGGGATCCACTGAGAATGAAGGGGGGGTCGGCAAGGGGGCACCAAGAAACTATGGGGGACCTGCGAGGGGCTGTCTGCTGTCGCGTGCATCACAAGGCAGAAGATGCTACTATTCAGTGAACTTTTATAACTTGTCACCTCCAGAAACGTGTTGCTCTTGTGTAATGCCTAGGCGAGGTATACGGTATGAATTTACTGGGTTGCGTGCAAAACAAAGTATTGCAAAATAAAACAAAACAAAACCTAGTTACAGATGACAATTAAGTTTTATTCTGAAGGGTAATTATCTGGAGGCAGAAAGTTTCATAACTTTTAAGAAATATCTCGAGGAGCACATTACAGAAACGTTAAATAAGATGCTCAAAGCCGAAGAGATGAAAACACTTGTGGCATTATCTGTGGCTGCAGTTGAAGTGCAATGAGGAGGGGAATGATTGGTGGAGATAGATGAATGGAGCAGGGTGTCACGATGTGAAACAACCCATCAGAATGCGGAAAGAAAATGGGAAAATATATCTGGTGGTGGATTCTCATTGATGGTGGAAATCACAAAGAATGTCATTGGAATCATTTGGTGGGGTGGAAAATAAGGACCAGTAAAAGTCTATCCTTGCTCTGTCCAGGAATTATAAAATAGATCACCCGAACTGGAGTAACTCAGCGGGACAGACAGCATCTCTTGAGAGAAGAAATGGCTGATGTTTGGGTCATAGAAACATAGAAAATAGGTGCAGGAAGAGGCCATTTGGCCCATCGAGCCAGCACCGCCATTCATTGTGATCATGGCTGATCGTCCCCTATCCATAACCCGTGCCTGCCTTTCCCCCATATCCCTTGACTCCACTAGCCCCTAGAGCCCCTATCTAACTCTCTCTTAAATCGATCTAGTGATTTGGCCTCCACTGCCCTCTGTGGCAGGGAATTCCATAAATTTGCAACTCTCTGGATGAAAAATGTTTTCTCACCTCAGTCTTAAATGACCTCTCCTTTACTCTAAGACTGTGGCCGCTGGTTCTGGACTCGCCCAACATTGAGAACATTTTTCCTGCATCTGGCTTGTCCAGAGCCCTATACAACTGCAGAAAGATCTCTTTACTCCTATACTGAAATCCTCTTGTTATGAAGGCTAACATTCCATTAGCTTTCTTCACTGCCTGCTGTACCTGCACGCCAACTTTCAGTGACCGGTGTACAAGGACACTCAGGTCTCGCTGTACCTCCCCCTTATCTAACCTAACCCCATTGAGATAATAATCTGCCTCCTTGTTTTTGCCACCAAAGTGGATAACCTCACATTTATCTATATTATACTACATCTGCCACGCATCTGCCCACTCACTCAACCTGTCCAGGTCACCCTGCAACCTCCTAACATCCTCTTCACAGTTCACGATTCGAGACCCTTCAGACATTCTAATACGGAATGGTCTGTCCTCAACTAAAGCCAAGGGTTTGGGTGCCATCTCTCTCTCTCGTGGACTTCCCTGCTACCTGGAAGGACATAATAAAAGGTACCTCCCGAAACACCTGGCTCGTCGCTTTCATTTCGGGACCTACGCCCCACAGCCTCACCTTTCCCTCCGCCCGCACCTCAACAAGTTCCGAGTTCGCCACAACGTAGAGCTTTTCTTCCGTCGCCTCCGCCTCCGTGCCATTTTGTATGGGAAGGAGTCCACACCACCCCATGATGACACCTCTCCAGCGGTCCTCCTCCTCTTGGACTCCCACGGATGGCCTTCTATCCTCTATAGACCTCTTCATTTCTAACTGCCACATGACATTAATTGTTTCAGCTTTTCCACTCCCCTCACCTACTCTAACCTCACCCCCTCTGAATGTACAGCCCTCCGCTCACTCTGCAGCAACCCTGACATTATCCTCAAACCCACCGACAAGAGAGGTGCCGTGGTAGTCTGGCGAGCTGATCTCTACTGCACTGAGGCCAGCGCTAGGTCTTGGATACCTCTTCCTACTTATCCTTGGACCATGACCCCTCAGATGAGCTTCAGGCCATAATCTATTAGTCCATTTCAGATTTTATTTCATCCGGCTGTCTGCCCTGCAAAGCCTCCAACCTTATAATTCCCCAGCGCTGCATGGCCTGGTTTTACTTTCTCCTCAAAATCCATTAACATAATTGCACTGGCAGACCCATTGTTTGTCCCTACTCCTGTCCCACTTAAATGATTTCCACGTACCACGACTTCATCCTATCCCCCCTGGTCCAATTTCTCCCGACCTATGTCCAAGATACCTCACACGCCTTTCATCTCAATGATGACTTCCACTCTCCGAGCCCCCACTCCCTCATCTAGTAGTCGCAAGAAGGGTTTCAACCCAAAACAACACCCATTCCTTCCCTACAGAGATGCTGCTTGCCCTGCTGAGTTACTCCAGCATTTTGTGTCTATCTCCGGTTTAAACCAGCATCTGCAGTCCCTTCTTATTAGAAATTATAAAAGTGTTTATTTAATTGTATTTCTAATGCTAAAATAATTTACGATGATAATTGATGGCCAAGTTCCCTGAAGCTGTTTTTCCCTAACAGATCAGTTGGTTTGTTTGTAATCATTTTCCATTGATTTTAATTGATTAACTGACTTTGGAAGCAGAATAAATATACAGCTACCACTATGTTACAATGAGAGCTAGCAACAGAACAATCAGAATAGATCTTCTTGTTTTGTCCTTGAAGCTCGCTTTAATACTTAAACTCAACAGCGATAAAACAGAATTCCTCCTCATAGGCTCCAAATCCACACTCAGCAAAATCAATAACCCCACTCGCACCATCGACAGCACCACTGTCTCCCCATCTCCCCAGGCTCGCAACCTTGGCGTGATCTTTGATTCCACCCTCTCCCTTGAGCCTCACATCCGCCATGTCATTAAAACCTCCTTCTTTCACCTCCGCAACATCGCCAAAATCAGACCCTCTCTCACACCTCCCGCTGCTGAAAGACTCATCCATGCCTTCATCTCCTCCCGACTGGACTACTGCAACTCACTTCTCCTTGGCATCAGCTCCACCTACATCAACCGACTCCAACTGGTCCAGAACGCAGCCGCCCGACTCATCACCCACACCAAATCCTGGCATCACATCACTCCAGTCCTCAAACAACTTCACTGGCTTCCCATCTCCCACCGGTTCACCTACAAAATCCTGGTCCTCACCTACAAAGCCCTCCACCATCTGGCCCCCCCATATCTCACTGACATCCTCTCCCCCTACCAACCCTCATACTCCCTCTGATCCACATCAGCCGGTCTCCTCTCCATCCACAAGTCCAACCTCCACAGTTTTGGGGACAGAGCCTTCTCCAGGGCAGCTCCCAGGCTCTGGAACTCCCTCCCCCAACTGATCCTCAATTCTGTGTCCCTCACCATCTTCCAGTCCCGCCCTAAGACCCATCTCTTCACCTCTGCCTATCCTTAGCCCCACGTCCCCCTCACTTTTCATCTGTGCATTAATTGCCTCATATTGTGTTTTGAATTGAATTCTGTCTTTAATTTGTGTACTAGTCATGTCTCTATTATGTATTTCATTCCGCTTACATGTTTTTCCTCTACTTGCTAAATTTTTGTAAGGTGTCCTTGAGACTCTTGAAAGGCGCCCATAAATAAAATGTATTATTATTATTATTATTATTAATAAGTTGTGTGCATAATTGATTGATTTTGCAGAGAATCAGCAACTGGAGTTTTATCTTTGGAATTCCAGGTCAATCATGCTGAATATACTTGTGAATTTTCACCTAATAGGGTAAGTTTTATGTTAACTAATTTGTTTGTTATTTGATAATGTTACTGGTTCTGTCTCAATTACTGTCCTGCTCGCGTTCAAATCTGCCTTCATTATTCCTGTACTTATAAACATCTCCATCCATTCAAACTGCCACTCTATTTCCAATAATAATGTAATCTCCTAAACTCCTACATTACTCTGGTATCCCCCAAGAATCAATTCTTCGACCCCTCCCTCCCTCCCTCATATTTCTCATCTAAAATCTGTAAATCACAGAGATCTGACATTACATAGAAACATAGAAAATAGGTGCAGTAGTAGGCCATTTGGCCCTTCGAGCCTGCACCACCATTCAATATGATCATGGCTGATCATCCAACTCAGTATCCCATACCTGCCTTCTCTCCAAACCCCCTGATCCCTTAAGCCACAAGGGCCACATCTAACTCCCTCTTAAATATAGCCAATGAACTGGCCTCAACTACCTTCTGTGGCAGAGAGTTCCAGAGATTCACCACTCTCTCTGTGAGTTTGCATGTGTCTTCTGATAACATTTATTTATCTTGCTACCACACTTTTGAATCCTCTGCTGTCTCTAGATTGTCATATTATCCCCCAACTTCACCTGATCCAATAAAATATTAATACATTCACTATCAGTCCATGTCAAAAAATTCCTTTCCTTGATCCCAACCTAATTGTTGCTGGCTAGCTATCTACGTATTTTAGTATTTTCTAATTCTGGTTTCTTACTCACCCTCGGAAGCTGTAATTTTAATTGCCAGGTTTTCGTCTTCTTTTTTCTTTACCGTCTTTTTAAGATTGAAATTAAAAAGATTCCTTTACAATCTTTTTAAGATTATATGATGGACTAAGTTTTTGGATATGTAGGATGACTATTTCATACTAGCCAATTATAGTGCTTGTTAGTAGTGACTCCGCCTATCATGTGCATTATATTATCAAGAGTTTGCCTAAGCTAGTTAGTGGTAGTAGCAGCTCGGAGATGTAACGTCTGCAGATCCTTGCTGAGAGTAGATTTAATAAACATGTGTTGTACATTCATGTGTGTTCGAGTCAGCTCATTACATGGTGTCAGAGAGTGAATCTTGCCCATTCCGCTTATATTTATCGGGTTTTATTTTCTATTTATTATTTGGTGTGCTTTTTTATCTCGATCATGGCAAATTCATGTCGCCATCCAAGTCCTGTGATCTTTGATTCTGACATTGCTGAATGCTGGCGTCTTTTCGAGCATGACTACACTCATTATGCTTGCATCGTTCATTGCAATGACCCCCCCCCCCCCCCAATGTGTGTGCCTCTGTATTGCTTAACTTGGCGGGACCTGAAGCAATGAATCGTGCTGACAACTTCACTTTTGTGCCTGCTGTTTTGGATGATAACGGTCAGGTCAGAGTGCCTGCTGAGACAATCGACGACCCTGTAGTTTTGCTCAGAAAATTCAGAGAGCTGTGTGACCTGCCCTCAAACTATTATTGAAGTTCTATGCTCGTTACAGCAGGTTGATGAACCAATTGAACGTTTTTTTAGTAACTTGAAGCACATGACTGCACACTGTCGATTTCACGATTTACACAATGAGCTCACCCGCGACAAACTTGTTGGAGGAATGCTGGATAGCAAGCAACGAGGTGAGCTTCTTCATAATACTGACTTAACCCTTGAACAAGCAGAGCATGCCTGTCCGATTTCTGAGATAATGTCTCCCCACAATGACTCTGTGCCCTTTAGTCACTGTTCGGAGCATAGTGTCAATCTTACAGACTTCTCGTCCCGCAACCCCCGCACTGGGTGTGCTGTTTGTTGTCAAAATTGCAATTATTTCCATGCTACGGGTCCTCAGTTCTCTGCTGCCTATGGGAAAGCCTGTCATTTCTGCAAGAAATTAAACCACTTTGCTCGGAGCTGCCATTCCCATGTGACTCCTGCAGCCTTAAGGACGAGCCTGCACCTGCTTCAACTTGAGCTTACTGATAATGATTTCCAAGAGCCTGACTCGCCATCCCCTGCTCTGCTCTCAGAGAGTACAGACACCAGTTATGCCATCAGTCTGAAGAAGAGTTTTGGCCCGAAACGTTGCCTATTTCCTTCGCACCATAGATGCTGCCGCACCTGCTGAGTTTCTCCAGCACTTTTGTCTACCTGCCATCCACTCTCTCCTCACTTCGTCTAATGAGCAACTTAACCCTGAGGTAACCATGTTTGTGAATAACAGGCCTCTGATCGCTAAGGTTGATACTGGCGCCAAATGCAACGTCATCTCATTAAGAGAGTTTAAAAAAATTCGTAATGCTCAACGCATTGATAAGGCCTCCGCAACGCTTCGGGCTTATGGGGAAGAAGTTCTACACCCACTTGGACAAGCTGATTTAAAATGCACCATAGACGAACAGACCCGCACCTTACAGTTTTATATTGTTAAGGGAGATTCAGAGTGGTATCAATGCATGTCACGATCTAGACCTGGTGTACTTTGGCTGCACTATCCATAAACTCTATCTCACTGACGGGTTCTCAACAGCTACTCTCTCAATACAAAGAACTGTTTAAAGATGAGTTTGGCAAGTTGCCTATCAAATACCACATTGCTGTTGATCCCAAAGTTACTCCTGTGGTCCGAGCACCACATCGTGTTCCATATGCCATGCATGACAGAATACACAATGAACTCAAGCGCATGGTCTCCATGGGTGTTATTGCTGAAGTTACTGACCCGTCTGACTGGGTTTCCACCATGGTGGTTGCAACAAAGAAAAACAAGGAGGAGATCCGCATCTGCATCAACCCAATGCGAATGACAGAAGGAGTTGCTGCCCAGATAGGCAACGCAGCACCATTCACGGTTCTGGATGCCAAAAGCTCATTTTCGCAGATTCCACTGGACCCAGACTCGTCCAATCTCACTACGTTCGGCACCCCCTTTAGCCGATACAAATTTCTGAAAATGCCCTTTGGCATCAACTCTGCCAGCAAAATTTTCCAGCGCACTATGGAACAATTGTTTGCACAGTACCCATGTGCCATCATTGTTGATGATATTATCATCTACGGATGCGATCTGGCTGAACATGATGCCAATCTGATGTCCGTGCCAAAGACATCCCCTGAAGTGCAGGTTTCGAGTTCCAGTGTTTACTTACATCAGACATGTTTTCACAAGTGATGGTCTCAGACCAGACCCGTCAAAAGCTGCAGCTATCAAAGAAATGCCGGTTCCTACTGACGTCGTGAGCTTCCAAAGGTTCCTCGGAATGGTCAACTACCTGGGAAAGTTTATTCCCAACCTCAGCAGCATATCTGCCTCCATGTGAGAACTTGCACACAAGGGCGCGGCATGGTCCTGGTATCCGCAGCACCAAAGAGCTTTTGACACTCTCAAATTGCAGCTGGCTAGTGTACCTACTCTTGCCTACTTTGCTTTGGAGTTACCAGTAACGCTTACCTGTGATGCGTTCCAGTATGGGCTAGGCGCAGCATGCCTGCAGACCACTACCAATGGCGATTTCAAGCGCGTTTCATACGCCTCCCGTATGCTAACTAACACTGAAAAGCGTTATGATCCAGATCAAAAAGGAACCGCTCGCCGTGCTCTTCGCCTGCACTAATTCAAGGACTTTATCTTTGGTAAGTCTGTGATTATCGAGACTGACCACCAGCCGCTGATCACTATTTTGAACAAACCTATCCACACTTCCCCAGCACGAATGATGATGCAACTGCAGCGATTTGATTTCAACATCGTCTATAAGGAAGGCAAATGCATGCACATAGCAGGCACGCTATCCAGGGCCCCACGTAAAACTAACGAACAACAACTCTCTGAACAGGACCAATTGTCAGTAATGAAGGTTTTGTTTGTGCCAACTGATCGTTTGAGCAGCCTAGCAGAACACACGGCTGCTGATGTGACTTTACAATTGCTGTCTGCAGTCATTCGGCGTGACTGGCCAGATAAACAACACAACAACCCGCTCGAAATCCGCCCATACATCCTGGTTCGTGACAAACAAGTACTACAGAATGGAATTATAGTCAAGGGCCACAAGGCAGTGGTCCCAGCTGCACTCCGGGACAAATATTTGACGACATCCACAGGGGCCACCCCGGTGTGAAGGCAACCCTACAAAGAGCGCAAAGCATGTTTTACTGGCCCGGAATGACCAAATACATACGAGAAAAAATGAAATTTGCGCCATCTGCAAAAGCCTGACTCCACATCAGCAAAAGCAGTCTTTACTGCCGTACTCGGTCCCTCCTCTCCAGTGGTCCACGTTAGCCACTGACATCTTCGAGTGGCGTGGGAAACACAATCTGGTTCTTGTTGACTCTTACTCAGGCTGGTTCAAAATCGATTTACTTCGAACCACTACTTCTGAAGCAGTTATCGAGAAGTTGCGGCATCACCTCTCCGTGCACGGCTCCCTGCACGTATCCAGTCTGACAACGGCAGACAGTTCACCAGCCAATTTTTCAAAAACGTTGCAAAACGATGTGACTTTCAACTTATTACCAGCAGCCCTGAATTCCCACAGTCCAACGGACTCACCGAACGCGCTGTCCGAAGTGCAAAACAATTCATGGAGCGGTCATACCTTGCCCAATCAGACATGTACCTGGACTTGCTCAACCTAAGGAATATTGCACAGTATCCCATACTGGGTTCTCCAGCCCAACGACTGATGTCTCGACAAATTCGTGCTCCCCTGCCTGTGCCCCAGCAGCTTTTGCAGCCACAAGTTCGTTCCCCGCCTGCAGTTCAGAAACAACTACAATTCAAACGTGACATGGAGAAACGCTTCTTTGACAATTCCAGCAAGCCACTTGTCCACCTCTTGCATGTGGACAAGTTGTCCGTCTCCAGACCAACAAGGGCTATGTACGTCTGGGACACATCCGCGGCCCTGCCAAAGAGGTGCGGTCTTATCTGGTCGAAGCAGACAGAGTCGTCTACAGACGCAACCGTCAACATATCCTTCCGGTGAAGGAACCGCTTCCTGCGACCCCATATCCTGACGTCTCGCGTTTTGTATACCCTCCCACATTCGGTTCCATGTCCCCACTGCCACCTATTGTTTCCACCGCGGCCTCCCCGCTATGCTTGTCATCAAGCCCGTCTATCCCTGTCGGGTCGCCGGTCGTTTCCCCACTTCCCTCCCCGGTGTCTTCTCCAGTGAAAAGAGGTGAGGCGGATTCGTACCGCACACGGGCCAGACGGGTTTACGGTTAGATTTGGTGATTTTATGTAACTTTGCAAATGTATTATTAACATTCCACCCATATTGCTTAGCCACCGATGTTTCTTTTGTTTCTACACGGAAAGATGTAGATTGGCTATTTCATACTAGCCAATTATAATGCTTGTTAGTAGTGACTCCAGCTATTATGTGCTTTATATTATCAAAAGCTTGCCTACGCTAGTTAGTATGAGTAGCAGCTCGGAGATGTAACGTCTGCAGATCCTTGCTGTGAGTAGATTTAATAAACATGTGTTGTACCTTCATGTGTGTTCGAGTCAGCTCGTTACAGGATACTTTGCCCAATATCTACTTTTTATAGCTTGTTATCAATTTTTGTTCGTTAAAGTTCCCATTAAGTGCATTGGGATGTTTTTTCTCTATGTTAAGGGTGATGCATAAGTAGAAATTAGTATCTGTTAATAAATTTGTAATGGGTATGTTTAAAGAAAATAAGTATCAAAGTATGAATCTTACATATTACAGTTAACATTTTAATAGGAAATCTTTCCTTGCAATTCAATATTCCTTTTACAAAATAGTTCACTATGCTTTTAACATAGATGTATTGTAATAACATTGTCAGTAAATATTGAACTTTGTGGACTTATTTCCCACATTGTTGCCCCATTTAAATCACCTGGATATGTGTTATTGATATGTTTCCTTTTTTTGCAGCAGAATATCATTCTCTTTCAAATAACATCACTAGCTTTTCTAGATGGAGATCTGATTATTGAATAATAAATATTTTTGTTTTGGATTTCTCCTTTCCTGCAGCATGATTGCTTCTCAACATTTAAAGGATAATAAGATGTTAAGTCAGTGGATATTTTTAAGGCAGAGATAGATAGATTCTTGATTAATGCAGATGTCAGAGGTTTTGGGGGGAATGTAGGAGAATGGGGTTGGAGGGAGAGATAGATCAGCCATCATTGAATGGCTGTTGAGCAAGTCACACATACTCACGGATCTGGTACAACAGAATGTATTGAGTAACATATACAACACACTACAGCATGTTAGCTCTACCATGCTGCATCATCAGCTAACAGCACATGTCGGGTTGCAATAATAAGAATGGTGTGGTAGTAGGCGGAGCTTATATTAATAAAGCACTACATTGGTAAGTAAGTAATGTAACTAATCTACATCTTTCCCTGTAAGAATAAAAAGTGAAACACATCTACAATAAAGTGATATATATGTATCAGCACATAACTTGGTGCTGTCTGATTAATAATGCAACCAAAATGCTAATAGCGCATATAAGGAAGTTCAGATGTTTGAAACAAAGTCCTTGTATCTAAGGGGCGGCCAACAAGCCCGTCCCACATGCGTATGGTACAAATCCACATCTCTCCCCTCCACCGGCCAGAATGCCGGGGTTCCGGGCGGCGGGAGCACTGGGGACTCGGGCGCAAACATGGCGAGGCAGGTGAGCGGGTCACCGAGCGTGGTGGTGAGGGAGCTGGAGACATAACCAGGGGTGGGTCTGCAGCTGCAGGTTGTGAGGGAAGAGAAAGTCCGTCAGCAGATGGGTAGATCGGACGCGGAGAATCAGGATATGAGACAGCAGGATGTGGTTCCTTCACAGGAAGGAGATGTTGATGGTTGCGTCTGTAGATCCCTCCATCTGCACTTACCAGGTATGAGCGTGGCTCTTTTGCGGGACTGTGGACGAAACCAAAATGGCCGTAGCCATTTTTTGTTTGAAGGCGAACGACTTGGCCACTGGAGAGAGGTGTAAGTGGTTTGCTGGATTTATCAAAAAACGCTTTAGGGTATCGCGTTTCAGCTGGAGTTGTTTCTAGACCAAAGTGGCTGCAGAAGTTGTTGGGGCACAGGCAGTGCAGCACGGGTCTGTCGGAACATCAAGCATTGGGCAAGAGACCCCAGTATTGGTTCACGGGCGATATTTTTCAGGTTGAGCAGACCCAGGTAGATATCGGGTTTAGCAAGGTGCGAGCGCTCCATCAATTGCTTGGTGCTCCTGACAGCCCGTTCTGCAAGTTCGTTTTGATCGTGGAAATTCCGGACTGCTGGTGACGTGGCAAAAATCCCATAATTGGGCAAAGTTTTTAAAAGACTGGCTAGCGAACTGACTGCCGTTATCTGACAAAAGGCATGTATGGCAAAATTGCGCGCCAGCTTTTGGATTACTGCAGCGGATGATTTTGAACCAGCCCGAATACGAGTCAACAAGAACCAGATACCACTCGAATACATGTCAATATATGTCGGTTGCTTCCATGCCGGGTGACCCCTGTGGACAGCATCAAAATATTTGTCCCATAGAGTTGGGATGACTGCTTTGTGACCCTTGATTATGACACCTTCCTGCAACACCAGTTCGTCACGGATCAGGCAGTATGGGCGAATAGGAAGTGGTACGTGACATTGTTTATCTGGCCAGCCATGCCGGATGACTGAAGATAGTAGTTGTAAAGTTGTATCTGCAGCCATTTGTTCTGCCAGGTCGATTAGGCATTCTGTAGGTACGTACGACACCATCATTACTGTGAACTGGTCATTTTCAGACAGCTGTTGTTTGCAGGTTTTTCATGGGGCTCTTGATAGCGTGTCAGCCAGATGCACGTTCTTGCCCCTTTTGTAGACCAGTGTGAAATCGAAACTGTAGCTGCATCATCATGCGTTGCAGGCGAGCAGGAGAAACATGAATGGGTTTGTTCAGAATAGTGACCAAAGGTTGATGGTCTGTTTCAACAACCATGGACTTCCCAAAAATAAAGTCCTTGAATTTCGTGCAGGCAAAACCCACGGCCAGTAATTCCTTTTCGATCTGGGCGTATCGCTGTTCCGCCTCTGACAAGGTACGGGAGGCGTCAGCAACAGGCCTGCAGTCTCCCTCGATGGAATTCTGGAGGCAAGCAGCTCCAAGTCCATATTGGGAAGCATCACACGGAAGTGTCACCGGGAGTTTCAAATCGAAATAAGCGAGGGTATGAGCACTGGACAATTGTAATTTAAAGATTTCAAATGCCCTCTGATGTTGTGGGTACCAAGACCATGCAGTGTCTTTGTGAGTCAGATGTCGCAGGGGGGGCAGATATTTTGCTGAGGTTTGGAATTAATTTCCCCAAGTAATTAACCATTCCCAGGAATCTCTGCAAATTTGTCACGCCAGTGGGAATTGGCATCTTGTTGATGGCAATGGTCTTGGAGGGGTCAAGACCGAGGCAGTCACTGGTGTCTCACATAGTGGACCTCACTGACAAGGAATCTGCACTCCAGAGGGTTGAGTTTGAGGTGGATGTCTTTGGCACGATCCAGTACTTTTTTAAAATTGGCATCATGTTCAGTCATGTTGTGTCCAGCAACGAGAATGTCGTTGACAATGATGGCACAAGGATACCCCACAAATAATTGTTCCATTGTACGCTGGAATACTTTGTTAGCAGAGTTGATGCCAAAAGGGCATCCGCAAGAACTTGTAACGGCGAAAAGGGGTGCTGAGCATGGTGAGTTTGGACCAGTCGGGGTCCAGCAGGATCTGCCAGAACAAGCTTTCGGCATCCAGAACAGAAAACACCGAAGCACTGCCAAGCGACATAGCAACTTCTTCCACCGTGCGCATTGGGTAGTGCGGCCATTTTACCTCGGTGTTCAGATCTCTGGGGTTGATATAAATTCAGATTTCTGCTTTGTTTTTCTTGGTTGCGTCCACCAAGGTGGAAATCCAGTTGGTTGGGTCAGTAACCATGGCTATGACACCCAGGGACACCATCCGCTGAAGCTCATTGTGTACTCTGTCACGCATAGCATGTGGAATGCAGTGTCGTGCTCGTACCACAGGTAAGACATTTGCATCGGAGACGATATTGTACTTGATGGGTAGCTTCCCAAGCTTTTTCTCAAAAAGTTGCTCGTACTGGAAAAGTATCTGCTGGTGGAGTCATTGGCAGGAGAAATTTGATGGACAGCTGGCCAGAAAGTTAACAGTTCCAAGTCATGGCATGCATCAATGCCAAGCAGAGTTGCAACTTTCCCACAGACTTGCAGTAGGGACGACATATGGCGCAATGGGCTAAGTGTTCAGCTGGCGACCGGAAGGTAACCGGTTCGAATCCCGCTAGGAGTGCATGCTGTCGTTGTGTCCTTGGGGCAAGACACTTCACCCACCTTTGCCTGTGTGTAAATGTAATGTAATTATGTGACGCACTTTGGGGTCAATGCAAGTTGACTAAAAATGTGCTATATAAATAAGATTATTATTATAATAAAAAAGTTCAGCTTGTAAGCTTGTGAGGCTAGGTGGCACTGCAGCTCAGCTTTTCCAACTGGGTGCACCGCCCCACCTTGATAGGCTAACAAAGTAGCCAAAGTGTTTACAATATGTTCGGCATTCTCGACTCATGTAAATTTGGACAACGACGTGAAATTACATTTGGCCCCAGTGTCGATCTTTGCAACAGTAATGGTATTGTTGACACAAAGTGAAACTTCAGGGTCGAGGCGCTTATTAGTGGAATCAACCAGGGAGTGTATGTTATGTCTGTTATCTTCAGGCTTGGAGAGAGTATCCGGAGGAATTGCTGGCACTCAATATCAGAATCTTCATGTTTTAACAGGTGCACAGGCTGCCTTGGAACTGAGCGATTCCCACGGGCTTGTCAACATTTAATGAATTTGTTTTCCAAAGGCAAGGCACAGTTCGCGATTAGCGGGGTGTGACCCGCCATAGTTAGAACACTTTTCAATAAATCTGAGGTTGTCGAGATGATGTATAGGACTGTGAGCGCTGGGTGCGGTAGGAGGTGTCGGTAGCGTTGGCACGGTATGAGAAATGCAGTCCAGGCCCCATTGATTTAGTAGGAGACTAGGTGAGTTCAGCAATGCGACAAGCATGTTCAGCTCCGAGCAGGGTTAGTTCAGTATCATGGAGTAATTCATCACGTACATTGTCAATGAGAATTCTACCCACCAGTCTGTCGTGGACGAGATCATCACACAGATTCCCAAAACAGCAGCGTGCAACAATATTGTTTTAGAGTGCTGATATAAGTCTCCACAGGTTCTCCTTGTAGCTGATTTTGAGCAAAGAATTTAGTACGTTCCAGTATGGAGTTAGTGCGAAGATCACATAGCTGTCTGAATTTGGTGATCAGAACTTCTGGAGCATCTAAAGTTTCAGCAGGTACCACGATCTGATTGTTGTGATCCAGAACTGCAGGAGCAATGTCGAAGCGCTCTGCTCGTTTGATAGCTTCTGGGCTGAGATTTGAGTAAATCATGTTTCTGTTGCATTCCACTGAAGTTTTTGTCGAAAAACAAGGACACTGAGGAAGTTTCCAGCCAACAGAAAATCCTTGAGGACCAAATGCCAGACAAGGTTGAACTTTATAGTGTGGCCCAAAATGGGAGGTTCAATTAATGTTTAAAGCCAGGCCTCATTCTCGAAAATTTGCAATGTTTTGTAGAGTGCAAAGTAGGATTAATTGAATAAAATTTATCCATGAAGAACCAGTACAGATGTAATGAAGAAAATGTCGCTCTTCAAAGGAGATGCTAAATGCATTTCGTTGTCTCTGTACTGTACACTGACAATGACAATTAAAATTGAATCTGAATCTGAATCTGAAAATGTGTTCCTGCAATGTAAAATTCATGGCAAACTATAGAGGACTTTCTATATAATGGGTTTAACTGGAACAGAAGGGAAGAATTTGAAAATACGTCGTTGTCGAGTTTCTGGCCAATATGATGGTGAGATGTAATTATTATTGTTTTTCATTCTCTTCCCCACCGTCCTCCTACACTGAACACGATCTGCCTCTCTTCTAATCCTTATTTAAGCTGACAGTTTCCTTACTCTTATTCTCTCCCTGATAAAAATGTATGGTTTGTGGCAAAATGTAAGAGGAAGGAAGAGTCCAATGATACATTCTTAAACATCTACTTCACAGGTAGCGCATATTTCAGTTGGTTGTCCACCGAACAGAATGATAGACATAGAAAGGTATGGTCTTTCTTTTGACTTTTTAGAGTTTCACCCCAGCCTTCTGCTTCACCTTGGTGAAGGACCTGTCCCACTTACCCAATTTTTTTCAGCGACTTCCCCTCAGTCGCAGCAGGTCGCCGAAGATTTTCAAAATGTTGAAAATCCAGCGGCGACCAGAAAAAGGTACGACTCCTTGGATGACTACTCATGGGACTAGTCATGACGAATAGAGTAAAGCTTGGCTTGGTTTACCTTTAACCCTTTGTGTTGTTGTCTGTATTAAGTAGTGAACTTTATCATTGGCGTGGTCGGCAGGATTTCGCTGGGACCATCAGCAGACGGCTGAGCAAGAGGCCGTAGTTTGTCCGGGATCGGATGAGAAGTGTACTATACGGACCCCTTGAGACCAACCTCCCGAAGAAGCTCCCAGGAAAACTCAGGTCCCTCGTCAGAAGGTTGATCTGGTTCCTTGCCGAGATCCTTAGAACCAAGCAACAAAGGTAAGACAAACTGTATTGAGAATTTGCTACTAGGAGAGTAGTTGGTAAGGCATTTTGCTACTGGGAAAGTAGTTGGCAATTGGATAGAGCAAACTAAAAAGGTTTGTCGTAAATGAATATATTTTTTCTACTTGGAAAGTAGTTGGTAAGAGATTTTGCTACTAGGAGTGTAGTCAGTAAGGTATGTTTTTCTACTGGGAAAGTAGTTGGCAATTGGATAGAGCAATTACCAACTACTTTCCCAGTACTTGCGGCTATGGGGAATATTCTGGATAAAAGTGACGGGGGAACACCCGTCCAACATATGTGTTATTTGAACCCTAATAATAATAAAGACTATAGAATATTAAGTTATAAGCTAACCAAATGTTTGGGAAGTTAGTTTTGGCAAAACTAACTTCCACACTCTAGTCGCACCCATACGTAACGTGGAATCATCCTCATTTAGGAGGGCCATCTTCTGGTAGGTTCATAACTTGTTGTGTTATCAGTTCAAAAGGCTTTAACCGTCTCTCCAGCTGGAGTCGTTCTGAACCATCAGAATGGTTGGGAATACCTTAACCCATTCCTCTCCTGTTTCGATCAAGACTCTTTAGTACCTTTCATTCCCTCCACTAATCCAAAACTCTGCGGGTGGTTTGGAAATGTGAAATCACTCTTTAACTACTGACAAGGCAGAAGCCTCCTTCATTACCTTCACTGTGAACGTGTTCCCTGATCAGAGTCTATCTGAAGCGGGGTCCCCACCCAACTATTATCTCTTTGACTCCTTGTCACAATTCTATCTGTTCTATCTTGGCATGGGAATACCTTTACGTAGTCACTTGCTTTAAGCACATCAGTGCAGCCCAGCCTAGTTGAACAGCATGCAACTGGCCTAATTCTGTCTTCATGGTCTATTACTACCACTTTTTGGACCTTTCTTTCATTATCACAGCACACATGGTAGAGTTCAGTCAAATATGAGAATCCCAGTGCTGGGAAGGAGGTCAGGGTTAGTTTGTATTTTTCTCTTCAATTGTCCAAATATGTTTCTCCTCCTGAATCTACTTTATCTCTCACTTTTTACCCCCCATAGTGAGTTCCCTCAAACTCCCTTTTGTAAGCTACAGTCTGATGTAATAAACCAGCACAATACTGCATGGACCTTGAATTGTTTTTTACACAGCACATGCTACAAGCTTCCACACATTTACTTGCCTGGAAACAGGAAGCCTGGCTGCTCATTTGCATTCTAAACGACAAACACTATGATCACATCAAAACAAGCTTTCCCAAAAAAATTCAAAAACTCAAAATCAGTAATCCATAATGGGCCTGTCCCACTTAGGTGATTTTTCAGCGGATTGCCAGCGACTGTCAGGTTCGCGGCACTCGCCTGAAAACCTGCGAACTGGAACGATGACTGTCAGAGGGACACACACACACACACACACACCCAGACGAAAGTTAAGACAGCTAGTGTGCGAGAAGGGGGGGGAGAAGGGGGGGGGAGAAGAAGGGGGGAAGGGGGGGGAGGAGGGGGGGGAGAGGGGGGGGGAGAAGGGGAGGGAGGGAGAAGGGGGGGGGAGAAGGGGGGGGGGGGAAGGGGGGGGGAGAAGGGGGGGGGAGAAGGGGGGGGAGAAGGGGGGGGAGAAGGGGGGGGGAGAGAAGGGGGGGAGAGGGGGGGGGAGAAGGGGGGGGGGAGAAGGGGGGGGGAGAAGGGGGGGGAGGGGGGGAGGACGGGAGGGTGGAGGGGGGGAGATGGGGGGGGAAAGGGGGGGGAGGAAGGGGGGGGGGAAGAGGGGGGGGGGAGAAAGGGGGGGGAGAAGGGGGGGAGAGAAGGGGGGGGAGAAGGGGGGGGAGAAGGGGGGGGAGAAGGAGGGGGGGGGGAGAAGGGGGGGGGAGAAGGGGGGGGAGAGAAGGGGGGGGGAGAGAAGGGGGGGGGGGAGAAGGGGGGGGAGAGAAGGGGGGGGGGAGAAGGGGGGGGGAGAGAAGGGGGGGGAGAGAAGGGGGGGGGGGAGGAGCGGGGGGGAGAGAAGGGGGGAGAAGGGGGGGGAGAGAGGGGGGGGGGAGAGAAGGGGGGGGGGACGAGAGAAGGGGGGGGGAGAGAAGGGGGGGGAGAGAGGGGGGGGGAGAGAGAAGGGGGGGGAGAGAAGGGGGGGGGAGAAGGGGGGGGGGGAGAGGGGGGGGGGAGAGAAGGGGGGGAGAGAGAAGGGGGGAGAGAAGGGGGGGGGAGAGAGAAGGGGGGGGGAGAGAAGGGGGGGGGGAGAAGGGGGGGGGAGAGAAGGGGGGGGAGAGAAGGGGGGGGAGAGAGGGGGGGGAGAGAAGGGGGGGGAGAGAAGGGGGGGGAGAAGGGGGGGAGAGAAGGGGGGGGGAAGAGAAGGGGGGGGGGGAGAAGGGGGGGGAGAGAAGGAGGGAGAGAGGAGAGGGGAGAGAGAGGGGGGGGGAGAAGGGGGGAGAGAAGTGGGGGGGGGGAGAAGTGGGGTGGGAGAAGTGGGGGGGAGGAGAAGGGTAGGGGAGAAGGGGGGTTCTGAAAACTCGTGCATACGTTTTTCCCCCCCAATGAGCCAATGAAAATATCCGGTCAGCAAAGGCAATTAACTAAAACTACCTACAACTACCTCGACTACCCATAACTACATGGCAACCCCACTAAAACTGCACCTACGACTACATGATTATCGATATTCTCCATGGTGACCAATTTTTGGTCGCAGAAAAATTTTCAATGTTGAAAAATTTGCGACGACCATACTGAGGCCGCGACTAGTTCCCAGAATGTGGAACTTCTCGCAACCATGAAGGAGACTCACCAGAGACAACCAACAAACATGTACGACTGTGTGGCAATCATGAGGCGAGCGCAGAGTGTCCTACACTCGCCTAAAAGTTTGTTTAAGTGGGACAGGCCTATAACACTTCGTCAATATCCTTAAACCCTTTAAAAATAGATAATTATTAAGAAAAAACATTTTAAAAAATGATTCCCAATTGTTCCAATCTATCTCCCCAAATTCATAATTTCAAATTCCTAGTATAAATGTACACTAATCACAATTTTCCCAAATTAACATTTTCTCTGCGATATTGGCATCTCCAATCTCATTTTACACTTTAACCAGGATGCCAAAAGTATCCAGGTCCCCTTTTTAACTCAAATCAAAAGATAGGAAATAGGAAGAAAACAAACTTAAAACATCAATAAGTCAAAACAAACTGCATATTTGCATCTCTCCTCTGTTGAAGAATTAAGAGAAAACAAAGAATAAACAGTTAATTTCCACATAAATAGATAAGCATATCCAAAAAACGAAGGAAAAGAAAATAACTGTGCGTGGCTCCATCCACACACAACTGGAACTTCTAAAAGAGACACTACCTCTTAAACACATGAGACTCCACAATTAATTAGGTAGAAGAGCAAAATCATTCAATGACATCCTATTTCATCTGAATTATAGGATAAATTTAACATTCACCCAGAAGTGGTTCCACCAACACGTACAATCTTTAAACTCACTTTATACCTTTTTTCAGTGACATTCACTCACAAGTTGCCACACCTCATGCAATATGCCAAATCACAGATATTCACACACTTTGAAACAAAAATATTCTCACTCAAAAATAACACAATTATACACACCTCAAGGGAATTATTCAAATTCTTAAAACGATACACCCAAATACATTCATAAGCTTTCCCGCTATTCCACATGTGATGTATTGAATTAACATGGAATTTTCACAAAGGAAAATGTGCATCCCAATTAGATTTTGAAATTGTAAGGTGTACCTCCATTGATTTCCCTCCTTACCAGCATGCGTAAAGGAGTGTATATATAATATAAAAGAACGGGCAGAAAAACATCAGTTACACAAACTTGTCTGAGAGAGATGAGCCAGAGTCCCGTCCAAGAGTCAATGGCGCAGCCCTCTCGTTTCCAAAAATCATGTTGCGCGACAGAGACATCCCTCTGTATTAACTTTACATCACCCATGTCTTGGCAAGGCCATTCAGTCTATTAGAATCTTTGGTTCTGTGCAGAATTCAATGTCTTGGCAGAGGCAAGGGGCAACAGTAGTATCCTGTCTCGATGATACTCTGTGTTGTTTAACTCTCTCACTGATAGTCTCAATTACTGCTCCTCCTTCCCCTTTTCAGTAAATAGGGTCGCCATGCCAGACAAGGGGTCCCCGAGGTTATTTCATTTTGGTGCCATTTTATTCTTTTTTTTTGTTAGAATTGTCGCTTAATTTGCAACTCTATCAGGCCTTTTCTTTTTCAGCCGTTTCCTGGTGTTTTATCCTGCCAATTACATTCTGCTTGCACACATCCCAATTTTTAGATATGCCATCCTCTTTCATCCATTCTGCCTTTTTTTTACATTTTCTACATTCCATGTTCCTCCGACTGGCCGGGATTCATTTCTCAAACATTTGGTTAGCTTATAACTTAATATTCTATAGCCTATGTTACATTTAGGATTCAAATAACACATATGTTGGACAAGCGTTCCCCCAGCACTTTTAACCAGTTTATTCCCCATAGCCGCGAGTCTCTCTCAGCCATCTACTTTGTAAACAACAAACTTTTTCAGTCTACGCTACCCAATTGCCAACTACTTTCCCAGTAGCAAAATGTCTTACTGACTTACTCTCCTAGTAGCAAAATCTCTTACCAACTACTTCCGTCATAGCAAAATCAATCAAGCAATCAATCAATCAACCTTTATTGTCATCTTGCAAGCAACAGTTGTGACAGTGCAAAATGAAAAGACGTTTCCCAGTGAATAGCGGAGCATCGCACATGAAATTTAAAACACTTCACACATAATAACACTAAAAAACAATCCAGTCCCTGATGGAACAGTATAAATAGTTAAAAGCAGGTAAAAAAAAAAACCACAATGTTAAAATACAATAAACCAATCATAAAAAATGTCCGGGGCCGCTGATTTGAGTGGCCAGTGCCAGTATTAAAGTGTCCGTGCCAGCCGCAGAGTCAAGTCAAGTGACTGTGGGTGCAGAGTGACTGTTTAGCAGCCTCACAGCCTGTGGTAGGAAGCTGTTTAGCAGCCTCGTAGTCCGGGCTTTGATGCTTCGATATCTCTTGCCTGATGGCAGGAGATCCAGGTGTGTGTGGAGGGGGTGCAGTTTGTCCTTGGCAATTCTCTGTGCTTTCTTCAGACAGCGGCTCTGGAACAGTTCTTGTACCGAGGGTAGGGAGATGCCAATGATCCTCTCTGCTCCCCTCACTACCCTCTGCAGAGCCTTCCTGTCCGAGCAGTTGCAGGTGGAGTACCACGTATTTATGCAGTACGTGAGTACAGACTCCACCGTGCCCCTGTAGAAAGTCCTGAGGATGTTGGTGGGGAGTGAGGCCTGTTTTAGTTTCCTCAGGAAGTGCAGTCGCTGATGGGCCCGTTTGACGGTCCCAGTGGTGTTCCTGGACCAGGTGAGGCTGTCCGTTATTTGCACACCGAGGAACTTTATGCTCTCCACTCTCTCCACTGCAGTGCCACTAATGTTGAGCGGTGTATGCTTTGGCTGCGCCCTCCTGAAGTCGACAACCATCTCCTTAGTTTTGTCGACATTCAATTCTAGGTTATTTTTGCCGCACCAGTCCACCAGTTGTTCTACTTCCTCCCTGTACATTGTTTCGTCATCTCCACTGATGAGTCCCACCACTGTAGTGTCGTCCGCGAATTTTATGATTTTATTTTCCCTGAATCTGGCAGCACAGTCATGTGTGAGCAGTGTGAACAACAGCGGGCTGAGCACACAGCCTTGAGGGGAGCCGGTGCTCAGCGTGATCGAGCCTGAAGTGTTCTTGCCAACACGGACTGACAGAAAGTCCAAGATCCAGTGACACAGGGTGGTGTTGAGGCCCAGCAGGGTTAGTTTCTCCACAAGTCTCTGTGGGATGATGGTATTAAACAAACCTTTTTAGTTTGCTCTATCGAATTACCAATTGCTTTCCCAGTAGCAAAATACTTTACCAACTATTCTCTGAGATGCAAAATCTCAATACAGTTGGTCTTACATTTGTTGCCTGCTTCTAAGGATCTCAGCAGGGATCCAGATCAACCTTCTGACGAGGGACCTGAGTTTTCCCGGGAGCTTCTTCGGGAGGTCGGTCTCAAGGGGTCCGACTAGTGCACTTTTTTCTACCCCATCCGATCCCGGTCAAACTGCAGCCTCTTACTCAGTTGTCTGTTGATGGTCCTAGCGAAATCCTGCTGACTACGCCAATAATAAAGTTCACTACTTAATACAGACAACAACACAAAGGGTTAAAGGTAAACTAAGCCAAGCTTTACTCAATTCTTCATGACGTGGTTGGCGGGGACCAGTACAGGGAGTATACCAATACACTCAGTACTCGCCGAGCAGCCACCCAAAGTTACAATGGTTTACAATTTCTTATCTACTCTTAAAGTCGTAAATGCCTTAGTCATTTTTCCAATAACTACTGCCGAGAAGCACTTCCAAGAAACAACTGCTGACGTCTGTTCCAGAGACTGTTATCTTATCTTCTGTGGAACAGTGATCCATGTACGCCAGTTCAGTTAACTGCCGTTCTGTAGTTTACTTAACCCAGGCATATTCTGTTTTGTCGTTTTCCAAGGATTGCAAGTTTCGGTCACATCTACACGAGTCAGCAGTATTTCAGTTATCAGTTATCCCCATATGAGGCACCAGCAGAATTCCAGTTTTCAGCTACATGAGTCAGCAGTATATTTCCTCTGTCAGTAGTTTTATACCTACAAAAGCATTTAAGCAAGAATGCAGAAATGGTCAAGTATCCCATCATGCAAGGTAACCCTAGCTAATAGCGATTAACTCTTTCAGACCTTTCAAGCAGAAATAAACATTCTTGTGGACTTTATGGTAAAACTGACCAATTTGATCAGGTTCAGCTATGGAGTGTGCTGATGAGAATGGGCTTCAGATATATACACCCATTGAAAATTATAACTGTTATGTTGGCTCTCTGACAAATTCCAAACACAGTGCTGGGCTACATCCACCCTTGCCATGGCTCTTGGACATGATTCCAATCTCCTGCAATTCCAATATTTTCCCCCAGAAGATTATGGCTTTGACCCCACCCTGATGCCTCGATCTGAACCATACAATCATCATCCATCTACCTACTGACACCGCAACATTACCCCACATCTGTAAAATGACTTGATTCCTACACAGAGTCGTTTACTGATGGTTTATTATAATCACTAACACACACTATGCAATAGCTGTCCATGGTCATCACTGGAGCTAGAGAGCGAGCTGGAGGTGGGGACCTTACAATTATACGAGAGACAATGGGGAGTGGTTAGTAGTGGTGAGGTCACTATGTTAAAGGAACATGCACTGATCTACATCCCTCCTCTTGGAAACAAAAGCATGGCAATACACAGAGCGACCACGGCTCATACGCTAGGATTACAAACCGCGCCGGGAACAGTTAATCGTGTCATAACACAGCTAAGCAAGCTCCCCGTAACGGACAGGCGGCTTGACCAACCGCCCAGAGCGGGTGCGCAACCCACATTCCCCCTCAACCGCAGGAGCAGAAGGGACAGAGGCAAGGACAGAGGTGGGAGAGCCGGGCGGGGAACGAACCGGAGACGGAGGAGAACAGCGAGGTGAAACGGGCACGCTGGCAGGCGAGGCAGGGAAAGAGGCTTGTGAGCGCGGGGCATAGAGAGCTGGGAGGGCAGTTTCCGCGGCATGCGAGGAATGACAGGGGCTTGCGGAGCTTCGGGCAAAGTGGAAGGGATAGGTGGCTGAAACGGGTCCGCGGGAGGCGGAGGAGGCTCGTTGACGAGCAGGAGGTGCTGGCGTGACCGACGGTAGACAGTGCCCTCATAGTCGACGAGGTATGACCGGGGAGAGCCGGCATTACCAACCACTATGGCCAGCCTGTAGTGCCTAGAGGGGGACTGCATCCGAACCACCTGGCCCGGGAACAGGCGAGGAGGCGGCCGGGCCAACTTGTCAAATGAGCGCTTCTGGATGGCTTTCTTCTCGATGATGCGCTCTGTGACAGCAGCAGGGTTCTGGACCGAGGGTTTGAGGGACTGTTGCGAGACAGGGAGAGGTGGTCTAGTGGTGCGGGACATGAGGTGCTGGGCAGGTGAACCGAGCGCGGGGTCGCGGGAAATGTTGCGGAGGTTGAGGAGGGCAAGGTAGAAGTCGGAATGGGAAAGGCGGCAGTGTTCCAGCAGCTCCTTGGCACTGTGGACGGCGCGTTCCGCAAGGCCGTTGCTCTGCGGATACTCAGGGCTGCTTGTGATGTGCCGAAAGTTCCAACGGGCAGCGAAGGCACGGAACTCGGCGCTGGAGAACTGGCTGCCGTTGTCCAATTGGAGGGTCACCGGGGATCCGAAGGTCGAAAAGTGGCGGCGAAGCTTCCCGATGACGGCGGCAGAGGTGATGGAAGGTAGCTGATCCACCTCAAACCAACTGGAGTATGAGTCCACCAGGACCAGGAAGTGCTTGCCACACCATTCGAACAGGTCCATGGCAACAGACATCCATGGGAGCTCGGGTGCCGGCTGCTGCAGGAGAGGCTGGCGCTGCTGATGAGGCAGGAGACTGTTACAGGCAGCGCAAGCGGAGACCCTGTCACCGATGTCCTGAGCCATACCTGGCCAGTAGAATTGGCTTTGGGCCTGGGACAAAGTGGCCTCCACCCCGGGGTGGCCGTTGTGTGCGGATTGAAAATAGTGATCCCGCAGAGCGGCCGGCACCACGACCTTGTGACCCTTCACCACCACGCCGTCGTGTAGCACCAGTTCATCCCGAACCAGGAAGTAGGGCACGGCACTAGCCGGCAGGGAAGAGCGTCGGTCAGGCCAACCACAGCGGATAACGTTCGCTAGTTGTTGCAGGGCAGGATCATCAGCAGTGTGTTTGACCAGGGACTGCATCTGCTGGGTAGGAACAATGTTAACGTTCAGTACCATCAGGTCAGACGATTCGTATGGGTGGCGGGCAACGGAAGGGAACGGCGCACGGGACAATGTGTCGGCCACAAACATATCTTTGCCCTTGCGGTACACAATCCGGAACGTGAAACGCTGGAGCTGCAGCATCATCCGCTGCAACCGGGAAGAGGCGACATGGATAGGATTGTTCAAAATAGTGACCAGCAGCTGGTGGTCAGTCTCAATGGTGAAGGTGTTGCCCAGAATGTAGTCCTTGAACTTGGAGCAGGCGAACACCACGGCAAGTAGCTCCTTCTCGATCTGAGCATAACGTTGCTCGGCAGGGGTCATGGTGCGAGAAGCGTAGAAGACAGGTAGCTGCAGGCCGTCATAAAGCTGCAGACATGTGGCACCGAGACCGAACTTAGAGGCATCACAAGTGAGGACAATTGGTCTGTGCAGATCAAAGAACTTGAGAGTCGGTGTGTGTGTGAGCTTGGACTTCAGAGCCACGAACGCCGACTGGTGATGCGGGAGCCAGACCCATGCAGCGTCCTTCTTGATCAGCTCCCTCAAGGGAGCACTCAGTTCGCTGAGGTCAGGTATGAACTTCCCCAGGTAATTGACCATGCCCAGGAAGCGCTGCAGGCCGGGAACGTCAGTAGGAGCGGGCATTTCGGTGACTGATGTTTTCTGGGGGTCAGGATTTAAACCCCCCGCCGTGAAAACGTGACCAACGTAAGTGACTTCCGGGACCCGGAACCGACACTTCTTTGGGTTGAGCTTGAGATTGATCTCATGAGCCCTGTCCAGGACTTTGCGGAGGTGCAGGTCGTGCTCAGCGACGTCCCTCCCATACACCAGGATGTCATCCACGATGATAGCGCACGGCAACCCAGCAAACAGCTGTTCCATGGTGCGCTGGAAAACCTCACTAGCCGAGTTGATCCCAAACGGCATGCGGAGGAAACGGAACCTGCCGAAGGGTGTGCTGAAGGTGGTCAGGAATGAGGAACGTTCATCTAGAGGGACCAGCCAAAATGAGCTCTTGGCGTCTAAGACAGAGAAGACAGTGGCAGGACCGACCTGTGCAGTGACATCCTCCACCGTCTGCATGGGGTAGTGCGGGCGCTTGATGGCAAGGTTCAGGTCCTTTGGGTTAATGCAGATCCGGATCTCGCTCTTGTCCTTCATGGCAGCGACGACCATGGTGGAGACCCACCTGGTGGGAGCACTCACCTCCTTGAGGATGCCCATGGTCACCATATCACGCAGAGTAGATTCCACGCGGCCCTTCATTGCAAAGGAGACGCGGTGGGCCAGTCGAATCACCGGGTCGACACTCGGGTCGACAACGATTTTATAGTCACAGGGCAATTTGCCCAAAATGTCATCAAAACGGTCGGGGTATTCGCCCAGGGGGTCCATGGGGGCCTGCACCAGGTGAATTCCGCGGTGGAAGGAAACCAAACCAAGGTCCTGGCACGCACGGGCGCCCAACAGGGTGACGTTGTCAGAATCCAGCAGGTGGAAGGTGAGGGGCCGAGAGGTCTCAAGGACTGTGCAGATAAGCGTGGCCTTCCCCACTGGAACCAGAACACCTCCCCCATAGGCATGAAGGCGGGTGTCGCCGGGAGTAACTCTCTCACCAGATCTTATCCGCTTGAAGAGGCTGACAGGCATAACGGCACAGGCACCAGTATCGACCTTCGCAGAGAATGAATGGCCATTCACAGTAACATGCACAGAGGGATCTGTTATCGTAGCAGGTGCACCAAAAGCGAAAACACCGTTGAATCACCATGGGAGGAGCTCGTACCAGAGTCTGGGAGTTCATCTGACTGGTACTGGGAACCAAGCGCGCTATCAGGGTCTGCAAGGTTGTTTAAATTCCTCCTTGGAGCAGGGACCGGCTTCCCACGGGACCGACAAGCTGCCGAAAAGTGGTTCAGTTTGCCACAGGAATTACAAGTCGGGGTAAACGTTGAATTGGTGGGAAGAAAAATTACAATTGGGGCAACGGCGTGGGGTGACCTTAGCGGGCATAGCAGCAGTGTTTTGTCGTGGCGGACCAGCGTTCCGCTGGCGGCCAGCTGCACCGGTAAAGTTAATGTCCTGGGACACCGGTTGAGACACGGAGCCAACAGCAGAGGCCATACGAGCGGCATGCATGGCATCCCTTAATGTCAAATCGGGTTTCATGAGGAGTTCATCACGCAGCTTAGCATTCAGGAGACCATTGACCAGGACATCCCTGATCAATTTGTCAGTGGAGATCGTTTCAAGGCGACAATAAAAGTGTCAATATGCTCCCTGGGAATCTGCCGCCTCTGGAAGAATTTAAAGCGCTCAATAATGTTATTGGTAAGGATATCACAGAGGGCAGTGAATTTAGCCATGAGACATACCGGGTCCCGACGGTCTTCACCGGGGGCGAAGTCAAATGAAGCATAGTGATCCATGGCCTCCGGGCCAGTGAGGTTGAGCAACAGGTGAGCCTGCACAGCAGGGGTGGCATCAGGATGAGCGATGGCTATGTATTGTTCAAAGTCGCGCTGGAACACAGTCCAGTGGTGGACAATGTCCGTGTCAAAGACCAAAGTGTCGGGTCGACGCCAGGCGTTGGACATAATGAAAACGGGGGGGGGGGAGACGGGAACAACTGGGAGAAAGCAAAGAATAAAAAGAAAACCAATAAACAGGAGACGCGAGTCTACCGCTGTGACACCATGTAAAATTATTTGATTCCTACACAGAGTCTTTTACTGATGGTTTATTATAATCACTAACACACACTACGCAATAGCTGTCCGTGGTCATAACTGGAGCTAGAGAGCGAGCTGGAGGTGGGGACCTTACAATTATACGAGAGACAATGGGGAGTGGTTAGTAGTGGTGAGTAGTCACTATGGTTAGTAGTCACTATGTTAAAGGAACATGCACTGATCTACAACATCCAGGCCACTCTCTCCTGCCTCAATGATGCAGGATAGTCCTGTTTGATTCTGCAGTGGTAAACTTTTTCAACCTGATTGATCTGT
Organism: Leucoraja erinaceus; assembly: GCF_028641065.1. Lineage (NCBI taxonomy): Eukaryota > Metazoa > Chordata > Chondrichthyes > Rajiformes > Rajidae > Leucoraja > Leucoraja erinaceus. Next base: position 25,318,939 of record NC_073384.1, read on the forward strand.
GAAGCGCAGCATAGTGGCGCAGTGGGAGAGTTGCTGCCTCACAACACAAGAGACCCGAGTTCGATCCTGATTACGGGTGCTGTATGTACAAAGTTTACACATTCTTCCTGTGACTGACAGTTTTCTCCGGGTGCCCTATTTTCTATGTTAGAGGCCAATTAACCAAGTAAAATTGCTCCTAGTGTGTAGGGTACCAGTGATCGTTGGTCAGCATGGACCTTATGGGCGAAAGACCCTGTTCCCATGCTGTATCTCTAAACTAAATTAAATAGCACTGTGCCCTTGAAAGAAACAGTTACTGGAGTATGCGTTTAAAGCTACCAAAGGGTCTTAAGGCTTTATAGTTTTTCAATATTTAAGTCATCTACACAGGATTTATTCTTTCAAGATTAACATGCGTTAAATGTGTTTAGCAGTGAGTTAAAGGGATGAAAAGAAAGAGATGTGTGATGGAGTGGACGACAGGAGCGATTAAGTGACAAGAGGGATGATAGTCCATGGCAAATGAAGACAACAATTGGGTTATAAATAAACTAGGCTAAGTGGGACCCGTTGGGTCCCAGTCACACGGGGGGGGCCTGGTCCACCAATCAGATTTTGAATCACACTTTATTTGCCAAGTATGTTTTGCAACATATGAGGAATTTCATTGGCCAGGTCAGTCAGACAATTAAAAGTAATAGATCACTTCAAAAACACATTTTAACATGAACATCCACCACAGTGACTCCTAGACATTCCTCACAGAGATGGAAGGCGAAATAAAGTTCAAGTCCTTCCCTTAGTTCTCCCTCGGGTCGTGGGTCATGAGCCCCTGTTGACAGGATGATCTTAACTCCCATAGCCGGAGGCGTTTTGGCCCTCCATGTCGAGGCGATCCGCTCTCCCGTCAAGGGGATGTCAGCTCCCTCGCGCTGGACGATCGAACCTCGCGTTGGGGCTGGCGAACCTTCCGCGACGTTGGAGCTCCCCGACTTGGCCTCACCTGATACTGCGAGCCCTTGATGTTAAAGTCTGCGGTGGGAGCGATCCCAGCCAAGGGATCAGCTCCGATGTTAAGTCCGCGCCCCGCGGTGGGGCTCACGACAGTCCGAGGAGGCTTCCAGCTCCATCGATGGTAGGCTGCAGCGCCCGGAGAACGTGATCCGAAAAATTGATCACAACCTGAAAAAACGTTTCCCCCGACCCCCTCCCCCCATATAAAACAAACCGAAGATCATTAAAAACAAAACTTTTAACAAACTAAAAAATAACAAAAGGAATGAAAAAACGCACAAATAACTGCCGGCACGGCAGCCATCTCCCCGGCGTCCCTGGTGGTCAATGCAACAGAAGGGGGGTGTGGGGGGGGGAAGGGGGGGGGTTGGGGGGGGGAGGGGGATGGGTGGGGGAGGGGGATGTGTGGGGGAGGGGGATGTGTGGGGGAGGGGGATGTGTGTGGTGGGAGGGTGTGTGTGTGTGGGGGAGGGTGTGTGTGTGTGGGAGGGGTGTGTGTGTGGGGGGGGTGTGGGTGTGAGGGCGGTGTGTGTGTGTGTGGTGTGGGGGTGTGGTGGGGGAGGGTGCTGCGTGTTTGTGGGGGAGGTTGTGGGGGAGGGCGTGTTTGTGGGGGAGGGGGGGATAGGGGATGGATGCGTATGTGGGGGGATGGGGTGTGCATGGTGGGTGGGTGTGGGGGAGGGGGGAGTCTGTGGTGGAAGGGGGGGTGTGGGAAGGGTGGAGAAGGGAGGAGTGTGAGAGGGGGGTGGGGAGAAAGGGGGTGTGTGGGCTCTGTGGCTCCCAGCCCTAGCTGCAACTGCACTCACCGGCTCCAGTACCCGACTCTGGACTCACTCAGCGGCTCCCGTCCCCGGAGCCTGTCGCACTCAACGGCTCCCAGCCCCGGCTCCACTCTTCGGCTCCTGGCTCATCGTGGTGTTCACTGCCGCCCCCCGAACACAGCTGCCGCCCGCGAACACAAGCCCCCCGCCCGCGAACACAGCCACCGCCCGCGAACACAGCCCCGGCCCGCGAACACAGCCCCCGCCCGCGAACACAGCCCCCGCCCTCACTCCGCTCCGTCAGCTTTATTCTCGCTGCCAGTGATTGACAGCGGGTGCTGGAAGGGGCATCACCAACCCGGCTAATGACAGACAAAAAACTTTTGTAATATTTCACCGATCGGAATAAAACTTGATGCACTTGCAGCACAGGAGAATGGCGAGTAAGGTGGTGAAAAATCGTAGCGCTTTCATGTACCGTTTTTGTGCAAACCGGAAAAGGACAAGCCGAGAGTTTTATGTATAAAGAGGAGGAAAATAGAACCTATAATGAGATAGGAATAAAAAAGTCAAGGAAGTTTGTAGTGAGAATAGTGATGCAAAAATGTGCATATAATCACGATTACATTTAGTCAATTTCACTGATATACTCACTTTTTGTCAGATGGTCAGTTGATTTATTTGAACCATGTGTGTTTTTTTGTTACTATATCTTTGTTTCATTGGCCCTTTATTTAATGGTTATTATCTGCCCATTTACTTCAGACCCACGTTCAATGAATGCGCCTTCAGAAATTTGACAAGGGTCACAGTTTCTAGGTGAGATGTAATATTTTGCCATATATGCTTAATTGTGTAATGATTAAGGGAAAGTATGAGTTATTTTATGGTTTGCTTGACAACTCCTTTTTACATTTTTATCATTATTAGGGACATAGATTGCATTAATTGACCTTATTTAATTTGTTATCTTCCCGTTAAAATTTTCTTTTAAACATGATACCAAATCTAAATGTAATGTGGATTTTCGATGAAAAGATTCACTCACATTCTTTACTATGTGATAGGAACAGGATCAGGCCATTCGACCCATCACGTCTACTCCATCATTCAATCATGACTGATCTATCTCTCCCTCTCAACCCCATTTTGCCGCCCTCCCCATAAGCCTGTACTAATCAAGAATCTGTCTATCACTGCCTTAAAATAGCCATTGACTGCCTCCACAGCCTTCTGTGGCAATGAATTCCATAGATTGACTACCATATAACCATATAACAATTACAACACAGAAACAGGCCATCTCTACCCTTCTAGTCCGTGCCGAACACGTATTCTCCCCTAGTCCCATATACCTGCGCTCAAACCATAAACTTCCATTCCTTTCCCGTCCATAACTATCCAATTTATTTTTAAATGATAAAAACGAACCTGCCTCCACCACCTTCACTGGAAGCTCATTCCACACAGCCACCACTCTCTGAGTAAAGAAGTTCCCCCTCATGTTACCCCTAAACTTCTGCCCCTTAATTCTCAAGTCATGTCCCCTTGTTTGAATCTTCCCTACTCTCAGTGGGAAAAGCTTATCCACGTCAACTCTGTCCATCCCTCTCATCATTTTAAAGACCTCTATCAAGTCCCCCCATAACCTTCTGCGCTCCAAAGAATAAAGCCCTAACTTGTTTAACCTTTCTCTGTAACTTAGTTGCTGAAACCCAGGCAACATTCTAGTAAATCTCCTCTGTACTCTCTCTATTTTGTTGACATCCTTCCTATAATTGGGCGACCAAAATTGTACACCATACTCCAGAATTGGCCTCACCAATGCCTTGTACAATTTTAACATTACATCCCAACTTCTATACTCAATGCTCTGATTTATAAAGGCCAGCACACCAAAGGCTTTCTTTACCACCCTATCTACATGAGATTCCACTTTCAGGGAACTGTGCACAGTTATTCCCAGATCCCTCCATTCACCTGCATTCTTCAATTCCCTACCATTTACCATGTATGTCCTATTTTGATTTGTCCTGCCAAGATGTAGCACCTCACACTTATCAGCATTAAACTCCATCTGTCATCTTTCAGCCCACTCTTCCAACTGGCATAAATCTGTCTGTAGACTTTGAAAATCTACTTCATTATCCACAACCCCACCTATCTTAGTATCATCTGCATACTTACTAATCCAATTTACCACACCATCATCCAGATCATTGATGTACATGACAAACAACAGTGGACCCAACACAGATCCCTGTGGCACCCCACCAGTCACTGGCCTCCAACCTGACAAACAACCACCCACCATTACTCTCTGGCATCTCCCATTCAGCCACTGTTGAATCCATCTTGCTACTCTACCATTAATACCCAACAATTGAACCTTCTTAACCAACCTTCCGTGAGGAACCTTGTCAAAGGCCTTACTGAAGTTCATATATACAACATCCACTGCTTTACCCTCATCAATTTCCCGAGTAACCTTTTCAACAAATTCAAGAAGATTAGTCAAACATGACCTTCCAGGCACAAATCCATGTTGACTGTTCCTAATCAGACCCTGTTGATCCAGATGCTTATATATTATCTCTAAGTATCCTTTCCATTAATTTTGCCCACCACTGACGTCAAACTAACAGGTCTATAATTGCTAGGTTTACTCTTAGAACCCTTTTTAAACAATGGAACAACATGCGCAGTACGCCAATCCTCCGGCACTATTCCCGTTTCTAATGACATTTGAAATATTTCTGTCATTGCCCCTGCTATTTCTACACTAACTTCCCTCAATGTCCTAGGGAATATCCTGCGCGGACCTGAAGACTTATCCACTTTTATATTTCACAAGAGTGTCAGTACTTCCTCTTCTTTGAATCTCATAGTTTCCATAGCTACTCTACTTGTTTCCCTTATCTCACACAATTCAATATCCTTCTCCTTGGTGAATACCGAAGAAAAGAAATTGTTCAATATCTTTTCCATCTCTTTTGGCTCTGCAGATAGCTGTCCACTCTGACTCTATAATGGACCAATTTTATCCCTCGTTATCCTTTTGCTATTAATATAGCTGTAGAAACCCTTTGGATTTACTTTCACCTTACTTGCCAAAGCAACCTCATATCTTTTAGCTTTTCTAATTTCTTTCTTAAGATTCTTTTTACATTCTTTATACTCCTCAAGCACCTCATTTACTCCATGCTGCCTATAATGATAGTAGATCTCTCTCTTTTTCCGAACCGTGTCCAATTTCCCTTGAAAACCATGGCTCTTTCCAATTTTTACTATTTCCTTTCAACCGAACAGGGACATAAAGATTCTGTACTCTTAAAATGTCACCTTTAAATGTCCTCCATTTCTCTTCCACATCTTTCCCATCAAACAAACGGTCCCAATTTACTCCTTTTAAATCCTTTCGCATCTCCTCAAAGTTAGCCTTTCTCCAATCAAAAATCTTAACCCTAGGTCCAGTTCTGACCCTCTCCATAATTATATTGAAACTAATGGTATTGTGATCACTGGGCCCGAACAGTTCCCCAATGCATACCTCTGCCATCTGATCCGTCTCATTTTCTAACAGGAGGTCCAGCACCGCCCCTTCTCTAGTAGGTACTTCTATGTATTGCTGCAAAAACTATCCTGCACACATTTTACAAACTCCAACCCATCCAGCCCATTTACAGAATGCATTTCCCAGTCTAAGTGTGGAAAATTGAAATCTCCCACAATCACTACCTTGTGCTTACTACTAATATCAGCAAACCACCCTCTGACTAAAGAAATTACACCTCATCTCCTTCCTAAAGGAACATTCTTTTATTCTGAGGCTATGACTTCTGGTCCTAGACTCTCCCACGATTGGAAACATCCTCTCCACATCCACTCTATCCATATCTTTCACTATTTGGTACATTTCAATGAGGTCCCCCTCATCCTAGAGTAGAGGCCCAGCGCCATCAAATGCTCATCATATGTTAAATCAAAATCAAATCAAATCAACCTTTATTGTCATCTTACAAAATAACAATTGTACAGTGCAAAATGAGAAGACGTTTCCCACGGAATACTGGAGCATCGCACATGAAATTTAAACATTTCACACATAATAACAGTAAAAACAATCCAGTACCTGATGAAACAGTATAAATAGATAAAAGCAGGTAAAACAGCATGTTGGTGGGGAGTGAGGCCTGTTTGAGTTTCCTCAGGAAGCGCAGTCGCTGATGGGCCCGTTTGACAATCCTAGTGTTGTTCCTGGACCAGGTGAGACTGTCTGTAATTTGCACTCCGAGGAACTTTGTGCTCTCCACTCTCTCCACTGTAGTGCCACTGATGTTGACGGGTGTGTGTCTTGGCTGCGACCTCCTGAAGTCGACAATCATCTCCTTTGTTTTGTCGACGTTTAATGCTAAATTGTTGTTGCCGCACCAGTCCACTAGTTGTTTCACTTCCTCCCTGTACATTGATTCATCATCTCCACTGATGAGTCCCACCATTGTTGTGTAATCTGTGAATTTTATGATCTTATTGTCCCTGAATCTGGCAGCACAGTCATGTGTGAGCAGTTTGAACAACAGCGGACTGAGCACACATCTTTGAGGGGAGCCGGTGCTCAACGTGATCGAGCCCAAGGTGTTCTTGTCAACACGGACTGACTGCGGTCTCTCTGTCAGAAAGTCCAAAATCCATTGGATCCCAATTAATTCCCAAAACCCATTAATTCCTGGGATCATTCTCATATCCTCCCCTGGACCCTCTGAGGCAGCAATATCCTTCCTCAGATATGGAGCCCAAAATTGTTCACAACACTCCAAATGTGGCCTGACCAGCACCTTATAAAGCCTCAGCATTACATCCCTGTTTTTGTATTCTAGTCCTCTAAAAATAAATGGCAACATTACATTTGCCTTCCTTACTACCAATTCAACTTGCAACTGAACCTTTGGGAATCCTGCTCCAGCGCTCCCAAGTCCTTTTGCACCTCCAATTTCTGAATTCTCTCCCAATTTAGAAAATAGCTTACTGCTCTTCAATGTTCTCATTTATCCAATCTTTTATTTTAATCTTAGCTTCCCTATTCCACAAAACACATTATCCATTTTTACTCTCTTTCCCATCCTTTATTTCTCTCTGACCATTATATTTGCCTCCTACTATCATCTGCTCTACCTTAATTGAAAAATGTACCCATTTCTAAAGTGCTTGGTCTTAATTAGATTAGGTGTAGGTGATTATACTTGCTGTTTAAAGTGACTGCAATACCTACACAAAGCCTTGAGTCTCATTCCAATATCCAGATGTACCAGTGTCTTTGTAATAGACACAAAATGCTGGAGTAACTCAGCGGAACAGGCAGCATCTCTGGAGAGAAGGAATGGTGACGTTTCGGGTCGAGACCCTTCTTGCGTTCAACAATCTTTGTAATAATCACTTCAGTTAAAGACTGCAGACTCCGGGATTAAACCAGGCCTTCCATTTCTGTTTAGTTTAGTTTATTTTCACATATACAGTGAAAAGCTTTTGTTGTGTGCTAACCAGAGAGCGGAAAGACAATACATGATTCCAATCGATGACCTTGTATATTCAGCCAATTTCTTGCATATTCAGCTGTGTGTCACAATTTGCAATACTGCAATATGCTGAACCTGTGGAGTTCTTGGCACTCCTTTTAGTGAGGGCACAATGCCTGCACATTTGAAAAAAATTTACTTTGTTTTCAAAATGTAAAAAAGTATTTCTGTATGTTACATCAAGCTTTCTGTGATTAGGTCCATTTTAAAAGAGCCCTCGGAAAGGAATCTGGTGAGTTCTTCAAACTTTTAGCATGTTTGTTTTCATACAAAGCTAAAGTTAAATATTTTCAATTGTTTAAAAATGATTTAAATATAAGTTCAATATTTAAAAAAATAATTTATTTATTTCTAGGAATCTATTTACCAACGTAAAGAAATATGGTTGTCCCATTAGAGTTTATTATAAATCACCTTTCAAGCCAGCTATAGGTTTGTAAGTATTTGTTATTTATTTGCGATAAGATTTCTTCCCTAAAGAATCTCGTACTCCCCCCAGGGCTGCCCCCCCTAGGCGACTAGCCGGGGAGCGCCTTTGTTCGCTCTTCCCCTCCTCCCTCTCTCTCTCTCCCCTTCTTCTCCTCCCTCTCGCTCTTCATCCTCCTCCCTCCCATTCCCTCCTTTCGTCTATCTTCCCCCCCCTCCTCCTCCCCTCCTTCTCCCCTCCTCTCCCTCTCCTCTCTCTCCCCCCCTCTTCCCCCTCTCTTCTCCCTCTCTCCTGCCCTCTCCCTGCCTTCTCTCTCCCTCCCCTCTGTCTCTCCCTATCGCCCATCCCTCCCTCCTTTCCTCCCCCTCTCCCCCCCCCTCCCCTTCTCTCCCTCCCCTCCCCCTCCCCCCCTCTCTCTCTCCCCTCTCTCCCCCCCTCCCTTCCCTTTCCTCTCTCCTCTCTCGCGTCCCCCTCTCTTCTCCCTCCTCCTTCCTCCCCCCTCCTCTCTCCCCCCTGTCGCCCCTCCCCTTCCCCCTTCTCCCCCCTCCCCCTCCCTTCCCCCCTCCCTTCTCTCTCCTCCCTTCTCTTTCTCTCTCTCCCTTCTTTCTCCCTCTCTCTCCCTCCGTCTCCCTTCTCTCCTCTCCTCTCTCCCGCCCCCTCTTCTCTTTCCTCCCCCTTCTCCTTCCCCTCCTCCTTCTCCCTTCTTCCCCTCCTCTCTCCTCCTTCTCCCCCCTTTCTCTCCCTCCCCCTTCCCCTTCCCCCCCCCTCCTTCTCCTCCTCCCCCCCTCTACTCCCCCTTTCCCCCTGTCTTCTCTTCTCCCTCACTTTTCTCCCCTCCTCTTCCCTTTTGTCCCTCCCCCCTCCCTTCTCTTCCTCCTCTCTTCTCCCTCCTCCTCTCTTCCCCTCCTTCGTCCTTCTCTCTCCCCCCTCTCTCTCTTTCTCTTCCCCCCTTCTTCCCCCCCCTTCTCTCCTCCCCCTCCTCTCTTCCTTTTCCCTCTCCTCCCCTTCCCTTCCCTCTCTCCCTCCTCTCCTTCTTCCCCCCCTCTCCTCTCCCCTGATCCCCTCCCCTTCCCCTCCCTCCCCCCCTCCTCTCCTCGCCCTCATCCTCTCTCCATTCCTCCTCCCCTCTCTTGGAGAGAGAGAGAGGTCTTTATCCTCCTTGACAGCCCCCCTTCCCTCTCTCCCCCCTTTCTCACCCGCTCCCCTCCTTCTCTCCCCTCTCCCCTCCAGCCTCTCCCTTTCCCCCCCCCTTCTCCCTCCTTCCGGAATCCGCTCCCCACCTCTCCCTCACCCCTCTCTTCTCATTTTACTTTTCCTCTCCCCTCCCCCCCCTTCTCCCCCTCTCCTCCTCCTCCCCCCCGCTCCCTCCCTTCTCTCTCTCCCTCCCTCCCTCCCCCCTCTCTCTCTCTCTCCCGTTATTCTTCTCTCCTCTCCCCCCCTCTTTCTCCCCTCTCCTCGTTTCCTATTTCTCCTCCGACTCTCTCCTCCTCTCTCCCCTTGTTTCGGCGGCCTCCCCACCCCCCCCTCTCCTCTCCTCCTCTCCCTCCTTCTCTCCTTTCTCTCCTCTTCCTTTTTCCTTCTCTCTCTTCTCTCTCTCCTCTTCTCATCCCTCCCCTCTTCTCTCTGACTCTCTTCTCTCCCCCTTTCCTATTTTCCCCTCTCGCCTCTCCCCCTTCCTGCCCTCTCTTCAGAACTGCTCTCTTCCTCTCCCTCCCCTCCGCGTCCCTCTCGGCCCTTCCCCCTCCTTTCTCCTCAAGTTGCCCTTCCCTGATTCCCTGCCAGATCTTTTCTCCTCCTCTCCATCTCCCCCTTCTCTCCTTTTCCCATCTCTCACCCGTGGGCAAATCATGGCAGACGCAGTATAATGTGCATACATGTGAGGTTATCCACTTGGATAAGTGGCAAAAACAGGAAAGTAGACTATTATCTGAATGGTGGCCGATTAGGAAAAGGGGAGATGCAACGAGACCTGGTTGTCGTGGTACACCAGTCATTGAAAGTAGGCATGCAGGTGCAGCAGGCAATGAAGAAAGTGAATGGTATAACCGTATAACCATATAACAATTACAGCACGGAAACAGGCCATCTTGGCCCTACAAGTCCGTGCCAAACAACTTTTTTCCCCCTTAGTCCCACCTGCCTGCACTCATACCATAACCCTCCATCCCTTCTCATCCATATGCCTATCCAATTTATTTTTAAATGATACCAATGAACCTGCCTTCACCACTTCCACTGGAAGCTCATTCCACACCGCTACCACTCTCTGAGTAAAGAAGTTCCCCCTCATATTGCCCCTAAACTTCTGTCCCTTAATTCTGAAGTCATGTCCTCTTGTTTGAATCTTCCCTATTCTCAAAGGGAAAAGCTTGTCCACATCAACTATGTCTATCCTCTCATCATTTTAAAGACCTCTATCAAGTCCCCCCTTAACCTTCTGCGCTCCAGAGAATAAAGACCTAACTTATTCAACCTATCTCTGTAACTTAGTTGTTGAAACCCAGGCAACATTCTAGTAAATCAAGTTTGGTATGTTAGCATTCATAGCAAGATTATTTGAGTATAGAAGCAAGTAGGTTCTACTGCAGTTGTACAGGGTCTTGGTGAGACCACACCTGGAGTATTGCATACAGTTTTGGTCTCCTAATCTGAGGAAAGACATTCTTGCCATAAAGGGAGTACAGAGAAGGTTCACCAGACTGATTCCCGGGATGTCAGGACTTTCATATGAAGAAAGACTGGATAGACTCGGCTTGTACTTCCTAGAATTTAGAAGATTTTATAGAAACGTACAAAATTCTTAAGGGGGTGGACAGGCTAAATGCAGGAAGATTGTTCTCGATGTTGGGGAAGTCCATTAAGGGGTCATAGTTTAAGGATAAGGGGGAAGTCTTTTAGGACTGAGATCAGATAAACATTTTTCACACAGTGGTGAATCTCTGGAATTCACTGCCACAGAAGGTAGTTCATTGGCTATATTTACGAGGGAGTTAGATGTGGCCCTTGTGGCTAAAGGGATCGGGGGGTATGGCGAGAAGGCAGGTACGGGATACTGAGTTTGGATAGCCATGATCGTATTGAATGGCGGTGCAGGCTCGAAGGGCTGAATGCCCTACTCCTGCACCTATTTTTTTATGTTTAAATGAACACAAGATTCTGCAGTTTGGAAGAAATTATGAAAGGAATTTCGAGCAAATTGAAAGATGTTCAAGACAAGCTGATTATGTTACAAGATGAATCTCGTGAACAGAAGGAACAAATTGATAACTTGCGAACCTTGGGTCAGGAAAGAGATTTGGAGATTGAAAAACTGGAACGGAAAATTAACGAAAATACTTGGGCACTCGAGCAATACAAGAATAAAAATATAGATCTGGAAAACAGCAGCCGTCGACTGAATCTGCGAATTGTCGGTTTGCCTGAAGGTCAAGGAAGGGATAATGTTATGAGATATGCCTGTAAAATGATAGAGACTTTCAACATCGAACACTATGAAAATCTTCCAATTTTGGATAATGCACACAGGAACGGGAAGAAACCTGGTCTCCAAAATAAACCGAGACATTTGATCGTTCGGTTTCACTTTCTGCAGATGAAGGAGAATATCCTCCTAGCAGCAAAAAAGTTGGGCATGGTTGAATATGAAGGATGCAAGTTTCAGTTTGTACCTGATTACATCCGTGAGCTTATGGGATTGAGAATGCCTTTCCATAATGACATATGTCTGAGTTGTTTAAGGAAAAAGCTGCGCCCTGCCTTGCTCTATCTAGACTGCGTATACAACTCCTTAATGGTAACATCCGATATTTTAACATATAAGAAGCTTCCACCTTTCTGAAGGCTTATGGGACTGAAGCCATGATGGGGAGTTATTGATAGTCGACTAAGTTACAATTGGAGATTTATTGTTCCTATTTTGACAATATATTGTTCTGTAAATGATTAAGAATTTAATTGGATGAGTTATTCTCTAATTACTTTTTAGAATCTTAGTATGATGGCATCAAACCATAACTTTTACATTCTCTAAGATACTATTAATTTAATGTAATGGTATTATATATTAACTTTTAAGATCTTCTTTGTTAGCTCTTCTAATTTTAAAATGTCCATCGAAGGATTTTTTCTCCCTGTCTTTAGACAAATAAAGTGAAGCAGTTCTTGTCTTTCATAGGTTGCACGTATTTTCACCTTTTATATACAATATGAAGTAGCTCTTGTTTTTCACAGTTAGCACGCACTTTTTAACCATAACATTAATTTGTTTTGGCTATTGAGTGGTAAATATGCCTTCTTTTTACGTTGGGAGCTGTCATTAGGAGAGATGGGGGTAGGGGGGGATTAGGTAGCATACTGATTGCCTACTGGTCAGTTTCGGGCTTTGCATGGGTGGGGGGTGGGGGACTTTTGCTTTTAGTTTAGTTTTTTTTATCTGGGCCGAATTTGAACTACAAAAATGTCTGAAATGTCGTCACTTCTGTCTGAAATGTCGTCACCTTAGATTCTTCTCCTTCCAGTATCATGAACTGCTATGGCCTACGAATTTAACCCTACGAATTTAACCCTTTACATTCCACATGATTTTTACAAACAATATGGATACAGTTATTAACTTCCTTTCATGGAATGTGAATGGTCTGAACCATCCCATTAAGAGAACAAACATTTTTTAAGTTCTTTGTAGACTAAATGCTCAGATTATCTTTATTCAGGAAACTCATGTAAGGAAAGACGACAATCAATGATTCTTTAAGTTTTGGAGAGGACAGCAGTTTCATTCAAATTCACAGGCAAATGTGAAAGGAGTCTCTATTTTTATTGACTGTTCAATTTTGTTTGTTCATTATGAAACAATTACTGATCCATATGGTATCTTTTTGATGATCACTGGTGTTCTTCATGACCAAGAAGTTGTTATAGTGAATGTTTATGCACCTAATATTGATCACCCTGAGTTTTTTAAACAGTTAATTGCATCCTTTCCTAATTTAAATGAAGATCTTTTGATAATGGGTGGAGATTTTAACTGCTATTTGAACCCCTCAACGGACAGGTCTGCACCTGATCATGTGCTTCCAAATAAATCTGCTAGTTTTATCAATTCTTTTTTACTTGACTCTGGAATGTTAGAAGTCTGGAGATTCCTACACCCAAATAATTTTATTTTTTCTCTCATGTATATCATAGTTACCCTAGAATTGGCTCCTTTATAATAGATTCTCAGTTAGTTTCATTGGTCAATGCGTGTGAGTATGATGCAATTGCTATTTCTGATCATGCACCATTGAAACTATCAATTAAGCTACCCGATTCCAAGTTTAATGCTAAACAATGGCGATTTAATACTACTCTGCTTCAAGATCTAAATGTTGTTAATTTTAATAAAGATCAGATTGCTTTCTTCTTCTTAACAAACTCTACCGAAGAAATATCCAATGGTGTAGACTGGGATGCTTTTAAGGCATATATTCGTGGACAAATTATTTCATACTCTACGGGATTAAAAAAACAAACTAAAAATGAAATATGTATATTGGCTGATGAGATTAAAGAAATTGATTAAAAATATTCAAAAGCTCCTAGCCTAGAGCTCTATAAGAATAGAGTTGAACTTCAACTGAGACATGATTTGTTATTAGTATCCCCAATTGAGAATCGGCTATTTAAAACCGTCAATTTTATATATATGGTGATAGAGCCAGGATTTTGCCATAAGAGCCTTTTCATGCCTTTTTTGATGATTTCAGGAAGCTAATGCCCTTTTCACGATTGCCTAAATCAGCCTTTTTTTTGCCATTTTAACGTAATTTACAAGAAAATTTACACCACCGTGGCGACTGTAAGTGGGTGTGAAGTGGTGATTGGAGAGGGGTGCGTGGGAAAGGGTCCAGTCTTTGCAGACTGGAGTCATGCTTTAAGTAGGTGTGAAGTGGTAATTGGGGAGGAGTAGGTGGGGAAGGATCTAGTCTTTTCAAACTGGAGTCAAGCTATGAGTAGGTATGAAGTGTTGGTTGGGGATGGGGTGTGGGGGATATCAGTGTTAAGTTTCTGTTTATCGCACCTGCAGTTTATCGCATCATTCAGGTCGTTGGTCAGCTGACGATTGTCCAAGAAACGGGGGTTTTTCCTCTTGTAGCTTGTGATTTCTTGCAAGCCCTTCCACACTGAAGAAGCGTCATTTGCTGAGAACTTGATCCTCAACTTCTCAGAGTACCTTTCCTTGGCAGCTCTGATTCCTCTTCTCAGCTTATACTTGGCGTGCCTGTAGAGGTCTGCATCCCCGCTCCTGTAGGATCTACCCCTGCAAGCGTCAAAATGCCTAAAGTCTAGTCAACGCCTTATAATAAACTGAACGATTTGGTGAGAGTGTATGGGAGTGATATATTTTCTACAGACAACTGTGTGCTGTTTTGCAAAGCATGGGAGAAAGCAGTGAATCATGAGAAGAAATATTTAGTCTCCCAGCATGTACAGACAGCTAAACACAAGTCGGCGGCAGAGAAACTGAAGGTAGAAAATACGCAAGCTTGGCTCCTCATAACATCTACTGCTGGCTCCAGTCGCAAATCTGAGTTTTCGAGTGATCTGGGCAAAGCATTCATTAATGCTGAAATTCCACTGTGGAAATTGGAAAACAAATCTCTCAGAGGGTCTTTAGAGAAATACTCAAGAACATATACCGAGCGAGTCATCATTACGGAAAAATTATGTTGACAGATACTTCAACATTGTTGTGCAGAAAATTAGATACGAAGTTGCACGCAACAAAATATAGATCTCAATAGACGAGACAATCGATGCTGTGGGGAGATATGTTGCCAATGTGGTCATCGGTACACTGGAGGCAGGTCAACCATCAAAGGATTATTTCTTGACATCGGAAGTATTGGAGAAGTCAAAGAGCACAACTATTGCTCAGTTGTTTACATCTTCACTTGCTGTACTTTTTACTTAAAGTTTCTGGCGATGTAGGGAAAGACATACAAGGAAAATGTGAGAATTATGCATTTTTGCCTGCCTATTTCAGAGATTTTTAGCACCTAAACATCCTGGCTCTAGTGATAAATCTGGCAAATTACACGCCAGTCAGTTGAAAGCAATGTCAGCCAAACGTCAGATTATTAAAGTGAGTGAACGGGATGGTACATTGACAGTAGACCATGATGAAATTAATAAATCCTTTCGGGAATTTTATACCTCCCTATATCAATCAGAATTTGCTACTGATTCCAATATAATGCATGAGTTTTTAATGAAACTGAACTTGCCAAATTTACCACAGTTGTTAGATGAACCCATCACGGAGGAAGAAATACATAAAGCAATCCTTTCGATTAATTCTGGTAAAGCTCCCGGTTTGGATGGGTTTACAGTGGAGTTTTTAAAGTATTTTTGAACTTTACTGTCCCCCTGGCTATGCAAGGTATCTAAAGAAGCATTTTTAATGAATATATTACCACAATCCTTTTATGAAGCATCTATTTCTTTAATTCTTAAAATAAGATAAAGACCCTACTGAAGTGACATCATGTAGACCTATATCACTGTTGAATGTAGATTCCAAAATTCTTTCAAAAATATTAGCTATGAGATTGGGAAATATTTTACCGCAAATTATTTCTGAAGATCAGATAAGTTTTATTAAAAATCGTTATTCATACTGTACCTTTAGGAGATTAATGAATATTGTATATACAGCGTCAAATAAAACTCCAGAATGTGTCATTTCACTTGATGCTGAGAAGGCATTTGATAGAGTAGCATGGGAATACTTATTCAATACCCTTGAAAAATTTAAGATTGGTCCAAATTGTATCTCTTGGATCAAGCTGATATATCATATACCTCAGGCTTCTGAACTTACCAATAATCAGAGATCCCCATTGTTCAGGCTCTTTCGAGGTACTAGACAGGGCTGTCCTTTAAGTCCTTTACTGTTTGATATCACTTTGGAACCTTTGGCCACCGCTATTAGGGAATCCCCTAATATTTTTAGCATTGTCTGTGAGAATAAGACCCATAAGCTATCTCTCTATGCAGATGATCTGTTATTATTTATCTCTAACCCAGAGAAATCTATTCCGGCAATAGCAGCACTACTTAATCAATTTAGTCGTTTTTCTGGTTATAAACTAAATCTTAGTAAGAGTGGGCTTTTTCCATTAAACAATCTAATTTCGAATTATGGACAAGTTTCCATTTAGAATGACTACCGACTGTTTTACTTATTTAGGCATTAAGATTACCAAGAAACACAAGGACCTATTTAAAGCCAATTTTACGCCTCTAATTGACCATATCAGACAAAAGTTTTCTAAATGGTCACCAATGTCCTTATCTCTAATCGGCCGAATCAATGCTATTAAAATGTTTATCCTACCTAAATTTTTGTATTTATTTCAGATGATACCAAATTTTATTGCTAAATCTTTCTTTGAAATTATTGACTCAAATGTCTTCATATGTCTGGCAGAATAAAAATCCCAGACTAAGTAAAATATACTTACAGAAATCAAAAAAAGGAGGACTTCCGGTGGCGCCATGGAGTAGGAAGCAGGCATCCACTTTAGCTCCGCTCCCGAAAATGCGCTAAAAAGCCTGAAAGAGAAACGGGACCGATTTTAAAAACACTCACCGGGAGATACCTGATGTCATCAGAAATCACTGCAAACTGACGGGGACCCCGGTATTTTTAAATGCAAAAATGGAATTTACCGATGGTGCACCAGACAAGATCACTAACCAGATTGCGGGTCGCTCAAGAGTTAGAGAAAATAACACCTCAAACAACACCTGAAGAATCTGAGGAGGAAACTCAAGGACAAAGGTTTATTGCTACTTTGGAAGGAAAAGTAAAAGAACAAGAACAATCTTTAAGAGAAGCGGTGACAAAATAATTTGGTGAGATTTTGAATAAGGAGCTTTCCAAGCTATCTACTCAGCTGGGAAAGTTAGAAACAAGAATGGATGCTGGGAACAATGATATTTGTGATAAAATTGGTACTCTACAGGATTGTATTGAAGAAGTAGATACCGATTTGAGAGAAGAAATCAAACGGATTGAAGAAGGTCTCAGTAAAAAGCTGGAGCCCTTTCTCCTTACTTGAACAAAACAAAACAAAGCTATTAAAGATCTGGAAACTACAACTACGGACATGTCTGAAGCGATGCAAAGAATGAAAGAAGATCTAGACCGAGTTTCTGGGCAACTGGCCAGAATGACTGACAAATGCCTAGATCTCGAAGCCCGGGACAAACGGCAAAACTTAAGAATTGTTGGAGTGAAAGAAGGGAAGGAAACTGGAATAGACCCTCGGGTTTTCACTGCCAATTTACTTCAACAAATATTCAGTCTATCTGAAAGACCCAAAGTCGATGCTGCACATCGAGTTCAGAGTGCATACTCGGGGGTCGGGAGCTCCACCAAGACAGATTATCCTGAAACTTGACCACATAGCAGTTCTTGAAGACATTATTAAGAAAGTGACAATCAGGAAAAACCTGATGTTCGAAGGAGAAAGTGTAAGATTCTTCAGAGATCAACTGGCAGAGGTGGCGAAGAAACATGCCCTTTTTACGAAGACCTAGCTGATTCTTAAAGGAATCCCAAACCTGAGATATGGAATCATATATCCTGCCAAACTGAGGGTCACATATAACGACTCGGAGCGTTTCTTTACTGATCCAGAAGCAGCATTTAAGTACGCACAAGACTTTAAAAAAGGGACTCTAAAGGATAAGTAAAATGCTACGGCTTTGCTGATTTCGTGGATTAAACCACGTGTTTAATGTATACCTTTTATATATATATATATTTATAAGGGATAGATTGAGAGAATATGTTTCTTTACATAAAAAGATATACAAAAGTTGCAGATAAGATGGCCGACTAACTCGCACATGCTAACGTCTAGACACCTTATCAGGGATGGATTGGAACGTAAGCAGATAGAATGTTCAAGGCCGTCGTGTTTACTAAAGAAAGGTTCAAGAAACTGGAATTATGCAGTATAGAAAACAAATTAAACGGAGCGGAACGGAATAATCTACTAACAAATTATATAATTAATTATATCACTAACACAAAAATAATGGTACTAAATCATTTATTTTAACCTAAAACGTAATATCATAACTGAATAATGATCCATTCCTCTTTAAAGCTAATAATGAATTACTTCTAGATTTATGACCTCTAGTTAATGTTCATTGTATTGGTATATATCAAAAATATGATTAATCGATTTGTGTGGGCAAATTTCCAGAAACGGTCAGACCAAACCGACAGTCATCCAAGCTGGCAAGCAGCCAGTAAAAGACAGACTGAGACGAATCTGGCAGGCAGCCAAGCCGCGGACTCAAGACATATTTCTCAGTTAACCCCTTCCAGCCAGATGATTGTTACTTAAATATGACGATTATTAATAAGTTAAAAAAAATGTTTTTCTTTTAATTTAAATACAGCATTTAAACAGTAAATCTATTTAGTTTAACCTATTAGATGAACTACTTATAGACATGCTTGGTTGTTTTTTCTGCAAATATATTATCCGGTTTAGGCCTGTTCTTTCTCTTCTATAATGCTAGTTTGTAAGGAGCGGAGCTAAATGTGATCTACATCTACGGAAGGTTACTCCAATTCTTCCACCATTTGGTGGTTTCATACAGTATTTCTAAATGCTGTTTTTTCCATATTATTTATGTTATTTAGCACCTTTTTTGCTTTTTCTGTATAGGGCACCTTTCTATGGGATATACCTACAGAGTTCAGAAACTGGGAGCACCCACCCAACACCCAGAAGGTTGAGTTATTGTGTTGCACCATCTAAAATAAAGCAACCAATGTAAGTTACAATGCAAGACGACCCTCTAAAGAAAACTGGAGGAATTAAGTTTTGTAGCTGGAATCTTAGGGGCGCTAACGAGCCAATCAAAAGGGGTAAGATTCTTGCCCAATTAAAATCACTCAATTCCGACATAATATTTTTACAGGAAACACATCTTAAAGTTCATGCTCAGACTAGGCTGAAGGCCAATTGGATCGGTCAAACATATCACTCCTCCTATCTCTCCAAATCCAGAGGCACTGCAATTACAATCCGTAAGGGCATACCATTTAAACATAAAAATACCATTGCAGACAAAGAGGGGATGTATGTCATATTCTCTGGGGAGATACATTCTACCCCACTTACCATGGTAAATATTTATGCTCCTAACTTTGATAACCCACAATTTTTTAACAAAATCTTGGATATAATTTCTGAGTCCTCTCACCAAAATGTGATAATCGGGGGAGATTTCAATTGCGTTTTGGATCAATACCTTGATAAATCTACTTAACAAAAGAGACATAATATAAAATCAAAATCCAGTGATCTTTTAAATACGTATATAAAAAGAAAATACAAATATAACAGACGTATGGAGGATTGCAAATCAGCACATAAAACCTATACAGGTGTTGACAACTTCCTAGCGGCAGATTTTTCAGATCAGCACATAAAAGCCACTAATTGGAGGATTGCAGCACACAGTCTTTCAATGAATATTTTCTTTATTGTATATAAAACAGTAAGATACATCCAAGGGGTTTTCCGACTTGTTCCAGCAATCTTCTTCGAACTCCAGCGCATTGCTTCAGATACTAGAAAACTCCTCGTGTCTTCTTCTTCACATGAGGCTTGACATGCTTGACATGCTTGACATGCTTGACCTGTGACATGGTCGAAGGATAAACCTTCTCCCTCTCCTGTCCAAAACGAATTCTCAACTAAACTAACACGCAAGCAGTTAAGCTGCATAAACACGCCCCAAGACACGTCATAAAATCCCACCCACATTATAACGGGCTGGCTAAAATTTAAAGGAACATGCCATCCACAATGACATGCAAAATAGGCCAAATGGCCACTACATACCGGCCCCTAATTGTTCCGAATACATAATGAGGCAATTACCAAATAACATCAAAAAAGTGGCCATTAAGGCTTAACATACATCAAAATCAAAATCAAAATATCAGGGAATAAAACCCTGTGGCTCCCTCGTCAGGAAATCAAACCGCGATCGCCCGCATGCTAGGCGTGGATACTAACCACTATACTAATGAGGAAAAAATAGCATGCACTATATATCTGCAATCACAATTCTTTCTCGACTCTTCCATCTTCGCTTTCGCCTTCTAGAAGCAAGCACAACTTAGTTATTGGTCTTATTAAAACATTGTTTTTTGTTTTCAGTCGCACTATACGTACCAAACCCTGAACATCAGGCATGATTTCCAGTATTCTACCCATTAACCAAGAACCTCTAGATGCTGTAGAGTCAGCCACCAACACAATGTCGCCTGGAACAAAGTTCCTTTTACCCTTTCCGCAGGATTCTTCTCCAAGATACTTTCTGTTATTTGTTTCTTTTCCCAAATTTTCATCAACAATCTTGTTTTTATTTTAAGAAACCAGGCTACCGATGTTCTCAATTTATTCCATGATGAAAAGTGGGTAATTAAACTATTCACGGTGTCATATGAGTTTTTTTCAATCACATTCACCGAAATGTTTTGTTTAATTTCCGGATCTGTTGTAGAGATTTCAAATCCGAGTTCAAGCTTTGGCCATTCTCTACTTGGCTTACTAAGAAACTTTGGCCCATTGATCCATCTCTTGTTATTAAGAAAGCAATTTGCTGTTTGTCCCCTAGAGGCTTCATCCGCAGGATTTTCCTTTGTATTAACATATCTCCATTGAGAAACATTAGTAGCTCCTAGTACAAAGGAAACTCTATTTGCAACAAATGTCATAAAACGTTTGCTTTCATTGTTAATGTATTTCAAAACCGTAGTACTATCGGTCCAGAAGGTAGATTCTTCCAGTTGAAATTGCAGTTCCTTTTTCAGCATTATGTCAATTTTCACAGCTAAGACTGCTGCTGTAAGTTCCATTCTGGGAATCGTCATTTGCTTCAATGGTGCTACTCTGGCTTTTCCCATTACGAATGCAACATGCACTCTTTTGTTTACATCTTGTAGTCTTAAGTATGAAACAGTCCCATAACCACTTTCGCTGGCATCCGAAAAGTGATGCAGTTGCGCATTTCCGATATTACCAATGGTTTTAGGCTTTATACACCGATCTACCTTAAACGTTGACATTTTTTGGAGGTCTTTTAACCATTCTGTCCAACTGTGCGAGGATGTTTGAGTTATACTCTCATCCCAACCAAGTTTTTCTCGACACAGATTCTGTAAAATTAACTTGGCTAGCAGTGTAAATGGTGCCAGAAATCCCAAAGGATCATATACTGAACCAATCACAGATAAGATACCCCTTCTTGTGCATGGTCGTTCCTGAATTGACAATTTAAACTTAAACACATCCGTTTCCACACACCAGTGCAGTCCCAGTGCCCTTTCCATTGGCAAGTTGTCTTTGTCTAAATCCATCACCTTGGTTTCTTCGGCTCTGTCATCTGGTGGAATGCTTTCCAAAACAGCACGACTGTTGCTAACCCACTTGGTAAGTACAAATCCTCCCTTATTGCAGAGAGAGGTTAGGTGCTTCACTATTTGAATTGCCTCTAACTCGGTAGATACGGATTTTAGGCAATCGTCCACATAAAAATTATTTTTCAAAGTGGAAATTACCTCCTCTGGGAAATAATCTTTATTATCCTCTGCGGTTTTCCTCAAAGCGAAATTCGCACAACTTGGAGATGACACTGCTCCGAAAAGATGTACTTTCATTCGGTAATCAACAAGGTCTTGCTGCACATCCCCTTCAGGCCACCATAAGAATCGCAGATAATCAATATGTTTACCAGTTACTTTCACTTGATAAAACATTGCTCTGATATCAGCCATCAAAGCTATCGGTTCTTGCCTAAATTTGATGAGAACTCCAAGGAGCGAGTTAGTAAGGTCTGGACCTTGCAGTAATTCACTGTTAAGTGATGTCCCTTTAAAGACTGCCGCGCAGTCAAAGACCACCCTCAATGTCCCTTTCTTCGAGTGGTACACCCCATGGTGCGGAATATACCAGATCTCTCCATCATCTCGATATAGTTGATTCATTGGTATCCTTTCAGCATAATCATTATTAATCATATTCTGTAAGAAGGATGTATATTCCTCTTGGAATTTCGTGTTCTTAACAAATTTACGTTTCAAACCATGAATACGCTGTTCAGCCATATAGCGATTATTTGGTAAATTGACACTTTCCTTCTTGAAAGGTAAATCCAAACAATAATGTCCATTTTTCATCTTAACTGAATGGTTCATAATATCTAAGAATTTCAATTCTTCTCTAGACATTTCTTCATGTTCTTGGCTGGTACTTTCATTGAAGTCATGATTATATTGCTTCATTAACAGCTTTTCCAATTTACCTGTAGATATTTGGTTAACAGCAACAGCACGGCAATTCATTTTGCTGGTGCTTTCCTTATTCTTACCCAAGGAGCCATAAATAACCCATCCTAGTAGGGTCTTCATAGCATACGGTCCATCCCCTTGGCTCCTAATTATCTGTACAGGTTCTAATGCTCTCAGGGCATTCGTTCCAATAAGTAAGTCAATATCAGAATTTATCTTTGTTATTTTGACTTCTTTCAGGTAAGGCCATTGCTGTAAGTCTTCACATCTGGGTACATTTTGACGACCAACAGGCATTGTTTCATGTGTGAAAACCTCTGAAATTGGAATAAAATTATCTTCATCCAAACTGGATATCTCCATATTTGTTATATAATAACTCTGGTAATCCTTTTCTTTATTCATGGTACGCATTTGAATTTTAACTTTCTCTCCAGTAATGTCCAACCTTCTCATCAAATTCTCTGTGCAAAAAGTAGCTGAACTCCCATGATCCAGAAATGCATATGTTTGCAACACTACATTAGTTTCCCTATTTCTCACTTGTACTGGTAAAATAGAGAAAATGCATGCTTTCTCTCCGGCCCCAATATGTGCAGTTACTTGAGGCGAGGTGATAGCATTTACATCCGCTGACTCCTTTTTCTGCTCAGTATGATCTGGCTCTTTCTTTACAGTATGAAGCACATCAGGATGATTCTGCTTACATTTGTCACAAACTATTGGACACTTACAGTCTTTTACCATGTGCCCCTTCTTTAAACATCCATAGCAGATTCCATTCCTTTTTAAAAAGTCCATCTTTTTTTCATATTTCTTTTCCTTAAATTTACGACACCATCTTATGGTGTGACCTACTTCATCACAAAATGGACAGAATTCATTCTTTCTGGTCGGTGCATCCTCTTTGGCACCACCCAACACCTTCTCAGGTATTATATTGGTAGCAAAATTGCTTTTCTTAGGCCCTGTCTTTTGTTTAGTTTTGACATAGGTAGAACCCTTATAAATTGCAAGTGACTTGGCTTCTTCAATAATCCCGCTGCATGAATCTGACATGTACCGTACTTCTCTTTCTAAATATTCCACCAGGTCTGGTAGCCTGGCTACTTGTTTGCTCTTATCACGTAATTTACCAGCCCTATCTCTCCACTTTTCTCTCATTCTTCTGGGCAACTTGCTAATGATGATTCTCATATTACTTGAAAGATTAATTTCCTCCATATAGCCAAGATTTTTCATCGAGCTGCAACATCTTCTCAGAAATATTGCATATTCACTCAATTTATCCACATCTTCTGGCTTGATTTCTCTCCAATCATGGGCCTTTTCAATGTATGCATTCGCAATCCTCTGTTCATCACCAAAACGTTCCTTCAATAATCTTCTCGCCTTTTTATAGCCCTGGTTGTCTGGCTCCATCTGACAACTTTCCACAAGCCCCTTCACCTTTCCTTGTGTGTACTTCACCAGAAACCGTAAGCGCTCTTTTTCATCCATAACTTTCTTCTCTAATACCTCTTCCAGTGCCCTCACGAAAGTTTCATATTCTAAAGGATCTCCAGCATATGTAGGAATTTCAACTGGTGGCAAAATGAGAGATTTATTTCGTCGAGCTATAATCTCGTTGAATTCAGATTGCTTATGCAGCAGTGCCAATAGACCAACCTGGCTCCCTTCTCCTTGGTCCACTGGTCCTTCTCGAGTTTGTACGGATGTTCTTATAGTAGCTAGTTTCGGTCTAGCACCCATTTGCTGAGCTGAAGGTTCACTCAACCTATTTAGGTTTTCCAATCCAAGGTATCCTGTGGACTTTGACCGTGGAATCGATTCAACTGCCAATTCACTCTGAGCAGGTCTGGCTCTCTGTCTAGAGCTTATCGCCTTTGATGATCTAGAGCTGCATCTAGACCCTTCACTTTCCAGTATGTCCCTTCTGGCTTTAGCCACCTTCAACTTTGTATCTAATTCCAGTTGTTCCTGACATCGCGCCATCTCTTCATGCTGTCGGGCCATCTGTTGCCATCTCTTGTTGCATCATCTCTTGTTGCTGTCGGGCCATCTCATGTTTTTTCTTCATAGCATCCGCTTCTATTGAGAGCGCTGCTAACTCAGCCTTTGCTCCCAAACGAGCAGAAGCCCTCGAAACCGAACTGGCTAAGCTACCAGATTTACGGCCTGATCTTTGTGAAGATACATTTGAGATACTATCTCCCGGTTCTATTTCATCACCTTCTTCTTCTGGCTTAGTATCTTCTTTTCTGCTACCTTTACTTTTGCTAACTTGCTCTAACCATCCTTCTACAACTTCTTTGGATTCATCATAATACTCCGTATTTTCACAATCCCACTTAAAATGTCTTTCACGCTCCTCTTGAGAACGCTCTGCCTCCAGCAGTATGTCCTGCTTCTCTTTCAGCTCATGGTTAAGGCTACTTATCAGGCGTAATTTCTCTTCCACCTTGTCCTGGTTCTCTTCTGATTCCATGAGTGTCTTCACACTTTCAAACAGCCTTCTAATCTTCTTCCCCAACTTGTTCCTATCCAATTCAGCCTCCTTGAGAACATGACTTCGACCTTTCTCAGTGAGTTTAAGTTGTCTGGCTGGTCTTTCTTCACCACCATGTGGCTCTTCTGGCATAGCTCTGCCCTCATCTTCCTTCATGATTTAAAAGAGGTCTTGGCAGATTGCCAAGTCTTTAAATTAGTCGAAAAAAGTCTCTGCTTCTGAGTGACTTTGTTATTATCAACAATTTCTTCCAAAACTAAAACATACTGATAATGTAGAGAACCTCTCTCTAATTCCAGGTGCAAAATAAATGATGCTAATTCCAATGGAATGCGCTTTATCTCTTTGATTCAAAACATCCCAAGGTCGGTCTGCCTTTCCCAGACACGCTGGAGAAAACAGCTTGTTGAGCTCTATTACAGAATTCTTTCAATTAAAACCGTAATTTTAATTCAAAAGGTAATAATCAATTCGTACTCACAATTCAGTGATACGTCTTCCGATGCGTTCCGATGCTGTTGATAGACCTCAAGGCTCTTCCTGGCCGAGATCTTCTTCAGTTCGACGATTGGAACCAACCTTCTTTGGCTTCACCTTTTCTAGGTCTTAGCCTTCGTCCTGCTCTGGCCGCACCTTTCCTAGGTCTTCGCCTTCGCACTTCGATCTTCTGTCCCTATCTCAGGGACTGGTATTTACCCCCGCCGGAGGTTCGCTTTTACTTATCTTCTTCTGTCCCAATCTCTGGGACTGGCAATTACCCCCTGCCGGAGGTATCCTTCGACTTAATGTAGCGGCAGATTTTTTCAGATCTTTCAGGAAATTAACTCCCTAGCCACTAATTGGACGAGAGGGGATAAGGGGAATATCTTCGGTACGCATGCAAGCTGCCTCAGAGACTTTCAGAGCTTCTACTTTCATAAAGCTTCAGCACACAGTCTTTTCAATGAATATTTTCTTTATTGTAGATATAAAACAGTAAGATACATCCAAGGTTTTCCGACTTGTTCCAGCAATCTTCTTCGAACTCCAGCGCATTGCTTCAGATACTAGATAAAACTCCCCTCGTGTCCAAAACGAATTCTCAACTAAACTAACTTCTTCACATGAGGCACATTTAACGGGCTGGACATGCCTTGACATGCAAAATAGGCCAAATGGCCACTACAGTGGACACTAAACTAATACCCTTCACAACTAACCCTACTGACCATAATAGCACAATTTCCGATCATTCTCCGCTACCCTTCTCCTTAAGACTAGAAGGAATGTTTAATAAAAAATCGTTCTGG
Organism: Leucoraja erinaceus; assembly: GCF_028641065.1. NCBI lineage: Eukaryota > Metazoa > Chordata > Chondrichthyes > Rajiformes > Rajidae > Leucoraja > Leucoraja erinaceus. Next base: position 25,344,868 of record NC_073384.1, read on the forward strand.
AGGTTTAATCCTCAAATACTAAATAATCCGGACTCTTGCAAATACTTAAAACAACAGATGGAACTATTTTTGGAGACCAATAATACCCCAGATATCTACACATCCAGAAACATCAACAGAAAGCAGAAAAATTACAAACTTTCTGGACAACTGTAAACTTCCAACACTTAATCCACTGGAACAAGAGGAATTAGGAGCACAGATTTCAATTAAAGTAATAGAAGAGACAATAAATCACTGAAGAACGGTAAAACACCAGGACCAGACGGGTTCAGTAACAAATTTTATAAAAGATTTTAGGAGGTAATTTCCCCACATTTACACAATCTTTATCCATACGCATTTAAAGAACAGACATTACTACAAACACTAGCTGAATCAACTATCACACTTATACCCAAAAAAGATAAAGATCTAGAATACCCAGGATCATACAGAGCAACCACCCTGCTAAATACAGATCAGAAAATACTAGCGAGAGCTTTGGCAAGAAGATTAAGTAAATACGTTAATAAATTAATACCTTCGGATCAAACCCAAGAGACATTCGTTTAATAATTTGAGACGCCTTTTTAACATAATGTAATCATACAGAACTAAAGAAGAAGACTTATCAATTATTTCATTAGGTGCAGAAAAAGCATTTGACCAACTAGAATGGAAGTACCTTTTCACAGTACTGCAAAATTTTCAGATGGGAGAGAATTTTATTTCATGGATGAAATTATTATATGATAGGCCGACTGCCAGAATACTTACTAACCACATACTTTCTCCGAAATTTCAGCTATCCAGGGGCGATAGACAGGGATGTGCATTATCACCCCTGTTATTTGCCCTTGTGATTGAACCCTTAGCGGAAAGTATAAGAGTACATCCGAACATTCATGGCTGTAATACTAAACACTCGAATAATAAAATATCATTATATGCAGATGATGTATTATTATATACCACCAATTCCCAAGTTAGCATTCCAAATATATTAAATCTTATAGAGGAATTTGGTTCCTTTTCAGGATATAGAATAAACTGGAACAAAAGTTAAATTATGGCAATAAAACCTCAAGAGCCGATACACCTTTTAAAATTCCCTTTCAGAATTGCTATGGAAAAATTTAAATATCTGGGTGTTCAGGTAACCAGAAAATATACTTCTTTATTCAACGTAAACTTCCCGCCTTTAGTTACAAAATTAAATACTCTTATTCAATTCTGGAAATCACTTCCGATGTCTCTAATAGGCAGAATAAATGCTATAAAAATGATCTTCCTCCCACAAATTTATTTTTTTCAATCACTACCGAAATATACGTACCTAAAATTAAAAATAAAAAAAATCTTGATTCTCGGATTACAAACTTTATCTGGGATTATAAAACACATATAATTCATAAACGACATCTATGCAAACCCAAATAAACGTGAGGATTGGCTCTCCCCATTCTTATACTATTATTGGGCAATGAATATTAAAAATGTAATTTATTGGCTGGATAACACATGCCAACAGGTAGATTGGTTAATAATGGAGAGAGGATTGCTCGCCTTTTAATAAAGGCATGATTCTTCTCTCCCCAACAAAGTTGAAGAACACACTATATGATAAAAATCCGATTATTCACAGCACTTTATGAATCTGGAGACAAGTAAAATCAACTTTAAAACTAAGAAATTTATCTCTTCTTTTACCAAAGCTAATAACCCTTTGTTTAAGATATCTATTATAGATAAAATGTTTAAGTAATGGGAAAGACTAGGAATTAAAAAACTTGGGGATCTCTACGAGATGGAAAATCTTCTGTCATTTCAGAAATTACAGTCGAAATACAATCTGAAAGGTAATCAATATTTTAGATATCTTCAAATTCGAGATTATTTGAAAACATATACCCATGACTATCAAACTCTGCTGCCAGATATATTAGACAAATTTATGAATAGAAACTCAAAATCAAACAATCTAACATCATATTTGCATAATACCTTTCTAAATATAGAAATTCCATCGTCAGACTCAATTAGAAGAGACTGGGAAGTGCAACTAGGCCTAAACATTTCCAGACAGATGGGAAAAAATCTTTTTTGTATACACAATTGTTCGATTAATGTTAGACACTTTTTAATCTAATTTAAAACACTGCACAGACTCTACTACTCAAAGACTAAACTGAATAAGATATTTTCAAATGTATCTCCTATTTGTGACAAATGTCTCCTTCAAGAAGCAACTATAACACATTCCTTTGCCTCTTGCATAAAACTACTTAACTTTTGGAAAGGAATTATTGAAATTTTCTCAAAAACATTAAAAACAAAACTGGACCCCCAGACGGAACTGATTATTTTCAGAACATCAGAAGCCTGCCATGAACTATCAATATTTCAAAGACGTTTCCTTAATTATGGCCTGATAATGGCAAAAAAAACTAATACTGTAATTTTGGAAAAATACAGCTGCCCCTACTCTTAAAATGTGGATTACAAACATGTCTGAGACGCTACATCTTGAAAATATGAGACTTGTCTTAGCAGGAAAACCAGAGCAATGTTCAAAGACATGGACTCCATTCATTGATTCATTACAAGGACAGTATGGTGCAACACAACTTCGGAATTAAACCGACTTGCGGGTTGGGTGATGGGTGGGACGAGATGTGTAGTAGGCATATCATCACTTTTTGTTTTTCTTTCTGTTTTTGTCTTTTTATTTCTTTACGTTTTTCTCATTTATTTTATTTACTCACTCTTCGACTACACCTTTGGTAGTCTAGGGGTTCTATTCTTACACATTCACTTTCTCTTTCATTTTCTCTCTTTCTTGCTCTTTCTCTCTTTTTCTTTTTCATCTTAGCTAAAAATTAAAATTGAAGCTCTACAATAAATATATTATGTCACATGCTGCGGTTTATATTTTGTACATTGCTTCCAATAAAAATAAAAACATTTTTTTTAAAGAAATCAAAAAAAGACGGTGGTTTGGCATTCATGAACCTTAGATTTTACTATTGGGCAGTTAATGCTCACTATTTAACGTTTTGGACAAAAGATTTAGAAGATACCCAATGCCCAGAATGGATAAATCTTGAAAGTGATTCTATGCAAGGGCTATCATTGGCTTCTATTCTAGGGGCCTTGTTACCTTTTACAATTACATGATTGAATAAATATACGACTAACCCAATAATAAGACATACATTCCGAATATGGTTTCAATTTCGTAAGTTTTTGGATTGAATGATTTTATCGTATCGAGTCCTATCATATCTAATTTTTTCTTCCAACCTTCTAGTACTGATCAAGCCTTTCTGTTACGGAGGAGGAAGGGATTAGCAGCATTTTGTGATTTGTTTTTGGATAGTTGTTTTATGCCTTTTGAACAACTCTCCAATAAATATAATCTACCTAACTCACATTTCTTTAGATATTTACAAATTAGACAGTTTTTGAAGGTTACTCTACCCTCTTTTCCGTTACCACATCAAACCGAAATCTTGGAAAAAACTTTACATTTGAACCCTTATCAGAAAGGTTTAATAATGACTATTTATGAGTTGATTTTGAAATTACAAATAGATACATTGGATAAAATTAAGAATGACTGGGAAAGAGAACTTCAAATTTCTCTACCTATAGAGAAATGGGAGAGGATTCTTCAATTAGTTAATACTTCCTCAATGTGTGCAAGACACACGCTCTGATACAATTCAAGGTGGTTCACAGAGCTCATATGTCAAAAGATAAGTTAGCTGGTTTTTATGGTCATATAAATCCTACCTGTGACAGATGTAACTCTGAAGTGGCCTCACTGACTCGTATGTTTTGGTCTTGCCCACTTTTGGAAAAATATTGGAAATATATTTTTGACACTATTTCTGTAGTTTTAGGTATTAATACAACTTCATCCTATTACTGCAATTTTTGGGCTACCAATGTTAGATTGTACTCATCTGTCCCGTTCCGCCCATCGGCTGATTGCTTTTACTACATTTATTGCCAGAAGATCTATTTTATTTAAATGGAAATACTCTAATCCTCCGACCACACTCCACTGGCACTCTGAAACGATATCATGTTTAAATTTAGAAAAAATTACGAGTGACATTGTTGAACCCTTGGCTGAATTTGATAGGACTTGTGGAAGCTTTATTCAACATTTTGACACAATATAAATTGTCCCCTCTCCAACCGTTATAATAATTATTTTACCTTTATAAGGTGGAACGGACTTGATGACAAACAGGGACTTAAATTGTTGAAATTCTTTGCAGCCCAGATTCTGTTTTGCTTTTTTTTTTGCTTTGCTAGTTTAGGGGGTTTTGTTTTTCTCTTTTTTTCTCTTCTTTTTTTTTTCTTTTGATCTTTTTGTTTTTATATATACAAGTTATCTTTTAAACACTTAACTATATTTACATAGAGGTCTATACTCAATGTGTATTTTGACACTGGACATATTTAGGTTATACTTGTTATTAATATAATCCTGGTCCCTATGTATCAATATCATTGTTATGTTTATCATCATTAGGGAGGGGGTATCTGCTTCCTTGTCAATCAATGCTGGTGCAATAACATTACAGTACAATCACAACACTGCTCCCCTGATATTGAATTCCTCTGTTTGATCATCAGACCATTCTACCTACCAAGAGAATTCTCATCTGTTGTGTTAATTGGCGTCTACGTTCCACCTGATGCTAATGCTAACACGGCTATGGATATTTTATCACACCACATTTCCTCCATGGAAAGCTCGCATCCGGACTCTATCATTATAGCCTTGGGCGATTTCAACCACAGGTGTCTAACAAAAGAACTCCCTAACTACACTCAGCAAGTTACATGCCCGAGCAATGAAAACAATACATTGGATCATTGTTACACTAACATCACTGGCACTTACCGTGCCTTTCCACGTGCTCCACTGGGCAGATCCGATCATGTAATGCTGCTGCTCATCCCTGCATACAAACAAAAACTGAAATCCATCAAGCCTAAAACAATAACCGTTAAGTCCTGGTCAGAGGATGTCATCGAAACGTTAAGGGGATGTTTTGAATGTACTGACTGGGACCTCTTCCTCGACGCATCCGGCAACAACATCGACGTGTACACTGACGTGGTGACGTCATACGTCCGCTACTGTGAAGAACTGTGCGTCCCCTACAAAACTGTCACAATACCCAGCAACGGTAAACCCTGGTTCAACAAGCACATACAACTTCTTCGCAAAAAGAAAAATGCAGCCTACACCAACGGTAACAAGGATCAGTATAAATCAGCAAAATACGAACTCAGGTCTGCAATTCGGAAAGCAAAATTAGCTTATTCAAACAAATTGGAACAACAACTCAAAACCCACAATTCAAGAGATGTCTGGAAACATCTACAGAAGATGACGGACTACAAAAAACGTCCTGTTCCCATCCCAGACGAGGATCCGGATTTACCGGAAAAACTGAACACTTGTTATGCACGCTTTGACAATGCCACCCCGCCATCCATGCCTCCCCCCCACCTAACTCAGCACCATTCACCATCTCTGAGGAGGTGGTTAGGGCGGCCTTCAAAAATCTTAATTTTTATCGTCGCAGCAAATTTTTCAACATGTTGAAAAATTTTCTGGGACCAAATATTGGTCGCCATGGAGAAAATCGATACTTTTGTAGTCGTAGGTGCAGTGGTAGTGGGGTCGCTATGTCGTTCTAGTTAGTCGAGGTAGCGGTAGGTAGTTTTAGTTGATCTCTTTTGCTGACCGGGCATTTTCATTGACTGATTGGGGGAAAAAAAACCGTAAGCACGAGTTTTCAGAACGAAGGAAAACCGATCGGTAATGTTAAATGCCCACCAAACTTCACAACTGTATATCTCTGGCTTATTAAAACTTGTCTGGCTTCTTAAAAGTGTCTCCACTCCTTCGCCCCCCCGTCTCCCCCGCTCCCCCCCCCCCCCCCCCTCCCACCTTCTCCCCCAATCTCTCCTCCCCGCTCTTTTAAAGGACTTACCATACACTGTTCTAGCCGTCTTTAACCTTCCTGTTCATCGCGGTGTGTGTCTGTTTCACCTTGGCTTTGCACGTGCGAATTTCAGACTGCGCTCCCCCGTTTTCATTGGCCCCCGCATTTGCGATGTGTTTGTGTGTGTGTGTGTGTGTGTGTGTGTGTGTGTGTGTGTGTGTGTGTGTGTGTGTGTGTGTGTGTGTGTGTGTGTGTGTGTGTGTGTGTGTGTGTGTGTGTGTGTGTGTGTGTGTGTGTGTGTGTCTGACGGTCGCCGTTCCAGTTCACAGTTTTTCAGGCGAGTGCCGCAAGCTTGAAGGTTGCAGGCAGTCCACTGAAAAATAGCCTAAGTGGGACAGCATCCACCTGCACAAACTTTTACGTTGATGAATCCATTTGGCATTCATCGGTCATAAAGTTCCTGTGCCAATTTATTTGCTGAGGAAACACATCTTGATTCGCCTCATACCAAAGCAAAATGGTACAGATCCTGCAAAACGAATAAAATGCTAAAAATCCTCCACGTTGAGGCACCATCTTTGGAGGGAGAAAGAGAGTTACATGAAAACTAGTAGAATGTAGGCACAGAAAAGATTTTAGAACCAGAGAAAAGGGGGAATGGAAGATAAATCACGAGGGAATGTTGTGTTAAGATGGAAATCAGAAGGGATTAAATGCTCAAAATGACGTAGACGTGAGTACTGATGGGATAAAAATATTTTTAAAAAGGTCAGTGTGAAGGAAGGCTGAAAAGGTGAGAGAATACAATAAATTCTGATCTTAAATTATTGAATTCATTATTGCGTTCAGAAACCTAATTGAAAGATGAGTGGAGGTATTGGAATTGCCATTGGTTTATTATCATCACGTGTATTCAGGTGCAGTGAATAAACTTTGTATAATATGCAGTGCCAACAGGGAAAGGAAACAGAGTGTGTATATTTTTTCATCTTCATAGAAAGTAGAGATAAAGGAAAAGCCTTGTACTCTAATCTCTGATGGGTTTGTCCTGTGTTGGAGTTATAAGTCAAAGAGCTGTACAGCACAGAAATGGCCCCTTCAGCCCACCAAGTCCATGCTGGCAACCAGGTAACAATATTAATTCTATTCTCCAGCACATTGTCCCTCACCCCTCGGCATCTGAATGCTCATTTAAATACTTAAATGTTGTGAGAGTACCGGACTCCACCATCCATTCAGGTAGTACTTAATGGATTGTAATCATCCTCTGGGTGAAAAAAAATCTTCCTCAAATCCTCTCTAAAAACCCCCTCTTCATTTCCTAGACTTTACCTTAAATATATACCCTCTGGTTGTAGACACCTCTGCTAAGGGCCTGTCCGACTTGGACGACCTAATCCACGAGTTTAGAAGACCCTAGACGAGTTGAAAAAAATATGAAGGTCGTGTTGACTCGCCGAAGTAAAATACCTCCTACGACTATGTCCACGACCTCCTACGACTATGTCTACGACCTCCTACGGCTATGTCCACGACCTCCTACGACCCCCCCCCCCCCTTGACCGCAGTCTTCCACACCTAAGACCAACTACGATTAGCTACGGGTGGAAAATGATCACGTGATAAAATTATGTCATGTTTGCATTTTTTTTCTCGGGCCAGTTACCGACCTATGACTACCCATGACTATCTACGACTACCTATGACTACCATCGCGGCCTACCTCGACCTACCTATGAGTTAAAAGTATCCATTTTGTCCATGCCGACCTTTTTTTTACTTGTGGACATTTTTTATCAGGCTGGAAAAAACGCCGCGACCTACTTGAGGCCACGTGTACGCGGAGACCACTCATGATCATAAGGAAGAGTTACGAAGACCTACGACCTCGTGGCGACCATGCTGCGAGTATGAGTCAAGGGCAAACTCGGCAGAGGTCGCCAATTAGGTTGTGAAAATGGGACAGGGGCTTAAGGATATTTCTCTACTTACACTATCCATGCCCTACATGATTTTTTATCTTTCAGACAGGTCTGTCCTCAGCATGTTCCACTCCAAGGAAGGTTAACCTATTCAATCTCTCCTCATAACTAAGGTGCTTAATTTCAGGCAATGAAACCCCTCTCTAACAGGTGTCAGAGGTTATGGGGTGAAGGTAGGAGAATGAGGTTAGGAGGGAGAGATATATCATCCATGATTGAATGGCAGAGTAGACGATGGGCCAAATGGCATAATTCTACTCCCATCACTTATAATCTTTGGATCTTTTTGCAAACAAATCCTTAATCCAACGTCTGATATAGTTCTGTAAGCTCAAAATATGATATGGTTCTGTAAGCACAACTCGATCAAGCTATTGCAAAATTTAGACACGTTCATTATGCCTTCATAAGATGTTGCAAGGATGACTGAGATGGAAGTGACTTTGTCATGTCTGAATTTTGTGTCAGGGTGATCTGTGCAAGTTTACTCTCAATTTAGTAGTTAGATAATTGGACTAGTCACCCAGCAGCCTGAACTCATAGTCATAGAGTCATTGAACTAAACAGCACAGAAAAAGATCCTTTGGCCCAATCTGCACATGCCAACCAAATTGCTTAACCAAACTCATCCTATTTGTTTGTGCCTTGTCCAAATCCCTACAAACACAGTCTCAGTGTATTTTTAAAGTGTCCGCATCTCCCTCTGTGTGAAGAAGTTGCCCTTCGGGACTCCTTAAATATTTCCCCTCTCACCTTAAACATATGCCCTTTAATTTTAGACTCTGCTACCTTGTGGGGGTGGGGGACACCATGACTATTCACTTTAACCATATCCCGTAGGTGAGTTCAAATCTTGCTATGAAAATCAGTCAACTTAAACTATTATTGTTTAAAATTAGAATGTGATAAATCAACTAATCCTACTAATTAGTCCCATAAAACTAGTGGATTGTTGTAAACACTCATCTGGTTCACAAAAATCCTTCAGAGAGAAAATCTACTTTCATAACCCAATTAAGTTTGAATGTCTCTAAAGATGGTTGTTTCTGAACTGTCTTCTGAAATGGTATAGCAAGCCACTCAGTTGTATCATACCTACTATATTAAAACAGAAAAGGTATAAAAAACAGATGAGCCAACAAGCATTGTCAAAGCTACCAAAGTCAGACATGGCAAAAATCCAGCTGATAGGCATCTGGAGATTGTTGTCTACATTGGGAGAACTGCCCACAGACTAGTCAAGCCAAAGCCAAATGGTACAATCCTCCTTTATCACTTTCCCTCTGCCAGCTGACAGTTTTTAGCCCATGCCCAAACAACATTGCTCTGTGCTGGTTCCCACCCTCTACTTCAAACACTTCACTCTTTTACCTGAGGAACTGGATACAAAAGCATAAGAACCCAAGGAGCAGGAATTGGCCATCCAATCCTTTAAACCTGTTGCCCATTCAATGAAACCATAGCTGACTTGTTTTTTGGCATCATATGGAGGTTCAGATGGAGGTATAAATATCAAGGTTTTGTGGTCTTTGGTTGTAATTTCAATGTAATTAAAATTGATGGGTTTGATTGTCCTTACTTGTTTCAATGAAGTGCAGCGAGAACTTGTACCGATAATTATTTGTTAATGAGGAAATTACAAGAATTGTTTTTTGTTTTATTATAGGTTTGATGGTTCTCACTTCCTTGGACCTGTAATGGTCAATTACATAATTTGGGAAGATAATGGGAGGTCAGATTTCTATTATAATACAACAATGGCGCAGGTGAGAGTCTGATGAATACCTTATTTAAATTAAAAATCTTGCCACAAGGCTTGTCTCTATTGCACAAGACCATAGTGTATAAAGGGCCGTAGCTTAGTGTTGAAGAGGAAATGGTAGCAGGAAATGGTAGAGGAAATTAGTCACTTATTCCCAATGGATATGTGAGGGAAGTATTGTCCCATTTGATGGAGGAGAATTGGAAATTGTGCTCATCAAAGAAAGATGGGCCTCAAAAGTAGGTGCAGAATGCTTGGAAAGAAGTCACCAGTGCATCAATCAAAGATGCAATCAGTGCCATGGAAGATATTGCTTCACAGAAAAAATGTCTTGAAGAATTCAAATTGTCACCTGATTAGATAATTAGCTTGGTGTTTTATGGTGACCCCTTTTGATAATGAAGCCAAAGCAGGTATTACCCATGAGGACTTTCAGAACCGTATATACTATTTGAACTTTCTTTAGGCTGGCTGTCTGCGTGAAGCACAGACATGGGACGAAATGTTAAAAGCTTACGGTGGTGATTTAAAATACAGAGATAAAGCCTGGGGTCCAGAGGTAAGTTCTGATTTCTTTTTTTTCACTTTAGTCTTTATTGCTTTTACGCATACACAAATAAAACACCAATATAACAACGATGCAGTGAAACATACAACAGTGCAGTGGGGGTGGGAGGGGGGTCAGTTTACAATTAATGGTGCAGTATACAGAACTATTTTCTTATTAAAACATTTTCCAGTAACTTACATTATTGTCAATAAAATTATACAGTGTTGATGTCTTTATTTCTGTACCTAATCCATTTCCCCCATTTTCTGTTAAACTCTTAGAGAATATGTCATTTTCTCCATGACAAATATTTCCTGTACTATGTCTAACCATTGTCTAAATCTGGGTGTGTCCGCTGCAAGCCAGTTTCTTGTAATGGCCTTTCAGCCAGCTGTGAGTAGGATTTTAACCAAGTAGTGATCTTCCTTCAGCACCACTGTAGTTATGTTACCCAGGTGTAAAATGGAACACTATATATATCCTAATACCTCATTTAATTCTAAATTCACTCTGACCCGAAATGGTTCTATTTTTGGGCAACTCCAGAATATGTGCATGATTTGCGTCTGTTTGGCCACATTGCCTCCAGCATGTTTGCTGCCTTAGAATTTGTTTACTTTTTATGTTAGGCGTAATAAAGAAACAAATCAAAATTTTCCAATTAAATTCTCTCCATTTTTGTGAATTAGTGGATGTCTGTAGTGTTTCACACATATGATGCCATTCTTCTTCTGAGATTGTGATGTTCAATTCCTTTTCCAACTTAAATTTTACATAAAATGTAGTTTTAGCTTGACATTCCATTAAACTATGGTAAAGTTTAGAAATAATCCTTGATGTTTTTTGATGATACGCATTAACTATCACTTCTACCACTGGATTATTTTCTTCTAGTGCCTCCCTTTTTACTTTTTTATTGTAATAATCTCTCAATTGGAGGTATCTAAACAAGTCTTGGATACGAAGTGCAAATCTATCCTTCAAATCTTGAAAACTTCTTAGGTCTCCATTTTCAGTAACAGTACAAAATGCAGTAATTCCTTTTTTCATCCACTCTTTAAATGTTGAGTCATACAACCTTGGTTTAAATTCACTATCCAAAGCTATACATCTTAAAACTTTTTGTCCTTTATTCAGTTTAAGTTGTCTGGTAAGAGTGAACCAGGTTTCTAAAGTAAATATCGTTATTGGATCCTGATATGTCCATAAAGTGCTTTTTCTCCCAAGAGTGTTTGGATGTGGAAGTCAGGGATATATGTCTCAATCTCTTCACACCAATTAATTAGTGGTCGAAGTTGGGCTGCATAGAAATATATCCTAAAATTTGGAAGTGCCATTCTACCTTTGTCCTTTGGCAACTGGAGTGTAGTATATCAAACTCTGGCCTTCTTTCCTCCCCAAATAAATCTAGATATTAATTTATCCCATTCATGAATTGTTTTAATGGTACCTCTATTGGCAGAGATTGAAACAAGTACAATAGCCTTGGCAAAATATTCATTTTCACCACATTTATCTTACTACTAAAATCCATTGGGTAGGTGGACCATCTTTCTATATCCTTTCTTATGTTTTGGTTGATGTGATTATAATTGGCCCCATACAACATTGATATATTTTTTGTTATATGTACCCCTAGGTATTTTATTCATTTTGAATCCCATTTAATAATATACTTTTGCTTGATTTCTTCTGTAGGAGCACAATTAAATAGGAGGGTTTGAGTTTTTGAAATATTCACTTTATATCCTGCATAAAAAGTAAATTTCTCTATGAACCCCATCATCCTTGGAAAGGAGGTGTTTATTTCCGTGAGATACATCATTACGTCATCTGCAAAAAGGTCAATTTTATGTTCTCTGTCTCTTATAGTTATTCCCCTCAGTTCCCTATCTTGACGAATCGCTTGAGCCAATGGTTCAATATGTGTAGCAAACGGGGTAGGGCTAAGACAACATCCCTGTCTCGTTCCTCTTCCTAACACAAATCTCTCAGTTAATGACCCATTCACCTTTACTCTTGCAGTAGGTTGCTGGTAAATTGCTTTAATAACTTGAATTGAATATTCGGTAAAGCCAAATCTTTCTAGTGTTTGATATAAAAATTCCCAATTAACCCTATCGAAAGCCTTTTCTGCATCTAGGCTTATCAGGACAGCGCACGTACTTTCCTTTTGAATCTTGTGTATTATATGTAGGGTTCTTCTTATACTGTCCTGTGTTTGTCTGCCTATTATAAAACCAGTCGGGTCTTCATCAATTAAATCTGGCAATCTTTTCAAATCGTTTGGAGATAATTGAAGAATATAATTTATAGTCCACATTTAGAATCGATATCAGTCTGTAGTTGGTACAATTTTCCTTGTCTTTGGTCTCTTTGGGGATTAATATTATAATTGCCTCTTTCCATGACGGGGGTGTCTTGCCTTCTTTGATAATCCAGTTACAGGTTCTCAGAAGAAATGGGTTCAGCTCATTCCGAAATATTTTATACCATTCTATAGGGAAACCGTTGCAGCCTATGGCCTTGTTTGTTTTCATCCTACCAATTGTCTTCTCTATCTCCTCCAGTGACATTTCTGCTGTGATTATTTTATTTTGTGACTCTCCAATACAGCGCAGATCTATTGTACTTAAAAAAGTCCTCATTGATTCCCCATCTACTGTAGAGGTTTGTGTATATAATTCTTTATAATATTCCTGGAAGATATATTCTATTTCTTTTGGATCACTCTTCAATTTCTGTGTACAGGGGTCCTTAATTTTGTGTATGGTGTTGTCAGCCTGTTGTTCACATAGCCTCCGGGCAAGTATTTTAGTGGATTTAGGGCCTAGCTCATAATGTGCCTGTTTAACAAATCTTACTTTTTTCTCCACCTCTTGATCCAATATTCCATCCATTTGTCCCCTCAAATCTTCTATTTGTTTATATACATTCTCTGGTCCTTATTGTTTTTGTACTGCTGTTCTAAATCCTTCAGGTCTGATATCAACTTATTATATGTTTTCATTCTGGCCTTTTTAATATGTGATGCCTTAGCTATTAACCTACCTCGTATTACAGCCTTCAATGAGTCCCATAGTATGGATGGGTCCACCTCCCCATTGTCATTCACCTCTAGATAAATTTCCAATTTAATATCATTAACAGTTGTTTTATCATTCAGTATTCCAACATTTAATCGCCACACTGTGTTTTTCCTTCTACTGTCCATTTGGATTGTTAAGTATATGGCATTATGGTCTGATTCATCTGCCACACCAAATTCAGCAATCCATTATGCTATAACAGTCAACAATACCAAATAGGGATTTGAAAAAATGTTTATCACTATCTGGGAGAGCATAGATATTCACCAGTGTCAGGATATTATTATCAACTTTGCCCTTTACTATGATATACCTCCCTTCTTTGTCTTTTATTTCTTTAAAAAATTCAAATTTAACTGAGTTTGATATCAAGATTGACAGTCCTCTGTTATGACTACAAGTATGTGAGCTATAATATGTGTTTTTATATCCAAATCTTTTCAGCTTCTCAACATTTAGAGACATCAGCTTAAGTCCTTGACATTCCATCATTACACTTTGTGTGATTGATTTCACTGTATCCCCTCAACTCAACACCAGAACCATTCTGAACAACAAACCAAAACATATGAACAAACAAAGGTGTTTTACCTGGCAAAACAAAACAAAACATCAAAACATATAGACCCAAAAAAGGGTAGTCTCTCTCCACCATAGATCCCGAATCCCTTTGTAAATTGAGGGGGGAAGCCTAACACTAAGAAAGGGCCCTCTCTTAGATAAGGAGAATAACCCTCTATGGGTCCCTGCATTCATTCTAGCTCTAATATTCCGCTAATCTCCCTAACTGTCGGACTTATCTAATACAGAAAGTTGTATTAAATCAACATTAATTACACTTACATGAGGTCTGTGACGCTTGGTGATAATTTTAGAATCAGGCTTATAAACAGATTTGTCTATGAATATACATATCTATACACATAGTTGTAAACCAAGGATTCCATAATAACTCAGTATTCTAACATATTGTGGCAGAGACCACTGTGTTATCCTTGTCTATGCTTACCTTCATAATCGTATCTCAGTTCAAGCATGAGTTTTTCGTTGTAATTCTTGAAGGCGCTCCCATGCCCGTCTGACCAAAGATCCTATAGCAGAGCAAGATAGGCTACTCCTGCTAAATGCAATGGACTGATGTGTAGTACGCTATGGAGGGGATCATGGGCATTTTTCCACGCCCATTTTAGCAACCTGAGCCTACCTAACCCGACCCGACTCGCACTGTAATCAATGTTGTGGGGCAACAGTTTGTGTGGGTTAGATTCATAAATCTGTCAGTTCAAACTTCTTGTCAAGAATAAGATTTGATTCTGGTAATTGTCTTTTTTAATGTTTTTTAAATCATTTCTTTTTAAATGGCTCACAAGCAGTGTTTGAGTTGATTTTGTAGTAGCCGGAACCAACCCGACTCGCAGGGTGATTGACATTGCGGGTGAACTTTTTGTGCGTGATTATAGGGTTAGATTCATAATTCTGTTAGTTCATAATTCTGTTGATTCTTGTTAAAGAATAAAATGTTTATAAACACACATACATGAAAATTATATAAATGTATATAACACACACAATTATATTTCTTCTAATCCAATAATGAACTTTATTTCAGACTAGACAAGGGACATTAAATAAGAAACATTGTAAATAAGAAACATTGTAAACCTCCCTGCAACTTCACACGCACTAGGCCTTATCCCCCCCCCTCCCCCCCCCCCCCCCCCCTCCTCTCCCCCTCTCCTCGCCGCCCCGGACCCCGCACTCTCTCTCCTCGCTGCCCCGGGCCCCGCACTCTCGCTGCCCCGGATCTCACACTCTCTCTCCTCGCTGCCCCGGCTATCTCTCCTCGCTGCCCCAGGTAGCGCACTCCTTCACCCCGCTGCCCCGGGCCTCGCACTCCTTCTCCTCGCTGCCCCGGGCCTCACACTCTCTCTCCTCGCTGCCCCGGGCCCCACACTCCTTCTCCTCGCTGCCCCGGGCCCCACACTCCTTCTCCTCGCTGCCCCGGGCCCCACACTCCTTCTCCTCGCTGCCCCGAACCCCACACTCCCTCTCCCCGCTGCCCCGGGCCCCGCACTCCTTCTCCTCGCTGCCCCGGGCCCACACACTCCTGCCCCGAACCCCACACTCTCTCTCCCCGCTGCCCCGGGCCCCGCACTCCTTCTCCTGTTGGATCTTCTTTTGCCATGCCTGTTTGAGAATCATCTCTTTAACTTTAAACTGGAGAAAGTGGACAATTATGGATCTCGGAGGGGAGCTGGGGCTTGGTTTCTGTGCCAGGGCTCTATGTGCTCGTTGAATCTGTAAATCTGTCATTTCAGGGATTGACATTTCACTTCTAAGCAGTTTCTCCACAAACTGAGTCACTGAGCTACCTTCCGCACCCTCCGGCACACCGTATATCTGCAGATTATTTCTTCGGGAACTGAACTCCAAATCGTTCAATTTGTCAACAAGTAACTTCTGGTCTTTCAGTGTTTCTTGGAGTACGGAATTTGCAGCGACACTCCATGTTTCCAGCTCCTCTATTCGGGCGGCGGATTCTTCCGGTTTTTTTTTGGTCTTGTATTGCTTGCGCATTCGCCGACATCTGATGATTCATTTCATGTTTAAGTTTGGCCAGCTCTTCTCTCATATCCTGCTTGAAATCGTCTTTGAATGATGTGAAGTCCGCTTTTAATTCTCTTCCCAAATTGCTGATTTGTGTACTTAAGCTTTTTAATCCCTCATGAAGGGCCTCTGTTGCATCGTCTTTGTTTGTTTTGTCTTTGTCTGTGTGTCGCTTCAAGCCTGTCCTTCTGTTTCTTGCTTTTAGAAACATAGAAACATAGAAAATAGGTGCAGGAGTAGGCCATTTGGCCCTTCGAACCTGCACCGCCATTCAATATGATCATGGCTGATCATCCAACTCAGTATCCTGTACCTGCCTTCTCTCTATACTCCATGATCCCTTTAGCCACAAGGGCCACATCTAACTCCCTCTTAAATATAGCCAATTAACTTCCCTCAACTATCTTCTGTGGCAGAGAATTCCAGAGATTCACCACTCTCTGTGTGAAAAATATTTTTCTCATCTCGGTCCTAAAAGATTTCCCCCATATCCTTAAACTGTGACCCCTTGTCGTGGACTTCCCCAACATCGGGAACAATCTTCCAGCATCTAGCCTGTCCAACCCCTTAAGAATTTTGTAAGTTTCTATAAGATCCCCCCCCCCCCTCAATCATCTAAATTCTAGCGAGTACAAGCCGAGTCTATCCAGTCTTTCTTAATATGAAAGTCCTGACATCCCAGGAATCAGTCTGGTGAACCTTCTTTGTACTCCCTCTATGGCAAGAATGTATTTCCTGAGATTTGGAGACCAAAACTGTACGCAATACTCCAGGTGTGGTCTCACCAAGACCCTGTTCAACTGCAGTAGAACCTCCCTGCTCCTATACTCAAATCCTTTTGCGATGAATGCTAACATACTACTCAATTTTCCTCACTGCCTGCTGCATGCCTACATTCAATGACTCGTGTACCATGACACCCAGGTCTCATTGCATCTCCCCTTTTCCTAATCGGCCACCATTCAGATAATTGTCTACTTTCCTGTTTTTGCCACCAAAGTGGATAACCTCACATTTATCCACATTATACTGCATCTGCCGTGTATTTACCCACTCTCCCAGCCTATCCAGGTCACCTTGCAGCCTCCTAGCATCCTCCTCACAGCTCACACTGCCCCCCAACATCCACGAAAATTTCTATAAGGTTTGTCAGACATGATTTACCTTTCATAAATCCATGCTGACTTTGTCCAATGATTTCACCACTTTCCAAATGTGCTGCTATCCCATCTTTAATAACTGACTCTAGCAGTTTCCCCACTACCAATGTTAGACTAACTGATCTGTAATTCCCTGTTTCTCTCTCCCTCCCTTTTTAAAAAGTGGGGTTACATTAGCTACCCTCCATTCCTCAGGAACTACTCCAGAATCTAAAGAGTTTTGAAAAATTATCACTAATGCATCCACTATTTCTGAGGCTGCTTCCTTAAGTACTCTGGGATGCAGCCTATCTGACCCTGGAGATTTATCGGCCTTTAATCCATTCAATTTACCTAACACAACTTCCCGGCTAACCTGGATTTCACTCAGTTCCTCCATCTCATTTGACCTGCTATTTCCGGCAGATTATTTATGTCTTCCTTAGTGAAGGCAGAACAAAAGTAGTTATTCAATTGGTCTGCCATGTCCTTGTTCCCCATGATCAATTCACCTGTTTCTGACTGCAAGGGACCTACATCTGTTTTAACTAATCTTTTCTCTTCACATATCTATAAAAACTTTTGCAGGCAGTTTTTATGTTCCCTGCCAGTTTTCTTTCATAATCTATTTTCCCTTTCCTAATTAAGCCCTTTGTCCTCCTCTGCTGGACTTTGAATTTTGCCCAGTTCTCTGGTAGGCTGCTTTCCCCCGTATGATAATTTTCTAGCTAATTTGTACGCTTCATCTTTTGTTTTGATACTATCCCTGATTTCCCTTGTTATCCACGGATGCACTATCTTCCCTGATTTATTCTTTTGCCAAACTGGGATGAACAATTGTTCTAGTACTCCCATGCATTCTTTAAATGCCTTCCATTGCATATCCACCGCAAACCCTTTAAGAATCAATTGCCAGTCTATCTTGGCCAATTCACGTCTTATACCCTCAAAGTTACCTTTCTTTAAGTTCAGGACCCTTGTTTCTGAATTAACAATGTCACTCTCCATCCTAATGAAGAACTCAACCATATTATGGTCACTCTTACCCAAGGGGCCACTCACAACAAGACTGCTAACTAACCCTTCCTCATTACTCAATACCCAGACTAGAATAGCCAGCTCTCTCGTTGGTTCCTCTACATGTTGGTTTAGAAAACTATCCCGCATACATTCCAAGAAATCCTCTTCCTCAGCACCCCTGCCGATTTGATTCACCCAATCTATATGTAGATTGAAGTCGCCCATTATAACTGTTTTACCTTTGTTGCACGCATTTCTAATTTCCTGTTTGCTGCCATCCACAACTCCACTACTACTGTTAGGTGGCCTGTACACAACTCCCACTAATGTTTTCTGCCCCTTAGTGTTTCGCAGCTCTACCTATATCGATTCCACATCCTCCTAGCTAATGTCCTTCCTTTCTATTGCGTTAATCTCTTCTCTAACCAGCAAAGCTACCCCACCTCCTTTTC
Source organism: Leucoraja erinaceus (assembly GCF_028641065.1). Classification (NCBI taxonomy): domain Eukaryota; kingdom Metazoa; phylum Chordata; class Chondrichthyes; order Rajiformes; family Rajidae; genus Leucoraja; species Leucoraja erinaceus. The sequence continues at coordinate 25,363,426 of NC_073384.1, forward strand.
CTTTCTGTCTATCCCTCCTGAATATTGAATATCCCTGGATGTTCAGCTCCCAGCCTTGGTCACCCTGGAGCCATGTCTCTGTGATCCCAACTATATCATAATCATTAATAGCTATCTGCACATTCAACTCATCCACCTTATTGCGAATGCTCCTTGCATTGAGACACAAAACCTTCAGGCTTGTTTTTACAATGCTTTTACCTCTTATACAATTATATTGAACAGTGGCCCTTTTTGATTTTTGCCCTGGATTTGTCTGCCAGCCACTTCTACTTTTCACCTTTTACCTATTGCTTCTACCCTCGTTTTACACTCCTCTGTCTCTCTGCTTGCACATTTAAGAAACCCCCACCTCTTATTCTCTGTTTATTATTTTTTTCTTCTTTCCCCCATACATGTTGGGTCTGAGTGCTTCCATTCTCTGCCTCCTGCCTCACACACTGTCTGCTAGCTTTCTCTATTTGAGTCCCTCCCCCCAACCGTTCTAGTTTAATGTCTCCCCAGTAGACTTTGCAAATCTCCCCGCCAGGATATTGGTCCCCCTCAGGTTCAAGTGCAACCTGTCCTTTTTGTACAGGTCACACCTTCCCCAAAAGAGGTCCCAATGATCCAGAAACTTGAATCACTGCCCTCTGCACCAGTCCTTCAGTTACTCATTTATCCTCCACCTTGCTCCATTCCTACTCTCACTGTCGCGTGGCACAGGCAGTAATCCTGAGATTGTTACCTTTCCAGTCCTTCTCCTTAACTCTCCTCCTAACTCCCTAAATTCTCCTTTCAGGACCTCTTCTCTTTTTCTACCTATGTCATTGGTACCTATATGTACCACGACCTCGGGCTCCTCTCCCTCCCATTTCAGGATATCTTGGACACGTTCAGACACATCCCAGACCCTGGCACCAGGGAGACAAACTACCATCCGGGTCTCCTGACTGCGTCCACAGAATCGCCTATCTGACCCCCTTAACTATAGATTCCCCTATTACTACTGCCCTCCTCTTTTTTTTCCTTACCCTTCTGAGCACCAGGGCCGGTCTCTGTACCGGAGGCCCGGCCGCTGTTGCTACCCCCAGGTAGGCTGTCCACCCAACAGTACTCAAACAGGAGTACTTATTGCCAAGGTGTACAGCCACCAGGGTACTCTCCAGTCCTTGTCTCTGCTCCTTGCCCCTCCTAACCGTGACCCACTTGTCTGCCTCCTGTGGTCCTGGAGTGACCACCTCTCTATAATTTCTCTCTATGACCTCCTCGCTCTCCCTGACCAGACAGAGGTCATCGAGCTGCTGCTCCAGGTTCCTAATACGGTCCCTTAGGAGCCCCATCTCGATTCACCTGGCACAGATGTGGACGCCTGGAAGGCTATCACTTTTGCCCCGTAGTGTTTTTGCGAAGATATAAAGACAACCACATATACACACACATATACACACACTGACAAGATCAGACTTTTAATAAGTATATGATGGATAGATAGATAGCTATATAGATAAATATATAGAAATCAGAACTGGACTTCCGGTAGGCGGCATAGCATGGTGGCTGATTAGACAGAGAGCTCTGTACAGTCGGATAAATAAACCTCCCCTAAATTCAAAGTAAGCGAGTATTTAAGTTTTAATGAGTACAGTATGAGTGGGGGAGTCAAAACAAAGAGCAGAAAGTTGCAAGAAAAGATGCTAGAAAATATTATGTTTGGGAACGGCTTGAGTTGGAGGATCACGACTCCCATGGGGAACAGGTGCGTTGGGGGAGCTGCACTTGGTCTAGTATCTATATTACTAAAAGTCTCATCTTGACCACTTCCTGTTGTGCTATATATTGATTTTAGAAAAATCACTGCCACTTACGGCTGTGATATTTGATCATCTTACTCAGTCCCCCTCCTAATTTAAAAGTTGGTTTGAGAATGCTAAAGTTGCCTTGCCTAATTGAAAAGTTGGTTTGAGAATGCAAAAGTTGCCTTGCATAATTGTAAAGTTGGAGAATGCAAAAGTTGCCTTGCCTAATTGAAAAGTTGGTTTGAGAAAGCTAAAGTCCCTTCAGCCCACAACACCCATACTAGCGCTCATACTATTGGTCACCAATATTGGAATTGGTGGGGAGGTGGAATATTGCTTTGGGGGACCAGCCCTCCCGTGTGAAGCTTAGTCTAGTATAACTCTAAAACTCTCATCTTGTACGTGTGTATATGTATTTGTCTTTACACCTTCGCAAAAATACTATGCGGTAACGATAATATTTTTACATATTCTGATTCACATTTTCCCCCTCTAGGTAGAGATTGCCTTCACTGACTATTTTATGCTTTATTTCTCGACATTACTGAAAAGGTTTAAAAACTTCAAAAGATTTTGAATTTAAAATGAGCAGCTTCCACTGATGATGTGACAATGGCTCGGCTCGGGGCCGTCTCACACACAGAATCTTCCACGCACTTCGAGTGATGTCACCCCCACCCCTCCACCCCCCGAGTTATTCACTTTATATTGATTTTAGAAAAAACGCTGCCACTTACGGCTGTAATTTTTGGTCATCTTACTCAGTCCCCCTCCTAATTTAAAAGTTGGTTTGAGAATGCTAAAGATGCCTTGCCTAATTGAAAAATTGGATTGAGAATGCAAAAGTTGCCTTGCCTAATGGAAAAGTTGGATTGAGAATGCAAAAGTTGCCTTGGCTAATTGAAAATCTGGTTTGAGAATGCAAAAGTTGCCTTGACTAATTGAAAAGTTGGTTTGAGAATGCAAAAGTTGCCTTGCCTAATTGAAAAGTTGGTTTCAGAATGCAAAGGTTGCCTTGCTTAATTGAAATGTTGGTTTGAAAATGCAAAAGTTGCCTTGCCGTCCAGATAAGTAATTATTGTATGGTAAACCGATGGCAAGAATATTAACTAACAATATGTTATCTCAAAAATTATCAAGGGGTAATAGGCAGGGATGTGCGTTATCACCCCTGCTATTTGCCCTTATGATAGAACCCTTGGCTGAAAGTATAAGAATTCATCTGAATATTCAGGGCTATAATACTAGGGACTCAAAGAATAACATCTCATTATTTGCAGACGGTATACTTTTATATATTACAAAGTCACAAACGAGCATACCAAATTTATTAAATTTAATAGAGGAATTTGGGTATTTTTCTGGATATAGAATAAATTGGAATAAAAGTGAAATCATGACGTTAAAACCTCAAGAACCTACACACTTACTGAAGTTCCCCTTTAAAATTTGCAACAGAAAATTTTAAATACTTGGGTATTCAGATTACTAGAAAATATAAAGCATTATTCAACGCTAATTTTATACCTTTATTAAATAAACTTAATATGCTGATTAAATTTTGGAAAACACTTCCTTTATCATTATTAGGTAGAAGAAATGCTATAAAAATGATCTTCCTACCACAATTATTATACCTATTTCAGTCTATACCTGTATATATACCAAAATACTTTAAAAAAAAAATTAGACTCTAATATTACTAACTTTATTTGGGATTGTAGATCACATAGAATAAAAAAAAAACACTTATGTAAACCAAAAGATGTCGGGGGACTCGCACTCCCAAATTGTATGTATTATTATTGGGCAGTGCATATTAAGAATATAATTTATTGGCTGGATAGTTCTACCCAACAGGCAGAATGGATAAAAATGGAGAAAGAGGATTATTTTCCTTGTAATATAGGAACAATCCCCTTCTCCCCAAAAAAACTGAACAACACAATATATAAGAAGAACCCAATTATACATGATACAATAAGAATTTGGAAACAAATAAAATTATCTTTAAAATTATGAAATTTATCATTGTTAATGCCAATTGCGAATAACCCTTTATTTAAACAATCTCTTATTGATAAAACATATAATCAATGGGAAAGTCTCAGAATTAAAAGGATCGGGGATATGTATGAAATGGGAAACCTACTATCATTCCAACAATTACAATTAAAATTTAAATTGAAAAACAACCAATTTTAAATATCTTCAGATTTGCGATTTCATGAAAAATACATACAAGGATATCTAAAATTAACTCCTGACTTATTGGAAGAAGCAATGAATATTAAAGCTGACTCACAAAAATTATTAACATATTTATAGTAATAGTATTTTAAATATAGACCTACCATCGACAGAGGTACTTAGAGAAGAGTGGGAACGGGAATTAATGATAAAAATTACGAAGGTTACATGGGAAAAGTACTTGATATATATTCACAAATGTTCGATTAATGTAAGACATAATCTAATTCAATTAAAAATTTTACATAGATTATATTATTCAAAAACAAGATTGAACAAATTCTATCCAAATATATCCCCCATTTGTGATAAATGTTTATCCCAAAACACAACTATAACACACTCTTTTGTGTCCTGCATAAAACTTTATAGATTTTGGAGTGATATTTTTGAAATATTTACAAAATTATTTAAGATAAGAATGGAACCTAATACTGAAATGATTATATTTGGAGTATTGGAAGATGGGAATAAATTGAACTCATCTCAAAATTTATTTTTTAATTATGGTTTAATAATAGCAAAAAAATTAATACTTAAATTTTGGAAAAATACATCAATACCAACGCTTAAAATGTCGATCGCAAGCATGTTGGACACCGCACATCTTGAGGAAATGCGATTCCTCCTAATGGACAAATCAGACCAATTCATAACGAGTTGGTCTCCATTTCTCTTCTTTTTGGAATCATATGGTGCAACACAATTGTAAAAGCTAACTGTTTCAGGACTGGACGAGGGATGGTCAAGATTATAAACAATGATCTCCTTACTTCTTTTCTTTATGTCTTATTCTCTTTTTCCTATTTTCTTTTCTTCAACTTTCTTCATTCATTCTTCTTTTTTCTTCTTCTCCACACACTATATATCTCACGTCTTTCTATCATTTACTATCTAATTTATTTTTCTTATTATTATTTTTCTTTATTATAACAAAAAAAAATAAGAAGCTGTACATAAAATGTATTATGAAAATATATATTAGGCACTTTGGTGCCATATGATTGTACTTACTTCAAATAAAATAAAATATTTAAAAAAAGAAAAGTTGGTTTGAGAATGCCAGAGTTGCCTTGCCTAATTGAAAAGTTGGTTTGAGAATGCCAAAGTTGCCTTGCCTAATTGAAAAAGTTGGTTTGAGAATGCTAAAGTTGCCTTGTCTAATTGAAAAGTTGGTTTGAGAATGCAAAAGTTGCCTTGCCTAATTGAAAAGTTGGTTTCAGAATGCAAAGGTTGCCTTGCCTAATCAAAAAGTTGGTTTGAGAATGCAAAAGTTGCCTTGCCTAATTGAAAAGTTGGTTTCAGAATGCAAAGGTTGCCTTGCCTAATTGAAATGTTGGTTTGAAAATGCAAAAGTTGCCTTGCCGTCCAGATAAGTAAAAGTCTAATCTTGACCACTTCCTGATTGCGCTGTATATTGATATTAGGAAAAATGCTACCACGTACGGCTGTGATTTCTGGCCATCTTACTCAGTCCCCCTCCGCTCATCAGTTGCTGAGGATTTTTCCCATCGATGAAAAGTAAAAGAGTAATTAGTGTTAAAAAATGTTGAGATTCTCTCTACTGTCAATCATGCCATGCCCGTGCTGCTGGGAGGGACTATAAAACCTGGAAGTGTGGGCGTGGCTCAGTCTCTGCAAGAAGGAGGAGGAAGAGGTCACCACTCACTGCCTTTAGTGGCCTTGCACCCTGCTTGAAATTGTATGAAACTGCATTTGAATTTGGTGGCCATGCACCCTTCGTGAAATGGTATGAAATTGCACTTGAATTTGGTGGCCTTGCAGGCTGCTTGAAATGGTAGGAAACTGCATTCGAATTTGGTGGCCTTGCACACACACTCCACCGTGTTATTCACCCCCCCCCCCCCCCCCCCCCCCCCCCCCCCCCCCCCGCTCCGGGTTATTCACATTATCCCACCCACCCCCCCCACCCAGGGTTATTCACACTCCCCCCCACCCCCCCGGGTTATTCACACACCCCTCCCTGGATTATTCACACTCCCTCCCGTGTTATTCACTACACCTGCGCCCTCCTCTCTCCCACCCCGGGTTATTCACACCCCTACCACCTCCCCCCCACGAGTTATTCACACCCCCCTCCCCGTATTATGCACACTCTTCCCCCCCCCCCCTGGTTATTCATACTCTTCACCCGCCGGTTTATTTACACACTACCCCCTCCCCCCCCCCCTTCCCCCCCGGTTAGAGAATAAACCTCCCCCAGGGGTTATTCACACTCCCTCCGGGTTATTTACTCCCCCTGCACCACCCCCCCCCCACTGCCTCAAAAAGGTCACCAACACCCCCCCACCCTCCCTGCCCCCTCCCCCTCCCTCACTCCCCCCTCCCCATCTCTGAGCCACCCTCTCTGCGTTCTACCTCTATGTTCCCCTCCTCTCTACCCCCTCCCTATCTGCCCCCCTCCTCTCTGCTCCCCCTCCCTCTCTGCCCCCCTCCCTCTCTGCCCCCTCCCTCTCTGCCCCCTTCCTCTCTGCCCCCTCCCTCTCTGCCCCCCCCCCTCCCCCTCTGGCCCTTCTCCCCCTCTCCGCCCCCCCTTCCCTTTCTGCCTTCGCCCTCTCTGCCTCCCTCCCTCTCTGCCCCCCCTCCCTCTCTGCCCCCCCTCCCTCTCTCTGCCCCCCCCCTCCCTCTCTGCCCCCCCTCCCTCTCTGCCCCCCCCCCCTCCCTCCTCCCCCCCCCCCCTCCCTCTCTGCCCCCCCCTCCGTCTCTGCCCCCCCTCCGTCTCTGCTCTCTGCCCCCCCTCCCTCTCTGCCCCCCCCCCGTCTCTGCACCCTCCCTCTCTGCTGCCGCCCTCCTTCTCTGCGCCCCTCCCTCTCTGCCCCCCCCCCCCCCCCTCCCTCTCTCAACCCTCCCTCTCTGCCCCCCCCCCCTGCCTCCCCCTCTCTGCCCCTCCTCCCTCCCTCCCCCCTCCCCCTCTCCTCTCCCGATCTGCGCCTCCCTCTCTTCCCCTCTCCCTCTCTTCCCCCTCACTCTCTGCCACCTCCCTCTCTGACCCCCCTCGCAATCTGGCCCCTCCCTCTCTGCCCATTCCTCTCAGAACCCCACTCTCTGCCCCTCCCTCTCTGCTCCCCTCCCTCTCTGTCCCCCTCCCTCTCTGCCCCCTCCCTCTCTGCCCCCTCCCTCTCTGTCCACCTCCCCTCTCCTCCCTCTCTCCCTGTCCCCCTCCCTCTCTGGCCCCCCCTTCCTCTCTGTCCCCCCTCCCTCTCTCCGCCCCCCCCCTCCCTCTCTGCCCTCCCTCTCTGCCTCCCTTACCCTTCCCTCTCTGTCACCCTCCCTCTCTGCCCCCCCCCTCCCTCTCTTTCCCCTCCCTCTCTGCCCCCCCTCCCTCTCTCCCCCCCCCCTCCCTCTCTGCCCCCCTCCGTCTCTGCCCCCCCCCTCCGTCTCTGCCCCCCCTCCCTCTCTGCCCCCCCCGTCTCTGCCCCCCCCCCCTCCCTCTCTGCTGCCGCCCTCCTTCTCTGCGCCCCTCCCTCTCTCTGCCCCCCCTCCCTCTCTCCAACCCTCCCTCTCTCCAACCCTCCCTCTCTGCCCCCCCCCCTGCCCCCCCCTCTCTGCCCCCCTCCCTCCCCTGCCCCCCCTCCCTCCCTGCCCCCCTCCCTCTCTGCCCCCCCCCTCTCTGCCCCCTCCCTCTCTGGCCCCCTCCCGCTCTGCCCCACCTCTCTCTCCCCCCTCCCTCTCTTCCCCCTCCCTCTCTGTCCCCCCCCCCTCCCCTGCTTTCTGCCCTCTCCCTCCCCTCTCTTCCCCCTCCCTCTCTTCCCCCCCTCCCTCTCTCCCCCCCCCCTCCCCCTCTCTGTGCCCCCTCCCTCTCTGACCCCCCTCCCTCCCTCTCTCCCCCCTCCCTCTCTGACCTCCTCTCCCTCTCTGTCCCCCCCCCCCTCCCCCCTCCCTCTCTGTCCCCCCCCCCTCTCTGCCCATCTATCTCTCCATCCATCTATTCCCCCCCCCCTCCCTCTCCCCCCCCCTCTCCCCCCTCCCCCTCCTCCCTCCCCCCCACCCTCCCCCCCCCCCCCCCCCTCTCTCCCCCCCCCCCTGCCCCCCCCCTCCCTCTCTGCCCCCCTCCTCCCTCTCTGCTCACCTCCCTATCTGCTCCCCTCCCTCCCTCCCTCTCTTCCGCCCTCCCTCTCTGGCCCCCTTCCTCTCTACCCCCCCCCTTTCCTTTCCTACCCCCCCCCCCCTCTCCCCCCCTAATCCTTTCCCTCTCCACCCACCCCCCCACCCTCCCTCCCTCCCTCCCTCCCTCCCTCACTAGCCCCCTCCCTCTCCCTCTCTAGCCGCGCCTGCCCTATGTGTGAGTGGATAAGGCAGGGTGATGGGGTAAAGGAGCGAATGAATAATATTAACATAATATCAAGGGTGGGTTAGTGTGTGTGTGGCGCCGCAGCCACCCTTCCCCCCCCCCTCCCCACCGCAACCGTGCATTGATAGTACAGGACCCAATGGCCCCCCCCCCCCCCCCCCACACACTGCTACCCCTCCCCCCAACACCTCCACAACGCCCCACCTCCCCCTCGCACCACCGCCCCAGCTCCACTGCACGACCACCCCCCTCCCCCTGGCCCATCTCCCCCATGCCCCACCTCCCCCCACACTACCTCACCTTCCCCCGCATCGCCCCACCTCCCCCCACACCGCACCAAATATTCCCCAAACGCAATATTCCACCGTTCACATATAGCCCCCAACTGCGCAGGCACGGCTCATTTCTCCTCATTACCCAGCACTTCCTCCACTTCCTCTTCACCCTCCCTCTACAATCCCTAGAGGGGAGGGGTGGTAGAGAGGGAGAGGTGGTAGAGAGGATGGGGGGATAGAGTGGGAGGGGGGGGATTAGAGAGGGAGGTTAGAGAGGGAGGTTAGAGAGGGAGGGAGGGTTCGAGAGGGAGGGGGGTGGGGTAGAGGTAGAGAGGGAGGGGAGGGGGTAGAGGGAGGGGGATGGGGGTCGAGAGAGGGAGGGTAGTAAAGAGGGAGGGGGACGGGGTAGAGAGGGGGGTAGAGAGAGGGAGGGAGTAGAGTTGGGGGGAGGGGGTAGAGAGGGAGAGGGGTAGAGTTAGGGAGAGGATGGGGGGGTAGAGAGGGTGGATAGATAGGGAGAGGGCATCTCCCTGCTCCATCCCCCCAATCACCCTCCACCACACCACTCCCCACCCCATCTCCCTCCTCCTCATTTCCCTCATCTCACCTCACTCTATTTCCCTGCCCCAGCTGCAGGGCCTGGAACTCGGCCTGGTTCTCGTACTCAGCCCGGCCGACTATGTTTTTTGGCCCCGGGCTCGGCTCAGTCCAGTTGAAGCACCAGGCTGGGCACCAGCCAGGGCCCGTGGCTCCACCCTCGCCACCAGATGTCGGGCATCGGCGGTCACGGCCCCATCCCAAGCCCCAGGCTCGGCTTTCACTCAGCTCAAGAACCAGGCTCGACTCGAGCCAAGACCCGCTGCTCCACCCTCGCCACCAGCTGTCGGGCGGCGGCGGTTACGGCCCCATCCCGGTCCCAGCTCTCACTTCAGCTCGTGCACAATGCTGGGCTCCTGCCAGGGTCCGCGGCTCCACCCTCACCACCAGGTGTTGGGCGTTGGCGGTCACGGCTCCATCCCAAGCTCCAGGCTCGTCTCTCACTCCAGTTCGGCTCCAGCCAGGGCCCGCGGCTCCACCCTCGCCACCAGGTCTCAGGTGCAGGCAGCGGCTGCCACGCGAGTGCGCTGGAGTGCCCCACCCTGCCTCGCGAGTGCATTGTGACGTCACTCGGGTGTGCTGGAGTGCTCCGTCTTGCCTTGCGAGTCGAGCATTTTTTTCCGTTTTTTTAAAACTTTAAACGATTAAAAAGTGTGCAAATATAGGTGGGAATGCGACGGGAAGATGTTTATCAACTCAACGTGAAAATGTTAGTAGAATGTGTGAAAATGGGAAGGCTGTGGCCTAGCATTTGGAAGAAAATAGGGAAATAGAAATTGGCACACATACATACACACAGACAGCCACAAACAAGACAAAGAATTTTAGTAATAGTATAGATAGATAGACGATTATGTAAGCTCAACTGGATCAGACTATTGTTTAATTAGTTTGCATGACAGTTCTCCAATGTAGACACTGATTTTCATAATGGTAATGCCATTAACTGTCGTGGATAGCTGGTCAGACTCTTTCATGTTGGAGATGGTTGCTACTTGCCATTAATGCCTGAATGTTGCCTAAGCATGAACTGCTTCATTTGCTGAGGAGTTACAAGGAGATGCAATCATCAACAATTATTCTCACTTTAGATTTTATAATAGAAGACACTCTTTAATGAGGCAGCTATAAATTATTAGAAATGGCCTAGGATACTATCTTGAGGAACTGCTAAAATTATGGCCTGTGGCAGAAATGATTGACTGCATCAACCACAGTTGCAACTCCCAACAATTGATGACCATAGACTTCAGTTTTACTTGGATTCGTTGCTCCATAGAAACATAGAAAATAGGTGCAGGAAGAGGCCATTCAGCCTTTCGAGCCAGCACCGCCATTCACTGTGATTATGGCTGATCGTTCCGTATCAATAACCCGTGCCTGCCTTCTCCCCATATCCCTTGACTCCACTAGCCCCGAGAGCTCTATCTAACTCTCTCTTAAATCCATCCAGTGATTTGGCCTCCATTGCCCTTTGTGGCAGGGAATTCCATAAATTCACAACAAGGTGAGAAACGTTTTTTCTCACCTCAATCTTAAATGACCTCCCATTTATTCTAAGACTGTGGCCCCTGGTTCTGGACTCGCCCAACATTGGATATAATTTGATATGTTTCTATATGTACCCTCATCCTTCTAAACGCCTAGTCTTTTCAATCTTTCCTCATATGACAGTCCCGCCATCCTAAGGATCAATCTCATGAATGCTGCACTGCCTCAATCACAAGGATGTCCTTCCTCAAATTAGGAGACCAAAACTGTACACAATACTCCAGATGTGGTCTCACCAGAGCCCTATACCACTGCAGAAGAACCTCTTTACTCCTATACTGAAATCTTCTTGTTATGAAGGCCAACATTCCATTAGCTTTCTTCACTGCCTACAGTACCTGCACGCCAACTTTCAGTGACCGGTGTACAAGGACACACAGGTCTCGCTGTACCTCCCCCTCACCTGTCCCAAAAAGTCACTTTCCCTACCAGGCGTGATGAGACAAGTGGCACCGAAAATACTTTGGATTTATTGTTCACTTCCCACCCAGATTTAATTTCGTAAGTTTCATCGTGTGCTGGAATTAGCGATCATTATATTATCCAAGCAAAACTGCACTTAAAGCTTAAAGTTCCTTCAAAACCACCGCGTAAAATTTCCCTCTGGAAAAAAGTGAACAGCGAGGAATTTAAAGTCTTAGCAAAAAAACTGTGAAAAAATTTCTTCAACCTGCAACCAGATAAAAGATCAGTAAAAGACAACTGGGTGTGGCTGAGAAACTCTTTAAATAATATTGTTACAAATCATAGGTACACAAAAATGCTGGAGAAACTCAGTGGGTGCAGCAGCATCTATGGAGCGAAGAAAATAGGCAACGTTTCGGGCCGAAACCCTTCTTCAGACTGATAGGGAGTGGCGGGCAGAAGGAAGGAAAAAGGAGGAGGAGCCCGAGCACTGAGGGATGGGAGGAGACAGCCCGAGGGCTGAGGAAGGGGAGGAGACAGCAAGGGCTAACAAAATTGGGAGAATTCAATGTTCATGCCCGCAGGATGCAGACTCCCCAAGCGGAATATGAGGTGCTGTTCCTCCAATTTCCGGTGTTGCTCACTCTGGCCATGAAGGTGTCCCAGGACAGAGAGGTCGGACGGTGTATGGGAGGGGGAGTTGAAGTGCTGAGCCACTGGGAGGTCAGGTAGGTTCTTGCGGACCGAGCGGAGGTGTTCGGCGAAACGATCGCCCAACCTCCGCTTAGTCTCACTGATGTAGATCAGCTGACATCTAGAGCAGCGGATGCAGTAGATGAGGTTGGAGGAGATACAGGTGAACCTCTGTCGCACCTGGAACGACTGCTTGGGTCCTTGAATGGAGTCGAGGTGGGAGGTAAAGGGACAGGTGTTGCATTTCTTGCGGTTGCAACGGAAAGTGCCCAGGGAGGGGGTGGTATGGGAGGGAAGGGAAGAATTGACAAGGGAGTTGCGGAGGGAGCGGTCTTTGCAGAAGGCAGACATGGGGGGAGATGGGAAGATGTGGCGAGTGGTGGGGTCACGTTGGAGGTGGCGAAACTGACGGAGGATTATTTGTTGTATGTGACGGCTGGTAGGGTGAAAGGTGAGGACTAGGGGGACTCTGCCCTTGTTGCGAGTGCGGGGATGGGGAGAGAGAGCAGTGTTGCGGGGTATGGAAGATTCCCTGGTGCGAGCCTCATTTGTGGTGGAGGAAGGGAACCCCCGTTCCCTGAAGAATGAGGACATTTCAGATCATGTGACAAATCATGTTCCTCAAAAACCCATTAAGGGCCGAATGCGTCCTCCTTGGTTTTCGGCAAAACTAAAACGTCTCTGCAGTAAGAAAGAGAAGTTTTATATCCGTGCCAAAAAAAGGGGTACAAAACTGGACTGGGACAATTTTACTAGAGTGCGAAAGTAAGTCGATAGTGCAATTAGGAGTGCTCATAGACAACACTGTGTGTGTGAACAGAAAGAGCTCCAATTGGCATCCAGTGTTGAGTGGCACACCTCAGGGCACAGCAATTGTCCCACATCAATTTTTGCTTTACATAAATGACATCCATGGAAAAGTCGCAAGTACGACCAGACTATTCGCTGATGATTGTTTGCTGTACCGTCCAATTAAGTCAGCTGATGATGAAGATGCTCTCCAAAAGTGTAAAGGAAACTAGACGTTGTCCATAGTCCTTTAGCTAGATCTTTATTCAACACTAATAACACACGTTCCAGTACTAACCACATCTGGTCTACACGCGTACTGGAACCTAACAGGGAGGGAACATGCAGAGACTACAGTTATACTATAGAATGTGGGAGGGTCAATATGCTAATGAGGTAGTTACATCTATGGTTGCATGCATAACCATCTACATCCCTTCCCGTAAGATAAATAGCAGCAGCAGGCAATTATACAGACCTGCACATAATAACAATAGTAGTCAGAGAACATCTTAAACTAAGCATAATCACCATACCGATCAGGGGCCCGCACAACTCTGCCCGAGCGGGTCCGTACACCACCCTCACTCCCCTCTCCCAAAGGCAAAGGCAGCGAAGATCGGGGGGACGGAATAGGCAGCAATGCAGGCCGGGGACTAGAGACCGGCGAGGCCAAAACCGAACTAGGAGGGGAGGACAGAAAAGATGAACCGACAGGAGAGGACCTTGGGGAAAGAACAGGAGAGCCGATATCAGGTTTCACAGGAGCAGGTTGGGTAGGCGCTGGAATGACAGCAGGGGCACATGGGATAGCCCGAGGAGGAGGAACAGGTAAAGGAGTGGATGTGGACGGGAAAGAAACCGGTGGAGGAGGCTCACGGACAGCACGCAAATGCTGGCGACTGCGACGATATACAGTGCCCTCGTAATCCACCAAATAGGAGCGAGGGGAGTCAGCCAGCCCTACAACAGTAGCAAGTTTGGAAAAACCAGTGGAAGTCTGCATGCGAACCACCTGGCCCGCGGAGAGGGGAGGTAGAGGACGACAAGACTTGTCATGAGACCGACGCTGGATCTCATGGCGATGAGAGATGCGGCGGTGGACCGCCTCAGGGGAACGAACCACAGGAGTCAGGGATTGTTGGGAAATGGGCATAGGAGGACGGAGGACGCGAGACATGAGCCGTTGTGCAGGAGAACCTAAAACTCCATCGCGAGAAATATTACGTAAATTCAAAAGTCCTTGGTAGAAATCACAATTAGACAAGCGAGACTGTTCCAACAAAGTCTTAGCACTGCGCACAGCACGTTCTGCCAGCCCGTTGCTCTGAGGGAATTCCGGGCTGCTTGTGTAATGGGCAAAGTTCCACTTGGTCGCAAAGGCAGCAAACTCAGCACTAGTGAACTGCCGGCCGTTGTCAGTTTGTAGCTTCACTGGAGATCCAAACGTGGCAAAGTGACGGCGCAGCTTACTGATGACCATCTCCGAGGTGATGGTGGGAAGAAGGTCCACATCAAACCACGATGAATATGAGTCGACAAGTACCAGATAGTTCTTCCCACGCCACTCAAAAATATCGGCGGCCAGCGAAGACCAGGGCATTTCAGGTGCCTGCTGTTGTAGCAGGGGTTGTCGTTGATGGTGAGGGGCCATGGAGTTGCAAGCAGCACACGCAGCAACCCGAGCCTTGATGTACTTGGCCATAGCAGGCCAATAGTATTGCCCCTGGGCATGGGCAACGGTGGCGTCGGCACCCGGGTGCCCGGAGTGTGCAGCAGTATAGTAGGCATCATACAACGAGGCAGGAATAACCACTTTGTGGCCCTTAATAACGATTCCATCACAAAGTACAAGCTCGTCCCGAACAAGGAAGAACGGCCTCACGGCAGCAGGCAGGGAGTGTGGCTTGCAGGGCCAACCACGCAGAATAACAGCCGATAGCTGCTGCAAATCAGAGTCAGCAGCGGTGTGCTCGATCAGTGTCTGTAACTGCTTGGACGGGACAAAATTAACGTTGAGGACATGCAGATCAGACTGTTCATATGGATGCTGTACACAGGAGGACAAAGGCGCCCGCGACAGGGCATCAGCAACATGCATTTCCGTGCCCTTCTTGTACACTATGTCGAATTCAAAACGTTGCAGCTGTAACATCATCCGCTGCAATCGGGCCGGGGCAGCATGAATGGGCTTATTAAGTATGGTAACCAGCGGCTGGTGGTCCGTTTCAACTGTGAACCGCACACCGTAAAGAAAATCTCTAAACTTCGAACAGGCAAACACCACAGCCAGGAGCTCCTTCTCGATTTGAGCATACCTCTGCTCCGTGTCGGTCATTGTGCGAGAAGCAAACGAGACAGGCAGCAGAGAATCACCTTCGCAGAGCTGCATGCAGGCAGCACCGAGGCCAAAACGGGAAGCATCACAGGTCACGACAATTGGCAACTTGAGGTCAAAGAATCGCAGTACAGGAGTGTCAATCAGCTGCTTTTTTAAAGCGTCAAAAGACAGTTGGTGCTGTGGGCTCCAAGACCAGGCAACATCCTTCTTGGTCAGAAGGCGCAGCGGCGCACTTAGTTCACTGAGGCGCGGGACGAACTTGCCCAAATAATTCACCATCCCGAGAAACCTTTGCAGACCTGCAACATCAACCGGTGCAGGAAACTCTGAAATAGCAGTGGTCTTGGCAGGGTCGGGCTTCAGACCCCGAGAGGTGAAAATGTGTCCGACGTAGGAAACCTCAGACAGACGGAACCGGCACTTGGAGGGATTCAGCTTGAGGTTTATCTGACGAGCACGGTCGAGTACCCGGCGGAGATTACGGTCATGCTCCTCGACATCCCGGCCGTACACAAGGATGTCATCTACAATGATGGCACATGGGAGCCCGGCAAACAACTGCTCCATGGAGCGCTGGAAGACTTCGCTGGCGGAGCTAATCCCGAAAGGCATTCTGAGGAACTTGTACCTCCCAAAAGGCGTGGCGAAAGTGGTGAGGTCGGACGACTTGCTGTGCAGAGGAATCTGCCAGAAGGAGCTTCTGGCGTCAAGAACAGAAAACACGGTGGCCTGGCCCACCTGGGCAGCTACATCCTCGACAGTCCGCATAGGGTAGTGTGGTCTCTTGATGGCAGTATTCAGATCCTTCGGGTTGATGCAGACTCGAATCTCATTCTTGCCCTTCTTCATGGTTGCGACCATGGTGGACACCCAGCTGGTGGGCTCGCTAACAGCTTCCAGGACCCCCAGGTTCACCATCTTGTCGAGCATAGCTTTAACCTTGTCCTTCATTGCAAATGAAACCCTATGAGACGGACGGCACACTGGGGTGACAGATGAGTCAATGGCAATTTTGTATACGAGAGGCAGCTTCCCCAGCTTGTCATCGAAAAGATCAGGGTATTCAGACACGGGGTCTAACTGCACCCTCACCTCATGAACAGTACTGTCAAACGCAACCAGGCCCAGATCCTGGCATGCCTGATTACTTAGCAGAGGCACACAATCACAGTCCAAAACAAAAAACGATAAATCACGAGATGTCTTTTGCAGCTTGCAGTGGAAAGTTACCCTCCCCACAGGAGTCAGCTCCTCCCCACCATAAGCTCGCAGTACCGATCGATCAGCAGACAGTTGCTCATTATTCCTTATCTTGTGGAAGAGCTTTGTTGAGATAACAGAAACTTTTGCACCAGTGTCCAATTTCGCTGTGAAGGTCTTGTTATTGACAGTGACTAGCACCGATGGATCAGGGAGGCGAGTCTGGTTGTGCAGCAGAGCGTAAACACTAGCATCCCCCATCGAAATGCTGGAGTCAGACTCGAGGGCGGAATCCTCCTCAGACTGAGAATCAAGGACATTGTCGATCCTTTGGAGATTATTCAGCACCTGGCGAGGTGGCTGAGCCACGTTCCCACGGGAACGGCACATGGACGAGAAATGGTTAAGCTTTCTGCAAAAGTTACAGGCTTTTCCGATCGCAGGACAAACAGCCTGTGGCAAGTGACCATATCCACAATTAGAGCACTTTCTGGCACCCTGGGGGCGGGGGACAAACTGGGGGCGAAACTGAGGTCTGGAATTACTGGGTGCCCTTCGTGGCACGGACACAGTAGCCACAGCGACGGTGCTGTTCCCAGAACCTCTCTCTCCACTGGCCGGAGCAACGACCTCAGCTAGCCTGCAGGCATGCACAGCTTCATTTAACGTGAGATCAGGTTTCCGCATTAAATCAGTTCGCAGCTTTTGATCAAGCATTCCATTAACTAGAATGTCCCGCGTGAGCTCGTCACGTAACTCACCAAAACGACATCGCTGCGACAGGTGGCGGAGGTCTGCAATGAAACATTCCACCGGCTCCCCAGGCTGCTGCCTGCGGGAGAACAAACGTGTTCTTTCCAAGATACGATTTGAAGGCAGGTCACAGATTTCAGTGAATTTTCTCAGGAGACAGATTGGGTCGTCAGGAGACTCCGCTTGCTCGACAACCTGGCCAGCCGCGTCCAGGACTGCTGGACGGTAGTCAAAGTGCCGAGCCCTCCTCATGGCATCCGGACCAGCGAGATTCAGCAGCAAAGATGCTCTGAGAGCAGGAGAGTCATTGTGGTGAGCGATGTTCACATAATGGTTGTAGTCCATAACAAACGTCTCCCATCGCTCCGCTATGTCAGCATCGAAAACTAACGGGGAAGGCTTGCGACACGACGAAGCCATCCTTGCACACACTTACAAGACAAATGAATAAAAAAAAACCCGATAAACAGAGGCGCAGATTTACACTGGCTGACACCATGTAAAGGAAACTAGACGTTGTCCATAGTCCTTTAGCTAGATCTTTATTAAACACTAATAACACACGTTCCAGTACTAACCACATCTGGTCTACACGCGTACTGGAACCTAACAGGGAGGGAACATGCAGAGACTACAGTTATACTATAGAATGTGGGAGGGTCAATATGCTAATGAGGTAGTTACATCTATGGTTGCATGCATAACCATCTACAAAAAGCATCTCGATACCATGGTTGAGTGGTCACAACAATGGGGCATGCAGTTCAACCCTTCCAAATGTGAAACCATGCGTGTCACCAGAAAGAGGAATCCAGGCGAAACATCTTACAATGTATTTGGTGCCACCCTTGAAGAATCCAAACAAACCAAGTATCTTGGCATCAAATTGCAGAATGATCTGCGTTGGAATGGTCAGACTCATCATGCAACGGTGAAAGCAACAGGTGTCCTAAACTTTCTGAGGCGCAACTTTCATAATTATTCAACTTCTGACAAGGAGAAGCTATACTTCACCCTCGTTAGACCTCATTTGGACGACACAGTTGCAGCATGGGACCCATACACAAATAGAAACATTTCTTCCATCCAACGTGTCCAAAGACAGGCAGCTCGATTTGTTACTAACACCTATGAGAGAGAAGCGAGTGTCACCAAACTTCTGAATTCTCTGGGGTGGAACCCTCTCCAAGACAGACGTGAAGCTCACCGTTTGACCTGTTTTTACAAAATGTTAAATGGTCAGCTCGACATAGATTACAAGACCTACACCAAACCCAAATCAATTAGGAGCAGACGAGGGCATTCGATCCAATTTGTGATCCCAGCTACAAAGACAGATGTGTACAGCAATTCGTTCACCCCCCGCACAATTAAAGCATGGAATATTCTCCACCCTACTATAGTTACCCAACCAGATGCAACTAAATTTAAAGTAGCTCTTTCTTCCCAATAACCCTTTCTGGCTTAAGTCCTCCCTCCACCATCTCCAGTTTAAATTCCATTTGGAATATTTTGGAGGACCAAGAAACCAAGAACCTAACCCCATTGAGATAATAATCTGCCCCCTTGTTTTTGCCGTCAAAGTGGATAACCTCACATTTATCTATATTATACTGCATCTGCCATGCAACTGCCCACTCACTCAATCTGTCCAGGTCACCCTGCAACCTCCTAACATCCTCTTCACAGTTCACACTGCCACACAACTTTGTGTCATTCGCAAACTTGCTAATGGTGAATTCCCTCTTCCAAATCATTAATATATATGGTAAACAGTTGCGGCCCCA
Source organism: Leucoraja erinaceus (assembly GCF_028641065.1). NCBI lineage: Eukaryota > Metazoa > Chordata > Chondrichthyes > Rajiformes > Rajidae > Leucoraja > Leucoraja erinaceus. The sequence continues at coordinate 25,382,157 of NC_073384.1, forward strand.
ACACCGAACCTTGTGGCACTCCACTCGCCACTGCCTGCCATTCTGAAAAGGACCCGTTCACTCCTACTCTTTGCTTCCGGTCTGCCAACCAATTTTCTATCCATGTCAACACCCTACCCCCAATACCATGTGCTCTAATTTTAGTCACCAGTCTCCCATGCGGGACCTTATCCAAGGCTTTCTGAAAATCTAGATATACTACATCCACTGGCACCCCTTCATGCATTTTATTTGTCACATCCTCAAAAAATTCCAGAAGATTAGTCAAGCATGATTTCCCTTTCATAAATCCATGTTGACTTGAACTAATCCTTTTACTGCTATCCAAATGCCCCATTATTACCTCTTTAATAATTGACTCCAGCATCTTTCCTGTCTGCCAACCAATTTTGTATCCATGTCAGTACTCTATCCCAAAAACCATGTGCCCTAATTTTGCCCACTAATCTCCTATGTGGGACCTTATCAAATGCTTTCTGAAAGTCCAGGTACATTACATCCATTGGCTCTCCCTTGTCCATTCTCCTAGTTACATCCTCAAAAAATTCCAGAAGATTAGTCAAGCATGATTTCCCTTTCGTAAATCCATGCTGACTCGTACCAATCCTGTTACTGCTATCCAAATGTGCCGCTACGTCATATTTTATGATTGATTCCGGCATCTTCCACACCACCAATGTCAGGCTAAATGGTATGTAATTCTCTGGTTTCTCTCTCCCGCCTTTATTAAAAAGTGGGATAACATTAGCTACCCTCCAATCCACAGGAACTGATCCTGAATCTATTGAACATTGGAAAATGATCACCAACGCATCCACTATATCTAGAGCCACCTCCCTGAGGACCCTGGGATGCAGACCATCAGGCCCAGGGGGTTTATCATCCTTCAGTCCCATTAGCCTACCCAATACTATTTCTCACCTAATGAAAAATTATTTAAGTTCCTCTACCCCCTTAGATCCTCTGTCCTCCAGTACATCTGGGAGATTGTTTGTGTCTTCCTTAGTGAAGACAGATCCGAAGTACCTATTCAACTCTTCTGCCATTTCCTTGTTGCCCATAATAATTTCACCCGTGTCTGCCTTCAAGGGACCCACATTTGACTTTGCTACTCTTTTTCCCTTAACATATCTAAAGAAGCTTTTACTGTCCTTCTTTATATTCCTGGCCAACTTCCCCTCGTACATGCCCATTTGTTTCCTTCTGTTGTCCTATGAAAGTTTCCCAAGCCTCTGGCGTCCGGCTACTCTTTGCTGTGTTATACATCTTTTCTTTTCGTTTTATTCTATCCCTAACTTCTCTTGTCAGCCACGGGTGCCTCCTACTCCCCTTAGAATCTTTCTTCATTTTTGGAATTTAATGATCCTGCATCACCCGGATTATGCCCAGAAATTGCTGCCATTGCTGTTCCACTGTCATTCCTGCTGGGATCCCTTTCCAGTCTACTTTGGCCAGCTCCTGTCTCATGCCTTCATAGTCCCCTTTGTTCAACTGCATCACTGCCACTTACAATTTAACGTTCTTCTCAAATTGCAGATTAAAACTAATCATATTATGATCACTACCTCCAAGCAGTTCCTTTACCTCAAGTTCTCTTTATCATATCTGGTTCATTGGACAACACTAAATCCAGAATTGCCTTTTCTCCGGTTGGCTCCATTACAAGCTGCTCTAAGAATCCATCTCGGAGGCATTCTACAAACTCTCTTTCTTTGGGTCCTGAACCAACCTGATTTTCCCAGTCTACCTGCATATTGAAATCCCCCATCTCCACAGTGGCATTACCTTTGTTACATGCCAGTTTTAAATCCTGCTGCAACTTACACCCTACATCCAGGCTATTATTTGGGAGTCTGTAAATAACACCAATTAGTGTCTTCTTGCCTTTACAATTCCTCAACTCAATCCTCAGCGACTCTACCTCATCAGTCCCTATGTCTTCCCTTGCAAGGGACTGAATTCCATCCCTCACCAGCAGAGCTACCCCCCCCCCTCCTCTGCCCACCTGCCTGTCCTTTCTATAGGATGTATAACCCTGTATATTAAGTTCCCAGGCCCGATCCTCCTGCAGCCATGTCTCAGTAATCCCCACAATGTCATATCTGCCAACCTCTAACTGAGCCTCAAGCTCATCTACTTTACTTCTTATACTTTGCGCATTCATATACAATACTTTTAATTCCTTACGCATCTCACCTTTCGCATCGATCCCTATTACATTTGGCCATACTCTCCTATCTCTTTGTGAGCTTCCTTTCCCATTAATTCTGGGGTCATTAACCATCCCTTTACACTCTTTCCCTTTAACTCCATCCTCGACTATCCCATTTGAAACCCCACCCCCCTTATTCCGTTTAAAACCACCCGTGTAGCAGTGGCAAACCTGCCTGCCAGAATGCTGGTCCCCAACCTGTTAAGATGTAATCCATCCCTTTTGTACAGTTCCCCCTTACTCCAAAACAGATCCCTTCTCTTCACCTCTGCCTATCCTTAGCCCCACGTGCCGTCCCTTTTCATCTGTGCATTAATTGCCTCATACTGTGTTTTGTATTGAATTCTGTATTTACTTTGTGTACTAATCATGTCTCTACAATTTATTTCATTCCCCTTACATGTTTTTCCTCTACCTGCTAAATTTTTGTAAGGTGTCCTTGAGACTCTTGAAAGGCGCCCATAAATAAAATGTATTATTATTATTATTAGATCCCAGTGATCTAAGAATCTAAATCCCTGCCCACTGCACCAGTTCTTCAGACACACATTCAGGTCCCGTATCTCCCTGTTCCTGCTCTCGCTAGCACAAGGAACTTCAAGAAAACTGGAGATAACAACCCTGCAGGTCCTGCTTCAGCATTTTTCCGAGCTCTCAAGCCGCGCTGCAGAATATTCATCCCCTTCTTTCAGACATCGTTTGTGCCGACATGCACTACCACTTCCGGCTGTTTCACCCTAGAGGATTTTCTGCACTCTGTTCGTGACATCCTGGATCCTGGCAACAGGAAGGCTGCACACCATCCTCAAATCCCGTCTGTTGCCGCAGAAACCCCTGTCCGTACCTCTCACAATGGAGTCTCCAACTACAATGGCGTTGCCTGACGTTGACCTCTTTGGCTTTGGCTTCGCAAGCCAGTCCGCCGCTCAGTGCGTTAATATCAACGCATGCGGGCACTCAACACATGTAGTCACTCATGTGACTCCGAAGTAAAACAAATATTCTGTGTAACTTGCATTGGATGAATGCAATCGAAAAGTGTGGATGAACTTTTGTCTATTTTAAAACATTGTCAGTTGCAGGCTGAAGCATGGCAGTAGAGAGCTAGTAAGAGACCAAGAATATTTACTGGTAGAGATCTCTTGCTCTGCGGGTCCTATAGTCTTGAGGGGAAGGATATTTGGAAGGGGAAGAGCCAGGTCACTGGGAAAGAGGAAAGTAAGAAATATGTGCTTTAATTGTGGTCAATGTGGACACTGGGTTAGAGACTGCTCGCAACCATATACTTCAAATACTGACCAAGGAGAATATCCTAATGTTGACACTGATGATGAAAGCCAGCCTTTCCGAGCCAGTCAGCAAAGTCTGTCTTTTAAATGACTATGTCACCCTTAGACATTATCACAACTGTTATCCCAGCCCAAGTTCCCAGCCAGCCCCTAACCACTCTCAGTAAAGAATTCCTGATTGATACCGGAACAAAACACGTCCTTCAGACTGCCCCAATTTGCCAAAATATCCCCCTGCCCCCCAACCTGTCGGGTTCCCCTTTATTCTTATCTGGACCGACCAGAGCTCCAGCAGCAGCGGCACAGCGTTGGAAACATTGCAGGGCGGGCGATGCCTTACCGGGGATCGCCGTTTGGAGCCCCGGAGTGATGGGCCTGCTGCACCTACATCGCGGAGCTGTGGTTCGTGGAGCTCCCAACGCAGGCAGCGCTGATCAACATCGCAGGGTCCTGCGACTCCGTCCGGTTCGGCCTGCAGACTCGGGAGCCATGGACTCCGGTGGGAGGTAGCTGATCTAGAGGTCCAGGCCGCTGAGGATGTCCTCCGTTGGGGTTCGGCATCAGTGTTCTATCAGACCGGCATGAGGGCCTGAGCATCGGGCTGCCCGTGGCTGCGACTGCGGGTGCTCGGGAGGGCCCGACCACGGGTGAACATCTGGGAAGATCGGAGGGGAGGCTGGCTGGATTTTGGTACCTTCCTCAACTTTGGTGCCACTGTGTTGTGTTGTGGTTATGTTGTGTCAGGGACTTCTGTGTTTGTGCTTTTTTTGTATTTTAAATATGTTTTATTTATTTATTATTATTATTTTTTTTAATGATACTTAACTGTAAGGAAAATTCATTTCATTGTCTCTAATATGAGATAATGACAATAAATTTAATACAACAATACAACAACAAAAGCTGGCCTTCAGGGGAAATATACTATCCACACACCCCAGCAAGTCTACCCTCAAAATCAAGGACGGGAATGGAACCTACATCAGGGTCCTTTGGGCTTACCTCAAGACCACTGGTAACTATGCAAGTACTAGAGTCTGGGTTTCAGAAACATGGGTTGTGTGGACTAGTTATAGTGTATTCTTTTAAAGTATGGCTATACAGGGTGGGCATTTATATAGTTGCCATTAGGTCATGTTGTGACTATCATAACCAAAGGAGAAATTTTATTATCACTTACACCAATAAATTGTGTAGTAGAATCGGACCTGCCATGGCGGTCTAGATCCCTGGCTTAGAAAGCCTTGTTGAGCTGTACCTATCAGTCACCTGTGCGAGCTACACATGGTGGTGTCATGGTAATTCCACTCATTAAAGGGACTGTGGAAGATTCTTCCCCAAGACGCCGACTTTATTCATGTCAATAAAGTAATCAAATCTCTGATTTAACTGGGATGGGCGTCTTCATTCATGTAAACATCTTTGCCCATGACAAATAACTGGCAGGTTTTTATTCCAGCATTTCTCCCACTATGTCTGACGTATGGGGGCCAGAGGCACTCCAGTCCTTTCCGGTATACTGCATTGGCATCGGAAAGGAGCAAGATTCGGAGTCACTAGCACATGCAGCCTGTTTGGGAAATGAGGATACCAACAGAACATTGATTTGCACAGCTAGTCCTGGCGGCTGCTGAAGGAAGCAACCTGACTCGGAGTGAGTGCGAAGTCTTGGGCATCTATGTCAGACAAGATTGCGACTCGTTGCAGTCAAAGAACGCTCCATCTTAAGGCATATCAGGCAGCAGCTCCTGGTTCAGGGTTGCAAATCTCCTCCCACTCAAATGACGGAGTGGTAGAGAGAGTACTACAGGAGTATGCACATGTGCCTGAAGCAACGCCTAGTTCAGGGTTGCCATTCCTCCCACTCGGTTAAACGTAGTGATGGAGATGGTGCTAAAATACATGCACACATGCCTGAGGCAGCTCCTGGTTCAGGTTGCATAAGTCCTCCCATTCCGATGTATGAAGGATGAAGATGGAGCCATATATATTATAAGACCATGGGAGATGGTGTTGCAAAACATGCTTGGTACAGAGGCATGCATAGACAAATTGAGGATACGGATGGTGACACCTGGTTCAGGTGCAATTACTCCCACTCTAAAAAGAGTGTCTAAGGTTAGTATGGATTAACTCCAAACAGGAACCTGAATATGACTGTGCGGGGGTCTCATGCTTAATGCATAATGCATGACAATCGCATGAGGGAAAGCGGTGTACTTTGCCTCTAAAATTGCTGCTCCGTCGGAGACGGACTAGCCACTACCACGATCTAATGGAAATGACAACATGGACAGAGTCTGCGAATGAAATTTCGCTGGAACTCCTGCAAAGGTAAGGGACCTGGAGTTAGAGATGCTGGTAAGTAGGTCTCGTTATTTACCTCCATGAAAGTCACTATGGTGGACGAACAGTATTCAGCAATGTTCCACTAATGTTTCATCAGTAAATCTTCAGTTATATTACAAACTGAAGTTGTACAAATCTTCAGTTATATTCCCAAATAGTGCTCAAAGATGGGAAATTACTAATACCATCTCTAGTTTCGGAGGTGATGGGATTTGCATGAGTTACCAATTCTTCAGTTATATGGTATCAACTACCTATAGACACTAGGTGCATTCTATGGGTTAAAGGTTTTGTGCGAATATGCATAATCTGCATTCTCAAGTCCAAGTTGATACACTTTGCTGGTGTCATATGTTAATCACGTGGGTGCAATCAAATCAAAGTATCCGGTGATAGTTTACCTAACCTCATTTGGCACTGGTGTATCATCACGTAAAATCAATGTCAAAATAGAATGGATGTTGGATCACAAAGTATTTAATGATTTGATGGCTCATGGAACACTAAAGATCGAGATCCAGGCTCAATCACCAGTTGCAAAAAGAAAAAAGAAAAAAAAAATACGGCATGGCAGTGGCGATAGATGCATTCTCACTACACTGGGGAGGAATGTCTTCCTCCATTTTGCCTCATCAGTCGGGTCTTGCACAAAATTCAGCAAAATCCCGCTTCAGGCATTTTTTGTAGTGACTGGCCTATGAAGCCATTGTTCCTGCTGATGTTAGGAATGATAATAGAACCTTATATGGTTATTTATAACATAGAATTGCTGGTTCAGCATGTGACTCGGGCAACCATCCAATGCATGATAAAATCAATTAATTGACTTGTAGACTCTGAAAAGACTGTTCCTGCGGCTTGGGTTGTCAGGCCGAACCATGGACGTGCTCACTGCAGATTGCAGGGATAACACCAGATAAGCAGTACATTTCCTCATCAGGAGATGCAAAGTATTTAGTTTAAATGCTATTTTACTTCGGAGTCACGTGAGTGACTATGTGAAGAAAACCCCGTCCAGCCGCACGCGCGTCATTACGTCAGACGCATGGCGCAGCGACCGGTCGGAGGAGCAGCGCTCCTCCAGCGGTAAGTTTAAAAACCTCAAGGTAAGTGCTCAGCTTAGTCAGAGGTTGATTTCTGGTTGAAAGGCTTGTTTTTCAGATCAAGTTGAACATGCAGAAAGCATCAAAGGTGAAGGCGAGGCGAACTGCTGGTAAAACCATGGAAGACAGTGGGAGTGCAGGTAGCGGGTGGCCGCCTAGTTCACCTGTTCCGTCGTTGGCAGGGAGGTCAGCGACTGCAGACACGTTGCCTTTGAGCACTGTCGCCGTGCCGTTGGGGTGTAAGGCCACTTCTAAGTCTGCTAGGTCCATAGACTCGGGGGAGTTGAGCCAGGAGGGTTCCCCTCCGCAAAGGGAGACCGTTCTTGCATGGTTATCTCAAATAGAGCTCCTAATGGAGAGGATACACTCCGGGAGGAGGAGTGGTGTCCGTGCCGGGCTATTGGAGAGCCCGTGCCAGCAGCGCCTGAAATAGGGCTGCTCAATCGCTCCCTCTTGGAGGAGGAGAGTTTGATGGGTCAGTTTTACTCTGACGCTGAATCAGTGGGTGAGCAGAGCCCAAAGGGTGAAGGGCATGAGCTTGGAATACCAAGTCTGGCAGCAAGGTTTGCCATCCCCAGAGAGTCAGGGGAGCCATTGGGTGAGGAGTTGGCAACAACGATAAATTATTTACACTCCCATCAGCTTCCTACTGAAAGTACGGCGGTTAACCATGTAATATGGGGCCAAATGGGTGTATGGTATTCGGGCACAAGAATTAAAGCTCCAGCGGGTGCTGAAGTTGCTTGCCGCAGACATTACTGCGTTCGCCAGAACGATGGACAAGGGGCACCTGTCTGAATCACAGCAGGATGCCTTAGCCCTTATGTGCAGTGCACATTTCGAAGTGAACTGTTTGCAGAAAAGTGCCATACGCCCTACTATCCACCATAGATTTGCAGTGCTATGCAACCCAGCAATATTCAACCACCAAATCTGCTGTTTGGGGAGGACCTCGCAAAGAGAGTGAAGGAGCTCGATGATGAGGCAAAAACAGTGAGGTTAATTAAAGCGCCGATGGGCAGCAAAACAGTTTGGAGGCAGTTCCCCTACCGACGGGGTACAATGATCGGGGCGGGCGAAGGAACGAACGGTTCATTTCCGAATATGTGCAACTGGCGCACTGCTACTGGCACACGGGCAAACGTGAATGTTCCCACGAGGAACCGGGGGCAACAAATTCCACCGGTAACCATGGAGGTAGGTGGGTTTGCTCCTGATAGAAACATATTAAGTGAAAAACACCTACAAGTTGGGGGTAGATTACACTTGTGTCTAAAAGAATGGTATGAGATAACATCAGATCCGTTTGTACTGTTCAGTATAGAAGGGTTTCGAATTGAATTCTATCCCAATTTGTGTCCACCCACTCAGCATGTTCCGAGCCAGACACTCATTTTCTCACACAAAGAGAATATGGATATACAGGCAGAACTTGAGAAATTATGCAATAAAGGGGTGATTGAGAAGTCGGTTCGTCAACTCCATCAATTTGTGTCAAATATTTTTCCTAGGTCAAAAAAGGATGGCAGATGTAGAATCATCCTCGACCTGACGAGCCTTAACCCCTTTGTACAGTATAGACATTTCAAAATGGAAACTTTTGCTACTGCTAAATGACTGCTTTCCAGAAGATGTTATATGGCAAGCATAGATCTTAAAGATGCATATTACTCAGTGTCTGTTCATTGCGATGATAGGAGATATTTGAAGTTTAGCTGGATGAGTCAATTATGGCAATTCAAAGCACTACCTAATGGATTAACCATCTTAAGGGATTGGACAGGCTAGATGCAGGAAGATTGTTCCCGATGTTGGGGAAGTCCAGGACAAGGGGTCACAGCTTAAGGATAGAGGGGAAATCATTTAGAACCGAGATGAGAAAAACTTTTTTCACACAGAGTGGTGAATCTCTGGAACTCTCTGCCACAGAAGGTAGTTGAGGCCAGTTCATTGCTATATTTAAGAAGAAGTTAGATGTGGCCCTTGTGGCTAAAGGGATCAGGGGGTATGGAGAGAAGGCAGGTACGGGATACTGAGTTGGATGATCAGCCATGATCATATTGAATGGCGGTGCAGGCTCGAAGGGCCGAATGGCTTACTCCTGCACCTATTTTCTATGTTTCTATGTTTTTAACCTCAGCTCCTAGATTGTTTACCAAATTGTTAAAACCAGTCCTGGGGGTACTTCGAGCTCAGGGTCATATTTTAATGGCCTATTTGGATGATATTTTAATTGTAGGAAAGAATCGGGACGCAGCTGAATCATCCATTTCAGTTGTTAAACTCACTTTTGAGAAATTAGGGTTCATCATTCATCCAGATAAGTCCAAATTAACACCAGTCAAAGTTATTGATTACTTGGGTTTCACTATTAACTCAGATCACATGTTGGTGACTCTGCCCAGGGATAAAAGGCTGCAGTTAATTGAAGGCTGTATCAAGCTCATTGAAGAGTAACGACCTTCAATTAGACAGGTGGCCAGCTTGATTTGCAAATTAGTGGCATATTTTCCAGCTGTGCAGTTTGGACCTCTGCATTACCAACAATTACAACGAGCAAAAGAACAGGCACTGAGGACGCATTCAGGTCATTATGACAGGCCCATGGAATTACCATCTGAAGCCATTGCTGAAGTACAATGGTGGATCATGAATGTCTCCAGTAGTTCCAGTAAAATTTTGGTTGACCCACCTTCCATTGTCTTACAGACTGATGTTAGTGCTCTAGGCGGGGGTGCTACTGATACTTTTTCCAGCTGTGGAGGCAGATGGAATATGCATGAGGCACCTCTTCTGCAATTACGAGGGATTAATTACTTAGAGCTTTTGGGAACATTTTATGGGCTTAAAGCTTATTGCTCTACTAAGTGTCACTTGCATGTTCAGGTTCAAATTGACAACACTACAGCAGTGGCGTATGTTAATCATATTGGTCGAACCTTGTGTCTGAATCTTGTGATAGATTGGCAAATCTGATTTGGAGCTGGTGTATTACCAGAGACATTTGGCTTTCAGCAATCTACTTTCCAGGTAGATTCAACATAGTGGCAGACACAAGGTCACGCCAATTCAATGACAACACAGAATGGTGAAGATGACAATTCAATGACAACACAAGATGTTGAATCTTGAGATATTTAACGATGTTGTTGCTCGGTTTTGGGATGCCAGATATCGATTTGTTTGCATCCAGACTAAACCACCAGTTTCCTAAATATGTTTCATGGGAACCAGATCCTGGGGCAGCAGTGGTTGATGCATTCTTGCTGCATTGGGGTGGAATGTTTTTATATGCATTTCCTCCATTTTGCCTCATCAGTCGGTGTCTGCAAAAAATCAAGCAGGATTCCGCCTCAGGAGTATTGGTGGTACCCGACTGGCCTACTCAGCCATGGTTCCCTCTCGTTTTGCAGATAATCACACAGCCTCTTATGATTGTTCCCAAACATAGAAACCTACTGGTGCACCCGGTAACTGGTGATCAACACCCATTACATGATCATATTGATCTGTTAATTTGCAGATTCTAAGAAGGCCATACCTGGGGAGAGGACTATCCGATCACACCGTGGATGTTATTACTGTGGCCTGGAGGGATAGTACCCAAAAGCAGTACATCTCTTCTATAAAGAAGTGGGAGGTGTTCTGCTTACAGTAGAATATTTCATATCAAACGGCAGGCATCCCAGACGTGCTGGAGTTCTTGTCAACTCTCTATTTCGATCATGTTAAGCTATAGTGCAATCAATACAGCCAGAAGTGCCCTGTATTCATACTTATGGATGGGATCAGAACATATTCTATGGGGTCACACCGTCTAGTCTCTAGGTTTATGAAGGGAATTTGTAATTCCAATCCTCCCAGGCCCAAGTATTCGGTAATCTGGAATGTAAGCAAAGTTCTTATGCTCCTTCGTCAGTGGATTCCTGTCACAGCCCTGTCTTTGGCCAAAGTCACCATGAAGGTAATCATGCTCATGGCACTGGTTTCAGCCCAACGTGTGCAGACATTACAGAAGCTGCGATGGAGGTATCTGCAGACGCCATTACTTTTACATCTATGATCTGCTCAAACAGAGTAGACTTGGGGTGACAGGGTTTAAGATTATTTTTTCGGCAGACCCTACGGATTCCCGCCTACATGTGGTGTCACATTTGTTATATTACATTAAGGCCACCAGAACCCTAAGAGGTGCGGAATCAGCATTATTTATTAGTCACAAAAGTAAGGTATCGGTTCAGACTATTTCAAGGTGGCTGATGCAGCTTCTGGTTTATGCTGGTATTGACACTGGCAATTTAAAATCCCATTTCACCAGGGCGGCATCAACATCAGCGGACAGGACAATGGACGTCCCTATAAACCATATCCTCGTGGCCGCTGGATGGTCAAGTGAATTGATGTTCCAAAAATATTACCATAAACCAATTGCCAAACCAGGGGTATTTGCCCATTATGTTTTGAGTTCAGTTTTATAGTTCCCCCCTGGGACAGAAGGGGTTGCTATTGTTTTCTTTATAAAAATAAACCGTTAATACGTTTAAATCAATGTTATGGTTTAATGCATTGTTGATTATTTACTCATTCTGAGTCAATCGATGCAGTGAGATGACTGGATTTGAAATTTACGGCATGAAATCATAGAGCTTTGAAATCTTCACGTAGTCACTCACGTGACTCCAAAGTAAAATAGTAAGATTAAACGAGAACTTACCAGTTTGAAGTTTGATCTTTATTTTATGAGGAGTTACGATGAGGGACTACGTGCCCTCCACTCCCAACCCTCTCTCACAAAGGTCATCTGGTAGTTCTAGGTTTCTGGTCTTACTATTATACTTCAATTACTATTACCTGTGATTTCACACCACTGCTTTGAAGATTGACGCGCATATGGCTGGGCGGGGTCTTCTGCACGCAGTCCCTCATCGTAATGCCCCATAAAATAAAGATCAAACTTCAAACTGGTAAGTTCTCGTTTAATCTTACTAATTTACATATATACGGCACAAATAACTGACGTCTGGGAGTTCATTTTCGAATGGGTCTTTGACAAAAATTAAGTTTTAGTACCATTAACTGTGCCAAATGTGCCTTCTCATCATATTTTCTGCAGGGAACGGGACCCACTCTGTCGGGTCTCACCCTCTGATATCCAGATTCATGAAGGGTATCTTCAACTCAAACCTCCCAGGCCCAGGTACGCAGAGATATGGGATGTAAACATTGTGCTGACGCTGCCGGTGGGCTCCAGCTACATCCCTGTCCTTGGTCAAACTCACTTACAAAGTGGTTATGCTCATGGCGCTGGTTCAGCGCAATGGGTCCAATCATTGCATAAGCTGTGACTGGACAGGATGGTTACATCTGCAGGCAAAATAACAATTTATGTTCATGGCTTAGTCAAACAGAGCAGACCAGGGGCATCAGGTCTGAAACTAGTTTTTGGGCATACTCCATGGACCTTCGGTTGTGTGTGGTCACATCTACTACAATACGTTAAGGTCACTAAGAGCCTTAGGGGCACTGATCTAGCAATGTTTGTTAGTTACATAAAATCTCATAAGAAGGTATCAGTACAGACCATCTCCAGGTGGCTAAACGGGTTTTGGCTTGTGCAGGAGTGAACACTGCCATTTTCAAATCTCACTCCACCAGGGCTGCAACAATTTCAGCAGCAGGGTTATGGACGTCCTGCTGTACCACATCCTAGCGACTGCAGGATGGTCAAACAAACGATCTATCCAAACACTTTATAACAAACCCATTGCCGGACCGGGGGTATTTGCCAACTCTATTTTAAGTTCTGTTTATAGTTTCCTCCCAGATGAGAGGGATTACTATTGTCATTATTTGTTCATTAAAAAGCATCAGCATGTCTAAATCTATGTCATGTCTGAATGCATTATTAATGTTCACTCATCCTTGGTCAATTGATGCAGTGAGGGACGCATGGACTCGTGTCCATGGCATGAAATCACAGAGCTTTGAAATGTTCACGTAGTCACTCACGTGACTCCGAAGTAAGATAGTAAGATTAGACGAGAACTTACCAGTTTGAAATTTGATCTTTATTTTATGAGGAGTTACGATGAGGGATTACGTGCCCTCCGCTCCCAACCCTCTCATAAAGGTCAGCTGGTAGTTCTAGTTTCTCGAATCTTACTATATTCAGTTCATCAACAGTTATCTGTGATTTCACACCGCTGCTTTGAAGATTGGCGCGCATGCGGGCTGGCGGGTTCTTCGCGTAATCCTTCATCTTAACTCCTCATATAATAAAGATCAAACTTCAAACTGGTAAGTTCTCATTTAATCTTACTATTTTATATGAGATTGCAACCTGTGTACAATAGCACTGACTAAAGCAGACTTCCCTGTTCACTGTTCTAATTCCAAATATTTTACAAAACTGTTCAGACACGATCATCATAGTCCCTAATGTCCTTATCCTGCTTCTGAACAATAGAATAAATCTTTCACCAATCAGCTACTGCAGGTTAGTATTCATGTCATGCATTTTTCAAAGGAGTCCAAGTGCAGCATCAGTTTCCGTTAAACTGTCTAAAATCAAATTTTGTTTGAATAGTTTTCCAGTTAGATGTACCAAGGATCACATCAAGAGCCACATCAATATTACTTTCAGTTGGTTTATGACACTTGTTCAGTGCATCTAGTTTATGAATGAATTTTTCAATATCTTCTTTTGGGTTGGGCATACCTTCAACAATAGCCCTCGCCTGAGGGAGTCCAGGGTCTGTTGACTGTAATGGATTCTTCTTGGAGACCTGGAAAGACTTGCATCTGGTTGAGCTGAGGCTTCATTACTACTCTCCTCTACACTCATTTTTTTTGCAACGTGTTGTCGGTCCTCGTGAAGAAGTGGAGGAATCTGGTGCCGCATGTCAGGTCTGCGGCTTATTGTGACTACTGTATAGAGGGAACCGGTACATCTTGTTCAACTGGGGGAGCAGTTGGTAGGGAAATTGGAGGGGCGTAGAGGGTATATTGTAATCCAGTCATCCCAGTCATTGTCTTCCTCCTCGTCATTTGTCTTAGTTTTAATTTAGAAGTCATCACCTGTCAGCTGATGGAGGAGAATAAGGTGGTGGAATGTAATCATGGCCATGGATTTATGTTTTCTCTCAAGATTCTGGATTCTGCAGTTTGTTTACAGCCACTATCCTGCGGATCCCTCCAACTTACGTTTTTGCTCCTCATTTTTTCCACTCATAGAAACATAGAAAATAGGTGCAGGAGGGGGGGCATTCGGCCTTTCGAGCCAGCACCGCCATTCATTCGTATACCATTCTAAATTACATAGAAACATAGAAAATAGGTGCAGGATGTGGCCATTCGGCCCTTCGAGCCAGCACCGCCATTCATTGCAATCATGGCTGACCGTCCCCAATCAATAACCCGTGCCTGCCTTCTCCCCATATCTCTTGATTCCACTAGCCCCTAGAGCTCTATCTAACTCTCTCTAAAATCCATCCAGTGATTTGGCCTCCACTGCCCTCTGTGGCAGGGAATTCCACAAATTCACAATTTTCTGGGTGAAAACGTTTTTTCTCACCTTAAATGGCCTCCCATTTATTCTAAGACTGTGACCCCTGGTTTTGGACTCTCCCAACATTGGGCCCAACTCGCCCACTTATGTCTATTCTCTTCTTTGAAGAAGGGTCTTGACCCGAAACATCACCCATTCCTTTTCTCCAGAGTTGCTGCCTTTTACTCCAACTTTTTGTGTCTATCTTCTCTTCTTTTGTCTGCTTCCTGATGCCAATCCATAAATTGTAACCACCCCTACATCTTTACAACCACTCTTTTTCTCGTGAAACCACCTGCAAGCATTCTATTTGATCCCAGTAAAGGGGCTGTCCCACTTAGACGACTACAGGAGACTAGACGATCGCCACATGGTCGCCGGGGTGTCTCCTGTATAGTCGTCAGTAGTCTCCTCAGTCGCCCTAAGAGTGGTAGCATCTTTCTGGTCACTGATAGATTTTCAACAAGTTGAAAATTTTTCGGTGACAGTCGGCGACATTGGACACCAATGAGCGTAGCTTGACTTCTCCTGATGTAGGTGCTGTCTTAGTTGTTGCCAGGTTAACGTTGGTTGTCGCCGGTGCTGACTTTGGGGTTTTTATTGTTGTTAAAGTAATTATTCTATTTCAAATTTTACGTCGAAGGGGGATCCAGTCGTTGGTTTTTCGGTGACCTGCTATGACTATGACAGTCGCCGGCAGTCACCTAAAATAGCCCAAGTGGGAAGGGCCCTTAAATGTTCTGTCAAGGGGAAATATCTCAACAGAACCTCCAAAACTGTCGGAGTAATTTAAATGAGACGTAACAATTAACTTCTTTATTCGCAATTTCTTGTCAGCCATGGGGAAGTCAATGCTGCAGACTCAAAGCATGCAGTATTTATATAGATTTTGCCGCCTCAAATAGTGGCATGTATCTAAGAATTAACAAGTTCAAATAATGAATGGTAACTCTGTTACAGGTATGCTTTAAAAAAGTATTTATTTTGATTATAATTCAATATGCAAATCCTCTTTGTCTTACCTGATTGATGTACTATGTAGACATTGGAAAGCTTGTTCTTCTTTTCCTCAATTATGATGTATAGCCAATTTCCATTTTTCAGAATAATTTTCTAACGCACTTTATATAAAAGAGAGTCGTCCGAGCACTGACCTGTGATCTTAGCAAACCCATCTTCCAGTCTGAAAACAAACCATCATTGCTTTCTTGACCAACTGAATTAATTTGGTGTAGATTGGAATTGATGCTTCCATTCCATGAGTGTTTTGTCACACCTTTTCCAAAAATGTCCTTTTGATAACATATTACTTCATCAAAAAATGTCAGTTGGAGGGACCACATCACCAACGCCCAGCTCTATGGGGGGGGGGGAGGGGGGGGATACTCCCTCTGACCAAGAAGATCAGGTCGAGAAGGATGAGGCTTGCTGGTCACTGCCACCACCACACAGAAATGCCAGCAAACAAGGTTGTGCTGCGGGAACCCACCCATGGAAGACATGACCCAGGACGGCCAATCAAGACGATGCTGAAGACGTTGATGGAAGACGCATGTGTAGAGACAAAAGAGGAGCTTAGCAGCTGTATGGAGGACAGAGATGTGTGGTGTGTCTGTCACCGTCGGAAACTAGCACCACTGTGTCGCTAATGTTTTCAACAATAATAATAATAATATTAAAATCTTACATTTAGATTAGTTAAACACATTTTGATTTTTTTAAATAAAACATATGATGGATTTCCCAGGTAATTAAATCTCTTCAATGTCTTATCCACCACAAATATTAAACTGGTCATCCAGTGGTTACTAGAAATGTCCTTGAAGCAAAATCCAAAAAATGTAGATACTAACGATCTGAAATAGAAAAATAGAAAATGCTGGAAGCAATCAGTAGATCAGGCAGCATCTGTGGAAACAGAAAAGGAATTAATGCTTCAGGTTGATTATTGGCAACCCTGCTTTACAGCTATTCAGGTAATGGAAATTTGCCAATATAGAAGTCATAAATTACGACACAAAAATTTGAGATATAATATAACATTTACTTTCACCATAATTATGTGGTGAACAAAAGTAAATAAATAAACACAATGTATTTTGTTACAATTTGTGTCTCTTGATCCATTCACTGATAATGCAGGCTCATGTTACAGAATATTCACAGATCAGGATCATGGAACACAATTTTTTGTGACATCGGGGTCACCTTTCCTCTCTGTCAGAACTGATGAGAAAAAAACAATGCAAGCTAATTGATTTGGACCTGAACCATTAACTCTGCTTCTCTTTCCACAGATGTTACCCGACCTGGTGGCTATTTCTATTTTTTCTTCGATTTTGGTTCTGTATTCATTTTCGTCTTTGATAAAGATGCTGCAATATTGCTGCTCTTAGACTGTCAAATGATATGCTACGGATATATTCCATGTTGGTGATATCAAGACTTCCTCTTAGCAAATGCCATGTTTATAGAAAACCATTGTGTAACAGTAAGATAATTATGATTTAATTAATTCCATTTTGATTTAAGAATTATAGGTCTTGCTTTCACTCTCGTGGATTGACTAGAAACATGCATAGACCATATGAAATTATGAATTATTCAAGCAACATTTTCATCACCTGGCCCACTGACCATACTGGCATTTACCTTTTCACTGTGAAAGTAGTGGATCCCAACTACAGGTTATTTCATGCATTCTTTATGTATTAAAAATAATATTTGTAAGTTGAACTTTTAAATTATGTTCAGGAAATATGAAACACATACCCACACTTTTGCCTCTGAAATAAAATAATTTCAATTTAAAAGTAAATTCTCTTTAAAACAATTGTAGAATATTTTCCCTGCAAGCGCGTTCACCCGATGATTTTAGTGATAATAATTATTTTGTGTCAATGCTAAATTTTTTCACTGCTTGTTACATAGTGTAGGCCTTGTGTAGAACCTGCACTACACCCTGCAGTTCACCCATAATAACACTAATAATCTAAAATATTCATTATTTTTGCGATCTTGAAATTGCAGGTTCATTGCTTATTGTTAAAAAACTGACCAAAGACAAAGACTTCCTGAAATAAAAATAACAGAACATGCTTTTGATACATACAGCATCTGAGGAAAGACCATTTTCTAATTTCATGTAGCCTTTGCATTCCCTCTCTCGCTCCATCCCTCTCTTACCTTAGTTGTCCTGCTAGCTTCACTGTTCGTATCCCTTCGTTATCACTTCTCCCACAGCCAACAATGGATCACTGTGGGCTCCACCTTTCCTTTGGCATCAGTGCTGGCTCTGATTTGTTCTGTACCTTTTCATACCTCTAGTTTCCCTCAATCCTGAACTCTCAGTCAGAAGAAGGGTCTCGACCTGAAACTCACCTATTCCTGTTCTCCAGAGATGCTGCCTGACCCTCTGAGTTACTTCAGTATTTTGTGTCTAACATTTCAAAACTGATGGCCTTTCATCAAAACCTTTTCAACTAATGGACTCCTATTCACTTATGCCCTTTAGTAAATGGGAACAGTGCAGGTGGGTTCAGCAGTCATGTTATTCCCTGTATCATTTGAACCTGGAATAAACATATCTTAAACAATTGTAAGTTGAAGTGGAACTGTAATAGTCTATACTTCACAGAAATAAAGTATCTACCAAGCTAATATTTAGAATAGCTGCCTTTACTTGAGAATTAACCAACTGATGATCGCTTACATTCTTACTGGTTTCAGCGCTTTTGAAATCAATTTTTATTGGTGAAATTACTAGATAATTAAAGCTGAATTTTAAGCACACGAGTACAGCATAGAAACAGGCCCTTGGGCCCAACTTGCATATGCCTACCAAGATACACCAACTCACTGATCCCGTTTTTGACCCATGTAGGGATCCGGAAATTTCTATTGTTTACTATTTTGAGCAAAATTATGAACATCTGTACAAACACCAGAAATTATATTACCACAGTGAATGGTTTACTCCAGAGAGATTAAACTTTACTCTCCCTATCAAATCAACATGGAGAAATATGTCATAAAATGCTAAATTAAATCTAGGTTCCATGAAGTATATCCCGAGTAATTGAATCAAGTAGAAATTAGGTAGCAAATAAGAAATAGGAGCATAAATTAAGACTCTATACCTAGGTCAACAGATCATAATTGTCAGATGTTTTTGTTTATTTGAATTTAGTATGTGGCAAGTTGTTGGAAATCTTAAAACAAAACAAAAATGGCTATTCAGCATCCGTGGAAAAAATAAAAATGATTAATGTTACCAGTCATACATCCTTTAACTAAAACAAAATAAGAATTTAACTTTTCTTAGCTCTGTGAAAGAACATTTAGCTGAAACATTAACATACTTTGTGCACTGCCTGACCCATGAGCATTAACACCATTTTCTATCTTTAATTTCAAATCTCCAACATTTGCATGAATTTTATTTTGCTAAAAAATATGTTATTTTCGGGTCACATTGATAAATCAAATACTCCAACTATGGTATCACTGTCACCAGAGAGGAAAGAAAATTGAGGTAGTTCTCAAAAAGGTTTTTTATTTACTTTCCAGTTGCTTTTAATATGCTAAACGTATATATTTTTTGTTTCTGCAGTTTCTGTAAACTCACAACTCAATTTGCTGTAGAAACCTATGGAGTGTTGGTGAGGTATGGTATCAATAACACGTGATAATCTACAGTAATTCTGTGCACAATCAGTAGAAACCAGTAAGAGCATAAAATATGACACTTCTTAAAAGATTCATTTTACTGAGTTTATAATTTTCCATATAATATTGCAAAGATAAATTTGAATTTTGACGATAGCTTTGTATAATTTATGCCACTTTGTTTGCACTTTTGTCCACAGGAAATTTAACAATGAAAGTTACCAAAACCATCATGATCTAAACTTTTTTGACATTCTAGACTAAAGATGTAAAACAATCATGTAAAATATTTGTATACCATTATACCTTCTAAATTACATAGAAACATAGAAAATAGGTGCAGGAGGAGGCCATTCGGCCTTCATTGCGATCATGGCTGATCGTCCCCAATCAATAACCCGTGCCTGCCTTCTCCCCATATCCCTCGATTCCACTAGCCCCTAGAGCTCTATCTAACTCTCTCTTACATCCATCCAGTGATTTGGCTTCTACTGCACTATGTGGCAGGGAATTCCACAAATTCACAACTCTCTGGGTGAAAAGTTTTTTCTCACCTCAGTCTTAAATGGCCTCCCCTTTATTCTAAGACTGTGGCCCCTGGTTCTGGGCTTGCCCAATATTGGGAACATTTTTCCTGCATCTAGCTTGTCCAGTCCTTTTTATAATTTTCTATGTCACTATAAGATCCCACCCCTCATCCTTCTAAACTCCAGTGAATACAAGCCTAGTCTTTTCAATCTTTCCTCGTATTACAGACCCGCCATCCCAGGGATCAATTTTGTGAACCTACGCTGCACTGTCTCAATCACTAGGATGTCCTTCCTCAAATTAGGAGACAAAAACTGTACGCAATACTCCTGATGTGGTCTTACCAGAGCCCTATACAACTGCAGAAGAATCTCTCTACTCCTATTCTGAAATCCTCTTGTTCAACGTTCCATTAGCTTTCTTCACTGCCTGCTTGTACCTGCACGCCAACTTTCAGTACAAGGACACCCAGGTCTTGCTGTACCTCCCCCTTACCTAACCTAACCCCATTGAGATAATAATCTGCCCCCTTGTTTTTTGCCACCAAAGAGGATAACCTCACATATATCTATATTATACTGCATCTGCCATGCATCTGCCCACTCACTCAACCTGTCCAGGTCACCCTGCAACCTCCTAACATCCTCTTCACAGTTCACACTGCCACCCAGCTTTGTGTAATCCGCAAACGTGCTAGTGTTGCTCCTAATTTCCTCTTGCAAATCATTAATATATATGGTAAACAGTTGCGGCCCCAACACCGAGCCTTGCGGCACTCCACTCGCCATTGCCTGCCATTCTGAAAAGGACCCGTTCACCCCTACTCTTTGCTTCCTGTCTGCCAACCAATTTTCTATCCATGCCAACACCCTACCCCCAATACCATGTGCTCTAATTTTACTTTGGTGTCGCGTGAGTGACTACGTGAAGACCCCGCCAGCACGTAGACCCCGCTAGCGTCTCACGCAGTGCAACAGCGACGGGCGAGGGAAGAGCTCTCCCGCGGCGACGTTTAAAACGGGACCTGCAGGTAAGTTAATCTTATTCTGAGGTTGTTTATTTGGAACCCTTGCTGTGTTTTGCATTACAGCAACCATGGACAAGGGAAAGAGAATAAAGAAGGTCACATCCCGTATGACTGTGGTGAACCAGGAAGGTTCCGACAGTGGGGGGCGACCGACGGCATCGGGACCGCATCCCCTGCGGTTCACAGTCACCGACTCAAACCCTGCTCAGCCGAGCCCAACGCCGCAAGCTGCTCAGCTCGAACCAGCGCAGCGGGTTGGAGGCAAGGCGAAGCAGAAGTCGGTCCGGCCGATAGACTTGGATCAGTCTGGCCGGGAGGACGCGCTGCCCGAGAGCAGCAAAGGTGACCATCTATCCCGCATGGAGCGGTTGATGGAGCAGATGCTCCAGCGAGACTTGCTCCGGGAGATGGAGCAAGCTCACCATGGGAGTTCCCGCACTCCCACAACAGCACCATATTCGGCGTTGTCCATCGCATCTCCCTCGACAGAGGGGAGCGTTGGGGGCCTGGGCTGGGCTGGCCTGAAAGAGGGGTTCGTGGCTGAAGATACCCGCAGTGTGCTGGGGGTGCAGGACCAGGAAGAGCGGCTGGGAGTGGTCAACAAGTTTGCGGTACCACCGCAAGCAGGACAATCATTGCAGGCCAAACTGCCGGCCAGCATAGACTACCTGTCCTTCCACCCTCTGCAGGAACAGGTAGTCAATGATACAATGGACAAATACATACCTCCAGAGAACTGCATCTCGTTAAATGTACCCGCGGCCAACAGTCAAATCTGGGGGTACATCGGGATGGGCATGAGGGCCCAGAAGGTGAAACTTCAGAAAGTACTTCAGCTATAACGCTCGTTCCGTTGATGGGGTTGAAATGACGGACAATCAGCAGGACACACTGGCCCTACTGTGTAATACACAGTATGAAATAAACTGCCTACGAAAGAATGCCATCAAACCTGCCCTCAACCGCAAATTTGCAGGGTTGTGCAAAACAGCAACGGCACAACCACAGATACTGTTGTTTGGGAAAGACTTGCCTAAGCAAGTAAAAGAACTGGACGAAGAGTCTAAAGCCGCTGGGCTTATGAGGGCAGCCGAAGGAACGAGCAAAACCACACACCCCAGACGGCAGCACCCCTATGCATCCACCAGCAGGCATCAACACCAGGGTGCAGGTGAAAGCATGAGGGCCGCACAACAACCACAAAGGTCTTTTTTAGGCCCAGGCCCAGAGCGGCCCTCATGGAAGATGCGCCAGCCCCACACTCCGGCACCTCGACCACTGAAGAGGCAGAAGCCGAAGAAATGAACATACCACCGGTAACCATGGAGGTAGGTGGGTCTGGTTCCTTCCAAAACATAAAAGGTGTAGGTCCTGTACTAACAGGGGGAAGGTTACACTTGTTTTGGGAAGCATGGAGGACTATTACAATTAATAAATATATACTACAAAGTATTCAGGGATACAAAATTGATTTTATCCAAAAACGTATGCCACCAGTTCAACATGTACCTGACAGGGAGTTTGTACTCTCACAACTGGAAAAGTTGGAAGGTCATGCAGAACTGGTGAGGTTACATGCCAAAGGAGTTATAGAGAGGACGGTGCATGACTCTCTGGAATTTGTATCAAACATTTTTACAAAAACCAAGAAAGATGGTGGATGTCGCATCATCATTGACTTAACTAGACTGAATACTTTTGTTAAGTATATACATTTCAAAATGGAAACATTTGTTACTGCCAAACACTTAGTTTCCGAAGGATACTTCATGGCATGCATTGATTTGAAAGGTGCATACTGTTCAGTACCCATTTATAAGGATCATTGTTGATACCTAAAATTTAAATGGATGGGGCAACAATGGCAGTATAAAGCGTTGCCTAATGAGTTAACTTCAGCCCCTAGACTATTTACCAAGATATTGAAACCAGCCTTGACAATACTAAGAAAACAAAAACATATTGTCATGGCATATCTTGATGATATTTTGATTGTGGGGGAAACCCTGGAATTAGCTAAATCCGCGGTTTCAGCTACCAAACAGTTGTTTGAAACACTGAGGTTTATCATCCATCCAGATAAATCTAAGTTGACACCATCCACAACTATGGATTGTCTGGGATTCACAATTAACTGTGTCCACATGTCTGTAACATTGCCAAAAAACAAAGCAGCAGATTTGGTGGAAGCCTGCAACAAATTGATTGTTACTAATCAACCATCTATTTGACAGGTGGCAAGAGTGATTGGGAAATTAGTAGCAGCATTTCCAGCTACTCAGTTTGGACCTTTGCATTACCAAAATCTACAAAGGGCAAAGGTGCAAGCGCTAAAACAACATGCAGGTCATTTTGATCAACCTATGCAATTACCAGCCAAAGCAATTTCGGAGTTACAATGGTGGAAGGAAACTATTTGGCATAGTTCCAGCCCCATCGTTATCAGTAACCCATCAGTCACATTACAAACAGATGCCAGTGCTCATGGCTGAGGAGCAACTAACACCATATCTAGTACTGGTGGTAGATGGAGCATACAAGAATCATCACTACTAGAAACATTGGGTATAAATTACTCAGAAATGTTGGGTGAGTTTTAAGGGCTAAAATCTTACTGTTCAACTATGCATGATCTGCATGTCCACCTACAAATTGATAATACCACGGTGGTGGCTTATATTAATCATATGGGTGGAATAAAATCGATATTGCGTGACAATCTGGTCAACATAATCTGGCAATGGTGTGTCGACAGACATATTTGGCTATCAGCAACTTACCTACCAGGTAAGCTCAATACAATGGCAGACACCAGGTCACGAAAATTTAATGACAACACAGAATGGATTTGAACCACAAAGTATTTGCTGATAGTAATCTATGCGGTATGGTACACATGATAGCGATCTCTTTGCATCCAGACTGAATCACCAGTTACCAACATATGTTGTGTTTAAGAAGGAACTGCAGATGTTGGAGAATCGAAGGTACACAAAAAAGCTGGAGAAACTCAGCGGGTGCAGCAGCATCTATGGAGCGAAGGAAATAGGCAACGTTTCGGGCCGAAACCCTTCTTCAGATGTCGCTTGGGAACCAGATCTTGAGGCAGCAGCGATGGACGCTTTTTCGCTGAATTGGGGGAAATTGTTTTTCTATGCCTTTCCCCCCTTCTGCCTCATCAGTCGGGTCCTATGCAAAATACAAATGGACTCAGCTTCAGGTATTTTGGTAGTACCCGATTGGCCTACACAGCCATGGCTCCCTGTGGTCCTCAACATGGTCTCTGAACCGCACATGACCATTACTAAAAGACCAGATCTTTTGGTCCATGCTGTTACGGGCGAGAGTCATCCGTGCCATGACAGGATAAATCTGTTGGCTTGCAGAATTTGAAAAGACCTTTCCTGGATCTGGGATTAACGGACAGGACCATGAACATGATCATGGTGGCCTGCCGAGAATCAACTAAGAAACAGTACCTCTCCAGCATTCGGAAATGGGAGTTCTACTGCTCAAGGACTAGTGTAGCATACAAAACAGCTACTAACATCCCGGAGTTCCTATCCAGCCTTCACTTTGATGAAGGAATGAGTGACAACACTATTAACAGTATGCTGTACTATATTCAGCAATATATGCTGTCAGCGTATTTATGGCAGGCACCGGGACAGCAGTCCATGGGATCCCACCCTTTAGTTGCCAAACTAATGAGGGGTATCTATAACACCAATACTCCCAGACCAAGGTACACCCAGATCTGGGACATCAGTGTTGTACTGACATTGCTAAGGGGTTGGTCACCAGCAATGTCCCTGTACCTGGAACAGCTCACACTAAAAACAGTCAGATGGCATTGGTCTCAGCTCAAAGGGTCCAGTCCCTATACAAATTAAGATTGGACAATATGAAAACATCAACTAACAAGATAACCTTACGGATCTTGGAGTTGGTCAAACAAAGTAGACCAGGAACATCGGGACTGAATTTGGAATTCTGGGCATACCCAACTGACCCCTGTTTGTGTGTCATGACACACCTACTGCTTTATCTTAAGACGACAAAGACCTTAAGAGGAAGCGAATTGGCGCTATGGGTCAGCTTCAAACAGCCTCATGGCCGGGTGTCAGTACAGACCATCTCTAGATGGCTGAGACGGGTTTTGGGGGCTGCTGGGGTGCATACCGACATTTTAAAATCTCATTCCACCAGGACAGCAGCAACATCGGCGGCTAGAAACATGGAGGTGCCAATGGACCATATCCTGGAGACAGCAGGATGGTCTAGGGAAAAGGCGTTCCAAATATTTTATAATAAGCCGATCGCCAAACCTGCGGTGTTTGCAGAAAGTATTTTAAGTTCTGCAATATAATTTAGCCCGAGGGAGCATTATTTTCTTTGTTAAAATAAATAATTATTGTTTAAAAAAATAAAAAAATAAATAAAATTGATTCATGTTTAATTACGATAACATACTTCCTCCCTTGGATGACTTTGGCAGTGAGTGAAGCATGGATTTGTTCCACGGCATGAAGTCACAGATCTTTAAAATCTTCATGTAGTCACTCACGTGACTCCGAAGTAACATAGTAAGATTAAACGAGAACTTACCAGTTTGAAGTTTGATCTTTATTTATGAGGAGTTACGTCGAGGGATTACGTGCCCTCCACGCCCACCCTCTATTATAAAGGTCAACTGGTATCCTAGTTCTTCTTATCTTACTATGTTTATTTCACTTACTATTACTGTGATTCCACACCGCTGCTTTGAAGAATGTAGCTCATGCGTGCTGGCGGGGTCTTCACGTAATCCTTCAACGTAACTCCTCATAAAATAAAGATCAAACTTCAAACTGGTAAGTTCTCGTTTAATCTTACTATTTTAGTCAATAGTCTCCCATGCGGGACCATATCAAAGGCTTTCTGAAAGTCTAGATAGACTACATCCACTGGCGCCCCTTCATCCATTTTACTTGTCACATCCTCAAAAAATTCCAGAAGATTAGTCAAGCATGATTTTCCTTTCATAAATCCATGCTGACAGATCAATCCTACACTGCTATCCAAATGCCCCATTATTACCTCTTTAATAATTGACTCCAGCATCTTTCCCACCATCGAAGTCAGGCTAACTGGTCTGTAATTCCCCGTTTCTCTCTCGCTCCTTTCTTGAAAAGTGGGATAACATTAGCTATCCTCCAATCCACAGGAACTGATCCTGAATCTATTGATCATTGGAAAATGATCACCAATGCGTCCACCATTTCTAGAGCCACCTCCCTGAGGGCCCTGGGTTGCAGTACATCAGGCCCCAGGGATTTATCATCCTTCAGTCCCATTAGCCTACCCAATACTACCCAATTACATTTCTCCCCAAATTTTTATTTAAAAAAAAACTGGGAACTGCTGGATATTCAGATTTGCTTTACCTACTTTGTTACCTTAATTTGAAGAACAGCAGTTTAAACTATTTCCCGTTATACATTGTTGAAGGTCTTTGTAGACAAACTGTCATATTTTTGTAGTTTTAACAAAGAGAATGAGATTCCTTTCTCCCCCACTTATAAGTATATTGAGACATTTTTTAAAATATTTGCCAAACTTTTATGCTGTATTAAATAGATTCTGTCACATACTTGAAGCACATATTTAGCAACCTCACACTCCCAACTGCTACCATTTTGCATGAAGTCATATGGAGATTGGACTGTGCAATTTCCCAGTCAGAGTTGGTGCAGTGATTAGTTCGGTCCTCTGTTGTAACCAAATATATTGGTCATTTTCATCTGTGAAAACCTCTTATGCATTTAGTTTACAAAACATCATTGTTATCATAGTGCAAAATTTATACTATTTGGTTACTGGATCAGTCGGCCACTGGTTCAGCAACTGTCAGACAATCAATTTATGGCAAAATCTGTAGAATAATTGAGGGAGAACATAATTCAATTGAAACCTGAAACTGCAACATAGATCATTATTCTAGAGCAACCATATGAAATTGTACACACTGCATAGTGTTATTATAATATTGATGAATCCTAGCATATCATCATTTTAGAATCCTCGATACCAAATATCTGAGAATATATATTTCAAAAGAAAATGTTGCCTGGACATTTCAATTGTCACACAAATATATTTGAGAATATTGCAGTTAGCTTTCTGAATAATCATTCTTTCTATAATATTACAGGAAAAACAGCACACTAGTTTTGTCTGTGGTGTGGTCCTTTATATTCATTCTACTCTGCTGCTTTGGCTACAGCTACTATAAGTACATGAATATTTTTGAAGAGATGCTGTACTTCAATAAAAGTCGTTAAATATGTATGTTCAACAAAGTCAGCATCACAATTTTCATAATTTCTTTATAATAAATGTATATTTAAATTGCATTCATGTATGGTTACTAAATTACTATGCAATTTATATGAATTGTTAATTATTTCCAATATAATTATCTATTAAATTAAATCTGTTGTCATTGATTAGTTCAGTCAACTAAACAAGTACAATATTTGATTTGCTATTTCATTTCTACAGGGTGGTGGAATAGATGTATTTCTGTGGAGGTACACAGAGGTTGACGGTTAGAAATAGCACTTATCCCTTGACCTTCACATCTGAGATCATTCTAATTTCTTGTGCCAATTCTGCTTCCACATTAATTAACAAAATCAAAAGATGGTAGGTGGTGGAAATCTAAAATGGAAAAGGAAACTTCTGGAAACATTCAGCAAGTGGACAACATCTGTGGAGAAAGTAACAGAGTTGATGTTTCAGGTCAATGGCACATCCTAATCGTCTCTGAAAAGTTCATTAATTTGAGCCATTAACTTATTACCAAGTCAAGTCAAGTCACATTTATTTATATAGCACATTTAAAAAACAACTCTCGTTGGCCAAAATGCTTTACATTTGTTATAAGAATAGCACAACAAAACAAACTACATACATATATACATGTAGCCCTCACTCAGAGGATGTCAGGAAGGCTTGGGAGCATAGATAAGTCTTTAGTCTTGACTTAAAAGAGTCGATGGAGGGGGCAGTTCTGATGGGAAAGGGGATGCTGTTCCACAGTCTAGGGGCTGCAACCGCAAAGGCGCGGTCGCCCCTGAGCTTATGCCTAGACCGTGGGATATTCAGCAACCCCAAGTCGGCCGATCTGAGGGGCCTGGAGGTGGAGTGGTGGGTGAGAAGACTTTTTATGTAGGTGGGGGCAAGCCCATTGAGGGCTTTGTAGACATGGAGGAGGATCTTGAAGTTTATACGGAACCACACAGGGATCCAGTGGAGAGAGGCCAGGATCGTGGTGATGTGGTCCCTTTTTCAGGTGCCCGTCAGGAGTCTTGGACCAGTTGCAGGCGGGACAGTGAAGATCGGCTGATGCCATTGTAAAGGGAGTTGCAGTAATCTAGGCGGGAGGAGATGAATGTGTGGATGATCTTTTTCAGGTCATCAAACTGGAGGAATTGTTTTATTACCTAGGTTTCTCTTCATCTATGTTTGCAGTTGTTCCATGGGTTGTTGAGTACATCCAGCATCTTCTGTTTTCATTTCTAATCTTTTATAGAATCATCTATTTAACTTGCTCTGAAATGTTAAAAGTGGCTTCTGCTAACATCACTAATAAAGACAGTGTACTGCAGATTTTAACCACTCTTAGGGTGAAAGGATTATTTTTTCAATTCCATCCATATCTTCTACCATTTAGCTTAAATCTTTGTTTTCTGGTAGACATCTCCACTAAGGGATACATTTCTCACTAGCCACCTAATTCATTTCTCACTAGCTACCTAATTCATGGCAGTTTTTTTAATCAGAAGCAGGGTGGAAGGTATAATAAGATAGCTCTGGGATTTTGCGGGCTTATTTTGGACGAATTTATCTCACACAAGTGCAGTGCTATTAGAATTTTAATCCAGGCCAACATTTAGGCTGTGAATGGCAGGGCCAAGATGAGATGTGTTTCCTGAAAGTGGTTATTATGAGCACCTAAGCACTATTTTGTTCAACTGTAACGTGCCTTTCCATCTCTTGTACTAAGAAAAATCAGCTAATGACTACTTTCAGGAAACTATGTGCTTGTACCCCTTGGTCTCACTGATCAACAAATCTTTCCTCACTGTCAAATTCCAAAAGCATTGCACTTGCATGAGATGAATTCGATCCTGGACAACCTGCTTCACTGTCCACTATACCACCAATTTTGGTCTCATCTGCGCACTTACTAACGATGCCAACTATATTCTCATTCTAATCGTTATTGTATATTGCAAACCACAGAAGACCCATCATCAATCGCTGTGACACACAACTGATCACATGCCACCAAATTAAAAGATTCTGCAACGCAAATTTAGAGAGTTAGGAAGAAGATTGAAAAGCAGGACTTCTAGGGTGGTTATCACTGGATTGCTTCTAATACCTCGTGCGAGTGAGGGCAGGAACAGGGAGATAGGGGATCTGAATGTGTGGCTGGAGGGCTGGTGCAGGGAGCAAGGATTTAGCTTTATAAACCACTGGGGTTTCTTCTGGGGAAGAGGTGACCTGTACAAAAGGGATGGGTTACACCTTAACTGGAGGGGGACCAACGTTCTGGCAGGCAGGTTTGCTCGGGCTACACATGTGGGTTTAAACTAAATAGTGGGGGGGAGGGATTGACAAATTGGGAGTATAAAGATGGAGTTAAAGGGGAAGTGAGTACAGGAAAAGTTACAAAAGAATCCCAAATTAATGGGAAAGAAAGTTCGAGAAGGCATAAGAGAATAATATCTGGGCCAATAGTGAGCGGTGTGAGAGGGGAGATGAATACCAAAGTCAAAGTGTTGTATATGAATGCGCGAAATATAAGAAATAAAGTGGACGAGCTTGAGGCTCAGTTAGAAATTGGCAAGTAAGATGTTGTGGGAATAGGCCCATTCGCGGAGCTCGGATTCAGCCGTGGGACTGACTTACTTACCATCATCCGGCGGGGTCACAACATCGGAAGCCTGGATCGCCTCAGCGCAGAGGGAGAACAAGGAGAGAAGAGACAAAGACTTTAAGACTTTTGCCTTCCATCACAGTGAGGAGGTGCCTGGTGAACTCACTGTGGTGGATGTTAAATTTGTGTTTATTGTATGTTTTTGTTAATTATTATATGTATGACTGCAAGGCATGAAATTTCGTTCAGACCAGAAGGTCTGAATGACAATAAAAGATACTTTACTTTTTACTTTACTTTAGTGGCCAAAAGATCTGGAGTGACTGAGGAACTGAAGTTAATCCACATTAGGCAGGAAATGGTGTTGGGTAGACTGATGGGACTGAAGGCTGATAAATCACCAGGGCCTCATCGTCAGCATCCCAGGGTACTTAAGGAAGTGGTGCTAGAAATTGTAGTGATAGGTGATCATTTTCCAATGTTCTATAGATTCAGGATCAGTTCCTGTGGATTGGAGGATAGCTAATTTTATCCCACATTTTAAGAAAGGTGGGAGAGAGAAAACAGGGAATTATAGACCAGTTAGCCTGACATCGGTGGTGGGGAAGATGCTGTAGTCAATCATAAAAGATGAAATAGCGGCACATTTGGATAGCAGTAACAGGATTGATCCGAGTCAACATGGATTTACGAAGGGGAAATCATGCTTGACTAATC
Organism: Leucoraja erinaceus; assembly: GCF_028641065.1. Taxonomy (NCBI): domain Eukaryota; kingdom Metazoa; phylum Chordata; class Chondrichthyes; order Rajiformes; family Rajidae; genus Leucoraja; species Leucoraja erinaceus. The sequence goes on from NC_073384.1 coordinate 25,412,525, forward strand.
TTCCAGAAGGTTCCAGAAGTTTGAGGATGTAACTAGGAAAATGGACAAGGGAGAGCCAGTGGATGTAGTGTACCTGGACTTTCAGAAAGCATTTGATAAGGTCCCACATAGGAGATTAGTGGGCAAATTTAGGGCACATAGCATTGGGGGTAGAGTGCTGACATGGATAGAAAATTGGTTGGCAGACAGGAAACAAAGAGTAGGGATTAACAGGTCCCTTTCAGAATGGCAGGCAGTGACTAGTGGGGTACCGCAAGGCTCAGTGCTGGTACCACAGCTATTTACAATATACATCAATTACTTAGATTAAAGGATTCAAAGTAACATTAACAAATTTGCAGATGACACAAAGCTGGTGACAGTGTGAACTGTGAGGAGGATGCTATGAGAATGCAGGGTGAGTGGGCAGATGCAGTTTAATATGGATAAACGTGAGATTATCCACTTTGGTAGCAAAAACAGGAAGGCAGATTATTATCTAAATGGTGTCAAATTGGGAAAAGGGGAAGTACAACGGGACCTGGGAGTCCTTGTTCATCAGTCAATGCGAGTAAGCAGCAGGCAGTGAAGAAAGCGAATGGCCTTCATAACAAGAGGTGATGAGTCTAGGAGCAGGTCCTTCTGAATTTGTACAGGGGCCTAGTGAGACCACACCTGGAGTATTGTGTGCAGTTTCAGTCTCCAAATTTGAGGAAGGACATGCTTACTATTGAGGGAGTGCAGCGTAGGTTCACAAGGTTAATTCCCGGGATGGTGGCAATGTCATATGCTGAGAGAATGGAGCAGCTGGGTTTGTATACTCTGGAATTTAGAAGGATGAGAAGGGGTCTTATTGAAACATATAAGATTATTAAGGGTTTGTATACACTAGAGGCAGGAAACATGTTCCCGATGTTGGGGGATCCAGAACCAGCGGCCACAGTTTAAGACTATGGGTTAAGCCATTTAGAACGGGGATGAGGAAACACTATTGCACACAGAGAGTTGTGAGTCTGTGGAATTCTCTGCCTCAGAGGGCGGTGGAGGCCGGTTCTCTGGATACTTTCAAGAGAGAGCTAGATAGGGCTCTTAAAGATAGCGGAGTCAGGGGTATGGGAAGAAGGCAGGAACGCGGTACTGATTGTGGATGATCAGCCATGATCACATTGAATGGCGGTGCTGGCTCAAAGGGCCGAACGGCCTACTCTTGTCAATTGTCTAAAAGACAATCCTACCCTATCTCAATCTGCTTCCTAACTCTCTATATTCACTCTGCAGGACACTTCTTGCCTATAGGGTGATTTCACTAAAGGTCACTGGAGCGTGGATCCGCACCCACGTGACCAAAATTCTCAGGTGGAGGACACATCCGGGTCCCGGTACATGTTAGTGGATGGGAAAAATCGCATTTTCCCACCCGTTAAAAACATAGAAAACGGCGAGGTTGAGAGCTGCAATTTACTGTGCCAGTCGGGGTGACTGTGAGGCACAGCTACCTAGATTTACAGGGGAAAATCTTTAAAAAAAAGCTACCTTTTTTATCTTTATTCATTTGTTAGATGAGAATTTTTAAAAGTGAAAAATCACTCGGTAAAAGTTCAAAATCGGCCATGGTTCTCAGGTTGGTTTTAACATGCAAAATCAAAACGCTTCTGAAGCTGCATTTACCATTTAAATAATGATAAACTATCAATGCATTTTTAAATAAATTTCACTCAGATGCAAGCTAAGGAATGTGATAATTATCAGCTGTCAGTTGGACAAAATTAGGACATTTTATTATTTGCCAAAATATGTTTCTCAATGTTTCTTGTTTAAAGCCTGCACATTCACCCAAACAACTTATGTATTAATTTATTTAAAAATGCATTGATAGTTTATCATTATTTAAATGGTAAATGCAGCTTCAGAGGCGTTTTGATTTTGCATGTTAAAACCAACCTGAGAACCATGGCCGATTTTGAACTTTTACTGAGTGATTTTTCACTTTTAAAAATTCTCATCTAACAAATGAATAAAGATAAAAAAGTATATAATGCCTTACTTTTGATGAAATTCAGCGGGAAAACGCGATATTTCCCGATATTTTGGACCTTTAAATATCCTCGGCAATTGTCGGCTCCTGACTTCCGGTGGATAGGCACCTTCAGTTCCCTCTTGAATTTACCTTACTTGCTATCTTTTTTTCCCCCTGTAAATCTAGGTAGCTGTGCCTCACAGTCACCCCGACTGGCACAGTAAATTGCAGCTCTCAACCTCGCCGTTTTCTATGTTTTTAACGGGTGGGAAAATGCGATTTTTCCCATCCACTAACATGTACCGGGACCCGTATGTGTCCTCCACCTGAGAATTTTGGTCACGTGGGTGCGGATCCACGCTCCAGTGACCTTTAGTGAAATCACCCTATATCACTTTCTCTATCACGTTAGCCTGCATAACTTCAGCTACGACAGCAGTTAATTTTGTGAATAAATTAGGAAAAGAGAAGAAAGTGGCCCGCAAATTGATCAGCCTCTGCCATCAGTTTGAGTTGGCATCGAGATCCAGAGTAAACAGCAGGAAGAACAATTGGCCTAACCAGTCCATCTCCTTTACCATCAGGTTTGTCTACCTGAAGGTACTGGAACCAAGGCATGTAAAATAATTCGCTGGAGCTGATAGACAAAGATTGGGACCATAGGAGCTTGATGACTGGAAACAACTTGATCCACAGGTGTGAGGTGCTTGCAGGGCTACTGCACTTGGCATTGGTGTGACCCAAGCCCCCATCTCCAGACCTGAAATCACCCAAGCCATTTACTAGTTCTGGATCAAAGATGAGGCAGGTCCAATGGGTCTTGATGCACAAATCCACAGACAATGAATGCAAAAGCATACCCAACATCGCATTCATCGACAATGACCTTCAGCTGCGCATAGAGCCAAAGTATATAGGCATCATGGGTCACCATGTGCTGAGATTCTAGCTCTCCCCGGTGTTGTGAAAGATGGGCCAGTCAGAGGACTGAGCAAAGTGCCAGTCAGCTGGACATTGTTGCACTACCTACCCGTAATGAAAGTGTTCCTCCAGACCAACACCTTTGACCATAAGGCACTGCTCAGCATGGAATGTCCTGCAGAACAAGGAATCAGTGAATCCTGTGAGATGGTTCTGAGCGTACTGCCCAGATAGTCTGGCAGAATGCCTCATCAGTAGAACTTACCAACAAACACCAAGAGCTTGTTTGGCTGGAGGTGAGAGGGGCCCTTCCAGCCAGAAATTTTCTATGCTAACAGTCTTATTCCTAATACCTGCTGCCCTTGGAATGGCTGCTATGGAGAGGACACAGGTGTCCACTTCTTTGCTGAATGTGGATTTGTTAAGAGGGTCTGATGAAAAATGCAAGATTCCTTGTCTTGGCTTTTCCCAAGCAGCTGGTTAACTCTCGATTTTTGGATTGTTACCTGGGACACATTTAGAGACAGATGTCAAGTGTGGCTGGAAGACCATCAATTTGGTGAAAGGTTTGCCTGAAAATTGTTGGATTTCCAGCACGGTGAGAGGTCTGTAAGGGAATGTTTTCGACTAGCACACAACAGGAGTATGCACTGAGGGATACATTGAAGCTTGGTACAGCCAGCATGGAACCGATGTGGGGGAGGACCACAGACTGGGTCCTTCCACTAGTGGACTTCAGGGGTCTGAGTCCAGTGGGGACGGTACCCGGACATGGCGCCGACAGACAAGAAGCCGAAGCAAAGAAGTCGAAGTCAAAGAACAGAATGGAAACAAGGGTGAAACGCCAGTAAACCGGAAGAGTCCGAAGACAAAACGCCTACTAACCGAAAGGATGGGATGCCTAAATCCCAAGGAACCAAAGAGCTGCGTCGCCTAAAAGCAAACTTACCGAATGGCTGCTCTGTCGAAATGCCACTTACCCGAAAGGCGGCGTCGCCTACAGGCCAAAGGTCCGACTGGCGCTCGACAGAAAAGTCCAATAACGGACTTGACGTTGCCGGAGGGCAAGACATGTCAGCGATTGGTCCAGATCCCCGCGTCCATCACATCACTATGAAGGCATGAACATTGTCCCAAACCTCCGCTCCACCCGACCCGCAGCCCGCGGAGGGTGGCCGTGGGAGAGTGGGGGCTATACACCTTTGGCCGCTTTCAACTTGGTGCTTGGGTTCAGATTGCCCAGTCACCTATGGCTTGTTTGGGAAAATGAATCCCACGCTCCCATTTCTCCCTTCCTTCTCACCCCTCTTCTCCCTCCTCCTATCTCTCCACTCTTCTTGTCTTCTCTCTCTTCTCCTCTCTCTCCCCCATCTGTCCCCCCCCCCCCCCCCCCCCCCCCCCCCCCCCCCTCCCCCCCTTCTCTGCCCCTCTCTCTCCTCCGTCTCCACCCGCGAGAGCGTCCCATAGTCACTGACCACGGTCGGAGGGAGGGGTCGGAGGGGGGAATCACCCTGGTGTGGAGGTTGGGGTCCGATGGAGGTGCATCGCGGTCTGTGACTGTGGGACGCTCCCGCGGGTGGAGACGTATGAGAGAGAGAAGGGGAGTAGAGAAGGGAGAGAGAGAAGGAGAGAGAGAGAGAGAGAGAGAGAGAGAGAGGGAGAGAGAGAGGGGGGGAGAGAGGAGGAGAAGAGAGAGGAGAAGAGAGAGAGAGAGAGAGGAGAGAGAGAGAGAGAGAGAGGGAGAGAGAGAAGAGAGAGAGAGAGAGAGAGAGAGAGAGAGAGGGGGAGAGAGAAGGGGGAGACGGGAGCGTGGGGTTCATTTTCCCACACAAGCCATAGGTGACTGGGCCATCTGAACCCAAGCACCAAGTTGAAAGCGGTCGAAGGTGTGTATCGCTCGGGACAGCCCCCACTCTCCCACGGCCACCCTCCGCGGGCTGCGGGTCGGGTGGAGCGGAGGTTTGGGACAATGTTCATGCCTTCACAGTGATGTGATGGACGCGGAGGTCTGGACAAATCGCTGACATGTCTCGCCCTCCGGCAACGTCAAGTCCGTTATTGGACTTTTCTGTCGAGCGGCACTCGGTTCTTTGGCGTGTAGGCAACGACGCCTTTCAGGTAGGTGGCGTTTCGACAGAGCAGCCATTCGGTAAGTTTGCTTTTAGGTGACGCAGCTTTTCGGTTCCTTGGGTTTTAGGCGACCCGCCCTTTCGGTTAATTTGTATTTGGGCATCCCATCCTTTCGGTTAGTAGGCGTTTCGTTTTCGGACGCATTTGGTTTATTGTCGTTTTGGCCTTGTTTCCATTCCGTTCTTTGGTTTCGACTTCTTTGCTTCGGCTTCTTGTCTGTCGGCGCCACATCCGCACACGAATGGGCACATCCCATAGATTAACTGCAGATAAACGCCGCACTATATCTTTTGCTTCTCTTCTGGCTCGGCGAACAATCCTGCTCAGGTGGACGGAACCTACCCCGCCCACTCATACTCAATGGCTGACAGATATTACGTCCTGCCTAAAGCTCGAGAAAATCAGGTACTCACTTCAACATTCAAATGGAAGATTTCAGAAAGCGTGGGGACCTTTTTTAAATGTATTCCAGACTTTATAAATGCTTGATCATCAAGCACAGTTTAACAGCTTCACAGTCTACCCATTCGTTTATCGTGGATTATTGTTGTGACAGGTTGATATTTGCATATGCTCACTGGCAGTGACTGGGGACGGATTATTATTTTTGGTATCTCATTTTTCTTTTATTGTTGTTGTCTTGTTATGTGCTAGCATAAGTTGTTTTTTATTTATTCTTTTTTTACACTCTGTCAGTAACAAATAGATAACTTTGCACTTTGTTATGTTTAGAAAACTAAATTAAAAAGATTTTGATTTTTAAAAAAAGCGTTTTGCACAGTTCTTTTACATTGAATATACATTGTATATATATATATATTTCATATAGGTATATGTATATATATATAAGTCATGTAGCGATCCACGCGTTGTGATTCAAAGTGATCTTTATTAAGGCAGAGAACAACACACACGCAACTGGGGAAGGATTTCTCAGAATTCTGAAAATATACTAGGGCACACCCCTTAACCATGTGACAACTCCTTCCCGCCAAACACAGTCACGTGACCCTGCTAGCCCTAGTGCCGAGGGTTCGCTCAGTAAGTGGCTTAACAACCGGGTGGCGCCACATGACCCCCCCCCCCCCCCCCTCCCAGAGGCACAAAAACAAACCTGCAGATGAATGAGGTGGCCCAACCTCGTACACCCATCACCCTTCACAGGGGACACAACCGGCATAGGCGAAGGCAGGAGTGGCCGGGACCATGGACACCTCCTACAACGTGGCTGGGCCACCTGCACTGGCTGACCAATGTCCAATTGAGCCGGCTGACCCTTATCCAGAACAAAAGTTGTAAGTCCATGTTGCAGCACTCGAAAAGGACCCTCGTACTGTTAATTTACGAGTCTAATACAATCCCCTTAATCTGGTTCCAGTCAATCACTCTGTCAAACACTGGTTTCTGAACTTCTTTTGTATACCATTTAACCATATAACCATATAACAATTACAGCACGGAAACAGGCCATCTCGGCCCTACAAGTCCGTGCCGAACAATTATTTTCCCCTAGTCCCATCTACCTGCACTCAGACCATTACCCTCCATTCCTTTCCCATCCATATACCTATCCAATTTATTTTTAAATGATAAAATCGAACCTGCTTCCACCACATCCACTGGAAGCTCATTTCACACAGCTTCCACTCTCTGAGTGAAGAAGTTCCCCTTCATGTTACCCCTAAACTTCTGTCCCTTAATTCTGAAGTCATGTCCTCTTGTTTGAATCTTCCCTACTCTCAATGGGAAAAGCTTGTCCATGTCAACTCTGTCTATCCCTCTCATCATTTTAAAGACCTCTATCAAGTCCCCCCTTAACCTTCTGCGCTCCAGAGAATAAAGACCCAACTTATAACCATATAACCATATAACAATTACAGCACGGAAACAGGCCATCTCGACCCTTCTAGTCCGTGCCGAATACGTATTCTCCCCTAGTCCCATATACCTGCGCTCAGACCATAACCATCCATTCCTTTCTCGTCCATATAACTATCCAATTTATTTTTAAATGATAAAAACGAACCTGCCTCCACCAGCTTCACGAAGCTCATTCCACACAGCCACAACTCTCTCAGTAAAGAAGTTCCCCCTCATGTTACCCCTAAACTTCTGTCCCTTAATTCTCAAGTCATGTCCCCTTGTTTGCATCTTCCCTCCTCTCAGTGGGAAAAGCTTATCCACGTCAACTCTGTCTATCCCTCTCATCATTTTAAAGACCTCTATCAAGTCCCCCCTTAACCTTCTGCACTCCAAAGAATAAAGCCATAACTTGTTCAACCTTTCTCTGTAACTTAGTTGCTGAAACCCAGGCAACATTCTAGTAAATCTCCTCTGTACTCTCTCTATTTTGTTGACATCCTTCCTATAATTAGGCGACCAAAATTGTACCCCATACTCCAGAATTGGCCTCACCAATGCCTTGTACAATTTTAACATTACATCCCAACTTCTATACTCAATGCTCTGATTTATAAAGGCCAGCACACCAAAGGCTTTCTTTACCACCCTATCTACATGAGATTCCACTTTCAGGGAACTGTGCACAGTTATTCCCAGATCCCTCTGTTCACCTACATTCTTCAATTCCCTACCATTTACCATGTACGTCCTATTTTGATTTGTCCTGCCAAGATGTAGCACCTCACACTTATCAGCATTAAACTCCATCTGCCATCTTTCTGCTCACTCTTCCAACTGGCATAAATCTCTCTGTAGACTTTGAAAATCTACTTCATTATCCACAACCCATCCTATCTTAGTATCATCTGCATACTTAATAATCCAATTTACCACACCATCATCCAGATCATTGATGTACATGACAAACAACAGTGGACCCAACACAAATCCCTGGGGCACCCCACTAGTCACTGGCCTCCAACCTGACAAACCACCATCCACCATTACTCTCTGGCATCTCCCATTCAGCCACTGTTGAATCCATCTTGCTACTCCACCATTAATACCCAACCATTGAACCTTTTTAACCAACCTTCCATGAGGAACCTTGTCAAAGGCCTTACTGAAGTCCATATATACAACATTCACTGCTTTACCCTCATCAATTTCCCGAGTAACCTCTTAAAAAAATTCAAGAAGATTAGTCAAACATGACCTTCCAGGCACAAATCCATGTTGACTGTTCCTAATCAGACCCTGTTTATCCAGATGCTTACATATATTATCTCTAAGTATCCTTTCCATTAATTTGCCCACCACTGACGTCATACTAACAGGTCTATAATTGCTAGGTTTACTCTTGGACCCCTTTTTAAACAATGGAACAACATGCGCAGTACGCCAATCCTCTGGCACTATTCCCATATCTAATGACATTTGAAATATTTCTGTCATAGCCCCAGCTATTTCTACACTAACGTCCCTCAATGTCCTAGGGAATATCCTGTCCGGACCTGGAGACTTATCCACTTTTATATTTCTCAAAAGTGTCAGTACTTCCTCTTCTTTGAATCTCATAGTTTCCAGAGCTACTCTACTTGTTTCCCTTACCTCACATAATTCAATATCCTTCTCCTTGGTGAATACCGAAGAAAATAAATTGTTCAATATCTCCCCCATCTCTTTTGGCTCTGCAGATAGCTGTCCACTCTGACTCTCTAATGGACCAATTTTATCCCTCGTTATCCTTTTGCTATTAATATAGCTGTAGAAACCCTTTGGATTTAGTTTCACCTTACTTGCCAAAGCAACCTCATATCTTCTTTTAGGTTTTCTAATCTTTCTTGAGATTCTTTTTACATTCTTTATACTCCTCAAGCAACTCATTTACTCCATGCTGCCTATAATTATTGTAGATCTCCCTTTTTTTCCGAACCAAATGTCCAATTTCCCTTGAAAACCATGGCTCTTTCCTATTTTTACTATTTCCTTTCAACGGAACAGGGACATAAAGATTCTGTACTCTTAAAATTTCACCTTTAAATGTACTCCATTTCTCTTCCACATCTTTCCCATAAATCAAAATGTCCCAATTTACTCCTTTTAAATCCTTTCGCATCTCCTCAAAGTCAGCCTTTCTCCAATCAAAAATCTCAACCCTAGGTCCAGTTCTGCCCCTCTCCATAATTATATTGAAACTAATGGTATTGTGATCACTGGTCCCGAACTGTTCCCCAACGCATACCTCTGCCACCTGACCCGTCTCATTTCCTAACAGGAGGTCCAGCACCGCCCCTTCTCTAGTAGGTACTTCTATGTATTGCTGCAAAAAACTATCCTGCACACATTTTTACAAACTCCAACCCATCCAGCCCATTTACAGAATGCGTTTTCCAGTCTATGTGTGGAAAATTGAAATCTCCCACAATCACTACCTTGTGCTTACTACTAATATCTGCAATCTCCTTACATATTTGCTCTTCCAATTCTCGCTCCTCATTTGGCGGTCTATAATACACCCCTATAAGTGTTGCTACCCCTTTCCCATTTCTCAGTTCCACCCAAATAGCCTCCCTAGACGAGCACTCCAATCTATCCTGCCAAAGCACTGCTGTAATATCTTCCCTGACAAGCAATGCAACACCTCCACCTCTTGCCCCTCCAATTCTATCACACCTGAAGCAACAAAATCCTGGAATATTTAGTTTCCAATCACAGCCCTCCTGCAGCCATGTTTCAATGATCACCACAACATCATACTTCCAGGTGTCAATCCAGGCTCTAAGTTCATCCACCTTTCTTACAATGCTCCTAGCATTAAAATATACACATTTAAGAAACCCACCCTCTCTTATTCTCTGTTTATTGTATTTTTCTTTTCTCTCCTCTACATTTTGGGTCAGAGTGCTACCATTCTCTGCCTCCTGCCTCACACACTGACTGCTAGCTTTCCCAATTTGAGTCCCTCCCCCCAACCATACTAGTTTAAAGTCTCCCCAGTAGCCTTTGCAAATCTCCCCACCAGGATATTGGTCCCCCTCGAGTTCAAGTGCAACCCGTCCTTTCTGTACAGGTCGGACCTTCCCCAAAAGAGGTCCCAATGATCCAGAAACTTGAATCCATACCCACTGCACCAGTCCCTCATCCACTCATATATCCTCCACCTCGCTCCATTTCTACTCTCACTGTCGCGTGGCACAGGCAGTAATCCTGAGATTGTTACCTTTCCAGTCCTTCTCCTTAACTCTCTACCTAATTCCCTAAATTCTTCTTTCAGGACCTCTTCTCTTTTTTTACCTATGTCGTTGGTACCTATATGCACCACAACCTCAGGCTCCTCTCCCTCCCATTTCAGGATTTCTTGGACCCGTTCAGACACATCCCTGACCCTGGCACCAGGGAGGCAAACTACCATCCGAGACTCCTGTCTGCGTCCACCGAATCGTCTATCCGACCCCCTGACTATAGAGTCCCATATTACAATTGCCCTCCTCTTCTTTTCCTTACCCTTCTGAGCAACAGGACCGGTCTTTATGCCAGAGGCCCGGCCGCTGTCGCTGTCCCCAGGTAGGCTGTCTCCCCCACCCTTACTAAAACATGAGTACTTATTTTCAAGGTGTACAGCCACCGGGGTACTCACCAGTCCCTGCCTCTGCTCGTTGCCCTTCCTAACTGTGACCCAGTTTTCTGTCTCCCGTGGTCTTGGAGTGACCACCTCCCTGTAACTCCTATCTATGACCTCCTTGCTCTCCCTGAGCAGACAGAGGTCATCGAGTTGCTGTTCCAGGTTCCTAACACGGTCTCTTAGGAGCCCCATCTCGACGCACCTGGCGCAGATGTGGACGTCTGGAGGGCACTCAGACTCCATGACCTCCCACATCTGACATCCAGAACAGTAAACTGCCCTGGCCCTCATTCTCCCCCTTATCCTGGATACAATACAAAGCCTTACCCGGGATACAAGCCAATCAGCTGCTTCCTCTAGTCCTGTAACGGCTGCTTCCTTTAGTCCATTCAACCAATCAGAGGCTTCCACCAGCCCCCTTAATTTGAAGTGTGATCTGCGAATGGAACGTTGCAGATTTTGGTCGCTCCTCCCTCACCAACGGCTCCTGGGCCTCTGTTGAAACAAGCCCCGCGATGGGTTTTTTAACTCACCACAGGAAGGTCGCTCCTCCCCCACCAACGGCTCCTGGGCCTCCTTTGTTCAACCTTTTTCTGTAACTTAGTTGCTGAAACCCAAGCAAGATTCTAGTAAATCTCCTCTGTACTCTCTCTATTTTGTTGACATCCTTCCTATAATTGGGCGGCCAAAATTGTACACCATACTCCAGAATTGGTCTCACCAATGCCTTGTACAATTTTAACATTACATCCCAACTTCTATACTCAATGGGGATATCTTTTATCCAGTGGGGATATCAATGGGGATATCAATGGGGATATCTTTTATCGGCAGTTTTATTCTGAACTGCCGCCGCGACGTCAACCGCCTCAACTTCTCCACTCCCCTGTCTCACTCCAATTTCTCCCCCCCTAAACGCACTGCCATTGAATCACTCCGCAAAAACCCAGATTGGGTTATCAAACCAGCCGACAAGGGAGGTGCCGTGGTAGTCTGGTGCGTCGATCTCTACAAAGCTGAGGCCACGCGCCAACTCTCGGACACCTCCTCCTACTTACCCTTGGACCATGACCTCACTGACGAGCACCGGGCCACCATATCTAGCACCATGACCGACTTCATCAATTCCCACGCCCTGCCCGACCAAGCTTACAACCTCATCATTCCCCAGCCCCGCACGGCCCGTTTTTACCTTCTCCCCAAAATCCACAAACCCGGCTCTCCCGGCAGACCCATTGTCTCTGCTTGTTCGTGCCCCACCGAACTCATCTCCACATACCTTGACTCCATACTATCCCCCTTGGTCAAATCCCTTCACACCTACGTTCTAGACACCTCAGACACTCTCCGTCGCCTCCGCGCATTTCACTCTCAAGGCCCTCACCCCCTCAACTTCACCATGGATGTCCAGTCACTCTACACCTCCATCCCCCACCAGGATGGCCTCAAAGCCCTCCGGTTCTTCCTCGACCAGCGGAGCAACCTATACCCAGCCACTGACACCCTCCTCCACCTAGCGGAGTTGGTCCTCACCCTCAACAACTTTACGTTTGACTCCTCCCATTTCTCCAAACACAAGGCGTAGCTATGGGCACACACATGGGCCCCAGCTACGACTGCCTCTTCTGACTGACATACACTACAAACCAACTGACTCACATGGCTATCTCGACTACACGTCTTCCCACCCTGACCCCTGTAAAGACTCCATCCCCCACTCCCAATTCCTCCGCCTACACCGCATCTGCTCCCAGGAAGAGACATTCCACACCAGGGCATCGGAAATGTCCTTGTTCTTCAGGGAACGGGGATTCCCCTCCGCCACCTTAGATGAGGCTCGTACCAGGGTCTCATCCATACCTCGCAACACTACTCTCTCTCCCCATCCCCGCACTCGCAACAAGGGCAGAGTCCCCCTAGTCCTCACCTTTCACCCTACCAGCCGGCAAATACAACAAATAATCTACCGCCATTTCCGCCACCTCCAACGTGACCCCACCACTCGCCACATCTTCCCATCTCCCCCTATGTCTGCCTTCCGCAAAGATTGCTCCCTCCACAACTCCCTTGTCAATTCTTCCCTTCCCTCCCGTACCACCCCCTCCCTGGGCACTTTCCGTTGCAACCGCAAGAAATGGAACACCTGTCCCTTCACCTCCCCCCTCAAATCCATTCAGGGACCCAAGCAGCCGTTCCAGGTGCGACAAAGGTTCACCTGTATCTCCTCATATTCAGCACCTCATATTCCGCCTGGGTTGTTTGCGTCCGGATGGCATGAACGTTGAATTCTCCCAGTTTTGCTAGCCCTTGCTGTCTCCTCCCCTTCCTTAACCCTCGAGCTGCCTCCTCCCATCCCCCCGCCCTCGGGCTCCTCCTCCTCCCCTTTTCCTTCCTTCTCCCCCCCAACCCCCATCAGTTTGAAGAAGGGTTTCGGCCCAAAACGTCGCCTATTTCCTTCGCTCCATAGATGCTGCTGCACCCACTGAGTTTCTCCAGCATTTTTGTGTACCTTCTATACTCAATGCTCTGATTTATATAGGCTAGCATACCAAAAACTTTCTTTACCACCCTATCTACATGAGATTCCACCTTCAGGGAACTATGCACAGTTATTCCTAGATCCCTCTGTTCAACTGCATTCCTCAATTCGCTACCATTTACCATGTACGTCCTATTTTGATTTGTCCTGCCAAGATGTAGAACCTCACACTTATCAGCATTAAACTGCAGGGACAGTCTCAGATCTACGCACTCGAGCTCTCAGTAGCCTCGCGCAAACAGAACATAAAGAAACAACCGACATGCCCAAACTAATTACTCGCACTTTTATACCCCTAAACGGAGGCGGGGACACTGGCGGGAAGCGAAAATATAATGGGATGGTCATCCCTACATGTCAACCACTTCTTACAGATAAGAGTTCACATTAAGAGTGCGCATGTTGTTCCATTGTTTAAAAAGGGGTCTAAGAATAAACCTAGCAATTATAGACCTGTTAGTTTGACGTCAGTGGTGGGCAAATTAATGGAAAGAATACTTAGAGATAATATATTTAAGCATCTGGATAAACAGGGTCTGATTAGGAACAGTCAACATGGATATGTGCCTGGAAGGTCATGTTTGACTAATCTTCTTGAATTTTCTGAAGATGTTACTCGGGAAATTGATGAGGGTAAAGCAGTGGATGTTGTGTATATGGACTTCAGTAAGGCCTTTGACAAGGTTCCTCATGGAAGGTTGGTTAAGAAGGTTCAATGGTTGGGTATTAATGGTGGAGTATCAAGATGGATTCAACAGTGGCTGAATGGGAGATGCCAGAGAGTAATGGTGGATGGTTGTTTGTCAGGTTGGAGGCCAGTGACGAGTGGGGTGCCACAGGGATCTGTTGGGTCCACTGTTGTTTGTCATGTACATCAATGATCTGGATGATGGTGTGGTAAATTGGATTAGTAAGTATGCAGATGATACTAAGATAGGTGGGGTTGCGGGTAATGAAGTAGAGTTTCAAAGTCTACAGAGAGATTTATGCCAGTTGGAAGAGTGGGCTGAAAGATGGCAGATGGAGTTTAATGCTGATAAGTGTGAGGTGCTACATCTTGGCAGGACAAATCAAAATAGGACGTACATGGTAAATGGTAGGGAATTGAAGAATGTAGGTGAACAGAGGGATCTGGGAATAACTGTGCACAGTTCCCTGAAAGTGGAATCTCATGTAGATAGGGTGGTAAAGAAAGCTTTTGGTGTGCTGGCCTTTATAAATCAGAGCATTGAGTATAGAAGTTGGGATGTAATGTTAAAATTGTACAAGGCATTGGTGAGGCCAATTCTGGAGTATGGTGTACAATTTTGGTCGCCTAATTATAGGAAGGATGTCAACAAAATAGAGAGAGTACAGAGGAGATTTACTAGAATGTTGCCTGGGTTTCAGCAACTAAGTTACAGAGAAAGGTTGAACAATTTAGGGCTTTATTCTTTGGAGCGCAGAAGGTTAAGGGGGGACTTGATAGAGGTTTTTAAAATGATGAGAGGGATAGACAGAGTTGACGTGGAAATGCTTTTCCCACTGAGAGTAGGGAAGATTCAAACAAGGGGACATGACTTGAGAATTAAGGGACTGAAGTTTAGGGGTAACATGGGGGAGAACTTCTTTACTCAGAGAGTGGTAGCTGTGTGGAATGAGCTTCCATTGAAGGTGGTGGAGGCAGGTTCGTTTTTATCATTTAAAAATAAATTGGATAGTTATATGGACTGGAAGGGAATGGAAGGTTATGGTCTGAGCGCAGGTATATGGGACTAGGGGAGAATATGTGTTCGGCACGGACTAGAAGGGTCGAGATGGCCTGTTTCCGTGCTGTAAATTGTTATATGGTTATATGGTTAAGGGCACTTACTTTGCCTTCTTGCAATTAATGTATTCAATATTTCACTCACCAAGAAGCAATTACTCTGTTTACTTTCAAACAATGCACATAAGAATTCACTTAACACACATACTATGTAGAAACACAAAATCCTCTACCCAATCACAGACCTGGGTTTAGTGTCTGTTTAACATTACCTCAGACTTAGTAGCCTTAGGCTTCTTTTGAACGAAAGCAGTTGAGAGCATTTTTACACATTTAGACTAGATAGCAACTTTTATCATTCCATGATAACCAACTCTTTGCATAAAGGATTCCATTACATGATCTTTACAAGCAGGATAGAATAACAACAGTTCGTGATTCAGTAGTCCAACGGTGATGATGATGGAGTTTCCATAAGTCTCTGCTTCCCGACTTTACATGGACGTAGCAGATTCTCAGGCATTCGACCAAGAGGTATTCACCTCCCAACTTTGCATGGGCGTGTATCCTCTTGAGCTCATCGCATTGGCATACTCTTCCTCATGACCAGCAGTCTGGGGTAACTAGAAGAAATCTCTTAAAAAGAAGTTAGCAGCTTAAGTTTTACCACTAATAATTTTGCAATGATGAAGATGGACCCACGCACTTCTCCCTTCTACCTTGGCAGCTGTCAGGGTTGTGAGGAGGACCTGTTAAGTTCCTTCCCACCGACCATCCATACTCTTTCTTACCCAATTCTTTATCATTACAAAATCACTCTAGATGAGGTAGTTAAAGGTGGCAGTTCAATGTACGCCGGTTGTATACTGGAATGTAAATCTCTTAAGACTTTAGTTAAAGATAGAACATAATCAGTCATTTCTGTGGTCATATGATGGAAATGAACAACTTTTGGTGTATTCTGGTTCCATGGGGTTCTGAGTGGACGATCATACACAATTTCTGCTGGGCTCAATTCTGCTCCCCCCGCTTGTGTAATGCGCATATGAAACAATGTTATGGGAAGCAATTTAAACCAATGAATTCCCATCTCCGCCCTTAATTTAGCTAATTAAATTTTCAATATTTGGTTAGCCCATTCAACAAGTCCAGCAGCCAGTGATCGATAGGCACAATGTAACCGCTGCTGGATGCTCATTTGTTCACAGAATTCTTTATTTACTTGTCCCACAAAATGAGGACCATTATCTGAACTCATCCGAATTGGAATACCATATCTCTCGCATAAGTACTTTGACTACAGTGGAGGATTTGTTATCCCACTGTCGGATAAGCCTCTATCCACTTACTACATTTACGATTACTAGCACATACCTATATTCTTGACATCTTTCCAACTCAATGCAGTCCATCTGGAGGGTATCAAAGGGACCTCCTATGGGTAAGGGAGCTTTCCCACTTCCACAGTGTACGCCTTTCCCAGGATTATGTTGTTGACAGACCAGACAACGGCCACTAATCCCCCGAGCCAGAGTCTGCAACCTCGGATGCCACCATGTAGCTAACAGCACATCGCCGTTCGCTCGGGCACAACTATGAGTTGCAAAGTGCACACAGTCAATAACCCATATAGCCAATTTGTCAGTTATACAAGTTTGTCCTGCCGGAGTAACCCACAATCCCGACATACAATCAATTTTGCAACCGAGTTGCTTCCACAGTTTAATATCGGCCTCAGGAGTGTCCTCCTGTAATCTAATAACATCTTCGATAGTTGGCATTGGCTTTTCCGAGGGAGACTTGTCTTTTCCTTTTTTTCTAGTCTGCCTCATCATTTTAGGTACAACCACCCTGCGCCACCGGGATATTTCTTTAGCTTCATGGTCAGCACGACGATTTCCTATATCTACTGGGATTGACCCTTCATGTGAGCACTACATTTCATTACAACTTGGCAACATTAAAATTTGTAACAGGTCCAACATTAATTTCTGGTGGGATATCTGTGTTCCCGTTGAAGTCAAGAATCCTCTATTTTTCCACAATTGGCCAAAATCATGGACTACTACAAATGCATACCTAGAGTCGGTGTAAATATTCACCCTTAAATGTTCTGCTATGATACAGGCTCCTATTAAGGCAAACAGTTCTGCTTGTTGGGCTGAGAATGGCATCTCAAAGGCAGCTGCCCCTATAATATTTCCTGTTTGCTCTATAATGGCATATCCAGAAAGCCTTTCTCCTAGGCGTCCGATTGATGCACACCCACCGACATACAGGGTTAGACTAGGGTTTGTCATAGGGATGTCTGTTCAACCTCCCCTATAGAAGTGTCTTTCTTGATTACAAATAAGCAATCATGCCCTAGTTCAATCTGTTCAGGTGGTTTATCGAGAAAGGACGTTGGGTTGATGTTAGTGCAGTATTTGAACTGTAATTTGGGATTATTTAACAAGGATATTTCATACTCATTCTGGCGAGCCATGGTGAGATGTTGAATCTGCAGCTGTCCCAGCAAGGCAGCAAATGAATGAGAACTGGATACTGTAATGTGCTGCTGTAAGGTAAAATTAGCAGCTGATTGTAAGTTGTTGAAGATCGCAGTCAAGATCTGTGTGCATATGGGATGTCCTTGTGCCACAGGATCAATCTTGGAGGAGTAGTAAGCTACTGGTCGATGCTTGTCTCCATGTTTCTGTGTTAAAACTGCAGTGGAGCAATCGGAAAGAATGGTACAGTAGGATTGAAATGGCCTGTTACAAAAGAGGCCTCCCTAATGCTGGTGGTGCTTGTAATAATGACTTCTTCAAATTTTTAAAGGCTTCTTCAGCTTCTTCAGATAATTGAAATTTGCCCTCCAAACTCGCAGTCCTTTGGTTGACGCCCGCTGCCCAACCGTCCGCCCGCCCCGCTCCCCTCCTCCTCCTCTCTTCTCTCTCCCTCCTCCTCTCCTCCCCCCCCCCCCCTCTTCCCCCTTCTCTCTCCCCTCCCCAGCCTCTCTCCTCCACCTCTTCCCGTCTCTACCGCCTGTGTGTGTGTGTGTGTGGGGGGGGGGGGGGGGGGGGGTGTGTGTGTGTGGGGGGTAGATACTGTGTACTTTATGTGTACTGTTACATGTACTTTATGATGTTTTTTAATATGCAATGTATTTTTTATGTAATGTTGTCCCTTGTCTGGACCTTGAGTCTGAAATAAAGTTTATTATCATTAATCTTATTGTAGCTTCAGATACACGACTAAGCAAGGGTTATTCCATTCACAGCCGTGAATTGCCCAAGTGCTACAAATTGTGAGTTTAAAAACGTGTGTTACAGTGAACACTATTTTGTTTTTCATAAACCCACGTTTCTCAATCAATGGCTTTAGAGTGTTTTTCAAACTGTGATAATGGGTTTATTTGAAGATATATCCTGACCTGAAATACCAAGAGCCAAGTTCCCATTACAGATGAAGCCTTACCCACGGATTTCCCCCGACTATTTCTCAAGATTGAAACATCTGCATCATTGTGTAACTCATCTATTAACTGTTCTTATAGATAAATGAACGCATGTACTCAAATACTGCACTCTTTCTTCCCCCTCCCGCAGGTAGCTTTAGTTAGAGCCAGGTTCAGCCATCTCGTGTGTTCCATTAGTGGATGACCACACTTACGGCCTCTTGTCCGAGGAAAAAGGAAGAACATGTAAGGTTTAGGAAGACTAAATAATTTGGGGACTTTGAGGAATATGAAGCAGGAGAGAACTCAAAATTGGAATTCTGGGGTCAAATGGGCCTTGAATGCACTGGGCAAGTAGGATTAAAGAGAATCTCAAAGCATTTTACACACATATTAAAAACAAGGGTATCTGGGGAGAGCAGGACATCTCAAGGATAAAACAGGGGCTTTGTGCTTTTGAGTCAGAGGGTGTAGGTGAGGTACTAGAAAAGTACTTTCAATTAGCATTCACCAAGGAGGACATGGGGGACAGGGAGGGTGGTGTGGAGTATGCTAATATGCTTGGGGACTTTGAGATCAAGACGGCTGTGGTGTCCTTTTAAAGAGGATAAACCAGGGGGAGTGTACCTGAGGATTACACCTGCTGGATGTGCGTCCAGCAGCATCTACTGAGTGAGGGAACTGGAATTGTGGCTGGATGACCATTTGCCTCACAACACCGGACACTCAAATTTAATCCTGGCTATGGTTGCTGTCTGTATGGTGCTTCTTATTTCTCCCTGTGACCACGTGGGTTTTCGCCAGGTGCTCCGGTTTCCTCCCACATCCCAACGACATGCAGGTTCATAGGTTAATTGGATTCTGTAAAATGGTGCATGGTGTGTAAGGCTCATAAGGCCAAAGGGCCTGTTTTCACGCTGTATCTCTTAAACTATTAAGCTGCCAGAAGAGGCTTTAGACGCAGGTAAAATGACCTTTTACAAACATTTGGAAAAATATGGACAGGGTGGGTTAATATGTTATGTACTTATTGCAGGCAAATGGGACTAGCCTAATATGCCAAAGTGCAGCATCAATAAGGTGGGCCAAAGAGCCTATTTCTGGGCTGTACAGCTCTGTGACCTGAGACTCCAGAGCCTGATGAGATCGTATGCAGTTTATTGAGGCAAGAGAGGAAATTGCAAGGGTTTAGACAAGTGATCATTGTATCCTTGCATAATAGTCAAGGTCCCAGATGACTGGAAAGTAGCCAGTTTCCAGAAACAAATGTTGTTTTGTTGTTTAAGGCAACAAATGGGGATAATCCAGGAAATTCGACTGGTGAGCCTCTTATCAATGGTAGGGAAGCTATTGCGGGGATTCTCATGGTTAAGGATTAACTTGTATTTGCAAGAGAATGGTATACTTAGGCAGTCAACATGGTTTTGTCCAGGGTAGGTCATATGTTACAATCGGGTTTTTCAAGGTGATTGAGCAAGGGTAGTGTGTGTTGTGTACATGGAAATTAGTAAGGCATTTGACAAGACCCTTCATAGTAGGCTGATCCAAAATATTAGGATGCATGGGATTCACAATGTCTTGATAGCTTGGATTCTGAAGTTAGAGGGTATTGGTGAAAATATGTTGTTTTGGCTGGAGGTCTGTGTCCAGTGGTGTTCTGTAGAGACCTCCTTTAGACAAATGTGGCTGTTGGTTAGTAATCTTGCAGACAACAGAAAATTGGTAGAATTGTGGACAGTAAAGGTAGCTGTTAACATGTACCACAGGATATTGATCTCTCACTACGAGTAGAGAGATGACAGACGGAGTGGGAACTTGTGCGGTATTACACCATGGGAGGTCAAATGCAAGGCGAAAGTATAGTTAATGGCAGGGCCCTTGTACTGAAGTACAAGGGATTTCGGGGTCCATAGCTTGCTGAAAGTTGCAATACATGCAGCTAGAATGATAAAGGACACATATTGTATGATACCTTCATCGGTTGGGGAATTGAATATAAGAATATAAGTGTACAAAACTTTGGTTACCCACATTTGAAATATAATGTGCAATTCTGGTAGCACCATTACATGAAGGATGTGGAGGCTTTGGAGAGGGTGCAAAAGTAGTTTACCAGAATGCAGCATGAATTAGAGGATATCAACTTAGATTGTTTTCCAACTTGGAGTGCTGTAGGATGAGGGAAGATATGATACTTTCTAAAATTGCAAGCATTGATAGGATAAAGCCAGAATCATTTTTGCTCACAGTGGAAATGGCAGGGCATATCTTCAATGTGAGCAGGGACAAGTTCAAAGAGATATGGAGGGCAAGTATTTTACACGGTTGGGTGCCTGGAACACACTGCCAAGTGTGAAATAGAAGCAGGTGCAATTGTGGCATTTAAATGAGTTTTAGATAGGCACTGATGCAGTTTATGGAGGCATATGGAGTATGTGCAGGCAGAAGAAATTTGTTTAATTTGGCATGATCTTGAATTCAGATGTGGGCTGAAGATCCTGTTCCATACTGTTCTATGGTCTCCGACATGGTGTTAGATAATTTGGTTTAATCCTTGTGAGCAGAGCAATAGTTGTCACGGATTCAACTCTCTATCATTACGCTTTCAAGATAATCCATGGGCTAGAACTGAGTTCTGTACTCTCAGGCAATGAGAAGGTAAGAACAGTACAGCACAGGAACAGGGCCTTCACCCAACTATATTTATATCAAACATAAGTCAATGTTTGAATTGTTTTCTTGTCTCCTTGGACCTGTGCAAAACAGTTATTTCTTCATAAAGTCCTCCTTCCACTTGTCACCATTAAATGTTGGGCCAAGTAGCTATTCTGTGGCTCTAATATTGAAGTTTATTCAACTGTAAAACGTAATGGATACCGTTTCTAAACTTCTAGTCAACCAATGCACTAATCTCTCCCTGGATTTGTTCTCAGTGATTGTTCAATTAAGTGCATCAGAATGGTATAATTATCACTAATACCTTTTAATAATTTGCGATTAGGACAGAAATGGAATAGGATTAGAAAATAAATGCCTGGATGATGAGATGCAGGTACACTCAGAAGCATTATTGACATGAATTACTAAAATCAGCTATGCTATCCTGAATGGCCAGGGCTGTTGGTGTTAATCCTTCCGAAGAGGCAGCGACTCCTCTCTGATTCCGTCTTTTGTAATGAAGCAGATCTTTAGACAGTCACCAGTATAAACGTCTCTCTCAGCTGCAGAGATGAAAACATCTTTAATTAGCTGTGTTGCTTTTTCTAGCGTGAGGGGAAGATGTTCTACCGACTCCATGTTCTTGAAACCAATCTGGTAAAGAAAATGCAGAAAATTAGTGCTACTTCCAAACATTCATCATGTTTAACCAGTAGTTTTAAATTCATTAACAATAGTACATGCAAGATTTAATTTAAAGAAAAAAAAAAAGATAAAAGGAAAAAAACTTAATGGAAAATTGTTTTATTTTGAAGTCTTGTGACGAGACTACGTGAAGAACCCGCCAGCGCATTAATACGTTGTCACATTGCGCGAGATACGAATACATTCGGAAATGCTCCACCAGAGATTTAACTGTGAAGGAAAGGTTTTTTTTGCAGGAACGGTTCTTGTTTCAACGCGGGCGGGTTTGATTTCCAAAAATGGCCAAACCAAGTAACAAGAAGAGATGTGCCGCTGAAAATTCAGCGGGGAATGATGGCAACGAAAGAGGTTGCTATCGAGCTCAGAGATGCTAACAGCGGGCTTGGAGATGCTGACAGGCACGGCCTGCACAGCAACCACTGCTAAATGGGAGCAGGTGGCCCACCCCGGTCTCGGAGTAGCTGGCAGACGCGACCTGCACAGCAACCTACGCTAATAGCTCAGAAAGGGAGCAACTTGTCGAACCAGGCTCAGAGACGTGAACAAGCGCGGCCTGCACAAGTAACCTCCACGAAAGCCCCAAAAAGGAGCAGCTTGTCGACCCAGGCTCGGAGATGCGGGCAGGTAGGGTCTGCACAACAACCTCCGCAAATGCTCCGAAAAGGAGCAGCTTAACGACCCCGGGCTCGGAGACGCTGGCAGGGTGGCCTGCACAGCAACCTCTGCGAAAGCTCCAAAAAGGAGCAGCTTGTCGATCCCGGGCTTGGAGACGCTGGCAGGGTGGCCTGCACAGCAACCTCCGCGAAAGCTTCGAAAAGGAACAGCTTGACGACCCCGGCCACGGGGAAGACCAAGTCGCAATTGGCTGTCCAAAAGGGCAATACTGGCCAGGGAGGCACTGCATGAACATCCAAGGTTGACGTTAACAGTCGACTCATAACAGTGGGGATAACTTAGTGAGATGCTGGTGATGGGGAGGTGTACTGCACTGATACAGGCAGTTCAATTTAGATATCTGAGGATATCTCCCGCTTAGAGGCTGGGAGTTTGAGGATTCCTTGAACAAATGGATAATACCTTTCAGCTCTCGACTAAAAAAGAGCTGCCAGCACTCGTGATCAAAATTCGCCATTCCTTCACGGATAGGTGAACCAAGGAAAAAGGGAGGAGGAGGAGCCAGAGGGCGGGGGGGGGGGGGGGGGGGGATGGGAGGAGACAGCTCGAGGGTTAAGGAAGGGGAGGAGATAGCAAGGGCTAGCAAAATTGGGAGAATTCAATGTTCATGCCCCCCAGACGCAGGCTACCCAGGCGGAATACTTCCTCCAATTTCCGGTGTTGCTCACTGGCAATGGAGGAGACCCAGGACAGAGGTCGGATTGGGATTGGGAGGGGGGAGTTGAAGTGCTGAGCCACCGGGAATTCAGGTAGGTTCTTGCGGACGTGGCGGAGATGTTCGGCGAAACAATCGCCCAACCTCCGCTTAGCCTCACCGATGTAAATCAGCTGGCATCTAGAGCAGCGGATGCAGTAGATGAGGTTGGAGGAGATACAGGTGAACCTTTGTCGCACCTTGTTGCGAGTGCAGGTATGGGGAGAGAGAGCAGTGTTGCGGGGTATGGAAGAGACCCTGGTGCGAGCCTCATCTATGGTGGAGGAGGGGAATCCCCGTTCCCTGAAGAGCGAGGACATTTCCGATGCCCTGGTGTGGAACGTCTCATCCTGGGAGCAGATGTGGCGTAGGCAGAGGAATTGGGAGTAGGGGATGGAGTCCTTACAGGTGGCAGGGTGGGAAGACGTGTAGTCCAGATAGCCATGTGAGTCAGTGGGTTTGTAGTGTATGTCGGTCAGAGGTCTATCACTCTGGCAATGGAGTAGCATTATATACTTGACTTCATACCAGCTGAAGGAGAACATGCTGGACAATGCTGGAAAGTATGTTAATCATGATAGCTGCCAGACGCGTGATGTACCGAAGGTTAACATCACTATCTCTGACATTCTGATTGGCTAAATGAAATCTTAAGATTTAAAGCCTCAGAGAGTTCGAAGACCTCTCACTAGAGGGATTTCAGTGTTTGCGAGGTCGGTGGATGGAACACAACGTTCTGAAGTGCAGCAAGACACCTTAGCACTGCTGTGATAGGATATCACCCCCACCAAGTTTGTGGCTGAAACCGCTGTATTGAGGCTGGTTTGAGCACCAGGCCTACACAACTAAGACAGAGCCAGAGGCCATTTTTAGGTGCAGGTTCACAGCGCTCACCATGGATACAGCGCGTGCCACACACTCAGTCTCAGGCCACGATGTCAGAGCCAGAGGAAAGGGACAGAACAAAAATTAGTGTCAGCAGATGCTGTCAATCAACCACCTAATCCTGTTGAGGTGAGTATTATTCCTACAGCTGCATGAAATGTACGGAAGTTGGAGGTATATTGAGGCTTTTCAAAAGTAAGTGGGAAAAGATAACCATTGACCCTTTCATTTAACTAGCCATAAATGGTTATAAATCTGACTTTCTGCCTGATCGGTTTCCTCCACGGCAAGAAAAGCCCAAATTCCTTTGCAATTGGTCTAAAGAGGAATATATAGCTATCCAAGTAGAGGTAGTGAAATCACAAAAAAAGGATACGATTGAGGAGATTGCTCATGAACAAGATGAATATATTTCCAACATCTTCACAAAGTCTAAGGAAGATGGAATATACCGAATCATTCTTGATTTGGCTAGTCTGAACATGGGCTTGGAATATAACCCTTTTAGAATGGATTTTTCATTCAGTAAACCTGCTAATTGAGGATTGCTTTATGGTCTCAATCTATCTCAAAGATGCATTCTTTCCGGTACCAATACGAGAGTGACAGGAAATAGTTGCCCCGCTCATCATGGGAAAGATGATATGACACAAAGATAGCTGTTTTAGCAACCTAGACATTCCTAGAAGATCTAGGATTTGTTATTCATCCATGAAAGCAAAAACTATCGCATATCCAAGCTTTTGGCATAAACTCTTCAGATAGTCTGTGACCCTACCTACAGATAAGAAACAGAATTTTGGAGATGCATGCATAGGCTTACTTAAGAATAAGAAGTCTACAATACGACAGGTTGCGAGGGTGATAGGCAAGCTGGTAGCTGCCTTCCCAGCTATGGGGCCATGCATTTTAGAGGCCTGGATCGTGAGAAGGTTCTTGCCCTAAAGTTGAATATGGGACATTTTGATAGATGTACGAGGCTGATGACAGTCGATATCCAAATACCAGTGGGGAATTGAGCACACACAAGGTACACACAGCTGGGGTGTAACTGACATCTATACTAGTTGTGGTGGCAGGTGGAATGAAGCGGACTTGAGACATGGCCATAAAATATAGCATCAACTATTTGGAAATGCTAACGGCATTCCAGACATTGAGAACATATAGTGGGAATGACCATGATATGCAAATTAGACTACATCGGGACAATACAACAGCAGCAGCGCATGTTAACCATATGGGACCTGTAAGTCTCAAGATGTGATGCACTAGCAAAGTCTATTTGGGCGCTGTATACAAGAGGAAAATATGGGTGGCAGCTGTACATCTGCCATGTAGGTACAAAATTAAAGCAGACACCAGGACAAGAAATTCTTCATTCTGCCTTATCGGAAGATGCCTCCAAAAGATAATTCAAGACGACGCAACATGAATTATAGTAGTGCCAAATTGGCCTACTCAACTATGGTTTCCATTGTAAAAAGGTCTGCTGAAAGAAGCTCCTATATTTGCTCACAGACACGAACAGTGGTTAGTTCAACCTATCACTCGTGCACCGCATCCACTGCATGATTGTATTGATTTATTAATTTGCAGGATTTGAAGAGACCCTTCGGGCTTATAGGACTATCCAGGACAGTTGGTGTGATCACTGCAGCTTGGCAAGATGGCACACAAAAGCAGTATGCTACCTACATAAAACAGGGGGAAAGTTTTGTGAAGA
The DNA here is from genome assembly GCF_028641065.1 of Leucoraja erinaceus. Classification (NCBI taxonomy): domain Eukaryota; kingdom Metazoa; phylum Chordata; class Chondrichthyes; order Rajiformes; family Rajidae; genus Leucoraja; species Leucoraja erinaceus. The sequence continues at coordinate 25,438,167 of NC_073384.1, forward strand.
GACACATGTGAGCTACTTTAAAGCAGAAGTAGCAGAGGTTTGGGGGTTTCTGTTAGTTTGGTTTTATGAGAAGCGACTAATTTATTGTGCAATGAACACTGCTTGCAGTGCCTTATCATCGTATCTAGTGCTTGGAGTGGGACAAAAAACGATTGGCTCTCACCCACTGATGTTTATGGAAGGTGTCTTTAATATGAACCCTCTAAAGCCTAGATATCAAGTTGGGTGAAATGCGTAATCAGCATTATATTTTTTACACAAATTGGCACCAGCTGCATCCCTAATGTTGGAGCAGCTACTCATAAGTTAGTCATGCTTATGCCACTTATTTCAGCAAGAAGAGCTCAGTCTTTACACAATCTCCGTCTGGATAACTCGGTCATATCGTCATTATGGGAACGAATTCATAAAGCAGAGCAGGCACGGTTGGGTAAAAGTTGGAGGTGGCAACATACCCACCAGATCGGAGATTGTGGGTGTTAATTATGTGAAAAGGTACAGTGAGGTTACTAAGAGATGAAGGAAAAGCTTTCCTCATAGCTATAAAAAAGTCTCACAAGAGAGTGTTGGTGCAAATTATTTCAAGATGGATAGAATATACGCTGTTGAAAGCAGGAGTGAACACAAAATATTTTCAAGTCACACTCTACCAGGGCTGCTGGCACGTCGGCAGCCAATAGAATGGATGTTCCTCTTGATTACATTCTTGCAACAGCAGGAGGGTCAGATGAATGCACTTTCGGAAGTTTATAATAAACCGCTTAACAGATCTGGACGATTACAGATAGAATTCTGGACAGTGTTACATGAGCGGTTTGTTTATAACTCCAAGGCTAATGGGACTGTGGTCCAGTTAAGGGCAATGTACATGTATGTAAAGTTAGCATAATGTGTTAATGGCCAATGTCTTTTCTACCATTTATGGTTTATCCGTGTAGTGTGTTCACATAGATTGGTTTACTGCATGAAACCAGCTTCAAAGGCTTCACGTAGTCTCATCACAAGACTTCGATAGAAAGATTAAACGAGAACTTACCATTTGAAACTTGATCTTTATTTTATGAGAGGTTGGAGTGAGAGACAACGTGCTCTCCACTCCCAACCCTGAATTTCATTCGATATGTCAAGGGTTATTAATCTTTCTATAGCTTGAATCTGGTTCAAGTGGACTGTGGTTTCATACAGTAGCTCAGAAGATTGATGCACATACGGGCTGGCGAGTTCTTCACGTAGTATCTCACTCCAACTTTTCATAAAATAAAGATCAAACTTCAAACGGTAAGTTCTCGTTTAATCTTTCTATTTTCATGCCCTTTCATTATAGATTGACAAATCACTATTCCATTAATCAAGACTGCAGACTGGCTCACACATCCCAGACATACTCGCATTCTATTCTTTACAAATGTTGTTAGAGACAACGAGTGAAAAGGTATTACCTGGTTGTCTAGAAGCGGCTGCAGCATGGCACTGGCCGAGCCGCCAGCTTTGTAAGCATCTCGCTGATAGGATCCCACAGGATCAAAGCTGTAAACCGCACCCTTCCCTGCATTAAAAGAGTGCAACACATGATTACCATCTGCTTTAATCGATCCATTTTTACCTTTATTTTCAGTGCACTGGCAAGTGCTTTTATATTTGATCAAATTGATCTGGCTTCCTAAAACATTCCAATACAAATGAAAAGTTCAAATTGAATTCTAGTTTCAAGTCCATAAACAGTGTTCTCAAAGTAATATCCAAATAAATTCATCCATGTCTGCTGACTGCTCAGTTCTTAAGGGAGGCAACAAATAAGGCCTCAATCACACAAAAAGCAACGTAGCAGTGAAATGTTCCGAGGTTTGAAGCCTGGATTGTACTGTCAGTACCAAATGGCTAGCATGACCCAGTGAGGCAAAACTGGCAGTTCAAATAACCCAACATAGAGGTTGGACATATACATTATAGGTTTATACCAGAAACTTCACCCTTTCTGTTCATATTGAGGGAGTGCAACATAAGTTTACAAAGCTAATTCCAAGATGGCAGGACTGTCATATGCTGAGAGAATGGACCAGATGGGCTTGTATACTGGAGTTTAGAAGGATGAGAGGCAATCTTATTGAAGCATATAAGATTATTAAAGGACACACTAGAGGCAGGAAACATGTTCCCGATGATCAGGGAGTCCAGAACCAGCAGCCACAGTGTAAGAATAAGGGGTAAGCCATTTAGAACGGAGAGGAGGAAACACTTTTTCACACAGAGAGTTGTGAGTCTGTGGAATTCTCCGCCTCAGAGGGCGGTGGAAGCCGGTTCTCTAGATACTTTCAAGAGAGAATTAGATAGGGCTCTTAAAGAAAGCCGTCAGGGGATATGGGGAGAAGGCAGGAAAGGGGCACTAATTGGGGATGATCAACCATGATCACATTGAATGGCGGTGCTGGCTCGAAAGGCCTACTCCTGCACCTCTTGTCTATTTACACACTGCATTTCGTGGCTTGTTCAGTTACCATTTTCCTTAGATTGTAAACTTTGCTAAAATGTCAATAATCTAAATAAATAAGTTAATGTTAATGACTACGAACTAAAACAGTAAACAAAAGGCCCAGGCATTGACGAACCTCTTGCTAGTCAAATGCTTATGTCAGCTGCAGTTACATTCCCTGATGAGATCTGACCATTGTTGGCAAAGCCAATATTTAGTGTCCAACCTTTACTCTTCTTGAGGTCATGGGGATATGCACACCATCCAATTGACCGTCACATTAATTCACTACCCCGCCCTCATAGCCTGCTCAAATAGCTGGACTCAACATCAAATACTCCAACTAGCCGTAACTAATTCTTTCTGCCTGTATCTAGACTGGCAATTTCTGCACATCACCGTTTTGCTCAGGTTTTCCTCTGTGCTTTATGTAAAGTCTGGCCTACTGGCAATGTGCCACAGCCTCACCAGTAAGCAATACATTGCACAAACAAAGAGGCTAAACCGAACAACTGCCACATTAGATCACCTAGTCTCACCCTTTCAGAGATATTCCCTTCGTTCTACTCATTCTTCCCCTCATTCTCTGCTACCCACAACTAACATGTTTTCTCTCTTTCCCAGTACAAAGGAAAGGTCCAGACCCAGAAACATTAACACTTCTCTTTCCACAGATGCTTCCTGACCCAAGTATTTCCAGTATTTTCGGTATTCCCTTCATATTTACTCTGTCTGCAATTTTTGATGTTTTACTTACTGAGGATTAGAGTAGTTGTTAAGCTTGAGAAGTGTCCAAAAGGAGGAAGATACTCAGGAGAACAAGTAGTTGAGGGTTTAAGAAGTTAATGCACAGCCAAAGTATGTACTGCATTGGAGCAGGGCACCATGTTACCATGTGAAATGCCTGGATGACGAGAAAGTAAATGGACGTTACAGTACAACTACCGTTGAAAGCTCACCTTCTTCATCAAGGCCACCGATGATATTGTAAACATAGTAAGGAAAAAACCTTCGAGAGTACAGAATGGTGGAAAGCATTGCTGCTATTGCTCCACTTGTCATTGTCTTATTATTTGAATGTTTATACATCTGAAAATCAAGAACATAGAAACAGTAACCAATATACAAAAACTTTGGGGCTGAAAACAGAAATTATATGGTAGATTTCCAGTACCCATCTTTAAATTGCCCAACGAATCACCGGTTCCTCGCTCCCCTCCATTGAGTCTGTCCAAAGCAAGCGTTGTGTGCGGAGGGCGCTCAGCATCGCAAAGTACTGCTCTCACCCCAACCATGGATTGTTTACCCTCCCGGCATCCAGGAGGCGCCACAGGTCTCTCCGTTGCCGGTCCAGGAACAGTTTCTTCCCTGCGGCGGTCACACTACTCAACAATGTACCTCGGTGACTGCCAATCACCCCCCCCCCCCCCCCCCCCCCCCCCCCCCCCCCCCCCCCCCCCCCCCCCCCCCCCCGGACACTCCTCCCACTCCTCCCAGGAAAAACACTATGTCTGTATACATGTAAATAGATTTATTTATTGAAATCATATTCTATGTCGCTCTTCGAGGGAGATGCTAACTGCATTTCGTTGTCTCTGTACTGTTCACCGACAATGACAATTAAAGTTGAATCTGAATCTAAATGTTGTAGGAATCAATCCTGTTTCAAAGATCTTTGCGTTTACAGCACAGCTATTACTATTTTGACACTTGAGTGACCAGGTAGGTTGAGGTGTTTGAAGGACACTTTTCCAGAGAGAATACACTTCAGAGGTCTTGATTCAAATATAGATCAGCAAAGTAGAAGGAAATATACAATGTAATTAAGCATGTTACACCCGATAAGGGCATACTTGTCATTGCAACTGAGGCGAAAATGGGAGATGATCTATCCTTGATTTATAAATTTTCATCTCTACGTTTATACCAAGGAAATATACATCAGTTAAAAGTATACCGTGATGATTTCTTACATGCAACCTAAGACAGTCTCACGAATAAACAGCATTTAATTTTATGACTGCAAATACCTTTAATCTTGCATCAATGATTTTTGTCAGTGTAAGACAATCGCCATGGAATCCAGTACATCCAATCACTGTGTGATCCGTCCTAATCACAAATTATTTAAAAGAATTAGTGATAATTATGCCATTCTCATGCAATTAATTGAACAGAGAACAAATTCAGGGAGTGCTTAGTACACCAATTTAGATACAGTGCAGAAACAGACCCTTTGGCCCGTCGCTTCCGCAAGCACCAGCGATCCGTACAAAGTAACACTACCCTACACACACTGGGGACAATGTTATAGTTATATACAATTAACTGTCAATTAATACGTGTTAGAGGTTATGGGGAGAAGACAGGAGAATACGAGGGAGCGATAGATCAGCCATGATTGAATGGTGAAGTAGACTTAATGGGCCCAAACAGTCTCCATCATGTTTTAGCTCCTGAATATACTTCAACATTAGATCCACAGGCTTACAAAGAACAAACCGTTTTGCACAGGCCCGAGGAGGCAAGAAACCAATTCAAACATTGTGACTTATGTTCAACTCGTCCTGTACGGTTCTTGCCTTCTCATTACCCGAGTGCAGAGCACAATTCTAGCCCATGGATTATCTTCATAGCATAACGATAAAGTTGAACCAATGACAGTGACAGAACTATTACTCTGGTCCAATGATTCAAACCAACATCATGCCAAATTAAACTAATCTCTTCTGCCTGCAAATACGCCATATCCATCCATAAACTGCTTCAGTGCCGAGCTAAAATCCCTTTAAATGCCACAATTGCATCCGTTTCTATTCCACACTTAGCAGCATGTTCCAGGCACCCAACAATGTAAAATACTTGCCCTGCACATCTCTTTGAACTTGTCCCCTCTCACCTTAAAGATATGCCCCTCTCACCTTAAAGATATGCCCTGTCAATTCCACTCCGAGGGGAAAAAAGATTCTGACTGCAAAAAAAAAGATGTGGACAGCCTGTAATGGCACTACCAGAATTACACATAACAATTCAAATGCAGCTAACCAAGTTTTGTAAACATGACTTCCTTCTTATATTTAATGCTCCAACTGATGAAGGCATCATACAATACGTCTCCCATATCAATCTATCTACATGTATTGCAACTTTCAGGAAGCTATGGACTTGGACCCCAAAATCCCCTGTACTTCAGTGCAAGGACCCTACCATTAACTATATACTTTCCCCTTACATTTGATCTCCCATGGTGCAACACCTCACACTGTCCCACCGAGTCTGTCATCGCGCCACTCATAGCTGTAACAGATCTATATCCTGTGGTACATGTTAACAGCTGCCATTACTGTCCACAATTCCACCAATTTTCTGTTGTCTGCAAGATTACTAACCGGCCATACACATATGTCTAATAGAGGTCCCCTCAGAACACCACTGATCACAGACCTCCAGCCAGAAAATATTTTCACCAATACCCTCTATCTTACTTCAGAACCCAAGCTACCAAGTCATTGTGAATCCCATGCATCCTAATCTTTTGAATCAGCTTTCTATGAAAGATCTTGTCCTGGGGTGGGGAACCTTGTCATGTTGGAATGCCGCATTAAGTTAGCTGTAATCTAATAAGGCCGCATCCAAGAAACTTCAATTAGATACACTTCAAAATGTACATTATTTTGTAAAAATCTAACTACGTACTAACTTAGTACATAGAAACTTAGAAAATGAAAAAAAATTGTTAATTCTTTTAATGACTTTGGTGTGACTGCTTTTTGTGGGAAAGCATTTGAATATTTGGTCGCAGCATGGAGGTACGCAGTTTCAGCTGATCTTCGAGATGGGTATCCGTCATTTGTGACCTTAAGGGCATCTTGATTTGGGTTAGGTAGGAGAATGTAGATTTGCAGCAATAAGTGGTTGAAAAGCAAGAAAGCATTTTACCATGCACGTAAAAGTTAACGTACATTCTAGTATCGCATTAGAACTAAATCATGAGCATAACAGGTGTTAAAATAGCCCTCATGACTTACTAATATTTTAATTGGGGCCGACAGTCGGGGAGGATTATTTCATTGAATCTTCTTTTACTCTTTGGTATTTTAACTACGTTCATTTTAAGATTAAAATAAAAATAATAAGACGAACAAAAACATAAATAAAAATAAAAGGATATGTTCTACAAAATTTGGATTCATTCAAACGGCCGCACTTAATGGCTTAGAAGGCCACAGGTTCACCATCCCTGATCTTGTCGAATGCCTTACTAAAGTCCATATGGACAACAAACACTGTCCTACCCCACACTTGTTGTTTTACCTCCCCCGATGACTCCATTCAAGGACCCAAGCAGTCGTTCCAGGTGCGAGAGGTTCAACTGCATCTCCTCCAACCTCAAGCATTGCATCCACTGCTCTAGATGTCAGCTGATCTACATCGGGGAGACCAAGCGTAGGCTTGGTGATCGTTTCACCGAACACCTCCGCTTGGTCCGCATTCACCAACCTGACCTCCCGGTGGCTCAGCACTTCAACGCCCCCTCCCATTCCGTATCCGACCTCTGGCCTGGGCCTCCCCCATGGCCAGAGTGAGTACCACCGGAAATTGGAGGAACAGCACCTCATATTCCGCTTCGACAGTCTGCATCCTAGTGGCATAAACATTGAATTCTCCCAATTCCGTTAGCCCTTGCGGTCTCCTCTCCTTCCCGGCTCTCCCTCAGCCCTCAGGCTCCTCCTCCTCCTTTTCACTTTCTTCCCCCCCCCCCCCCCCCCCCTCCATTAGTCTGAAGGGTTTCGGCCCGAAACGTTGCCTATTTCCTTCGCGCCACAGATGCTGCTGCACCCGCAGAGTTTCTCCAGCACTTTTGTCTACCAGACAAAACCATGTTGACTGCCTAATAATACCATTCTCTTGCAAATACCAGTTAATTCTAATCATGAGAATCCTCTCAATAGCTTCACTACAACTGACATGAGGCTCACCAGTCAAATTTCCTGGCTCATCCCCGTTTGTGACCTTAAACAAAGAAACATTTGTTACTCTCCAGTCCTCAGGGACCTCATCGGTGATATGCAAGGATGCACTGATAGCTGTCTAGACTCCAGCAATCTCCTCTTGCCTCTCTCAATAAGCTGGAATAGATCTCATCAGGCCCTGGAGACTCGGGTCATGGAGCTGTACAGCCCAGAAACAGGCTCTTTGGCCCACCTTATTGATGCTGAACAAGTTGGCATATTGTGCCAATCCCATTTGCATGCAATAAGTAAATAGCACTCTTAACCGTCTGTGTTCATATGTTTCCAAATGGTTTTGTAGGAGACATCCTTGCTTAGGCTCGTTACTGTTAGTATATTTTATATATTGTTCAGATATTTCTTGCATAATTGTTTTGTATGCTTGGGGATGGGCTTTTGATACATAGATGGGCATGACATACATCGGATGAGACTAGCAAACCACAGGTCAACTGGAGACAGAAAGGGAGAGAAGGAATACAGTTTTTTACCAGTTCAGATAGTAAGAACGGAAAGCTACAATTTGTATAATAAATAAAGAGGATCTGGTATGTTCACTTTGTTTTTACAACAACTTCATTAAAGAATCAATTAAAACTGGAGATAACGAATGGAAGATTTGTTTTGTTATCGACTGTATACATATGGTCACTCCTCCCTGCCTGTGTAGCAATGACAATAGAAAGGATTGAAATTGCCATTACTGTAAATTTAAAAAAAAAATCATAATTATACCCACTTCTGTAACCTTTACATAGAAACATAGGAATTAGGTGCAGGAGTAGGCCATTCGGCCCTTCGAGCCTGCACCGCAATTCAATATGATCATGGCTGATCATCCAACTCAGTATCCCGTACCTGCCTTCTCTCCATACCCCCTGATCCCCTTAGCCACAAGGGCCACATCTAACTCCCTCTTAAATATAGCAAATGAACTGGCCTCAACTACCCTCTGTGGCAGAGAGTTCCAGAGATTCACCACTCTCTGTGTGAAAAAAGTTCTTCTCATCTCGTTTTTAAAGGATTTCCCCCTTATCCTTAAGCTGTGACCCCTTGTCCTGGACTTCCCTAACATCGGGAACAATCTTCCTGCATCTAGCCTGTCCAACCCCTTAAGAATTTTGTAAGTTTCTATAAGATCCCCTCTCAATCTCCTAAATTCTAGAGAGTATTTTACTCTAGAGAGTACTTTACTGGCAATTCAATAGTTTAAGCAATACAGCATGGAAACATGCCCTTCGGCCTTTAGCCTTACACAACATGAGCAATTTTATATGCCAATTAATCTACAAACCTGGGGTGTGGGAGGAAACCAAAGCACCGGGTGAAAACCCACATGGTCACGGGAATGGAGAAGCTCCATAGCCAGGATTGAACCTGCCTCCGTCGCTGCTAGGCAACTGGTTGTCCAGCCACAACTTCAGTTCCCTCACTCAGTAGAGACTGCTGGCCGCACATCCGGTAGATGTAATCCTCAGGTAGTCACCCTGACTTATCCACCTTAATGCTCTTCAAAAGGACACAACCACCCTCTGCTTGATCTCAAAGGCCCCAAGCAAATTAGCACACCCCACACTAATTTCTCTACCCCCCCCCCCCCCCCCCTCTTCAATCATACCCAGGGCATTCAAGGTCCATTTGACCCAGGAATTGCAAGTTCTCTCCTGCTTTATATTCCTCAAAGACCCCCAGTGATTTCATCTTCCTAAACCTTACTTTCAAGAGCGCTTGTATACAAAAACAGGGATCTAATGCTGAGGGTCTATAAGGTGCTGGTAAGGCTGCATTTGAAATAGCAGCCTGGATGAGGTCAGGAAAAGACCAGACGCCCAGCTCGGGTGCGCACCATGCCCAGCACAGGAACGGGCAACCGACCAACAGATGCAGGGGATGGAGTAGCCACTGGAGGAGGTATCCTAGACGGAAGGCGCCCTCGCTTGCGGGGCCGCACTACCAGCACCGGCCAATCAATGTCAATATGCGCCGGCTTCAGCCGCGCAACCGAAACACTCACGCCGACCCCCCCCCATGTCCAGGACGAAAGTGGACGAGCCATGCATTCAGGCTTGGTTTTACAACACTCTTACCCCTTATACCAATTATGTTGAAAAGAGCCCTTTTTGATTTTTGCCTGGTTTTGTCAGCCTGCTTGTTTATTTTTCACTTGATTACACACTCTTACGCTCAAACATTTAAGAAAACCTTTCACATTTAGCTCCATCCTCTACTATCCATTCATAATACCACACCCCCCTTATTCAGTTTAAAGCCCACCCGGTGTAGCAGTGGCCAAACTGCCTGCCAGAAGGCCCAGGACCCGGAAAGGACCCTCGTACGGCCGCTGGAGGGTTGGCCGATGAGTATCCCTGCGCAGGAAGACAAACTGGCAGTCTTCCAGAGCAAAGGGAACGTGCAGACGGAAGGACCCATGACGAAACGTGGGCACAGGCGCCAGCTTGCCCACCGTCTGCCGAAGGCTGCTCCACCTGGCCCCGTGCCAGCGGGATGAACTCCCCGGGCACCGTCAACGGAGACCCATATACCAATTCAGCGGAGGAGGAGGCCAAGTCCTCCTTGGGTGCAGTGCGGATCCCTAGCAAAACCCACGGCAGAGCGTCCACCAAATCCTGATCATTGAGCAACCTTGCGTTGGCGGTGAAACCGCCGCACGAGTCTGTTCGCCTGCGGATGATAAGCCGTCGTGTGCTCGAGACAAACTCCCAGGAGGCGTGCCATAGCCGACCACAGTTCCGACGTGAACTGAGGCCCCCGGTCGGATGTTATGTCCAGCAGCATCCCGAACTAGGCGATCCAGTGCACCACCAAGGCCGGAGCGCAAGCAGCCGTTGAGGAATCAGCCAGTGGAATGGCTTCAGGCCACCGCGTGAAGCGGTCCACTACCGTGAAAAGGTAGGTCATGCCTTGGGACGACGGCAGCTGCCCCACGATGTCCACGTGAATGTGGTCGAACCACTGCCAAGGGATGGCAAACTCCTGCAACGGATATGAGTGTGTCGCCACACCGTGGCTATTTGGCTCCTTGCACAGCCCATGCCACATGAAGCGGGAGGCTACAAGGGTCATTGTCGCCCGGATGGAGGGATGAGTCCGTGGAGCACCTCAAACACCACTCCGTCAACGAACTGCTCCGACACTGCCCCAACTGCCTCCTCTGAAGCGTTCACCATCAGGGCCAGTCAGGGTATCCTCTTGTGGATGGATGAGCATCGTGGCCCCAGCCAGGGCCTCCTTAGCACTCTCGAACGCCGCCACAGCTTCTTTGGACCACTCAAACTCCTTGCAATAACCAGCGATCAGGTGGAAAAGCGGGCGCATGATTGCAGCCGCTGCTGGCAAGCAACAGTAATAAAACGCAACCATCCCCACGAATTCCTGGAGGTTCGTAACCGTGGTCGGACGGGGGAACCGGCGGACAGCATCCACCCTGGCTGGCAGCGGCACCACCCCTTGTGGTTACGTGGTGGCCAAGGAAGTCGATGGCCGACACGCCAAAATGACACTTGGACAAGTTGATAGCCAACCCAGTCACTGAGGCGCTGACACAGCTGACAGAGGTGGATGCAGTGCTCCTACCGCAAACGGCTGGCCACGAGTACGTCGTCCAAGTAGACGAATACAAAGTCCAGGCCACGGCACAAACAGTACATAAGCCGCTGGAAGGCCTTTGTGGCGTTCTTTAACCCAAACAGCATCCACAAAAATGCAAATAGTCCAAATAGTGTAATTATTGCCGTCTTCAGGATATCATCGGGGTGAACCGGAATCAGGTTGTACCATCGCACGAGGTCCACCTTGGAGAACACCGAAGCTCCGGCCAGATGGGCATTGAAGTCCCGAATGTGCGGGACCGGGTACCTGTCGGCGACGGTCGCATCATTCAGGCGATGGTAATCCCCACACGGGTGCCAGCCCTCTCCCGCTTGGGGACCATGTGGAGCGGTGACGCTCACGGACTATCAGAGGGGCGCACCAGGTACCATCAGGCGGAACTCCTCCCACACTAGACGGAGCTTGTCCGGCGCGAGATGACGCGCCCGGGCATATACAGGCGGGCCAGTAGTCAGAATATGGTGCTCCACCCCGTGCTTGGGGGCGGAGGAGCGGAAGTGGGGTTTGAGGATGTCCGGAAAATCCGCCAGGATACGCGCAAAAGTCGCATCCACGGACAACAGGGGACCATCAGGGATCACCAACGCGGAGGAAGACCGGCTTCAGCATGGCAGAGTGCACCAGGCGCCGCCGCTTGACATCCACGAGGAGTGAATGGGCTCAAAGAAAGTCGGCGTCCAGCAGCGGCCGGGAAACGTCGGCGATGACGAACTTCCACGAAAAGCAGCTGTGGCCCAAGTTGAGGGAGATGGTATGAATCCGTAGGTGTGAATAGCGCTCCCTTTCGCTGCGGTGAGGAGGGGGCCGTGTTTGCCCACACGGATGTCAGCAATGGAGGGAGGCAGAACACTCACTTCCGCACCACACAGAAATCGAACCCCTGTGCAGCGATCCCAGGCGAAGACGCGAGGAATATGGCCGACCGCCGAAGGAATCACTGACGACCGGCTCCTCCGTTTCCTGGGAACGCACAGGGGGGGGGGGGGGGGCGACATTGCCCGACTGCAGCTCCCCAGCGGCGGTGATAATAGCACCAACTCCCTCTGCTGCCGTTTGGTGGAACTGCAGGTGAAGTTGGCTGGGCTGAAACTAGGCGACCTCTGCTGCCATAGGATCTAACTGCCGACGGGCCATGCTGCAGAGACGTGCCTGCGCTGAAATGCCGGCCGGAGTTCACTGCGGGGGCCGTCCGGGAGCAGCAGAGACCCAGTCAATAGCAGCCCCGCCTCCTGATGCCGCAAACAGGACGGCCAGCGCTTCCAGGTCCTGCTGACGGGACATCCACAGCTGGTGGGCATGCTCAGCCAGCGCCTGCGTGTCAGCAAAGGTATCAGTGGCGAGCTGCAGGCGGATGTCGGGTGGGAGCTGCTGCAGGTAAGCATATTTAAATAAAAAAAGGTTCGTGGCCACCCATAAGGGCGAGCACGTCCTCCAAGAGGGCCGATGGCCACCTAGGCCGTCCATTCAGAGAATCCGAGCTGCCCGCTCAGACTCACCAAGGCCAAACCTCTTGATAAGCAGTTGCTTAAGGTCGTTTAATGAATCATGGCAAACACACAGAACGACCGCGAGCAGCCCCCGGGAAACCCCGAGCCAGGCAATCGTCCCTGTCCCTCAAGAGCCGAGGGGGGTGAACCAAGAAGTAGCCTAACCCCCAGGGACCCCCACAATGAGCAATTATGGGCACAATATCTGAAGGATGTGCTGGCTCTGGAGAGGGTCTGGAAAGAACTATCCCAGGAATGAGTAGATTAACCTATGATGAGCGTTTGTCAGCACTGGGCCTGTACTCTCTGAAGTTTAGAGAATAGTGTAATAAGTACATAGCGCTCTTAACACTCTGTGTTCATATTTTTCCAAATGTTTTTAAAAAGTCATAATTATACCCACTTATAGAGCCTCTTCTGGCAGCTCAATAATTTAAGCGATATAACATGGAAACAGGCGCTTCTGCCTTATGAGTCTTACACACAATTGACAATTTTATAAAGCCAATTAACCTACGAACCTGCACGTCTTTGGGGTGTGGAGCATACAGAATAGTGAAAGGCTTGGGTAGAGGGGATGTGGAGAGGATGTTTCAATTAGTGGGAAAGTCTAGGACTAGAGGTCATAGCCTCAGAATTAAAAGAGGTTCTTTTAGGAAGGAGATGAGGAGAAATGTATTTAGTCAAAGGGTGGTGAAAATGTGGAATCAGTGGATATATTTAAGGCAGGCAGTTAGATTCTTGTGCAAGAAGGAACTGCAGATGTTGCTTTAAACCAAAGATAGACACAAAAAGATGGAGTAACTCAGCGGGACAGGCATCTGAGAGAAGTAATGGGTGACGTTTCGGGTCGAGACCCTTCTTCAAACTGATAAAGATTCTTGATTAGTACAGGTGTCAGAGGTTATGGGGAGAAGGCAGGAGAATGGGGTTAGGAGGGAGAGATAGATCAGCCATGATTGAATGGCAGAGTAGACCTGATGAGCCGAATGGCTTAATTTTACTTTCCCTTGTGACCATACATATGCTTTCTTTTTCTTCTTAAAAGGGGCTGTAATGTGGTCAACCAATTAATGGAACATACAAGATGGCTGAACCTGGCTCTTACTGCCTTTGATCAGCTAATGCTACCTGGGGGAGGGTGAAGAGTGCAGTAATTGAGTACATGTGTTCATTTACCTATAAGAACAGTTAATAGATGAGTTACACAATGATACAGATGTTGGAATATTGAGAAATTGATGAGGGGGAACTCTGTGGGTAAGACAGCATTTGTGGTGGGCAATTGGCTCTTGGTATTTCAGGTCAGGAGACATCAAGACCAGGCAGAAAGGCCCTGAACTGAAATGTCATTGATCCATTTCCCTCCACGAAGGAAATTATTGTTGACTTCAGGAAGAACAGAGGGGGCAGACATACCCCCATCCATATAAACGGGACTGAGGTGGAGCGCGTCTCCAACTACAAATTCCTCGGGGTACACATCTCGGAGGATCTGTCCTGGTCCCCCAATACCACCAAACTGATCAAAAAGGCGCAGCAGCGCCTTTACTTCCTGAGGTGGCTCAAGAAAGCTCACCTGTACCCCCAGATCCTGACCAACTTTTACTGCTGTACCATCGAAAGCATCCTGACCACCTGCTTCACGGTATGGTACAGCAGTTGCACCGCAGCGGATAGGAAGGCACTACAACGGGTGGTGAAAACCGCTCAGCACATCATCGGTGCCACGCTCCCTGCCATGGATGCCCTCCACCGAAAACAGTCTGAGACGGGCCAGGAAGATCATCAAGGACCACTCTCACCCTAACCATGGACTGTTTGCCCTCCTCCCATCAGGGAGGCGGTACAGGAGCCTCAGGTCTCGAACTAGCAGGATGAGGAACAGCTTTTTCAACAACACACTTACATTGCTGAACTCGGAGTACCGTCGCTAGATATCTTTGGTCTCTCCATCCACATTGTTAACCAGTACTCTTCTTACGCTAATGTATGCTTGTTCTGTATTTTTCTGTATTCTTTTTTCATTCCTATCTTGCACTATGACTATGACCAGACGCTAAACTGCATTTCGTTGTACCTATACTTCTACCTGTGCAATGACAATAAAGTTGAATTGAATTGAACATATGCTGCCTGATCTGCCGAGTCCATTAGCTTACTTTTTAACTACACAATAATGTTGAAATAAACCCATCATCACAATTTGAAAAATACTCTAAAGCCATTGATTGAGAAACAGACATCCTTAAGAAAAACAAAATAGTGTTCACTGTAAAATACCAGTTAACATACATGTTTTTAAACTCACAATTTGTAGCACTTGGGCGAGTCACGGCTGTGAATGGAATAACCCTCGCTCAGTCGTGTATCTGAAGCTACAATCGAAAAATCTTCCCCAGCTAAAGCCAGCACGGTTCTGAAATGATGAAAAATAAAAGGTGGGTGAAGGATAAACAGACACAAATGTCAAGATCATCATTCCAAATAAAGATGTAACTTTAGATTGAACCCATCCAATTAGAACCTCAGTGCAGCTATAGTACTCAACTAGTATCCTGCATCATGAACTCACAATACACAAGGCATATTGTAGAACCAAATTAATTACAGGCTGCAACCAGAGGCAATGCAATTTCCCAAACCTAAAGTGTTCTCTTAAAACCCAGTTAAGAAACCAATCATGGGGTCTAGCATTAAATAACATGATCAAGACAAACTTTATTACTATTTGAATGAACAGAATTTGAGAACAAAAAGGACAAAACCCTCAGATTCTAGATTTTATAACATACTCTAATATTACAAAATGACTGAATCAAAGTACAGGATGACATGAATGGGACTAAATGATGGAACCAATGAGTTAAAAAATCAATCAATTTACCCTCATATGGTCAGCAAAGCCAAACATATTGCTAATATCCACAAACTGGAGTGAAGTTAAAAAAAAACACACACACAAAATGCTGGAGTGAATCAGGTCAGAGCATCTCTGGAAGACATGGCTAGGTATTTCAGAGAGAATTACTTTAAAGTAGGCATATCGTGAGATTTTGAAGTGGAGCAGTAAAATGTAGAAACAAGGAAGTGCAGATGCTGGTTTCCCAGATAAACATACAAATCTATCTTTGTTTTCCAGAGTTGCTGTTCGACCCGCTGTGTTACTCCAGCTTTTTGTGCTGTTTTTGCAAACTAGCATCTGCAGTTCTTCACGTTTACATTTTACTGGAGTGGAGTAATTGGGTTGAGGATCGTTCAGCAGAGACTCAACTGATAGAATGACTAATTCCAATTTATAAATATTTAAAAAAAAACATTTTCGATGTCTACATAGCGAATTGCATGGAAACTCCTTAAAACTGTGGGCACAGAGATGCGCAGAATGGTTTCAAATGCGCAAATCCGAAACTGATCGGGTCCTGGGGGAAAAAAGCACCCAAGGCCCGAAAACCACGGCACTCTGCGATTCGACGTGGGTTTTCATTTTTTTTTACTTTAACGGGTTTTATTAAATCGGTAATGACTACCCTAACATCAGTTAGAAGAAAGGTCTCGACCCGAAACGTCACCCATTTCTTCTCTCAAGAGACGCTCCATGTCCCGCTGATTTACTCCAGCATTTTGTGTCTATCTTCAATTTAAATCAACATCTGCAGTTCTTTCCTACACAGTAACTCCAGACTGTCCCGTTGTCGGGCAGCTGGGGAAAGAGACCGACATCGAGCTCGGTTCCTGATCATGAGCAGTTGCCCGTTTCACCCTTCCGCTCCCCATCCCATCCCCACACTCCTTCCTCTCCGCATCTCCCTCCCTCCCGCTCCGCTGCTCCTTCTCTCCGCCCACAGCGGCCTAGGGCCCAGCGTGATCAGCAAAGCTCGCTATAGGACTTTTGGCGATCAGCACTCACCCTCCATTGAAGGTGTAGGGCGAGAAACGGTGTTGCGTTGGTCCCGAGTACTGGTACTCCTCCAGGCTCCTCGTATACCCATACGAGCCCAGCATTTTAATCTCCAGTTGGTCTTTATCCAAATCAAAGTGGCACTGCTGTCGCTTCCCTGCTGCTGTCTCACGGTTAATATGGCGGCCTCGGCGTCACAGCCAAACCCTTCCCTCCTCACACCGGCGCAACGCGCAGCCGCCGACCCGATGTCACTCGCATCCTCTTTTGGTAGCGGAGCCAATTAGGGGAAAGGTTGAAGAAGGTCTGAAGCAAAGATCCTATAGCAGAGCAAGATGGGTTGCTCTCACGCAAAAGTGAGGTACGCTCATGGGCGGATTCATGGGTGATTTTATGCCTCATTTTAGCAACCTGCCTCCGCCATCTTGCTCCGCTTTCTTGCTCCCGCCTTCTTGCTTCCGGCCAAAGATTGGATCGGCAGCGAGGAGAAGGAGTGCGGGGCAGCGGGGAGAGAGGAGTGCGGGGCAGCGGGGAGAAGGAGTGTGGGGCCCGGGGCAGCGGGGAGAGAGGGTGCGGGGCCCGGGGCAGCGGGGGGAGAGAGTGCGGGGCCCGGGGCAGCGGGGAGAGAGAGTGCGGGGCCCGGGGCAGCGGGGAGAGAGAGTGCGGGGCCCGGGGCAGCGGGGAGAAGGAGTGCGCGGCCCGGGGCAGCGGGGAGAGAGAGTGCGGCGGCCCGGGGCAGCGGGGAGAGAGTGCGGGGCCCGGGGCAGCGGGGAGAAGGAGTGTGGGGCCCGGGGCAGCGGGGGTGCGGAGTGCGGGGCAGCGGGGAGAGGAGTGCGGGTCCGGGGCAGCGGGGAGAAGGAGTGCGGGGCCCGGGGCAGCGAGGAGAGAGAGTGCGGGGCAGCGGGGAGAGAGAGTGCGGGGCCCGGGGCAGCGGGGAGAAGGAGTGCGGGGCAGCGGGGAGAGAGAGTGCGGGGTCCGGGGCAGGAGGAGAGAGAGTGCGGGGTCCGGGGCGGCGAGGAGAAGGGGGGGGCATAGGAGGGGACATTGTAGTAAGGGGGCAGGCGAGAGAGTGCCGGGGGGGATAAGGCCTAGTGTGTGTGAAGTTGCAGGGAGGTTTACAATGTTTCTTATTTACAATGTTTCTTATTTAATGTCCCTTGTCTAGTCTGAAATAAAGTTCATTATTGGATTAGAAGAAATATAATTGTGTGTGTTATATACATTTATATAATTTTCATGCATGTGTGTTTATAAGCATTTTATTCTTTAACAAGAATCAACAGAATTATGAACTAACAGAATTATGAATCTAACCCTATAATCACGCACAAAAAGTCCCCCCCTGTTAACCACCCTGCGAGTCGGGTCGTTTCCGGTTACTACAAAATCAACTCAAACACTGCTTGTGAGCCATTTAAAAAGAAATGATTTAAAAAACATTAAAAAAGACAATTACCAGAATCAAATGTTATTCTTGACAAGAAGTTTGAACTGACAGATTTATGAATCTAACCGACACAAACTGTTGCCCCACAACATTGATTACAGTGCGAGTCGGGTTGGGTTAGGTAGGCTCAGGTTGCTAAAATGAGCGTGGAAAAATGCCCATGATCCCCTCCATAGCGTACTACACGTTAGTCCATTGCATTTAGCAGGAGTAGCCTATCTTGCTCTGCTGTAGGGTCTTTGAAGAAGGGTTTCGGCCTGAAACGTTGCCTATTTCCTTCGCTCCATAGATGCTGTAGCACCCGCTGAGTTTGTCCAGCATTTTTGTGTACCTAGGGGAACGGTAATTCTGGTTTAGTGTTGTGTAATGAACCGGATTTGATAATGGGACTCAAGGTAAAGGAACCACAAGGTGGTAGCGACCACAATATAATGTTTTAATCTGCAATTGAGAGGGAGAAGATGAGATCGAATGAGTCGTTCAAGTGAGTTTATTGTCATGTGTCCCTGATAGGACAATGAAATTCTGGCTTTGCTTCAGCACACAGAACATAGTAGGCATTTACACAGAACATGGTAGGCATTAATAATCAGAGTTTTGTCCGAGCCAGGTTTAATAGCCTGATGGCTGTGGGGAAGTAGCTATTCCTGAACCTGGTTGTTGCAGTCTTCAAGCTCCTGTACCTTCTACCTGAAGGTAGCAGGGAGATGAGTGTGTGGCCTGGATGGTGTGGGTCTTTGATGATACTGCCAGATTTTTTGAGGCAGCGACTGCGATAAATCCCCTCGATGGAAGGAAGGTCAGAGCCGATGATGTACTGGGCAGTGTTTACTACTTTTTGTAATCTTTTCCTCTCCAGGGCGCTCAAGTTGCCGAACCAAGCCATGCTGCAACCGGTCAGCATGCTCTCTACTGTGCACCTGTAGAAGTTAGAGAGAGTCCTCCTTGGCAAACCGACTTTCCTTAATCTTCTCAGGAAGTAGACGCGCTGATGAGCTTTCTTGATAATTGCATTAGTGTTCTCGGACCAGGAAAGATCTTCAGAGATGTGCACGCCCAGGAATTTGAAGCTCTTGACCCTTTCAACCTTTGATATAAACGGGTCTGTATTGTAGCTGAGCAAAGGGGACTACAGAGGCATGAGGGAGGAGCTGGCCAAAGTTGATTGGAAAGGGATGAGTGTGGAACAGCAATGGCAGGAATTTCTGGGAATAATTCAGAAGATGTAGGATCTTTTCATTCCAAAGATGAAGAAAGAATCTAGGGGGAGAAAGATGTGATTGTGGTTGACAAGGGAAGTCAAGGACAGTATACAACTAAAAGAGAAGACATATAACATTGCAAAGATTAGTGGGAAGCCAGATGATTGGGAAGCTTTTAAAGAACAACAGAAAGTAGCTAAAAAGGCAATACGGGGAGTAAAGATGAAATACAAAGGTAAGCTAAATAATATAAAAGAGGACAGCAAGAGTTTCTTTAGTTATATGAAGAGTAAGAGAGAGACAAGAGTGGATGTTGGACCATTTGAAAATGATGCAGGAGAAATGACAATGGGAAATAAAGAAATGGCAGAGGAGTTGATTAACTTTTTTGCATCAGTCTTCACAGATTCGTGATTAGTACAGGTGTTCGAGGTTATGGGGAGAAGGCAGGAGAATGAGGTTAGGAGGGGGAGAGATCAGCTACGATTGAATGGCGGAGTAGACTTGATGGGCCAAATGGCCTAATTCTGCTCCTATTATTTATGACCTTATGATCTCCCCTTTCCCATCTCCCCCCCCTCCCCCTTCTGACCCCATTCCCCTCTTTCTCCCCTGGTCCTCTGGACATACTTATTTATCTCCTCTCCTTCCACCCACATCCCTTCCCCTAGCTGGGGAAGATGCTGGAGTCAATAATAAAAGATGAAATAGCAGTACATTTGGATAGCAGTGGCAGGTACGGTCCGAGTCAGCATGGATTTACGAAGGGGGAAATCATGCTTGACTAATCTTCTGGAATTTTTTGAGGATGTAACCGGGATAATAGACAAAGGAGAGCCAGTGGATGTAGTGTACCTGGACTTTCAGAAAGCATTTGATAAGTTCCCACATAAGAGATTATTGAGCAAAATTAGAGCACATGGTATTGGGGTTGGGGTGCTGAAATT
The DNA here is from genome assembly GCF_028641065.1 of Leucoraja erinaceus. Lineage (NCBI taxonomy): Eukaryota > Metazoa > Chordata > Chondrichthyes > Rajiformes > Rajidae > Leucoraja > Leucoraja erinaceus. Next base: position 25,458,263 of record NC_073384.1, read on the forward strand.
GATAGAAATTTTTTTGGGCAGGCAGGAAACAAAGGGTAGAAATTAACAGGTCCCTTTCAGAATGGCATGCAGTGACTAGTTGGGTACCGTAAGGCTCGGTGCTGGGATCACAGCTATTTACAATATATATTAATGATTTGAATGAAGGAATTAAAAGTAACATTAGCAAATTTGCAGATGACACAAAGCTGGGTGGCAGTGTGAACTGTGAGGAGGATGCTATGAGGATGTAGGGTGACTTGGGCAGATTGGGTGAGTGGGCAGATGCATGGCAGATGCAATTTAATGTGGATAAATGTGAAGTTATCCACTTTGGTCTCAAAAACAGGAAGGCAGATTATTATCTAAATGGTGTCAAGTTGAGAAAAGGAAAAGTACAACGGGATCTGGGGGTCCTTGTTCATTAGTCACTGAATTGTTCATCAGTTCCCCATGAATTGATCATGGGGAACAAGGACATGGCAGACCAATTGAATACCTGCTTTGGTTCTGTCTTCACTAAATAGACTTAAATAATCTGCCGGAAATAGCAGGGGACCGGGGGTCAAATGAGAGAGGAATGAGTGAAATCCAGGTTTGCCGGGAAGTGATGTTAGGTAAATTGAATGGATTAAAGACCAATAAATCCCCAGGGCCAGAAAGGCTGCATCCCAGAGTACTTAAGGAAGTAGCAGCAGAAATAGTGGATGCATTAGTGATAATTTTTCAAAACTCTTTAGATTCTGGAGTAGTTCCTGAGGATTGGAGGGTATCTAATGTAACCCCACTTTTTAAAAAGGGAGCGAGAGAGAAAACGGGGAATTACAGACCAGTTAGTCCAACATTAGTAGTGGGGAAAATGCTAGTTATTAAAGATGGGATAGCAGCACATTTGGAAAGTGGTGAAATCATTGGACAAAGTCAGCATGGATTTATGAAAGGTAGATCATGTCTGACGAATCTTATAGAATTTTTCGAGGTTGTAACTAGTAGAGTGGATAAGGGAGAACCAGTGGATGTGTTATATCTGGACTTTCAGAAGGCTTTCGACAAGGTCCCACAGAAGAGATTAGTATACAAACTTAAAGCACATGGTATTGGGGGTTCAGTATTGATGTGGATAGAGACCTGGCTGGCAGAAAGGAAGCAAAGAGTAGGAGTAAACAGGTCTTTTTCAGAATGGCAGGCAGTGACTAGTGGGGTACCGCAAGGCTCAATGCTGGGACCACAGCTATTTACAATATATATTAATAATTTGGACGAGGGAATTGTGTGCAACATCTCCAAGTTTGTGGATGACACAAAGCTGGGGGGCAGTGTTAGCTGTGAGGAGGATGCTAGGAGGCTGCAAGGTGACTTAGATAGGCTGGGTGAATGGGCAAATGCATGGCACATGCAGTATAATGTGGATAAATGTGAGGTTATCCACTTTGGTGGCAAAAACATGAAAGTAGACTATTATCTGAATGGTGGCCGATTAGGAAAAGGGGAGATGCAACGAGACCTGGGTGTCATGGTATACCAGTCATTGAAAGTAGGCATGCAGGTGCAGCAGGCAGTTAAGAAAGCGAATGGTATGTTAGCATTCATAGCAAAAGGATTTGATTATAGGAGCAGGGAGGTTCTACTGCAGTTGTACAGGGTCATGGTGAGACCACACATGGAGTATTGCGTACAGTTTTGGTCTCCTAATCTGAGGAAGGACATTCTTGCCATAGAGGGAGTGCAGAGAAGGTTCACCAGACTGATTCCTGGGATGTCAGGACTTTCATATGAAGAAAGACTGCATAGACTCGGCTTGTACTCGCTAGAATTTAGAAGATTGAGGGGGGATCTTATAGAAACGTACAAAATTCTTAAGGGGTTGGACAGGCTAGATGCAGGAAGATTGTTCCCGATCTTGGGGAAGTCCAGAACAAGGGGTCACAGTTTAAGGATAAAGGGGAAATCTTTTTGGACTGAGATGAGAAAAATATTTTTTACACAGTGAGTGGTGAATCTGTGGAATTCTCTGCCACAGAATGTAGTTGAGGCCAGTTCATTGGCTATATTTAAGAGGGAGTTAGATGTGGCCATTGTGGCTAAAGGGATCAGGGGGTATGGAGAGAAGGCAGGTACAGGATACTGAGTTGGATGATCAGCCATGATCATATTGAATGGTGGTGCAGGCTCGAAGGGCCGAATGGCCTACTCCTGCACCTATTTTCTATGTTTCTATGAAAGTAAGCATGCAGGTACAGCAGGCAGTGAAGAAAGCGAATGGCATGTTGGTCTTCATAACAAGAGGAGTTGAGTATAGGAACAAATAGGTCCTCCTGCAGTTATACAGGGCACTAGTGAGACCACACCTGGAGTATTGTGTGCAGTTTTGGTCTCCAAAGTTGAGAAAGGACATTATTGCCATTGAGAGAGTGCAACGTAGGTTCACAAGGTTAATTCCCAGGATGGCGGGACAGTCATATGTTGATAGATTGGAGTGGCTGGCCTTGTATACTTTGGAATTTAGAAGGATAAAAGGAGATCTTATTGGAACGTATAAGATTATTAAATGTTTGGACACGCTAGAGGTTGGGGGAGTCCAGAACCAGGGGCCATAGTTTAAGAATAAGTGGTAAGCCATTTAGAACGGAGATGAGGAAAAACTTTTTCACACAGAGTTGTGAGTGTGGAATTCTCTGCATCAGAGTGCGGTGGAGGCTGGTTCTCTGGATGCTTTCAAGAGAGTTAGATAGAGCTCTTAGCGATAGCGGAGTTAAGGAATATGGAGAGAAGACATGAACGGGGTACTGATTGTGGATGATCAGCCATGATCACATTGAATGATTGTGCTGGCTCGAAGGGCCGAAATGCCTACTCCTGCACCTATTATCTATTCACAACTTGCAATTCTTGAAACCTTATGTCTTATACATTCTGAATGTTCATCTCTGGCCTTTGTCCAACCATTTGTCTATCAATACCACCACCCCCTCCCCCACCCCTCACCTGAAACTACCTATTACCTGCCAGGCTTTGTCCTGCCCTTCCTCTCTTTCAGCTATATTCCCCCACCACAATCAGTCTGAGAAGGGCCCTGACCTGAAACATCACCTATCCATTTTCTCCAGAAATGTTGCCTTACCCACTGAGTACTCCAGTGGATAAGGCAAACGAGCACCTGCAATTCCTTTCTTCCGTGGGCAGCACGGAGGCATAGAGGAAGAGTTACTGCCTTACATTGCCTGAGACCCGGGTTCGATTCTGACTATGGACGCTTGTCTGTACATTCTCTGTGACCTGCGTGGGTTTCCTCCCTCACTACAAAGACGTACAGGTTTGTAGGTTTGTTGGTCTAAAGAAGGGTTTCAGCCGAAAACGTTGCCTATTTCCTTCGCTCCATAGATGCTGCCGCACCCGCTAGGTTTCTCCAGCATTTTGTCTACCTTTGGGTTAATTGGCTTGGTTATAAATGTAAAATTGTCCCTAGTGTGTGTAGGGTAGTGTTAATGTGAGGGGATCACTGGTTGGTGCGTACTCTGCGTACCCGATGTGCCCGTCTCTGCTGTATCTCAAACCTAAACTAATCTATAGGGAGGTTTCACGGTAGTCGGGTCACGGCCCATGACCCGTATGTTGCTACGCTACACCAAGAGGAGTACACGCGATGAACTGCAGGTACGTACTTACCATTGTTTCCAGCGTAGCGAGCCCGTTAAAACCCACCGAAATGGTCAATTTTTGCTCTGTAAATAATTATGGAAATCGGGATAAGTGTGAGAGACATTTAGCCTACTTCAGAATTCCAAAAGTGAGGAGAAATGACGGTGGATAGAAGTGAGAGCTGAAGGGACAACAACAGACAGAGTGCTTGGAACATTGGCTGTTTGCTCACTGCATTTCATCAACTAAGGAATTATTTGTGTTTTTTCTTGATTCCTTTGGCATCTAAAAAGTTTCAGAAGTGATAAATCTGGCTGTAAAATTTTAAAATCACCCATGGTTCTCAAGTGGGTTTTTAAATACAAAAAGAAACGCCTCTGAAGCAAAATTTAAGCCAGATGTATTACTTCTGAGACGTTTTAGATACCAAAGGAATCAAGAAAAACCACAAATAATGACTTACTGTTGATGAAATGCAGTGAGCAAACGCAATAATTCCCAATATTTTCAATTCCGATATCGGCACGGTCAATGTTCGCCAAGCACTTTAGCTGTTGTAGTCCCTTCAGCTCTCACTTCTCTTTACCTTCATTTCGCTTCACTTTTGGAATTTTGAAGTTGGGTACATGTCTCTCACGCTTACCCCGACTTCCACAATTTTTTACAGCGCAAAAATTCAACATTTTGGCGGTTTTTAACTGGTAGGAATGTACGCGTTTCTTGCATTAATAACATATACTGGAAGTTACGGATGTCCTCCAGATGGATTTTGCGGCTCCATGCGTCAAGCCCTATGACCCAGTGACCTTACGTGCAACCTCCCTATATAAAATTCTCCATCTATATGGCTGTACCTGCAGATTAATGATCTTGCTGAAACTCCTCTCTGCACCTTAAAAATAAACTTTCATGGTAATGAAATATATATATATATATATACAACTAGACTAAGTGGGACCCGTTGGGTCCCAGCATCACATGGGAGGGCTGGTCAGCAATACAATATTCCACCTCTCCACCAATTCCAATACCTCTCCCCTGGGGGGGGGCAGCTTTCTGTTGCGCTAGTATGGCTGTTGCGGGCCGAGGGTACTGGTTTCCAGAGGGCTAGTATAGACATTGTGGGCCGAATGGATTCTTGGGCTGGCAGCCAACTGTTGCAACGATTTAAAAAGACAAGCCAAGGCAAACAATTTGCTTGCAGCAACCTGACAACCACAATTCATTTTGTGAACACAAACTTTTTTAAAAAGGCGAGGCAAACAATTGGGCAGCAGCCACCTGACAACCAAAATTCATTTTGTGAACACAAACATTTTTAAAAAGGCGAGGCAAACAATTGGGCTGCAGCCACCCGACAACCAAAATTAATTATGTGAACACAAACTTTTTTTAAAAGGCGAGGCAAACAATTGGGCAGCAGCCATCTGACAACCAAAATTCATTTTGTGAACACAAACTTTACATAAAAAGGCAAACAATTTGGCAGCAGCCACATCGAGGGGACTCACCATGGAGTAGACGTGCGTTCAGTGTTATTCACAGCTCAGAGAGCCGTGACCCTCTCGCTTCCTGGGTCTGGCAGTGACTGAGTAAGGCAGGACACTTCCGGGTTTTATAGTCCCTCCCCCCTGCCGCCAGCGGGGGCAGCAGAGGAAAATGGGGATTTAAAAAAAAATCATTAATATCTCTCTGATTTTTCATCGATGGGAAAAATCCTCTGGTCCCGGAAGATGGATGGGGGCTCTGAGGTGGCCAAAAATGACATCCGTAGGTGGCGGTGATCTCACGGAAATCGCAGCACAGTGGGCCAAAAACGGTCAAGATCAGACTTGTAATATAGATATAAAATTATGCATAACTCTTAATACATTCTTAGTGTTAAAATATTGTTAATGTTATACCCAGTAGTATTGGAACCTCCCTTTTTCTTTTCACATAACATCATTGCCACTTATGCTCTCCTGGGGTGATATCCCTTCCTTTGTTTGAGGGATGTCCCCACTGGACTCAGCCCCTTGAAATTCAGTAGTGGAAGAACCTAGATCAGGGGTCGGCAACCTTGTTTTCCTTTTTTTTTTTGTTTTTTACATTTAAACATACAGGTGCACAACCTTTTATCCAAAAGCCTTGGGACCAGACACTTTTCATAATTCAGAATTTGTCGGCCTTCGGAATGGAAATTTTTTTGCGTAGATTTTAATGGCTGGCTCAGTGGTAGAGTGCTCGGCTCATATCCGCAAGGTCGCGAGTTGGCGCCTTGATCCCGGCAGTTACTCGGTCATGAGTTTGAGTCTTCAATATAGTCTTTTCTTGCAGAATAAATGTTTATATGAAATGCAGTGTAGGAGAGGTGTACTGACTGTGTGGGCAGAACTTTGGAAGTGATTGCCCACCAGTCTAAAAAGCCGCTGTGTCTCCCTGTCCCTGGGATGGCAGGGGGCGATCAAACAGCACAATACCCCCCTCCCCCTCCAACTCCAGAGGAATCCTCTCCCCGATGGGCTGCTACGGCGACAAGTGGCAATATTGCAACAGCCCGAGCTGCACCACCCCAAGAACAAGACGTACCTTGCACACCATCAGCTTCTGCCCCTACGTGTTCCTCTGGGGTTGGAGCGGGGCTGGGCTGGAGTTGCTGCTGGCTGTGGGTCTCTGGGATCTCCGTGCTTGCAGTGGGCCTGGGGGTCGGTGTCCCATTGGTCCTGACGTCTCCGGCCACCCCCCTGGACTGGAGCTGAGACTGGGAACTTTGGGGATTTTTTAAAAAACATTAATATCTCTCTGATTTTTCATCGATGGGAAAAATCTTCTGGTCCCAGAAGACGGATGGGGGGCTCTGAGGTGGCCAAAAATGACATCCGTAGGTGGCGGCGATCTCTCGGAAATCGCAGCACAGTGGGCCAAAAACGGTCAAGATCAGACTTGTAATATAGATGTAAAATTATGCATAACTCTTAATACATTCTTAGTGTTAAAATATTGTTAATGTTATACCCAGTAGTATTGGAACCTTCCTTTTTCTTTTCACATAACATCATTGCCACTTATGCTCTCCTGGGGTGATATCCCTTCCTTTGTTTGAGGGATGTCCCCACTGGACTCAGCCCCTTGAAATTCAGTAGTGGAAGAACCTAGATCAGGGGTCGGCAACCTTGTTCTGCATCGGGGCCGGGACGAATGTCTGAGCGGATGGTGGGCTACATCTATCATGTGTACACGTGGTTCCCGCCCCCCGGATGGCAGGCATAAAATCGGGGCATAGATCCCGCCCCTTCAAGGACGCCACCCAGAGCACTGGCCACTAGTTCGGGGCAACGATGGTTACGGGCGCTCATGAACATGGCGCACCAAGGGACCATTACCTTGACTCTGTCATGAAGGCGGTGGCTCAAATACTCATACTCACTCGTCCCCGGCCTATTGACAACCCCGATCCCGACAGTGTGTTTAAGAAAGAACTGTAAATGCTGGAAAAATCGCAGGTAGACAAAAATGCTGGAGGAAACTCAGCGGGTGAGGCAGCAACTATGGAGCGAAGCAATAGGCGGCGTTTCGGGTCGAGACCCTTCTTCAGACAAGTTTCGGAGCAACGTCAGCCGCTTCTGAAGAAGGGTCTCGACCCTGCAACTATTCCTTCGCTCCATGATGCTGCCTCACCCGCTGAGTTTCTCCAGCTTTTTTGTCTATCTCCGATCCCGACAGTGAAGCCCAGACACAGAAGGTGTGCTGTCGTTCCTGCGGCTTTGTGCAGGATGCGGTACAGCCCAAAGATTACAGAGGAGCAAGATAGACCACTCCTCGAAAAAAGCGTAGTATGACGTGTGTGATTGTTGACGCCATTTTATAGGGCATTTTATTGGGTTGCCCCCACACTGTCATGGCGTCCTCATCTAAATCTTCATCTCACTGCTCTGCTATCAATTGTTCTAATCGTTAATCTAAACGACCCAACCTGACATTCTTTAGGTTCCCCAATAAAAAAGAAAGGTGAGAAAATATTATCGATATTCTGTCGTGAAAATGTTATTTTCTGGTCTCCCATCAACGGCCACTGGGAAACTAGGTTTGTCGGTACATTAGAAAGTTATTAGACTTATTTTTAATAGGTCTTTACTTACCATAATATAAATACAATTTTAACACTTCTGTACATTTTTGGTTTTGTTCTTGTAAGGGGTTGGTCTCCAAAATATGGCCCACGGGACACGGGCCCAGTGACCATGAGATTTTTCGAGCTCAGTTTCGAGTCCGAGAATGCGACGGCTGTTACCTGTTACGTCCCTCGAATTGTTGAGACATCACAAGCCCGCCGTGAAGAAGGGATGCAATCAAAGATTATACAACTCTGCTCTATCATCTTTGGGTGCAATGGTGGGCCGGGGGGTTCGGTGGTGGCTGCAATCAAAGATACTAGAGGAGCTCTGCTCTATAATCTTTGGTCGGAATGGGACGGCTGCGCGTTATAAAGTGCTATCGTTCCAATCTCCCTCTCCCTCCCCCCCCCTTCTCCCTCTTCCCACCTTCTCCCTCTACTACCCCCCCCCCCCTCTCCCTCCCCTCCCTCTCCCCCCCCCCTCTCCCTCCTCCCCCCTTCTCCCTCTCCCCACTCTTCTCCCTCTCCCCCCCCTTCTCCCTCTCCCCCCCTTCTCCCTCTCCCCCCCCTTCTCCCTCTCTCCCCCCCTTCTCCCTCCCTCCCCCCCCTTCTCCCTCTCTCCCCCCCTTCTCCCTCTCCCCCCCTTCTCCCTCTCCTCCCCCTTCCTCCCCTTCCCCCCCTTCCCTCTTCCCCCCCTTCTCCCTCTTCCCCCCCTTCTCCCTCTCCCCCCCCTTCCCCCTCTCCCCCCTTCTCCCCTCTCCCCCCCTTCCCTCTCCCCCCTCCCCTCTCCCCCCCCCCTCTCCCCTCTCTCCCCTCTCCCTTCTCCTCTCTCCCCTCCCCCCTCTCCCTCTCCCCCCCTTCTCCCTCTCCCCCCCTTCTTCTCCCTCTCCCCCCTTCTCCCCCTCCCCCTTCTCCCTCTCCCCTCCCTTCTTCCTCTCTCTCCCCTTCTCCCCCCCCTTTCCATCTGCCCCCTTCTCCCTCCCCTCTCTCCCTCTCCCCCCTTCTCCCTCTCCCCCTCCCTTCTCTCGATCTCTCTCTCTCTCTTCTCTCTCTCTCTTCTCCCTCCCTCCCTCTCCCTCCCTTCCCTCCCCTCCCCTCTACCTCTCCCCTCCCTCTCCCCCCCCCTTCTCCCTCTCCCCCCTTCTCCCTCTCTCCTCCCCCCTTCTCCCTCTCCCCTCTTCCCTTCTCCCCACTTCTCCCTCTCCCCCTTCTCCCTCTCCCCCCTCTCTCCCTCTCCCCCCCTCTCCCCCTCTCTCTCCCCCTCTCCCTCTTCTCCCTCTCCCCCCTTCTCCCTCTCCCCTCTCTTCTCCCCTCTCCCCTTCCCCCCCCTTTTCCCCTCCCCCTTCTTCTCCCTCCCCTTCTCCCTCTCCCCCCCTCTCTCCTCTATCCCTCCCTTCTCTCGATCTCTCTCTCCCTTTCTTCTCTTCTCTCCTTCTCTCCCTCCCTCCCTTCCCTCTCCCTCCCTTACCTCTCTCCCTCTCCCTCTCCTCCCTCTTCCCTCCCCCCCCTTCTCCTCTCTCCCCCCTTCTCCCTCTCCCCCCTTCTCCCTCTCTCCCCTTCTCCTCCCCCCTTCTCCCTCCCCCCCTTCCCCTCCTCCCCCTTCTCCTTCTCCCCCCATTCTCCCTCTCCCCCCTCTCTCCCTCTCTCCCCCCTCCCTCTCTCTCTCTCCTCCCTCTCCCCCTTTCTCCCTCTCCATCCCTCTCCCTCTCTCCCCTCTCCCCCACGCTCCCTCCCCCCCCCCCCCCCTCCCCCCCCCCCCTCCCCCCCTCCTCCCCCCCCCTCCCCCTCCCTCCCTCCCCTTCTCCCCCCCCCTTTTCCATCCGCCCCCCTTCTCCCTCCCCTTCTCCCTCTCCCCCCTTCTCCCTCTATCCCTCCCTTCTCTCGATCTCTCTCTCTCCCTTTCTTCTCTCCTCTCTCCCTCCCTTCCCTCTCCCTCCCTTACCTCTCTCCCTCTCCCCCTTCTCCCTCTCCCCCATCGCCCTGTCCCCTTCTCCCTCTCCCCCCTTCTCCCCCCTCCCCCCTTCTCCCTCCCCCCCTTCTCCCTCTCCCCCCTTCTCCTTCTCCCCACATTCTCCCTCTCCCCCTTCTCCCTCTCCCCCCTTCTCCCTCCCCCCTTCTCCCTCTCTCCCCCTTCTCCCTCTATCCCTCCCTTCTCTCGATCTCTCTCTCCCTTTCTTCTCTCCCTCCCTTACCTCTCTCCCTCCCTTGCCTCTCCCCCTCCCTCTCTCCCTCCCTTTCCCCTCTCCCTCCCTTGCCTCTCTCCCTCCCTTACCTCTCTCCCTCCCTTACCTCTTCGTGAGAGTTGGCAGCTCTGCTATGCCTTGGGTCCAAAAGAGGATAGAAAGAAAATACTTAATGGTCTTTGTAGGAAGATTTTAATAAGCTCTTCTACATTTTTTTATTTTTTTTACATTTAAACATATCAGGTTTTCTTTTATTATTTTTTTTACGTTTAATCATACAGGTATCAGGTTTTTTTGGTTTTTTTTTAAAATATTTTATTTTATTTGAAGTACAGTCAATGGCACCAAAGTGCCAAATATATATTTTCATAATACATTTTATGTACAACTTTTTTTTATTTTTGTTACATTGAAAAAAGATGAGAATAAGAAAAATAAGTTAGATAGTAAAGGATAGAAATATGTGAAATATATAGTGTGTGAAGAAGGAAAACGAGTAAATGAAGAAAGTTGAGAGAAAATAGAGAAAATAAAATAAAATAAAAAATAAAAGGAGATCTTATAATCTTGACCAACCCTCGTCCAGTCCTGAAACAGTTATTTTTTACAATTGTGTTGCACCATATGATTCCAAAAAAAACGACGAATGGAGACCAACTCGTTATGAATTGGTCTGATTTATCCATTAGGAGGAATCGCATTTCCTCAAGATGAGCGGTGTCCAACATACTTGCAATCCACATTTTAAGCGTTGGTATTGATGTACCCTTCTAAAATTTAAGTATTGATTTTTTTATTATTATTAAACCATAGTTAAGGAATAGATTTTGAGATGTGTTCAATTTATTCCCATCTTCCATTACACCAAATATAATCATTTCAGTATTAGGTTTCATTCTTGTCTTGAATAATTTTGTAAATATTTCAAAAATATAATTTCAAAATCTATAAAGTTTTATGCAGGAAACTAAGGAGTGTGTTATAGTTGCCTTTTGGGCTAGACATTTATCACAAGTGGCGGATATATTTGGATAAAATTTGTTCAATCTTGTTTTTGAATAATATAATCTATGTACAATTTTAAATTGATTTAGATTATGTCTTACATTAATTGAACATTTGTGAATATATATCAGGTATTTTTCCCATTTAACCTTCGTAATTTTTATCATTAATTCCCGTTCCCACTCTTCTCTAAGTGCCTCTGTCGATGGTAGGTCTATATTTAGAATACTATTATATAAATAGGATATTAATGTTTGTGAGTCAGCTTCAATATTCATTGCTTCTTCCAATAAGTCAGGAGTTACTTTTTGATATCCTTGTATATATTTTTTCACGAAGTCGCAAATCTGAAGATATTTAATATATTGGTTGTTTTTCAATTTAAATTTTAATTGTAATTGTTAGAATGATAGTAGGTTTCCCATTTCGTACATATCCCCGATCCTTCTAATTCCGAGACTTTCCCATTGGTTATATGTCTTATCAATAATAGATGGTTTAAATAAAGGGTTATTCGCAATTTGGCATTAACAGTGATAGATTTCTTAATTTTAAAGATAATTTTATTTGTTTCCAAATTCTTATTGTACCATATATAATTGGGTTCTTCTTATATATTGTGTTATTCAGTTTTTTGGGGGAAAAGAGGATCGTTCCTATATTACATGGATGGCAATCCTCCTTCTCCATTTTTATCCATTCTGTCTGTTGGGTAGAACTATCCAACCAATAAACCATATTCTTAATATGCACTGCCCAGTAATAATACATAAAATTCAGAAGTGAAAGTCCCCTGACCTCTTTTGGTTTACATAAGTGTTTTTTTGTGATTCTATGTGATTTATAGTCCCAAATATAATTTGTAATGTTAGAGTCTAATTTTTTAAAACAATATTTTGGTATATATACCGGTATAGACTGAAATAGGTATAGTAATTGTGGTAGGAAGATCATTTTTATTGCATTTATTCTACCTAATAATGATAAGGGAAGTGTTTTCCAAAATTTAATCAGCATATTAAGTTTATTTAATAAAGGTATGAAATTAGCATTGAATAATGTTTTATATTTTCTAGTAATCTGAATACCCAAATATTTAAATGTTTCTGTTGCGATTTTAAAGGGGAACTTCAATAAGTGTGTAGGTTCTTGAGGTTTTAATGTCATGATTTCACTTTTGTTCCAGTTTATTCTATATCCAGAAAAATACCTAAATTCCTCTATTAAATTTAATAAATTTGGTTTGCTCGTTTGTGACTTTGTAATATATAAAAGTATATCGTCTGCATATAATGAGATTTTATTCTTTGAGTCCCTGGTATTATAGCCCTGAATATTCGGATGAATTCTTATACTTTCAGCCAGGGGTTCTATCATAAGGGCAAATAGCAGGGGTGATAGTGCACATCCCTGCCTATTACCCCTTGATAGTTGAAATGTTTGAGATAACATGTTCATAGTTAAAATTCTTGCCATCGGTTTATCATATAATAATTTTACCCATGTTATAAAATTCTCTCCCATATTAAATTTTTGTAGTACTTTATATAAGTATTGCCAATCTACCTGATCATATGCTTTCTCTGCATCCAAAGAAAGAATTGATACATCTTCTTTCTCTACTTTATGCGAGTACATTATATTAAACAGGCGTCTCAGATTATTAAATGAGTATCTTTTAGGTATAAACCCCGTTTGATCAGGGTTTATCAATTTACTAATATATTTGCTTAATCTTCTTGCTAAAATCTTTGCTAAAATTTTCTGATCTGTATTTAAAAGTGATATAGCTCTGTTCAAGCCCGGATCTTCTAAATCTTTATCTTTTTTTGGAATAAGCGTAATAGTTGATTCTGTTAGTGTTTCAGGTAGTTTGTTTTCTTTAAAAGCATGGGAGTATAAATTAAATAATTAATGGGTCGTTATCTCCTGAAATTTTTTATAAAATTAATTATTAAACCCATCTGGTCCCGGTGTCTTACAATTTTTCAGCGATTTTATTGTTTCACCTATTTCTTTGATTGTAATTTGAGCTCCTAGTTCCTCTTGTTCCAAAAGGTCCAGTATTGGAAGATTACAGTTATCTAGAAATTTTTTTATTTTACTATCTTCTATTTTAATTTTAGATGTATATAAGTTTTGGTAAAATTGGGCAAATCAATTATTAATATCTTTAGGTAGTATTAGTAATTCACCTTTCTCTGATTTAATTTTGGTTATAGTATTTTCCTTTTCTTGTTTTTTTCAATTGGCGACCTAAAAGCTTATGTGGTTTGTCACCAAACTCAAAATGTTCCTGTTTTGTAATTTGGAATAGTCTTATTACTCTTGCCGATAAAATTTGATTAAGATTAAATTTCAGTGATACTACCTTATTGTGTTTATCTGTCGTGGAATCTTTGGCATTATCCAACTCTAACTGTCTGATTTCTTGTTCTAACAACGATTGTTCTGTCTTATTCTTTTTATTTTGAAAACTTTGATATGAAATTATAATTCCTCTCATAAATGCCTTAAAAGTTTCCCATAATAAAGAAGGCAGAGTACCTGGTATATCATTTGTATCGAAAAAAAGTTTAATTTGTTGTTTTAAATATTGATAGCCTTGCACGTCATTTAAAATATGTGTATTAAACCTCCAAAAACATTTTTTACCCGGCATTCCCTCAAATTTTACTGAAAATGTCAACGGAGAGTGATCTGAGATACTACTAATGTGGTATGTTGGGTTGTTTGTATATGGCATTAATTTCATATCCACTAAAAAATAATAAATTCTTGAATAAGTTTTATGCACCGGAGAGTAAAACGAGTATTCCCTTCCAACTGGATTAGCAGATCTCCATACATCTATTATATTAGTATTTTTTATATATGTATTTAGAAGTTCGCTAGTTTTAGATTTTAAATTACTCTTCTTTTGTTTTGATGATTTATCTAGATATGAATCTAAAACACAGTAAAAATCCCCCCCTATTATCACATTTTGGTAATTAAACTCTGATATTATGTCAATAATTTTATCAAAAAATTGGGGGTTATCAAAATTCGGAGCATAAATATTTATCAAAGTTAGTGGGGTTGCATAAATTTCACCCAAAACTATAATATACCTTCCCTCTTTATCTGATATAGTATTCTTTAATTTAAAAGGAATACCTTTCCTAATAAGAATAGCTGTACCCCTAGATTTAGAAGTAAATGAGGAGTAGTATGTTTGTCCTATCCAATTCGCCTTTAATCTTATTTGTGTTTGTTGTTTCATGTGTGTCTCCTGCAAAAACATTATGTCGCTTTTCAACGATTTTAGTTGGGCAAAAATGTTACCCCTCTTAATTGGTTCGTTGGCACCCCTTATATTCCAACTACAAAATGTAATTCCTCCATTCTTTATTTGTCTATCGTCTTGCATTGTAATCAGGGTAATATTCCTGAATCATATGGTGCAACCAAATACCTCAGAATTTTAGAACTTGGGTGGTCATCCCGGTTTATTAGATTTATATTGCATCTCCTTCTTGTAAAGTGCCTTAGAAAAAGAAAAAAAGAATGTGATATACAATTACTTTCAAAAAAATTAAACAGATAAAAATCTTGATTGTGCTTTAAAAAAAAAGGTGCTATTAAGGTATCTAAGGGAAGATACCTTAAGGACGAATAGCCATCAATGATGGCAAAAAATGTTTAGATCTCTGTGATGTTGTTATACATTGAGCTCCTCCCCCTTGGTGAATCCTCATAAAAAGTTACATACCGTTTCATATTTTGTATTTTCTTATATGAGTTTATCAAACCAGCGCCAGTGACAGCCGAGAGAAAATTAAAAAAAAAACAACTAAATTGTCAGGAAGAAACATAAGGAGTAAAAAAAAACAAAAAACAAATATAGAACACAACATATACACGATTATATAAGTACAGGTGCACAACCTTTTATCCGAAGATCCAAATAACGAAAACCTCCAAATAGCGGACATTTTTTCGGTCCTTGAAGAAAGGTCCTTGAAAACGTTCACCGAGGGCGGCCCGCAGAGGTGACAGCGGAACCTCCGGTCGGTCCCTGAAGAAAGGGGAACTAAATCCCCATTCATAAAAGAGAAGGTGAGGGTATATTGCGCGGGAGGATTAATAATTGACAATATGCTGCTACCTGCCCGCCGAGTTAAAAAGTTCCCACGGTAGACTCACGATACACAGTGTATCGTGAGTCTTGCGTGGGAACTTTTTAACTCAGCGTGCAGGCAGCAGCAGATTGTCGCTCCCTTCAGTTTCACCCCACCTACACCCGTCTGCGTCCCGGCCATGTGTGTGACCCCTTCCCTCCCCTCTCCAGCTCCCCGCTCATTGCACCGGCGCGGGGGCTTCGCACTGTCTTCACGTCGGCTATGCTAGCAGCACAGTGCCAGTCACCGGAGACGTCAGGACCAACGGGACACCGACCCCAGGCCCACTGCAAGCACGGAGATCCCAGAGACCCACAGCCAGCAGCAGCCCAGCCCCGTTCCAACTCCAGAGGAAAACTGCAAACTGGCCAGAGACGTCAGGACCACCAGAAGCCGTTCCCTGAGCTGCGCCCCCTCATCGGGACACCGACCCCCAGGCCCACTGCAAGCACGGAGATCCCAGATCAGCAACTCCAACCCAGCCCCGTTCCAACTCCAGAGGAACACGCTCCCCATATGGGCAGAAGCTGATGGTGTGCAAGGGACGTCTTGTTCTTGGGGTCGCGCAGCTCGGGCTGTGGGCGAACTGCCACTTGTCGCCATAGCGGCCCATCGGGGAGCGGATTCCTCTGGAGTTGGAGGGAGAGGGGGGTATTGTGCTGTTTGATCGCCCCCTACTATCCCAGGGACAGGGAGACAGGACGTTCACCGAGGGCGGCCCGCAGAGGTGACAGCGGAACCTCCGGTCAGTCCTCGAAGTAAGGGGAACTAAATCACCATTCATAAAAGAGGTGAGGGTATATTGCGCGGGAGGGTTAACAATTGACAATATGCTGCTACCTGCCCGCTGAGTTAAAAAGTTCCCACGGTAGACTCACGATACACAGTGTATCATGAGTCTTGCGTGGTAACTTTTTAACTCAGCGTGCAGGCAGCAGCAGATTGTCGCTCCCTTCAGTTTCACCCCACCTACACCCCTCTGCTTCCCGGCCATGTGTGTGACCCCTTCCCTCCCCTCTCCAGCTCCCCGCTCATTGCACCGGCGCGGGGGCTTTGTACTGTCTTCACGTCGGCGATGGCAGCAGGTCAGTGCAGTCACCGGAGACGTCAGGACCAATTGGACGTCGACCACCAGGCCCACCGCAAGCACGGAGAACCCAGGGACCCACAGCCTGCAGCAGCCCAGCCCAGCCCCGCTCCAACTACAGAGGAACCTGGGTTGCGGATGATGGGGCGCAGCTCGGGGCGTCGTAGGGGCCCATCGGGGAGCGGGTTCCTGTTGGTCCTGACGTCTCCCGCCACTTGCTATCCTCCGGGAACTGTACCGCCCTTGCAGGAGAGTGGGGTTGTTTGCAGTTGCAGAGGGAGGGGGCAAGGGCGGTACAGTTCCCAGTCTCAGCTCCAGTCCAGGGGGGTGGCCGGAGACGTCAGGGACACCGACCCCCAGGCCCACTGCAAGCACGGAGATCCCAGAGACCCACAGCCAGCAGCAACTCCAGCCCAGCCCCACTCCAACCTCAGAGGAACACGTAGGGGCAGAAGCTGATGGTGTGCAAGGTGGGCTTGTTCTTGGGGTGGCGCAGCTCGGGCTGTGGGCAAACTGCCACTTGTCGCCGTAGCGGCCCATCGGGGAGAGGATTCCTCTGGAGTTGGAGGGGGAGGGGGGTATTGTGCTGTTTGATCACCCCCTGCTATCCCAGGGACAGGGAGACACAGCGGCTTTTTAGACTGGTGGGCAATCACTTCCAAAGTTCTGCCCACACAGTCAGTACACCTACACTGCATTTCATACAAACATATATTCTGCAAGAAAAAACTACATTGAAGACTCAAACTCGTGACCGAGTAACTGCCGGGATCAAGGCGCAAACTCGCGACCTTGCAGATATGAGCCAAGCACTCTACCACTGAGCCGGCCATTAAAATCTACGCTAAAAAATTTCCATTCCGAAGGCCGACAAATTCTGAATTACGAAAAGTGTCTGATCACAAGGCTTTCGGATAAAAGGTAGTGCACCTGTATATATGTCCTTCAAATTTATCCAATCTTAATCTAATCTAAACTTTCCAATATATATCCCTCCAGGATTCTTATATAATATCCCATTCTATAACTACCATACATCATACAAGCCGGTACCAAAGGGTTAACTACCGTACAAGCAGGTGCCAAGGGGTTAAACTTTGAGCTTTTCATTCAAGGTTGAATATAACCAAGTTCTCTGAATAACACATTCCAACGAGATAAGCTTTTTGATTGTCTGGTTAGCTCGGCCATTTTAATCAGTTCAAAACTCTGTAAAAAGTTCAATCTTCTTCCTTGTCGGCAGCTTGCCCCAATGTTTTCTTAACGATGTCCTCTGCATACTTTAAAGCTTTTCCGGGATCTGCAAATGAGCTTTCAACGCCGTTATAAGATACCTTCATTTTTCCGGGAAAGTAAATTCCATATCTTACTCCCGGGACATCCCTCAAAGTGTGTCTTGCCGGTGTAAACAATCTCATTTTCTGGACTGCCTCAGGAGAGTAATCGCGAAATATTCGCACATTATCCCCATGGTATGTCAGCTTCTTCCCATGAGTGATCTTTTTCAATATAAATTCCACTGAAGAGATGTCACGGAATTTCACAATTATCTGTCTTGAATAATTTGTTTCTCTTGCAACATACCCAACTCGGTTAGTGACGTCTATTCTTGGTTCTTCTGACAGTTCAAAGACATCTTTGAGTAAATCAGTAACGAAAGTACATGCTTGAGATTCATGTCCCTCTCGTCCTTCCTTTACTCCGAGAATCCTCAAGTTATATCTCCGAGTTCTTGATTCCAGGTCCAGACATTTATCAGTCATTCTTCCAAGTTTTTCCTCTTCAGTTTTCTGTGATTGTTTCAAACTCTTTATTTCCGAGACAATCTCTTTTATCTCATTCTCCATCTCTTCCATTATCTCATCCAGCTTTCCGATATCATCCTTTACACCTTTAAATTTCTTGTTGTAATCATTTTCAATTCTGACACACTCTGATTTTAATCTCTTATCAAATTCCTTATACTGCTTTTTCAGTTCTTTTAACTCACTGCAAGTATTATCAATTTTTTGAGAAATTTTCTCCATGCTAGTCTCCATACTCTGCTTGTTACTCTCCATGCTAACCTCCATACTCTGCTTGTTACTTTCCATGTGAGACTCCATACTTTGCATCTTCTCCAGTGTAATGTTAATTGTAGCATTCATATCTAAAAGCAATTGCTTCACCTCTTTCTCCTTCTTGTCTCCTTTTGTTGCCATTTCAAACAGAGACCCTTGGCTGTAAGAATCTTCTTCTTCTGAACTTCTTCTGTCGTTTGCAGAGTATCCAATACTTTCTCGAGCTGAAGGCTGATAGTGTTTTTCTTCTGGCGCCCTTGAACGATTATCTCTGCTCATTTAAACTCATTTAAACACCCGATTTCACCATTAATCTCCCCGATTTTCACGTCACCTTCTGATGATATCACCCTTACACAACACCAGGCGACTTCGGTGAGTTTTTAAAAAAAATCGGTGCTGAATTAAAACGGCTTTTACAATTTTTTTACGGGGGAGAAGCTCAAGGCCGCGCCTTAATTCTCCATGACGCCGCCGGAAGTTTTCAAGCTCTTCTACATTTAAAGTAAATTGACATATTAGAGGCAAAAAGTATCTTCAATATACAGGTCTCTCCACACAACTGAAAACAATTGCACTTAAGTGATACATCATCCATTGTGCAGGCATGTAGTTATGATTATTTTTTTTCTTATTAGTTAATCCTAAATGATATCTCCTGTAATTTCAGATGTCAACAGTGGGTCCAGAATACTCGTCGTCAAGATCTCCTGCACCGAACTCCGGAGTACCTGTCAGCCAACTGTTGTCTTTGTTCTTTACACTTTGAACTTGACCAGTTTTTCAACAAGCAGAACAAGAACAGGCTAAATTGGAATGCAGTTCCAACGCTCTTCGATATTCATAACCCGCCGATACGTCTGTCTTCCCAACGCAGGTTACTCAAGAGGAAGAATGAGAACCTCCCATCCTCACCAACGCCTTTAAAATAGCAAAGAGGCAAGTAATTTTCTCCTTTTTAAATTAAAATATATTCTCTCACTTTGGCTAAATATGAAAAAATTGTATTCAAACTGATATGATTGCTAATGGTCAATATGTAATGGCATCTATGGTACTTTTATTTTCAGTTGTGAAATGTTCACAAAATTATAATCACACATAAGGCTACAGTGTGGCTGATGGAATGCATACTAGTATTTAATTCAAGTAAGAACATCCATTTAAAACTCATGGATAATTATTACAACATTTAAATTGATTTAATTTATAAAAAATCTTTAAAAATATCAAAATCATGATTTTATTCTGGTAGATTGAAATTGGTGCATCACATCTATTTTTAATTATAATTAGTAGTAGACGCTGATTTATTTACATGTATATGCTTAATCTTTTTAAATAGTATGCTTGCCATTTCATTTTCCCCTTTTTCATTTTTTATTGTCTTGGCAGTGCCACACAACATTCTTATTGCTCAGCTGCAGACAAAGTTCCTCGGAAAGAACCCAGCAGTGTCTCTACAACTCCTGAAACACCTGATCTTCAAATTACACGAAATGTAAATGACAGCAGAGCTCTGAAGAAGGAAAGCCAGCGTACTTTCCGCCTCAAAAAAAGAGTACAACAGATTAAATGATCAATGGGAAAGAATACTATAGAAAGTAAGTCAATCAGTGACTTGATCAGAGGGGCTGGTGAATTTTTACAAGAACCAGCACTGTCTTTCTTTGTGTCGCAGTTGCGTAATGCGTCTGGACATAGAAGTGCAAGAGGAAGATGATGGAGTTATTCAGACAAGGTAGTTGCCTTGTCCCTCTACCAACAGAGTCCCCAAGCATATCAGTTCTGCCAGTGCGTTTTCACGCTTCCATCAATCTCATCACTATGTAGGTGGTTGTGCAATATTGAAGTGAGGCCTGGGTTTCCCCCTAAGATCTTTGAACTTTTGAAGGACAGGGTTGCTGGGGTGTCAGAGAGGGATACATTATGTGTAGTCTCCTTTCACAAAATGAGTTTACATGCAAGCCTCTCTTACAATATTACTGAGGATTCAGTCGAGGGCTTTGAGGACTTTGGATCTCTAGGGAAGACATCAAGGCCTGCCAACCATGCTCTCGTTTTCATGGTTAGAGGCTTGATGGGGAAATGGAAGCAACCTGTAGGTTACTTTCTTTCACGGGACTGCACAACGGCTGACAAACTGCAAACATTACTCAATGAATGTTCACAGAAGGTTAAGGCTATTGGACTACAGCCTAAGGCCGTGACCAAGGCCCAAGCAATGTTCGACTATACTCCAACTTGGGTGTGACGGAAGACCATCCTTTCTTCGTCCACGGTGGAACCAATATCTATTGCATGCATGACCCACCCCACTGGTTGAAAAACACTCGATCAAATTTGGAGAAATATGTTTTTGAGGTCAAGGGAGAGGATGGCAGAAAAAAACATATCAAATGGGCAAATATTTATTATGAGCATGATTCACAGTTGCCCATTAGAAAAGCCCATAAATTAACCAGAGGCCATTTTGTTTTAAACAGCTTCTCTAAAATGAGAGTCAACATGGTGCTTAGCCATTCGGTAGCAGCTGGTGTCTACACCTATGCAGCTCTTGGAAAGTTGCCTGGGGAGGCTGTTTATACGGCAGAGTTTATTGAAATGGTCGATGGACTTTTTGACTCCTTTAACAGCAGGTTTTACAAGGACCCCAAAAAGTTAAGGCGGCCAATGTCAGAAAAGTCTGTATCTAAGTCATTCTTTGAATCGTGCTTAACTGTACTCCAAAGCCTGACAGTGCTTGGAGCTAAAAATGTGTTGTTTGTCAAGGGATGGCGGCTTGCAATTTCTTGCATTTCACAGCTTTGGCAGCACATCAAGGAAAGCACAGACACCCGTTTTATGTTCACATCCAGGATCAATCAGATGTAAGAGTAAACCTAGCAATTATAGACCTGTTAGTTTGACGCCAGTGGTGGACAAATTAATGGAAAGAATACTTAGAGATAATATATATAAGCATCTGGATAAACAGGGTCTGATTAGGAACAGTCAACATGGATTTGTGCCTGGAAGGTCATGTTTGACTAATCTTCTTGAATTTTTTGAAGATGTTACTCGGGAAATTGATGAGGGTAAAGCAGTGGATGTTGTGTATATGGACTTCAGTAAGGCCTTTGACAAGGTTCCTCATGGAAGGTTGGTTAAGAAGGTTCAATGGTTGGGTATTAATGGTGGAGTAGCAAGATGGATTCAACAGTGACTGAATGGGAGATGCCAGAGAGTAATGGTGGATGGTTGTTTGTCAGGTTGGAGGCCAGTGACTAGTGGGGTGCCACAGGGATCGATGTTGGGTCGACTGTTGTTTGTCATGTACATCAATGATCTGGATGATGGTGTGGTAAATTGGATTAGTAAGTATGCAGATGATACTAAGATAGGTGGGGTTGTGGGTAATGAAGTAGAGTTTCAAAGTATACAGAGAGATTTATGCCACTTGGAAGAGTGGGCTGAAAGATGGCAGATGGATGTTAATGCTGATAAGTGTGAGGTGCTACATCTTGGCAGGACAAATCAAAATAGGACGTACATGGTAAATGGTAGGGAATTGAAGAATGTAGGTGAACAGAGGGATCTGGGAATAACTGTGCACAGTTCCCTGAAAGTGGAATCTCATGTAGGTTGGGTGGTAAAGAAAGCTTTTGGTGTGCTGGCCTTTATAAATCAGAGCATTAAGTATAGAAGTTGGGATGCCATTCATTGTGATCGTGGCTGATCGTCCCCTATCAATAACCCGTGCCTGCCTTCTCCCCATATCCCTTGACTTCACTAGCCCCCTAGAGCTCTATCTAACTGTCTCTCAAATCCATCCAGTGACTTGGCCTCCAACGCCCTCTGTGACAGGGAATGCCATAAATTCACAACTCTCTGGGTGAAAAAGTTTTTTCTCACCTTAGTCTTAAATTACCTCCCCTTTATTCTAAGACTGTGACCCCTGGTTCTGGACTAGCCCAACATTGGGAACATTTTTCCTGCATCTAGCTTGTCCAATCCTTTAATAATTTTATATGTTTCTATAAGTTCCTCCTCATCCTTCTAAACTCCAGTGAATACAAGCCTAGTTTTTTCAATCTTTCCTCATATACAGTCCCGCCATCCCAGGGAACAATCTCGTGAACCTACGCTGCACTGCCTCAATCACAAAGATGTCCTTCCACAAATTAACAGACCAAAACTGTACACAATACTCCAGATGTGGTCTCACCAGAGCCCTATACAACTGCAGAAGAACCTCTTTACTCTATACTGAAATCCTCTTGTTATGAAGGGCAACATTCCATAGCTTTCTTTACTGCCTGCTGTACCTCTAAGCCAACTTTCAGTGGCCGGTGTACAAGGACGCCCAGGTCTTGCTGCACATCCCCCTTACCTAACCTAACTCCATTGAGATAATAATCTGCTCCCTTGTTTTTGCCGCCAAAGTGGATAACCTCACATTTATCTATATTATACTGCATCTGCCACGCATCTGCCCACTCACTCAACCTGTCCAGGTCACCCTGCAACCTCCTAACATCCTCTTCACAGTTCACACTGCCACCCAGCTTTGTGTCATCCGCAAACTTGCTAGTGTTACTCCTAATTCCCTCTTCCAAATCATTAATATATATGGTAAACTGTTGCGGCCCCAACACCGAACCTTACGGCACTCCACTCGCCACTGCCTTCCATTCTGAAAAGGACCCGTTCACTCCTACTCTTTGCTTCCTGTCTACCAACCAATTTTCTATCCATGTCAACACCCATGACATACCATGTACTCAAGATGGACGACTCCTGCGAAAAACAATCGACAGTCGGCAATGTAGGCAACACGATTTGTATTTCTTCAGGTTCCCCATTAAGGAGGAAAGGTAAGAAAACTGTTATTACTTCTGTGGCATATTGAAAATTTTATTTAGCCTGTTCAATCTCTCACTGTAGTTAGATCATTGAGCTCAGATAGTCGAGTCCTCATGGCAACATCCTTGTAAAAATCTTAAGAGAATTTTCTTTCTACATCTCTGTTATTTATTTATTTTTTATTTTAGTAATATTTTTAGAAGTAGACATATTATAAAGTATAGTTACATATTATAGTAAAACAAACTTTTCATATACATCAGTCATACATTATTAAAATATTCAATTGTCGATTACTTCTGCTTCTAATGTTTTTTTTTATATAGAAAAAGAGAGAAAGAGAGAAAAAAGAGTTACAAATATAAAAAATAAACAAAAAGGTGGAATGGATTACTTATAATACATCATTGGAGATAGGTTCGTAGATTATAAAGTATGACTTTTCATCTAATCCTTAGCAAGTTTCAGTTGGGTTTTCGTGCTGGGCCAATCTATCCCGTCAGATAATTAATGCATGGAGCCCATATTTTATCAAAAAGTTCTTGTTTGTCCATTAAGACAAGTCTAGATATAGGGTCTCTGACATTTCCACAATCCACATTTTAATTGTGGGGGTCATAGGGCCTTTCCTAAATTTTAATATTAATTTTTTCCCGGTTATTATACTGTAGTCGAGGAAATTTATTTGGCTTGTTGTGAGTGTTAAACTTTGCTCTGATATTCCAAGTATTATTAATTTTGAGTTTGGATCCAGTTTTGTATTAATAACTTCTGAAATTATTTCAAAAATATCAGTCCAGAAATGTTTAATTTTTATACAATTTGCAAACGTATGTGTTAAATTAGCATCTAGATGTAGACATTTATCACAAATAGGAGAGATTTGTGGGAAGATTCTATTTAGTTTTATTTTAGAGTAGTGTAATCTATGTAAGACTTTAAATTGTATTAAAGCATGTCTGGCATTTAACGAACATTGATGTATATGTTGTAAACTTTCGTCCCACAAATCTTTCGTTATAGGATGACCTAATTCATTTTCCCATGTGTGTCTATATGGTTCCGTCAGTGGTACCTCGTTGTTTAGGAGGGTGTTATAAATATAAGCTATTAATTTTTCAGTGTTAGGATGTTTGTTCAAACATTCATCAAGGATTTCTGGTTCCCTAGTCCTGTAGACTTGTGTGTTAGATTTAACATAATCTCTAATTTGTAGATATCTGAAGAAATTATTTGAGTACAGTCCATGATTCTGTTGTAACTCCTGAAATGAAAGAAAAGTGCCTTTCCCATAAAGATGTCCAATCTTTTAAATTCCATAATTTTTCCCTTGTGTGAAACCCTTATCCAAAAAGGATGGTTTGAATAAGGGATTATTTACAATGGGAAGGCATAGTGGTATATTATTCAATTTTAAAACTTTTTTTAATTGTTTCCAAATTCGTATTCCACTTGTATTATGGGGTTTTCCTTATAGTTTTTTTTGTGCAGTTTTGTGGGGGCAAATATGATCGGTCCAATTTCAAAAGGTAAACAGTCTTCCTTTTCCATCCTTAACCAATCTGGTTGTTGATCCATTTCTTCCAGCCAGAATTCATGTTTTTAATATGGACTGCCCAAAAATAAAACAAGAAATTTGGCAAAGCCAAACCTCCATTTATCTTTGACTTACATAAATGTTTTTTACTTATTCTATGATTCTTATAATCCCAGATAAAACTTTTAACAATGAAGTCGACTTTTTTGAAAAAAGTTTTTGGGATGTATATCGGGATTAAATGAAATAGGTACAGTAGTTGCGGTAAGAAGATCATTTTTATAGCATTAATTCTACCAAACATTTAAATGGGAAGTGTTTTCCAGTATTGAATATTCTTGTGTAGTTTATTCAGTAAGGGTGGAAAATTTAGTTTAAATAAAGAGGTATATATCTTAGTTACATAGATTCCTAAGTATTTAAATTTATCTTTAACTATTTTAAAAGGGGATTGTTGTAATGTATGTAGATTGAGTTTTGTTATTGGCATGATTTCACTTTTATTCCAATTAATTCTATATCCCGAGAACTGACCAAATTGGGTTATTAAATTTAATTGATTTGGAATACTAGTTTCTAACTTTGTAATTTATATTAGTACATCATCTGCATATAAGGAAATTGTATTCCTTGTTTCTCTAGTGTTATATCCGTATATTCCTGTATGGGTTCTAACACTTTCTGCTAAGGGTTCGATTGCAAGAGCAAATAATAGTGGGGATAGTGAACATCCTTGTCTACAACC